>NC_066579.1:432232750-433432750 GCF_024323335.1 Lathyrus oleraceus
AAAATGATCATATTCAGCTGCTTTGGCTAAAGATGTCATATTCAACAACTTTGGATGAAACTGATGCATTCAACGACTCTTGGTACCGTGTGGAAAATAAAATAGTATCAGCTGCTCTTGGCTGAAACTAATGCATCAACTGCTCTTGGTGATGCAAATGCTGGAAAATAAAATAGCATTCAACTGCTCTTGGCTGAGACTAATGCATTCAACTGCTCTGGTGATGCAAATTCTGGGAAATAAACAAAAGCTTCCTTTGGGGAATAACCGCATATTAGGCTCTTGGCTGACATAAGACTCTTTTGGGGAATGAGAAGATCCCAGAGACTTGCTGGGGAGTTCATGAAATTTTGCTGGAGAAAATACAATGTTGGAGAAACTCTGTGTGGAGATATCTACTGGGGAAACCAAGCAAAATTCTGTTTATACCAAAGTTCCAACGGAGAAAAATCAATCACCTTGCTGGGGAAGAAACTTGTCTTAAGAATCATTACCACAATGACTGTATTATGAAAATACTATAGTACTAGAGAAGATAACCTCTCTACTCTTGAGAACACCTCTTGCATCTTGGTCTGCTGAGGATTACACTGAACTTTCTTGAGAGGTTGTGAATTCGGCTGAGGTTTATGCATGATCTGTTTTTGTACATGATATGCAAAATGAATGTGAAAGCATGAATATATTAGTTTATGCATTTTGTGGGTATCAAGCTCGGATTCCCCAACGTCTTGTCTTGAATAGCACTGACACCATGAAATAATTTTTTTTTGTAAAAAAAAAACTCTGATTTCAGCTTTTCCGCCAAGCGGGCTTCAATGAGGACTTCTTGCCTCTGGAAGAAAATCCATTTCAAACTTGCTTTAGATTACAATGATCTAGGAAATGTCCCACGTCTTGTGAACCAGATGCATTATTGTAAACCAACAAAATTCCTTTTATACTTTCAAAATCAAAACAAATTAAAGTTTTCAAAAGCTTTGTCGTTTCCACTATTTAATGTTTTTATCTTATCAAAATAAAAAAAGCGACATTAAGCAAAAAACAGAAATAATTGGTAAAGCAATGTTCAACTGAACAATTTATTTGATGAGAAGAATAACTCATACATGGTATTCATGAAGATGTAAACCCTCTAAGAGGAGATTACAGAGAAAGAAAGCAAGTAAATGGAAACAAAATTTTAACTGATTTTCCAACAAAATACAACTTTGCTACTTTCCCCTATGTCCTTTAGTCCTCATTACTTTGCTTCTGGAGATGGTAATTGGACTGTTTTCTTCCATCTGAGCTTTGTTGCAGTGTTGACTTGTGTCGCTGCAGTATTATGCCTTTGGATATTCCCTAACTTTTGCGCGAACTGCTCCTTAAGAGTTTCAGTTCACCGGGAGATTTTACCCTTTTTTGCTTAAGTCGCCCTTTCGGGTTTTCGACTTACCGGGCTTAATTTTTTGTTTATCCCTAATTTTTGCCTGAGTTGCCCTTTTGGGTTTTCAACTCACCGGGATGCTCATTTTTTTTTTAAGTCGCCCTTTCGGGTTTTCAACTTAGCGAGCTTTTATTATCCATCTCTTTTTCTTAGGCATAATACTTTCTGACTGCATCAGAATTGACGGGGTGTGTCAACTTCTCCGTCCATGTTCGTGAGAACTAAAGCTCCACCAGAGAAAGCTTTCTTCACCACAAATGGTCCTTCATAGTTTGGAATCCACTTGCCACGTGAATCCTTCTGGAGGGAGATTATCTTTTTCAAAACTAGTTCACCTACATTAAACTCTCGAGGTCGGCCTTCTTGTCAAACGCCAGCTTGAGTCTCCTCTGATATAACTGACCATGACACAACGCTGTCATCCTCTTTTCTCGATTAGATTGAGCTGGTCAAATCTGGTTTGAATCCATTCTGCTTCTTCTAATTCTGTCTCCATCAAGACTCTCAATGAGGGGATCTCAACTTCTATCGGTAGCACAACCTCCATGCCATAGACTAGTGAGAAAGGGGTTGCCCCTGTTGAAGTGCGAACAGCTGTTCGATATCCGTGCAAAGCAAAGGGTAGCATCTCGTGCCAATCTTTATAAGTTTTCACCATCTTCTGAATGATCTTCTTGATATTCTTGTTAGCTGCCTCTACAGCTCCGTTCATCTTTGGCCTATAAGGTGACGAGTTATGATGTTCAATCTTGAAATTCTCGCACAACTCCTTCATCATCTTATTATTCAGATTTGATCCATTATCAGTGATAATCTTGCTAGGAGTTCCGTAGCGACAAATTATCTCTTTCTTGATAAACCGAGTGACGACTTGCTTTGTCACATTGGCATAAGAAGCTGCTTCTACCCACTTAGTGAAGTAGTCAATGGCAACCAGAATGAACCGATGTCCATTTGCAGCTTTAGGCTCAATCATACCAATCATGTCTATGCCCCACATTGAGAATGGCCATGGAGCTGATAAACATTCAGAGGAGTAGGTGGCACGTGCACCTTGTCAGCATAAATTTGGCACTTGTGGCATTTCCTGGCATAGTGGTAACAATCTGTTTCCATTGTCAACCAATAGTAACCAGCTCTAAGGATTTTCTTCGCCATTGCATGTCCGTTTGCATGAATGCCGAAAGAACCTTCGTGGATTTCTTTGATGAGTAGGTCGGCTTCGTGTCTATCCACGCATCTGAGCAGAACTAAATCAAAGTTTCTTTTGTATAGAACACCACCACTTAGGAAGAAATTGGCTGATAACTTTCTTAAGGTCTTTTGTCTGTGATGGATACATCATTTGGATACTCGTGCTTCTCAAGATATCGTTTGATGTCATAAAACCAAGGCTTGCCATCTGTTTCTGCTTCAACTGCCAAGCAATGTGCTGGCTCGTCTAGACGTTGAATTGTAATAGCAGGTGATTCGTTAGCCCACTTGACCTTGAACATAGATGACAGAGTAGCCAAGGCATCGGCTAGCTGATTCTCCTCCCTAGGAATATGATGGAAATTAATCTCATCAAAGTAGGGGATTAGCTTCATGACATGCTCTCGGTATGGGATCAAATTGGGATGGCGGGTCTCCCAATCTCCTTTGATTTGATAGATGACAAGTGCTGAGTCCCCATACACTTCAAGAATCTTGGTCGTAGGTCAATAGCTGCTTCAATTCCCAAGATACATGCTTCATACTCCGCCATGTTATTGGTGCATTTGAAACATAACCTTGCCGTGAAGGGAAGATGAAAATCCTTTGGAGAAGTTATAACAGCCCCAATTCCGTTACCCAATGCATTTGAGGCACCATCGAACACGAGCGTCCACCGCGATCCTGGTTCGGGTCCTTCTTCCGGGCCTGGAATCTCATAGTCTCTTATGTACATGACGTCTTCATCTGGGAAGTCGAGTCTCATCGATTGATAGTCCTCCACTGGCTGGTGCGCAAGGTACTCTGATAACACACTACCCTTAATGGCCTTCTGAGTTACATACTGAATGTCATATTCTGATAACAACATTTGCCAACGAGCGATTCTGCCAGTTAATCCAGGTTTCTCGAAGATGTACTTGATGGGATCCATTTTGGATATTAACATTGTTGTATGACAAATCATATACTGTCTCAGACGACGAGCAGCCCATGCTAATGCACAACAAGTCTTTTCTAGCATGGAGTACCTGATTTCACATTCTGTAAACTTCTTGCTCAGGTAGTAGATAGCATGCTCTTTTCTACCCGTCTCATCGTGTTGCCCCAGTACACATCCCATGGATTCATCGAGTACTGTCAAATACATAATGAGAGGCCTTCCTGGAACTGGTGGCACTAAGATTGGTGGTTCTTGCAGATACTGTTTGATTTTATCGAATGCACTCTGGCAATCATCGTTCCACCTAACGACTTGATCTTTTCTTAACAACTTGAATATTGGCTCGCAAGTGGCTGTCAGATGCGAGATGAATCTGGAAATATAGTTCAATCTGCCCAAGAAACCACGAACTTGCTTCTCTGTCCGAGGTGCTGGCATCTCTTGAATAGCTTTGACTTTGTCAGGATCAACTTCTATGCCTCTCTGGCTCACAATGAATCCTAGAAGCTTTCCAGATCTGACTCCAAAAGTGCATTTAGCAGGGTTTAAGCGCAGTCTGTATTTCCTCAATCTTACAAACAACTTCTTCAGATGAATAACATGCTCCTCTTCTGTCTGAGACTTGGCAATCATGTCATCCACATAGACTTCAATCTCCTTATGTATCATATCATGGAAAAGAGTCACCATGGCCCTTTGATAGGTTGCCCCAGCATTTTTCAGGCCGAAAGGCATTACCTTATAACAGAAAGTGCCCCATGGTGTAATGAAAGTTGTTTTCTCCATATCTTCGGGAGACATTTTAATCTGATTATATCCTGAGAATCCGTCCATGAAGGAGAATACAGAGAACTGAGCTGTGTTATCTACCAATACATCAATGTGAGGTAACGGAAAATCATCTTTGGGACTAGCTCTATTCAGGTCTCTGTAGTCTACACACATTCGAACTTTTCCATCTTTCTTCGGAACTGGCACAATATTAGCAATCCACTGCGGATAAGTTGCAACAGCTAGAAAACCTGCATCAAACTGCTTCTTGACCTCTTCTCTGATCTTGACAGCCATGTCTGGTCGAGTTCTTCTCAACTTCTGCTTGATGGGCGGGCATTCCGGCTTCAACGGCAGCTTGTGCACAACTATGTCGGTGTCGAGTCCTGGCATATCCTGATATGACCAAGCAAACACATCCACATATTCATGTAGTAGCTTGACTAGTTCCTCCTTCACATTTTTTTCAAAGTAGTTCCGACCTTGACTTCCTTTCTATCCTCCTCAGTCCCCAGATTGATCACATCCACTGGTTCCTGATGAGGCTGAATCATCTTTTCCTCTTGTTTCAAAAGTCTGGTCAACTCTTCTGGGAGTTCGCAGTCTTCCTTACCATCCTCTTCAGCTTGGTTAATCGGGAGGTCGAAGTCATAGGGAATTATAGCATTGTCGTGTTCAATGGATCCAGTTATTAATGATCTGCATGGAAATGATTTTTCTTTTTAGAGGAAGATTTTGAAAAATGAAAGTGATGTGAAGTAAAAATTGCCATTTTTTTTGTTGTTTATTTGTTTGTAAAAAAAATAAATTAATTAAAAGATGAAAGACAGGGATCTCAAAAAATGTGCTTTGTATTGATGATAAGGCTTAACTATTAACACAAAATGGGCCCTACAAAGCTATCCATATGCCTTGGGCATGGCATTGGATGTTTTAGAAAACAGTAAATTACTTTGAAAAAGAAACTATATCTGGAACATCTGTTGCCTTCCAGTTAGTGAGAGCGGCATCCGGAGGTCCACAAAAACCATCTTGGACAAATCTGGATCTTCATCTTCAAGAGCATTCACTTGATCATCACTTCGGAAACCAGCTTTGGAGAATATTTCCTGGATGCTAGGAACCTTCCCCTGATGTATCTTCTGATCTTTGAAAAGTTCAATAGACGGCTGATATCCTAATCCACACTTGTCTTTCTTCTCTGGTAATTCAATCATTGTGCCCCAACTTCCAGGGCAACCAGCTTCAATTGCAGCTTTCACACTCTTCCACGAGGTCATGACCCCCTTGGGTTCTTCAACAAGTTTCGGCTTAGTCTGGACCACATTGACCACTTCAAGGGCTTGGAGAGGAGTTTCAACAATGTCTTCACCTACTTCAATGTATCTGAAAGAAGTCAAATGGCTGACGAAAATATCTTCCTCTCCGGATACTGATATCAGCTTACCAGAAGTAACAAACTTCAGCTTCTGGTGAAGTGTCGAGGTGACAGCTCCAGCAGCATGAATCCAAGGTCTACCTAACAGACAGCTATAGGCAGGCCTAATATCCATTACCTGGAAGGTAATACGGAAAGTTTGAGGGCCAATCAGGATTGGGAGGTCAATCTCCCCAATAACTGTTCGCTTAGACCCATCAAAAGCTTTCACTATCAAAGCACTGGGTCTCATCTGCACCCCTTCAATATTCAATTGTGCCAGGGTAGTCTTAGGTAACACGTTCAAGGATGAACCTGTATCTACCAGTACTCGAGCCAAAGTGACATATGTACACTGAATGGAGATATGAAGCGCCATATTATGTTCTCGCCCATTAGGGGGTAAATCATCATCAGTGAACATCAAACAACTACTAGCATTGAGATTAGCAACCACATTATCAAACTGAATAACACTGATATCATCTGCCACATAAGCTTCATTCAAGAACTTTAATAGAGCAGTCCTATGAGCCTCAGAACTCATAAGTAGAGAAAGAATGGATATTTTTGAAGGAGTTTGGTTGAGCTGATCTACGACCTTGTAATCACTCTTCTTGATGATCTTCAAGAATTCTCTATCCTCTTCAGCAGTCACTGCTTTCTTAGATGAGCCTTCTCCTACTTCTGGAGGATTCACCTCTTTCCCCTTTATTGGTTCAACTGTTGGTGCACTTTCTTTGTTTGGGATCACTTCAGGAGAGAAAACCCTTCCACTTCGAGTCACACCACTAGCTCCAGCAATGTTAGTCACGTCTGGCTCTTTCAAGATTACTGGTTTGTTACCCACATAAACTACAGGCTCATAGTTCCAAGGCACGGCTTTGGTACTGTCAAATGAGAATGGAGCGGGAACATGGATAACCATGGGCTCAATCTTCTTCACTGGCTCTAGGTCAACATTTCTCTGATAAGGGACCACAAAAGGCTTGGGAAGCCTCTCTTGATAAAATATAGGCACAATCACAGCAACATCATCATCAATCTTTGCTCTAGTGAACTGAATAACCCGCTGATCCATCAAACGTTGAAGACAAATTTTGAATTCACCACACTGATCAGGGTTGGATGAACACACCACACAATTATCATGTACTCCATTCATCAATTCTGCTTCCATCACTCTAGCATGGACCACTGTTAAAAGAGTCTTCAACTTGAACACATCCTTTATCAATCCATCATCAGTTGAACTTTCTATAGCATTGACACCTGAACTATCATGTTTAGGTAAAGGATTGTTCCCCACATTTGGAACATCAGCAAAAGACAATATTTTCTGATCTATCAACTCTTGGACCCGGAGCTTGAACACTTTGCAATTCTCTGTTGTATGACCCTCTGAATTAGCATGAAAGGCACACCTAGCATTCTCATCATACCAAGGCTTATGCGGCTTCGGCATTGGAGGTAATGCCCTTGGCACGACATTCCCATTCTGAATCAGATACGGTAACAATTGAGTGTAAGTCATTGGGATAGGAGTGGTATTCACATTATTGTACTGTTGATATGGCCTCTGTTGATTTGGTCATTGCTGCTGAACTGGACGTGGTTGATTATTTTGTTGATTTCTCTGTTGATGTTGAGGTGGAGGAGTCTGGAACTGAGGTTGTGGAGCTTGATATTGAGGAACTGGAACTTGATAATGAGGTACCGGAGCTGGAATAGGAACATGAGCAATTGGACGATAAGGCATGGTTGGATATTGAGCAGCTGCTACGTAAGGGTACTGATAATAAGGCAGAGGAGTAGGAGCCCTGGGTGGTACCCTTCTCTGAGAAGAAATGACACTAGTCTCACCCTCCTTCCTCTTGAATCCGTTGAAAGGCTTCTTCAAGATTGGTTGACTGCTGGAACCTCCCTGGATTTTACCATTTTTCAGTCCTTCTTCTACTCTTTCTCCCACGATCACCATGTCAGAAAATCCTGTGGACACACTACTGATCAATCTTTCATAATATTGGCCCTGCAAGGTTCCCATGAAAATGTCAATCAATTCACGATCAACCAGCGGCGGGTGCACCCTTGCAGCCAATTCTCTCCAGCGTTGTGCGTATTCTTTAAAAGATTCATTGTCTTTCTGGGCCATACTCTGAAGCTGAGTACGGTTTGGTGCCATGTCAGTATTATATTTGTATTGCTTTGCGAATGCTTCAGCCAACTCATCCCAAGTGTGGATGTTGCTACATTCCAACTGCATGTACCAGTCCAAAGATGCCCCAGTTAGACTGTCCTGAAAGCAATGGATCATGAGCTTATCATCTCTGGCATAGGCAGCCATTTTTCTGCAATACATTTTCAAATGTATGTTAGGACATGTGAGTCCTTTGTATTTTTCAAATTCAGGCGCTTTGAATTTTGGAGGAATCACCACGTCTGGGACTAGACACATCTCCAAGGCACTTAAACGGGTTGAGTTATGTCCTTCCAAGATCCTTAGCTTTTCGGCCAGAGCACGACACATCAAGATAGCCTCAGAATCTTGGGCAGCAGTAGGGATGACCACTGGAGTAGCTCCATTGTAATTCTGCATTTCAAACTCGTCTTGGAGCTCCTCATCAGTGCGGGGAATGACCACTTGATTGACTATCGGAGGTCCTTGCGCAGCGACTCCATCAGCTACTCCAGAAGTATGCGCAGGTGGAGGCACATGAGTTCTTTCAGGAGGTGGAACAAAACCTGGAGGAAGACCGTAGATAACGGGATTTGGAATAGGAACTGAAGGTCCTGACTGAAGAGCAACCCCTTGAACTAGAGCATCGTTCCTTGCAGCAGCGACAACACGAACCTCTTCTTCCCTTCTAGCCAGAGCTTGTATAGCCTCAAAGATCTGCTCGATCTTGCTTTTGACAGAGTCCATCTCCTCTCTGAAGGCAGCTTGCTCTTCTCTAACTACATCCATGATTCTTCTTGTGTTGGAGCGAGTAGCGTATGCACGTTGAGGAATCAGCTTGAACTACTTAAAACGAGGAAAAATGGAATGAGTTTTTGTTTTGAGAAATGAAATGCATGATGCATATGTTAATGTACGTGGATTTAAAAATGTCTTTTATGCTTATGTTCAATTTTATTTTCAGGGAACCGTGTTAGATTCCTTGTAACTTAGCAAGCATTCAAAGAGATCACGGGGAATAAAACAAGAATGGAACCAAACTTTTTTGTACAAAAGAAACTCAAAATCCTTCATTCATTCAATTCAAAATAGAGTACAAGGATTGAGTACAAAATATTCTTTCAAACATAAAGGAAAGTACAACATAAAAAAAAGTCAAACTGCAGGCTTCTGTTTGTTGAGATCTTCCAACTCTCCTTTGAACCTTTTTATCATGTCTTCACAAAGATAAATAAATTCAGTCACTGAACGAGGGATGTTGCCATTGTCTATGTCTTCCAAAGCACATCTTAGCATCAAAGGCACATTCGTAGCCATGCCATTACAGAAGTCTATCAAACTGGCAAACTTGTCTCGATACTCATTTCTTTGTTCATGTAAAAACTGGATGGTTTCCTCGCAGGCTGCCAAACTAGCATTCACATTTTCCCTTGCGTTCATCCAATCTTCACCTTCTTGTAGCAAAGAGTCATGTCGGCCTCTCCAGTATCGTTCCCACTCATTAGCATTTTCAGCCTCCTGGCACTTTCCATTCCACATTTCAGGTGTAACCTGAGTAGCAGCCATAACACTCTCTTTACTGCGGCGTTCTCGTTCTTCCCTTTCTTTTGATTCAAAGAGTGAAACATTGAGGTTGGCTATCTCAGCCTCAAGCGTCTCTCTTATCTCCTTTTTTTGTTTTGTGGCGAGCTTCCACCATTTCTCTTTCTCACGACAATCCCTCTCAGCCTCTTTCAGTTGGCTTTTGACGGTATTCAAGCAGCTCTCAGCCTGATCTAACCCCTGTTTGACTCTTTTTCTCTTATATTCCTCCTTATCAGTCCTTTCCACATTTGCTTGAAGTTGTGTTTTCTTCCGCCCAAGCTCCCACTTATGATTATCCCTTTCTTCAGTAATTCGGAGAAGGTTCAACCGTAGCTCTTCATTCTCTTTTTCCAAACTTTGGATGACAACTTTGAGCTCTTTAGCTTCCTCCATAGTGACGTGAGTAGGTTCTGGAGGATTTGTATGCATTGGAGGCTCATAAGAGTATGGTAGTTTGTCTTGAGAAGCTCTGGCTTGGACCCAACTTGTATATGGCCCTCTAGCTATACAATTCTTCTTTCCACACTCCCTTTTTCCTTCTCTACGAACTTTAGTCCAGGCACGACCTATCCTCTTCACCAGATCAAAGTCCTTCGCTCCTTCTCCCAGCAAGAAACCTTCTAACAACTTGTCTTCTGGTTTGTCATTCATAGGAAACCCAAGTTGCCGCATAGCAAGCTCAGGATTGTAATTGATGCAACCTCGAGTTCCTATGAGTGGCACATTATGGAAGTTGCCACATTTGACGATTATGTCTACATCATCATAAACACGAGAGTACCAGGTGATGTCATTGGCAGTGAGAGACATGATTTTTTGAGACCACTTGAGGTTATCCTTGTTCTGAACAAAAGGCCCTTCGCTTGGTAAGTGAGATAAGAACCATTTATACAGTAAAGGAGCGCAACACTGGATCATCCCCCCCTTCTTCTCATTTCTCCAATGGATAGAGTGATAAACATCTGCAAGCAAGGTGGGAATGGGATTCTTGAGCAAGAAAATGCGTATAGCAGTCATGTCCACGAAGTCATCAATGTTCGGGAACAAGACAATCCCATAGAGTATCAAGGCTAACACAACATTGAAAGCAACCCAATCTTCTTTACTTTTGAAATCTGAAGCTTTTCCCACTAAGAACTTCAAAGTGAAACCTGAAGTGCCTCCTTTTGGTCCAATATTAGCTTTCACTTCCGCTTTATCTAGACGTATAGCTGAACCTATTTGTTGATGTGTAGGAAGTTCCCCTAGACCGGTGTAAGGGATTTCATCCTTGATACTAATGTTTGCTATATGTGAGAACTCTTCCAATGTTGGCGCCAACTGGAAGTCCTGGAATGTGAAACACCGCAAGGGAGGATCATAGAATTGTGCCAAAGTGAAAATGGCCCAAGCATCCACCTCGGTGTTCATGATAGTCAACAGGTCACCATACTCAACACAAAAGTTGTTCCTTCTGATTTTTTTCACATCTGAGATCAACCCCTTAATCAATCCTAGCTTTGGATTCCTGAACTTGAATGAATAAGTACTTTTTTGATTGCTACCCATGTCTTCTGAATGCCTGCAATCAAACGAGTCTTTAGGTCCCTTGAAAATATGCACATGTCATATGTGTTATGATTATGAAATGTTTTATGTTTATGTATGTATAGTTGGGTAGATGATCATTGGAACATTCTGATTAATTACTTCATGGAGGAAAGGTTCCAGGAATAGGAAAACCAAACAGGTAGGCTTTAGGGTTTAAAAGGTTCCTAGAGTCATGGACCCAATTCAAGAATATTATCGTCAGAACGACTAATCGTAAGACAATAATATCTTTAAAAGGATCTATTCTAGGTGAGGTCTTTGTATTATCCCAACGAGTCCTAAGTCTCGTAGGTCAATACTACACAACCATCGACTCCACGGTTCTAGACACGGTTCCCAGAGTCATGGATCACACCTGACAATATTATCGTCAGAACGACTACTCGTAAGACAACAATATCCTAAAAAATGATCTATTCTGAGTGAGGTCTTCGTATTAACCCAACGAGTCCTAAGTCTCATAGGTTAACACTACACAACCATCGGTCCTAAAAGCCATAGGTTCAGGGTTCTACAAAAGGTCCTCAGAATCATAGATCGAGGTTGAAAGTATCACCGCCAAAACGACTAATCGTAAGACAGTAATACTTTCAAGGGATCTCATCTGAGTGGGGTTCTCGCATCAACCTAACGAGTCCGATGTCTCGCAGGTCAATACTACACAACCACCATCCTAACTTAAGCTTTTCTCATAGCTCGGGTATAAAGCTTTTCCTCACACAAATGCCAATAGTCCAGAAAGTTCCAATGATACCATATATTAATAATACAACAATTGAAAATACAGATAATAAAGGCATATATAGATAGAACAAATAAGAAGTAAATAAATAGATAAAAGAAACACTCAAGCACAAAATAAACTAAACTAGGGTGGACTCGCATAGGAGATCATCACCATCCCCAGCAGAGTCGCCAGCTGTCGCGGCGCGAAAAATACCCAAGCGTAAGGAACGCTCGAAATATAAACAAAACAGAGTCGCCACCGAACTTTATTTATTCCCAAAGAGGGAAAGGGGAAATATCGATAAAACCCATAAAAAACAAAAAGAAATGGTCGTCGCAACCAAATTGGGTTCGGGAGTCGGTTATGCAAGGGGAAGGTATTAGCACCCCTCACATCCATCGTACTCGATGGGACCCATTTAGTTAGTTTCGTGTTTAGAGTGTTAGCGTGATATCGTTTGTGATCTTCTACTTATCGGGTGAGGAAATAGAAATAGAGGAAGGAAAGACTTAGGGGTGTTTTAATATTAATGTGCCTGACAAGATTTCGCAATCCTGCTCCTACGTATCTCCAGGTGCTATGAAGAACTCAAGGCATACGTAGTTCTACCCAAAGAGAACTACTAGGTGGATTGTTTTTAAAGAGAGTGATGCTTGGATCACATTTGAGCGATTAAACCTTTACTTGCTGCTCGCTCTTGGAGGCCGAAGTCTTTGTTTGTTTCGCATCAAAACAGATGTTGCATACTCTTTTCTGAAAATGTTTTCGGAGTTGCACAAGGGCGGAAAACAAGTTTGATGAGTTTGAGTTGATTTTAAGCGGAGACAAGCATCCAAGCAGAGAGCTCTACTGCAGTACTCAGATGCTTGAAAAGGAAGAGGCCTAAGCCTAATCACTCTCTTTTCATCCAAAAGTTTGTTTATGAAAATGTGTGGCAAATTAGGCCAAAGTTCATTAACGGAAGACGATTAATCAGACAGAGAGCTCTACAGCAGTGTCCAAGTAATCGGGAAAGAGAAGGTCGATACCCAATCAATCTTTTTCTTCAATAAGAGAAATGACTTAATTCTAGTAATTATTGTATTTTAATATGGAAGACGAATGTTTGAACATCGAGCTCTACAGCAGTGTCCTAACATTCGAAACAGAGAAAGTCTTAAACTTAATCAGTTTCTTCCATTTTTATTGTGAAAAGATTTTAAAAACAGGGGGGGCGACTTGACGTTGGATCAAGTGTCTGATTCGATTTTGAATTGAAATTGATTTTTGAAAAATTGACGTTTTATTAGGAAGCCAAATACTCAAATAGTGAGCTCTACAGCAATATTTGAGTATTCAGGAAGGAAAGAGGTATAAACCCAATCACCTTCTCTTTTATTCTAGTTTATTGTGAAAATGATTTTTGAAAACGATTGAAAAAAAGGTTCGATTTTTCTTGAAGAAAGAAGTTATTTATTTTGATATTTAACAATTAATTAATTTATCGTAAAGCAAATAAAATCATTAATACAGTTTTTAAATTATTATTTAAAAGAGATAACTATTTATTTTAATATCAAGAACAAAGAAGAAAAAAAAAGGAATGGTTATTATTGCGTACACCATGTATATTCATTACTGTTATGGTTTTTTTTATTCTTTAGTACATCCCATATTTCTCATTCATGTTGTTGATTCCATGTGAGTGCCAACCAATTTAAGAAAAGTGTGTTTCTAACTAGGCTTATAGAAAAGTACTAAACCAATTTAATTCCATGTTAAAACTGTAAAAGGATTCCTAAGTTCAAAGTAAAAAAAAAAAGGTCTTACTAACACCAAAAATTAGAAACACACTTTTTCCCTTATTCACATAACGTGAGTGCCAACCATTTTTCTTTAATCAATCTCTAAAAATCTATCATCTTTCCAATAATGAAATTGGCATAATAAAAACAAAAGCACATTACTTCATTTTTTATACCAAAAGAATAAAATGTTTTCACATCATAGAGTAACGTCTCTGCAAAATAAAGAAGTCTAAATATCTCAACCCAGTTTTAAGTGAAACTGAAAATTTCTAATAAGCTAAGCCATATTGAATCATCAAAATCCCAAATAACAAGGCCAAAGAAAGATACCACACACAAACCTAGCAAACAGCCACATAAAAACAAGGAAATCTTTCCTCCTTTCTATCCATAAAAACAGAAGCCCACATCAGCACAAAGAAGGAAGATATTTGCAAAACAAAAATGTAAGGAGAAGCATAATATACATTTAAAACCATGTTTCTCATTTACGGTAAATAAAAGAAACAAGAAAAGAGAAATAAGGAGAAACCTACCGACAAAGATGACTCCACGGCAGCGAGAGTGTGGATCTGGTGGAGATTTTGACAATTAGATTTCGTCGATTCAGATCATAATGATTTCGTAGTCGCAGACGGTGACTCCGAAAGAGGAAGTGCGGTCGACTGAGCCTGTGGTGGTGTCCGTCTCAATCTTTGTTTTCTCATCTTCTTCTTCACAGTTGTTCCAATTTGTTATTGTTGCTCATGGTTATGGAGGTTGTAGGTTTTGAAGTGGTGAGAAGGATGAGAGTCATTCTTGGTTTGATTTTGATTTGTGGCCGGAGATGATCATATTTGGATAATGTAATGTAATGGTCTTTTTTGTGTGGATGGAATGTCTTATGTATATATGGGTATGTAGTGTATATGAGAAGAAGAAAAAAAAACTATGTAAAATCTCTGTCGAAAAGTTCGCATGGAGAGAGAGATATCTTTTTTGCCCTTTTTAATAATGAGAGAGATCTTTTTCTTTATGAGAATGGGACAGCTATCCAGAAGCAGCAGAGAGATGGTTGTTTGATATGTAGTGAATTGAGAGAGTTGACATTTGCGTGCGACTTGCAATGGACTACAATTTTAGTAATCATATTTGATCCCTCTCAACAATGCTACTTGGATTTAAACCATGGTGGGAAGTTTTATTGACACTGTCACTTGTAGAACCCAAACATATCTAATGAAAGTAATATGTATCTAAACTCACAATAAAGTAATACGTACATATCTAAAACACAAATGAAATTAATTCTTAATTAAAGGAAAAAGTTCTCTTTTTTAAAAAAAAAGCAACGTTTAATAATTAAAATAAAACCAAGAAATGTAAAATAAAGTCACATTAAAAACACAGTTAATTTTAAATAATTATAATAATTAATTTGACTAAAAAAAACACAAATAATCAGATAAAAAAAAGAACGAAATTCGGGTGTAAAAGTGCTCGAAAAATTAAAATGAACGTATTAAAATAATCGACACGAAATAAACTTCTCGGAAACATACAGGTTTTGATCAAATTTTGAAATAAAAATCGACTGGTTAAAAGTCTCAGGCCGGTAAGAATGTGACAGAAAAAGTAGTCAGAAAATTAAAATGAGCACGGCAAATTAAAATACGCGAACCATAGATTAATAAAACTGACGTTTGCAAGCTCAATTTTGAAATTTTCCGCCCGATAATTCGACGTACAGTTGAGAAACGATTCGACCGGTCTGTTTGTGAATTTCAAAAAAAAAATCATCTGATTGATATTTTAAGCGTTATGCGGAATGAAATGCATGTTGTGACAAGTATAAAATGCAAGCGTCTTGTGAATGCATTGAATTGCTGACTGAATAATTGTGAACAGACAATCGACTGTAAATGAATCGCCTTTGGACCATTTACCTTTAATTATCAATCATAATTAAAACCATACAAAGACTTAGATGATGATAATACTCTTGATTGTCACCCTCTGAACCTCTTAAGCAAGATACAACAGAATGAATGAATGCACTGAGATTGAGAAATCAAGTCTTTCGACTTCTTAATCAACATATGACTGAATGAATGTTATTAAGATAAGATAAAATGCCAGAACTCCTGACTTTTCATCTAAACTCTTGATAAATTCTTTTTAAATTATGAAATGCACGGCAAAATGGATCGATTCATGATATGATGCGAGTGAAAAACCCAGGGTAAAATTTAGGGTATGACAAGGACGTAGTGTGGAGACTGTTCAAGTGTAAACTTGATAACAGTTGTTATGCAATACTACACTCAGACGAGTTTCTCTTGAGAATATTATGGGTCGATGAGTCAGTCATCTTAACCTGTAATATCCGATAGATGGAATTAAGATTCTGGGAACTTTTTAGAACATGATCTACAAGTTTTATCATTAGTTCACTCCTTTGGGATGGTTGTTACCTAGACTCCATGCTCGTGATTTACAACAAACCTTTGATTCTTGGTTGATCCAATCAAGTCTTGTCAATATCAATGGAACTTGGGTGTTGATAAGGTGAAAACCATAATCCACCAAAATGGATGATTGATCTTGACAATGACTTGATTCATCCATCGACCTTTATTTGTTTGCCTTGTGTGTGATCCCTAATTTGTGATTGTTGCATTCATGCATTCATGCGCATCATAATATTCATCACATAGAAATTTCGAGGAACTGAGGTATTATTTGCAAATATTTTAAGACCATGGATTGTGAACGAAGGAACACTAAGAAGTACAGTTTCAGATGTCCAGACTTGAAAGAGTTAAGGAAGCTAGCATCTTTTGTATTAGATTCCTTGGAATTTAAACAACGTCATGAGAAGCTTCTATCTATCCTGTCTGCTGATATGGTTGAAGGACTTTTGAATGTGTTGGTCCAGTTTTATGACCCTCTCTACCGTTGCTTCACTTTCCCAGATTATCAGCTTGTGCCTATGTTGGAGGAGTATGCCATCTCTTGGGAATACCTGTTTCTAGCAAGGTACATTTTAGTGGGTTGGAAGAGATTCCCAGATCTCATCTTATTGCTGAAACTCTTCACTTGAAGAAGTCTGAGATAGAGGCTCATTGGGTGAAGAAAGGAGGATTGTTTGGGTTACCATCTAATTTCCTCATCAAGGAAGCTACTACTTTTTCTCAAGCTGGTAATGTGGACGCTTTTGAAGCTATCTTTGTGTTGCTCATTTATAGATTAGCTTTGTTCCCTAACATTGACGGTTTTGTTGATGTTAACGCTATTAGAATTTTCTTGATTGGGAATCCTGTGCCTACTCTGTTAGGTGATATGTACTTCTATTTGCATTTAAGGAATTCTAAAGGTGGAGGAACTATTATCTGTTGCATTCCTCTTCTGTACAGGTGGTTTATTTCGCACTTGCCTCAGACGCCTGCTTTTATGGAGAACAAACAATGTTTACGGTGGTCTCAGAGACTTATGTCTCTCACTAATGATGATATTGTCTGGTATGATCCGTCTTTGAGCAGTTTGGAGATCATTGATTATTGTGGTGAATTCTCTAATGTGCCTCTCATTGGTACATGTAACACCCCAAAATTTGCCCTCCTCATTCATGCATTCATTTAGCATTTCATATTACATTTCATCATGTCAATCAAAATTAGATCCGGAAAAAAAAAAAAAAAGCGAAAAAAAATAAAATAATAATAATAAAAAATTTTAATTAATTAATTAATTAATTAAATAAATAATTAAATAAATAAAATATAATAAATTTTTTTTGGACTTGGACCTTTCTCAAAAGCCCACTAAGCTACCAATATTAACCTATAAATACTAGAGTTTCATTGAAACAAAAGCCACACAGAAGAGGAGAAGAAGGAAGAGAAGCAAAATACTCTGAGGTTTCCTTGGAACAAAACCCTGAGGAAAAAGATAGTGAGAGAAGACCTAACGGAGTTCAGAGCAGCCTCCAAACCCCGAAGGGAACTCAACTACACAGAATCACCTCTGCCTCACATAAACCCTGAAGATTGTTTTGTAAACCTCACGGGTGCAACTCAATTTCAATCAAGCTCTCCAATCAGGTTTGCCTTTATTCCCATTACCTTTTGCTTTGAAGTTGAATACTCTGAATGTATGAGGTATGATGGATGAATTTCATTAGGTTTTTCGCCCATGGGTTTAATATGTATATGAATGTATAAACAATGCCTTGAATGTTTAACCGTTTAATTTTTGAGTGTATGCCACAGGGTTTGAGGTTTCTGAAACCATACTGTTGATCATGAAAAAATGCTTATGGTGTTTCACTAACCCTTTTGTTGAATTTTTGTGAGGGCTCACATGACTTTTGCAGGGATAACTTGCATGGTTTCCCACTTTATTTGTGGGATAACCCCTGGAGGTTCATTCCGATTACCTGTACTGACTCACTTTTCTTTGATGGCATTAGCTTGGAAGGATCTCAGGGTTTCCCATTCCTTTAATTGCTGTTACTTCGGATCTTTATCCGCGTGGTACTTTTACATTTTTCCCGCATTTTACTGCTTTCCTAGCTGGAAGACCTCGATAGGAGGCAACGTTTGAGCCCCTTGGTGGCATTTTACTTTGAGATACATGTTTTGTGTTTTGTATTCATATCCCTGCAGGTAGCGCGGTTCCTTCGTCAAGGACTGCCTTTTTGCCCTCGAGCATCCCAAACCCTAAAACCCAAAGCAACACGTTAACTCCTTCTACTACAGGCGAGTAAGTCTCCAAAGGTCGAGCATCCGGTAGATTGCGTAGTGACGTCGTTCGCCCAAAACCCAATCCATAACCCCGTAGTTAGCCGAACTACGTTTTGCTCTGATTCTCAGGCCAGATGAGATACGTAGGCATAAGACGCGATGTCTTAGCGAGCACACATCCCCCAACCCATAGGTCAGCCGAGCTACGAAGACTCTGATTCTCATATTCAGATGAGATACGTATGCAGTGGATGCGACATCCGCGCGAGTCATTTTCATTTAACCCTTTTTTTTGGTAAACAGCACAAGATAAACCCACACCCTTTAGACAAGAACTACAAAAGTGGATCCCGTAGAGTACTACGGATGCGTAGGGGTGCTAATACCTTCCCTTCGCATAACCGACTCCCGAACCCAAGATTTGGTTGCGAGACCCTGTCTTGTCCTTTCCTTTTTTCAGGTTTACTTCGAGCGTTTCCTTTCCCTCCCTTGGGATAAATAATGCACGGTGGCGACTCTTCTGTCTTTTTCTTTCGCCGGTTGTTTTTTTTTTCGCACTGTATTTTTCAGGTTGCGACAGCTGGCGACTCTGCTGGGGACTGAAAGAAGTTGACCTCTTGCTGGTCCATCTTCCCTAAGCGAGTCCCTCCTAGCTTTTGTAGTTTGTTTGTTTGTTTGTTGGGTGTTCATGCTTTTGTGCAGTTATTTATTTACCTGCTTTACCTTATTGCATTGTGTATATATCATTGCTGTTTCTGTTGGCTGGCTGCTTGGTGATCTTTGTGAGATGAGTTCTATACCCGAACTCGAGTGCACTTAAGATAGGAGAATGGCATAGTCCTGTCAACTTGTGTGGAGTATTCCTTAGCGAGTTGACTTGCAAGCCCATTCACTTGGTGGAGGTCATGTTGAGATCAATAATGTCACATAAGTAAGTTGTGGTTAGACATTACTTGTTCCAATATAGACCTAAGAAGCCAAGGACCTTAGTTTACCTAACCCATCTTGGCCTATTCGTAGGACGTAGTGCGAAAGTCGTTCAAGTGTGAGATTTGATACGATTGTTACGCGATACTACACTCATAAGAGTCTCTCTTGAGAATATTGTTGGAATACGAGTAGTCGTTCCTCTGATAATATCCGAAAGATGGGATTATGACTATGGGAACCTTTTGTAGAACATGTTTGGCAGGTTTAAACCTTAGTACACTCCTTTTGGGTGGTTCTTAACCTAAACTCCATGCTCGTGACTTGCAACAAACCCTTGATTCATGGTTAATCCGATCAGGTATCCTTAATATCAATGAAACTCGGGTGTTGATAAGGTGTAAACCATAATCCACCAAAATGGGTGGTTGATATTAAGGATAACATGATCCATCCCATGACCTTTGTTTGGTGTGCTCTTAATTTCTCTCCAGACAGTGCAACCTGACAGATGTTCAAGCGGATCCATCAATTCTGATTGACATGCCTTTGCATTGCATAACATCATCTGCATATTTGCATCCAACATCTCATGCTTATTCAATTGCAGGGTATTCCCTTTCAAAACGGGGGTGCCTTAAAACTGAACAAGCAGTGCATCGCATATCATGCATATTAACCCTTGTCTGTTTTGCAGGTGTCACCGCAGTGTCTAATGTTTGTTCCCTGTATCAGGCAGTTATTGGTCCCAAGCGAGTTCACAGATACCCGACAAAGGAAAACCGTCCACGACTAGCGATGGACCAAGTACAGAAAGAGCTGGCTGATATGCGTGAAAGGATGGATCAGTTCATGACATTGATGACTGGTATGGCAGAAGGCCAGGCGAAGCTGAAGGAATTGGTTGAGCAACCGAGGCCCGATCCAGAGGTGGAAATACCAAGTGCTGAGGGGAACCCTGGTAACCCTGGTAACCCTGGGAACCCTGGTAACCCTGGGAACGCTGATAACCCTGTGAACACTGGTAACGCGGGTAACGCAAATGCTGATGGAAACCCAGGTAATGTTGGCAACACAGGGAATGTTGGAAATGATATTGGTGGAAGATACAATGTGAATCAAGGAATTCGGATTAACGGGCACCCCGTTACTGAAGATTATCAGTGTGATCAATTTTCTTTGCACGACGAGGCCCTCGAGACCACTCGCCGTATGGATGAGCTTGCTGAGAAGCTCAAATCTTTGGAGTCTCAAAATTCCTTAGGCTTTGATGTCACAAATCTTGGTCTGGTTCAGGGAGTAAGGATTCCTCACAAGTTCAAACCCCCTACTTTTGAGAAATACAACGGGGCTTCTTGCCCACGTACTCATCTCCAATCTTATCTGGGAAGGTTGGGAGCTCACACGGAAGATGAAAAGCTGTGGATGTACTATTTTGAAGACAGTCTAACTGGAGCTTCTCGTGAATGGTATTCTCATTTGTCTCGTACTACCATCAAGAGCTGGAAAGACTTGGCAGAGGCTTTTATCAAGCAATATCAATACAACTTGGACATGGCTCCAAATCGGACCTTATTGCAAGGTATGTCTCAGACTGCCAAGGAAACCTTTAGAGAGTATGCTCAGCGTTGGAGACAGATTGTTGCGTCCGTCCAACCCCCTATGTCTGAAAGGGAGATGGCGGACATGTTCATGAACACTCTTCAAGGCAATTATATTGAGAGATTGGCTGCTTGCCCGTCAATCAGCTTTGCAGAGATAGTAATTGCTGGAGAAAGAATCGAGAGTCTGTTGAAGATGGGCCGAATTCAAGACAATAGTGCTTCCAACTCATTAGGTCCCAAGAGACCGTTTGCTGGTAACGGTCAGCGAAGAAAAGAAGGCGAGACAAGCGTTGTGTATGCCGGCAGAGGCAGGAGTAAAGGACGCCCTAATTATTACCAAGATCAAGTGGCCGCAGTCACTATTCCAACACCTGTTCCTCAACCGCAATATCATCCGCAACAACAACCCAGGTACAACAATCAACAACAAGGAGGTAATCCGGGTCAGCAGAGACACTATCAACAACGTCCAAGGCAAACGGACCGGGTCATCGAGCCAATCCCAATGCCTTATTCAGTATTACTTCCCAAGCTGATTGACATGAATCTGGTTACGTTGAGAACTCTGGCCCCACCAATCGATCCCAATAATTTGCCTAGAGGTTATGATGTCAACGCCAGATGTGCTTTTCACTCCAACGCACCTGGCCATACTACAGATAATTGCAAGGCTCTCCAGTTAAAGGTACAAGATTTAAGAGATGCCCAGGCTATCAATTTTGCTCCGGTGACTAATGTTATCCAGAACCCGATGCCGGCTCACGGCGGGCAGGGGATTAATGCTGTCGAAGTGGTTGAAGCTGGTAATGCCCAAGGCTGGGGCAAATTTGTGGAGCCAGTCATCAAAGAAGACAAGTTTGGATTGGGGTATGCTCCGGGATCTCAGAAGAATGAAGCCGGTACTTTCTCCAGCGGGGGTTTGGTTTCTCCCCACACCGTCAATGCTGCAGATGAAGACAAGGCTGACAGCGACTGTGACTTAGATAGCTGGATTCGCCCGTGTGTCCCGGGAGAAAAGCTCGACAATTGGTCGTCTGAAAAAACCGTCTGGTTTACTCTACTGAAAGAGTGATTTTTTATTGTTTTCCTTTATTACATGCATAATAAAGTCTTACACTTTGCCCAAGGTGTAATGACTCATCTGTAGGGCCATCCATTTAGGTACATTTCGCAATTATTTTTATCATCAATAAAGGACGGCTTTTGCAAACAATTTTGTGTTCTCTTTCTTTCAGTTTTTTTTTTACCTTTTACAAAGAATGGCAATGTTTCTTTTTTCGTTTTTCCTTTCTTTAAAAAAAAAATCTCTCTCATTCTAAGGTAAAGCATGATCCTCCATCATGCAGAGCCGACCACTCGGATCTCACTGCTAACGACACTGCTATGGCCAAGTATGACTTCGACAATCCTATCTATCAAGCCGAAGAAGGGGCTGAGGAAGTTTGTGAATTGCCTGAAGGGTTAGCCAGATTGTTGAAACAGGAGGACCGAGCTATTACACCTTATCAGGAGGTGATTGAGACTGTCAACATCAGTACCGAAGACGACAAGAAAGAAATCAAGATCGAGGCCAGTCTACAGGCCGAGAGGAAAGACCGTTGATCATGTACTTGACTGTGTTAGAAAGGTCAATGGGTTGTGTGCTCGGTCAGCATGATGAGTCAGGTCGAAAAGAGCATGCAATATACTACCTTAGCAAAAGTTTACCGACTGTGAACAAAGATACTCATTGCTCGAGAAAACTTGCCGCGCTTTGGCATGGGCTGCTCGCCGACTAAGACAGTATATGTTGACTCACACGACTCTATTGATATCAAAAATGGATCCAGTCAAGTATATTTTTGAAAAGCCAGCACTTACCGGAAAGGTTACTAGGTGACAAATGATACTGACAGAGTATGACATCCAATACACTTTACAAAAAGCCATCAAGGGAAGTGTCTTGTCAGACTATCCTGCAGAGCAACCGATTGATGATTACCAACCTATGAGGTTTGACTTTCCTGATGAGGACATCATGTTTCTCAAATCGAAAGATTGAGAGGAACCACTCCCGGAGGAGGGGCCTGACCCTGAATCCAAATGGGTTATGATGTTTGATGGGGCGGTCCACGTCAATGGTCGCGAAGTTGGTGTAGTATTGATCACACCGGAAGGGGGTTCATATGCCATTTGGTGCCAGAATAACTTTTCCCTGCACCAACAATGAAGCCGAATACGAAGCTTGTATCCTAAGACTTGAGGAAGCCGTCAATATACAGATTAAAACCCTGGATGTATACGGGGACTCAACTTTGGTCATCAATCAAACCAACGGGAAATGGTGCTATGCTGGAACTACGTACCCAGAATTGACGTATCTCGATCAGAGACGAATGAAGAAAGCATTTGGTCAGAAAGTGCGCTCTCGGGAGTATCGAGTCGGTGAATTGGTACTCAAAAGATTTCTTCCTCCCAACACAGATCACAGGGGCAAATGGACACCGAACTATGAGGGTCCGTACGTGGTTAAAAGGATTTTCTATGGCGGAGTTTTGATGCTAACAACCATGGATGGCGAAGGATTCCCGTCCCCTGTCAACTCAGATGCAGTTAAAAAATACTTCGCATAAAATAGACCCGCTGGACGATAAAAAGAATAGTCCAGGCAAAAAAAGGGCATCCCGACGAACCAAAAAAAAAAGAATAAAGAGGTTCGGGCAAAAATTAGGGATATAAAAAAAGAGTACACCCGGTGAGTCGAAAACCCAAAAGGGCGGCTCAGGCAAAAATGGGTATCCCGATGGATTGAAAACCCGAAAAGGGGGCGATCCAGGCAAAAGTTAGGGAATAAGCGAATGACTGTGATCTGAGTTCATCAGTGTTATATCACCGTTTCATTCAATCCGGCAATCTTCGAAGGTTAAAGATCGACTAATCATCCACTTCAGAAAGCAAGATGAGCAGAGCGTCTTGAGGACATACGGGTCATAGCAGAGTCGAAACTCAGTGGGACCCCGTTTGCACATTGCCATTAGGATAGTTCTCTTTTTATAGCGATCACCTCTTTTCAGGGATCAGCTTCCTGATACCCTCGCCTATTCCTGGCACAAATTTTCTCCCCATTAAGAGTCGAATAATTCAGTTAAAGAGCCTCTTTATTTTTCATTTATCAGTTTGTTTGCAAAAATGTCCGAATTTTTGATAAAACATATTGCATATGAACATAATGGTGGCTTTTGCAGATGATTTGCACAGGAAAACATTCAAAATTGCTTTGAATGTGCTTAATCCCGAACGGTGAATTCAAACCGAGTAATTCCCCCGAGGCATACGTGTATTTTTGGTTGCAGGTCACAGGAACCGGATGCCAAGTCATGAATCCTCATCCCCAAGCGGTTGACAAAGTCTCTCCTCAGCAGAGCATGTTCCCCAACAGAGTTGACAGTATCCAGACTGTCTATCCCCAGTAGAGTTGACAGTATCCAGACTGTCTATCCCCAGTAGAGTTGACAGTATCCAGACTATATATCCCCAGCGGAGTTGACAGTGTCAGACTGTATCTTCCTAGCAACAGCGGAGTGGTTGCATACCCAACGGACAAGAGGGTGGTGTTCCCAGTGTTCATCTCATCCCCAGCAGATTATTTCTAACAGATTTGTTATAATCCCCAGCTTGAGGACGATTAGCAAGTTCATATCCCCAGCAAAGGTCGTTTCCTACGACATTTCCCCAGGAAGTGTTTTCCCCACAGACTCTCCTCACAGAGCCTCGCCGAACAAAGTTTCCATAGTTGATACTCCTCCCGCAAGGTCAACTTTTCAAGCAGCCAATTTATTTTTGGTGGCTCATTGGTCCCGGCAGACGGATCATTCCCCACAGAGCATTCAAGGATTGATACAGCGATCTGTTCCCTACCGGAGTTTGCTTCCCCAAGCAAATTTCTTTTTACACCATGCATAACATTTGCATTTGCATGCATATCATATCAAGCATACACATAAGCTGATAAACAGGTTCTTCCAAGCAGACTGAAGAATTACTTTACAACCAAGGTCATGAGATCAAGCGTGAGTGATCCAGCCTGAGGGTCGTTTTGAAGATTCAGCCTGAGAATCGTGTTCCAGTGATCCAGCCTGAGGGTCATTTCAAAGATTCAGCCTGAGAATCGTGTTCCAGTGATCCAGCCTGAGGGTCATTTCAAAGATTCAGCCTGAGAATCGTGTTCCAGTGATCCAGCCTGAGGGTCCATTTCGAAGATTCAGCCTGAGAATCGTGTTCCAGTGATCCAGCCTGAGGGTCATTTTGAAGATTCAGCCTGAGAATCGTTTTCCCATGATCCAGCATGAGGGTCACTTTTTGAAGATTCAGCCTGAGAATCGTTTTCCCGTGATCCAGCATGAGGGTCACTTTTTGAAGATTCAGCCTGAGAATCGTTTTCCAGTGATCCAGCCTGAGGGTCATTTTGAAGATTCAGCCTGAGAATCGTTTTCCAGTGATCCAGCCTGAGGGTCATTTCGAAGATTCAGCCTGAGAATCGTGTTCCAGTAAGCCAACCTAAGGCTCAATTTGAAGATTCCCCAGTGAAGTCGCCTACAAGCTTTATTTCCCCAGCAAGCCCAAGTCTAATTGAGGAGTCGTTACAACATGTTCTAGTCCGAAGAATATGTACGAAGCCCAAAAGTGGAATATGCTCGAAGCTGTATATCTAATATGAAGGTTGGGTGTAGATTTCAAAAGAGGGTCAACCAGCGCATGCCTCAGATGCGGGATCCTAATGACGGAAATTTATCATCAAAACAATCCAGATCTAGCCAGAAGATCGAAGTAGATTCAGCCAGAGAATCGAAACAAAGGAGATCTAGCCAGAAGATCGAAGAAGATCTAGCCAGAAGATCGAAGTCAGGTCTAGCCAGAAGACCAGAAATAGATTCAGCCAGAGAATCGAAACAATTCAGATCTAGCCAGAAGATCGAGGTAGATTCAGCCAGAGAATCAAATTAAGTTCAGATTCAGCCAGAGGATCGACACTCCAGATCTAGCCAGAAGATCGAACTCAGGTCTAGCCCGAAGACCGGAAATAGATTCAGCCAGAGAATCGAAACAATTCAGATCTAGCCAGAAGATCGAAGTAGATTCAGCCAGAGAATCAAAGGAAATAGATTCAGCCAGAGAATCGAAACGAAGGAGATCTAGCCAGAAGATCGAAGAAGATCTAGCCAGAAGATCAAAATCGTATCCAGCCCGAGGATCAAAATTAATATCCAACCAGAGGACTAAATTGAGTATAGGTTCAGCCAGAGGATCGAAACTCCAGATTAAGCCAGAGGATCGGAAGAAAAATAAACAGCACGGTGTATTTCCGCGTTTTTGTGGTGTTCTCGGAGCGCAAATTTTCGGTCTATCTTTGGTATTCAATCACAGCTCACCCCGTTTGTCTGATAAGCTGTTCGCTTTCATCCTACTCGGGTTAGCTGATGATTGAATAGGGGCAGCTGTAACACCCCAAAATTTGCCCTCCTCATTCATGCATTCATTTAGCATTTCATATTGCATTTCATCATGTCAATCAGAATTAGATCCGAAGAAAAAAAAAAAAATTTTACAAAAAAAAATATAATAATAATAAATTTTTTTAATTAATTAATTAATTAATTAAATAAATAATTAAATAAATATAATATAATAAATTTTTTTTGGACTTGGACCTTTCTCAAAAGCCCACTAAGCTACCAATATTAGCCTATAAATACTAGAGTTTCATTGAAACAAAAGCCACACAGAAGAGGAGAAGAAGGAAGAGAAGCAAAATACTCTGAGGTTTCCTTGGAACAAAACCCTGAGGAAAAAGATAGTGAGAGAAGACCTAACGGAGTTCAGAGCAGCCTCCAAACCCCGAAGGGAACTCAACTACACAGAATCACCTCTGCCTCACATAAACCCTGAAGATTGTTTTGTAAACCTCACGGGTGCAACTCAATTTCAATCAAGCTCTCCAATCAGGTTTGCCTTTATTCCCATTACCTTTTGCTTTGAAGTTGAATACTCTGAATGTATGAGGTATGATGGATGAATTTCATTAGGTTTTTCGCCCATGGGTTTAATATGTATATGAATGTATAAACAATGCCTTGAATGTTTAACCGTTTAATTTTTGAGTGTATGCCACCGGGTTTGAGGTTTCTGAAACCATACTGTTGATCATGAAAAAATGCTTATGGTGTTTCACTAACCCTTTTGTTGAATTTTTGTGAGGGCTCACATGACTTTTGCAGGGATAACTTGCATGGTTTCCCACTTTATTTGTGGGATAACCCCTGGAGGTTCATTCCGATTACCTGTACTGACTCACTTTTCTTTGATGGCATTAGCTTGGAAGGATCTCAGGGTTTCCCATTCCTTTAATTGCTGTTACTTCGGATCTTTATCCGCGTGGTACTTTTACATTTTTCCCGCATTTTACTGCTTTCCTAGCTGGAAGACCTCGATAGGAGGCAACGTTTGAGCCCCTTGGTGGCATTTTACTTTGAGATACATGTTTTGTGTTTTGTATTCATATCCCTGCAGGTAGCGCGGTTCCTTCGTCAAGGACTGCCTTTTTGCCCTCGAGCATCCCAAACCCTAAAACCCAAAGCAACACGTTAACTCCTTCTACTACAGGCGAGTAAGTCTCCAAAGGTCGAGCATCCGGTAGATTGCGTAGTGACGTCGTTCGCCCAAAACCCAATCCATAACCCCGTAGTTAGCCGAACTACGTTTTGCTCTGATTCTCAGGCCAGATGAGATACGTAGGCATAAGACGCGATGTCTTAGCGAGCACACATCCCCCAACCCATAGGTCAGCCGAGCTACGAAGACTCTGATTCTCATATTCAGATGAGATACGTATGCAGTGGATGCGACATCCGCGCGAGTCATTTTCATTTAACCCTTTTTTTTGGTAAACAGCACAAGATAAACCCACACCCTTTAGACAAGAACTACAAAAGTGGATCCCGTAGAGTACTACGGATGCGTAGGGGTGCTAATACCTTCCCTTCGCATAACCGACTCCCGAACCCAAGATTTGGTTGCGAGACCCTGTCTTGTCCTTTCCTTTTTTCAGGTTTACTTCGAGCGTTTCCTTTCCCTCCCTTGGGATAAATAACGCACGGTGGCGACTCTTCTGTCTTTTTCTTTCGCCGGTTGTTTTTTTTTTCGCACTGTATTTTTCAGGTTGCGACAGTACACAAGGAGGAATTAACTACAACTCTGCTTTGGCTCGTCGTCAACTTGGGTTCCCCTTGAGAGACAAACCTAATAATACTTTGTTAGAAGGTCTTTTCTAGGGGTGGAAAAATGGGCTCGGCCCGCTGGGCATGCCCGTTTTGCCCGCATTTTTGTGCGGGGCGGGCCAAGGATTTAGGCCCTCACCCTCAAATGTGTCCGCCCCGCCCCGCCCCGTTTTTTTCGCGGGCTTTTACGGGCATGTGTATTTACATAAATTTTTGCATTTTTAGGCTTAAAGAGTGCACTGCCCGCGGACTTTCCCCGCCCCGCCCTCACTTTTTTGTAGGGCGGGTCTAAGTTTTAGGCCCGCATCCTCAACTATGACCGCCCCGCCCCGCCCCATTTTTTTGCGGGCTTTTGCGGGGCGGGCCTAAACAGGGCGGGCATGTCCGTTTGTCACCCCTAGTCTTTTCTATAAAGAGGGTAAAGATCCCCAATATTTGAAGCAGAAGATTGTGCATGCTTGGCATAATGTGCATAGGAAAGGAAGGTCCGAGCTTGGTCCGTGCAATTGTGTAGCTTTGGAAGCTTACACTACTTGGGTGAAGAATAGAGCTTTGGAGGTGAAGATGCGTTATTCTTGTGAGAGACCTATGTCTATGATTGTGGTTGAGCCATTAACTCTCCCTAATCAAGATGTAGAGGAGTTGGAAGACGCACTCGCCAAGATAAAGCAAGAGAAGGATATGTGGGAAGAGCGTTTTCATGCTTTGAGCAAGAAGCATGAGGAGTTGCAGCTTGAGTCTAAGGACAAAGATGCACTTATTGAGCTACTTGAAGACCGAGTGACAAAGAGACAGAGAGAGCCAGATGTTTCATCTTCTAGCATGCCTCAGTCTTTTGTTGCTTGGAAGAAGATTGTTGATCAGCTTGTCCTCAAGAAGACTCAGATGAAGGCTTCTTTTGAGACTGAGATTCGACGCATTCGAAGGAAGTACGCACCTGTAGCCAGATCTTCTGACATTGTTGTTAGGGATCCTTAGGATGACTAGTCTCCTTTTCTCTTGTATTTTTCATTTAGTTTCTAAAATTGTACTCAGTGTAATCATTCCAATTATATAAATGAAAAGAGATTTTTGGTCATATCAAATTATTGCAATTGTTGTTAAATATATATATTTGCAAATGATATAGTAAGTTCCTTGAAAAAATAAAAACAAATAAACTAGCATTGCATTTCATGCATCATTTGCATAAGCAGGTTTCTTTTTCACCAGATGTCTCATTGGTGTTTCTTCTATGCTTCAGCCAAGCTGACTCATCGGTACAACACTCGCGCCAATCACTCCAGAATCATGGAACATCTTGAGCAATAGAATAGAGAGCTGAAGGACGAGATCGCCCGCCTGACTGCCATGATGGATTCAGTTCTAGCTGTACATAGCCAGTCTTCTCCAACGCCCGCAACTCCTCCTCCTCAGAGGACTATCATTTCAGAGGTGGCTACCTCTACCATGCATGCTGCTACCGCTCATTTCGCACTTGCTATGCCTGCCGGATTCCCGTGGGGAATGCCACCGAACTTCGTGCCTGAAGGTTTTGCGCCTACTTTTGCTTCCATGTTGGCATCTAGGCCGGTCATGTCTGTACCACCGCCTATAGTGCACACCTTACCCCGTGTAGAAGACACCATTTATCATTCGGAGCCATCTGAGGGTCCAGACGTTTATGAGAAAATGGATGAAATAAAAGATCAATTTCTTGAGTTGCGCAAGGATTTGAAGACTTTGAGAGGTAAAGACCTTTTTGGGAAGAGTGTTGTTGAGTTATGTCTGGTGCCGAATGTGAAGATTCCAGTGAAGTTCAAAGTGCCTGACTTTGAAAAATACAAAGGGAACACATGTCCGCCTAGTCACTTGGTGATGTATGCCCGCAAGATGTCTACCCAAATAGATAACGATTAGCTATTAATCCATTACTTTCAAGACAGTCTGATCGACACTGCGCTAAGATGGTATATGGGGTTGGATAGTGCAAGCATCCGCACTTTCAACGATTTGGGAGAAGCATTTGTTAAGTAGTACAAGTATAACGTTGATATGGCTCCCGACAGAGATCAGTTGAGATCACTATCTCAGAAGGACAATGAAACGTTTAAGGAGTACGCGCAGAGATGGAGAGAACTCGCTAATCAGATCACCCCTCCTTTAGAGGAAAAGGAGATGACCAAGATATTTTTGAAGACCCTTAGCTCATTTTATTATGATAAGATGATCACTAGTGCCCCCAGTGACTTTACCGAAATGGTAAATATGAGGATGAGGCTTGAAGAAGGTGTCTGAGAAGGACGGTTGTCGAAGGAAGAGGTATCGTCTAACAAGAGATACGACGGCCGTTTTAGTAAGAAGAAGGATAATGAAGCCAACACAATCATTAGTGGAAGGCAGAGGAGGCCTCAGACCAGAAGAAGTCAACCACCCCGTCAACATCATCACCAAGTATCTTCCGTAATTCCTGTATTTTCCGCAAGTCAATCAACACCAATTCAACAACAACAACGTCAACAGCAACAACCACAACAACGAGCAAACACCTACAACAACAACAATACGAACAATCATCAACAATAAACTTTTGAGAGGAAGAAGGTCTCTTTCGACCCAATTCCTATGACATATGCAAAACTTTATCCGTCATTGGTTCTCAAGAACCTGCTACAACTCAGAAATCCGCCACAAATTCCTGAACCACTTCCATGGTGATACAAGCCTGACCTCCGTTGTGCTTTTCATCAAGGAGCACCCGAACATGACATTGATAACTGCTATCCGCTCACATATGAAGTTCAGAAGCTAATAAATAGTGGAATGGTGTCCTTTGAGGACCGAGCACCGAACATGAAAGCAAACCCACTGCCAGCCCATGGAAATTCATCTGTTAATATGGTAGACGAATGTCCTGGGGAGTTCAAAGTGTTTGATGTCCGTTTCATCAGAAGGTCTTTGGTGACGATGCATAAGGACATCTGTATGGTAAGCGATTGTGAGCATGACCATGATAGTTGTGATATCTGCAGTGTCAACCCAAGGGGTTGTATGTCTGTGAAAAGAGACACCCAGCGGTTGATGGATGAGGGTATGATTCAAATTGTTCAATCCCGTCATGTAGATGACGATGTGAATGTGATTGTTCCAGTGTTTAAGAATCTCGAGAGGGTGGTGATTCAGTATGACAATAGTAACAGTAATAGTATCAGCCAAAGATCGATATCGCCGTTGGTCATATGGTTAGCGGGCTCAATCCCGTATTCATCCGATAAGGCTGTTCCGTATCAGTATAATGCAACTATGTTGAAGGATGGTCAAGAGGTTCCGTTACCTACAACCAGTTCTGTCGTGAGCATTGGTGATGTTACTAAGGTGACCCGTAGCGGTCGAGTGTTTGGGCCGGTGTTCCTAAAAGATGTAGAAAATTCAACAGTTGGTAAGAAGGTGGAAGTACCTGTAGTAGATCCGATTAGCACTTCAAAGTGTCAGTCAGGTGAATCCAGCAATTTGAAGACTAATGATGATGATGAGGTACTTAGGCTGATAAAGAAAAGCGAGTTCAATGTGGTGGAGCAGTAGCTCCAAACCCCCTCAAAGATTTCAGTATTGTCTCTGCTTATGAATTTAGAAGCGCACAGAGAAGCACTACAAAGAGTTCTAGAGCAAGCATTTGTGGAACATGATGTTACGGTTGATCAGTTTGATCATATTGTGGCTAACATCACTTCCTGCAACAATCTCAGCTTTTATGATGAAGAACTCCCTGAGGAGGGTAGGAATCATAACTTGGCTTTGCATATCTCCATGAATTGCAAAGATGACACTTTATCCAATGTATTAGTTGACACCGGGTCTTCGTTGAATGTGCTGTTGAAGTCAACTCTTTCAAAGTTGTCATATCAAGGAGCGCCCAAGAGGTATAGTAGCGTAATCGTCAAAGCTTTTGACGGTTCACGCAAGATAGTGATAGGTGAAGTGGACCTTCCGGTGAAGATAGGTCCGAGTGATTTCCAGATTACTTTTCAAGTAATGGATATCCACCAGGTCTACAGTTGTCTATTGGGAAGGCCATGGATCCATGAGGCGGGAGTTGTTACTTCTATGTTGCATCAAAAACTCAAATTTGTTAAGAATGGAAAATTAGTCATTGTTGGTGGGGAAAAGGCGTTGTTGGTTAGCCACATGTCATCTTTCTCTTATGTTGAAGCTGAGGATGAGGTTGGAACTCTGTTCCAAGCCTTATCTATTGTTGTTGAAAAGAGAGTTGAGGCACCTATGTCCTCATTGAAAGATGCAAGGAAGATTGTTGAAGAAGGTAATGTGGATAAGTGGGGCGCATGGTAGAGGTCTTCGACAACAAGAACAAAACCGGTTTAGGTTTCCAGCAAGGTTCATCAACTGCTAGATCAAAGGATATGCAACTTAGCTTCCGTAGCAGAGGGTTCATTCATGGTAATGAACAACACTTAGTTGCAGTGCTAGAGGATGACGAAGAACAAGACTGCACCAATTTTGTGATGCATGGAAAGGCTTGCAACAATTGGACTGCTGTTAATATTCCTGTTATTTTGCATCAATCTAAGTAATTGCTTTTATCTGTTTTAAAATCCTTCTCATATGCCTAAGGGAGAAGTGAACATTGTTGGGCATTTCAAACTTGATCATCAATAAAATTAATTATATTCATCCACATCTATGATGTTTTGTTTTTACTTTTTACTTTATTTTGAAAATGTTAATTACAAAAAACATAAATAAACAATATAATTGTCCATCTGCATAATATTTGGTCACAAATTCACTTCTCTAAAATCAAAATATCAAATCATTATGCAAGTTGGTTTCTAACCCCATTGAATACAATGATCCTTCTCCTTCTCCAAATTTTGAATTCCCTGTGTTTGAGGTCGAGGAGGAAAGTGATGAAGAAGTGAGTGATGAATTGTCTCGTCTTCTTGAGCATGAAGGAAAAGCCATTCAACCATTTGAAGAGCAGATTAAGTTAGTCAACTTGGGTTCCGAGGATGATGTGAAGGAAGTCAAGATTGGGTCTCGACTGTGTCCAGATGCGAAGAAGGGGTTGATTGATTTTCTTCGAGAATATTCAGATGTGTTTGCTTGGTCCTATCAAGACATGCATGATTTGGATTCTGAGATTGTGGAGCATAGATTGCCGTTGAAGCCAGAATGTCCGCCAGTTAAGCAGGAGTTGAGAAGAATGCATCCTGATATGGCAGTGAAGATCAAAGAAGAAGTGCAAAAGCAAATTGATGTTGGTTTCCTTGTGACCGTTGAGTATCCGCAATGGGTGGCCAACATTGTGCATGTTCCAAAGAAAGATGGAAAAGTCTGCATGTGTGTTGATTATAGAGATTTGAATAAAGCCAGTCCGAAAGATGATTTCCCTCTGCCACACATTGATATGTTGGTAGACAATACTGCTAAATTCAAAGTCTTTTTGTTTATGGATGGATTTTCCAGATATAATTAGATCAAGATGGCACCCGAAGATATGGAGAAGACCACATTCATTACACCTTGGGGAACATTCTGTTATAAAGTGATGCCTTTTGGTTTAAAGAATGATGGTGCAACTTACCAAAGAGCAATGACTACTCTTTTGAATGATATGATGCATAAAGAGATTGAAGTTTATGTCGATGATATGATTGCCAAATCGATTGATGAAGAGGAAAATGTTGAGCATTTGTTGAAGTTATTCCAGCGCTTGAGGAAGCATAAACTCCGTTTGAATCCCAATAAGTGTACTTTTGGTGTTCGCTCTGGTAAGTTGTTGGGCTTTATTTTCAGCGAGAAAGGCATTGAGGTTGATCCTGCCAAGGTCATAGCAATACAAGAGATGCATGCGCCCAAAACTGAGAAGCAAGTCAGAGGTTTTTTCGGCCGCTTAAATTATATCTCAAGATTCATTTCACACATGACTGCCACATGTGCACCTATATTCAAGCTTCTTCGGAAAGATCAGTCTTGTGATTGGACCTAAGACTGCCAGAAAGCTTTTGATAGTATCAAGGAATATCTACTTGAACCTGCGATTTTGTCTCCACATGTTAAAGGAAGTGAAGGAGAAGGGCGATCCAAAACGCAGCGGAATCTAATTTTTTTTCCTTTAATGATCCTTACGAATGGGCATGATCAGTGATAAAATCGTTACCTCTTGTGGTGATTGTAACCTTTGATGCAGATCTACGAAGCGATCACGAACGTTGAACGATGACAACGCCTCTACTCAGTCCACACGAACGGATTCCTTCAATCTCAGTGCTAGCTGCTACAAATGAAGGCTTTGAGTGAGAGAGAAACAAAATTGCAACTGCACAAATGCTTCCTCACAAGGGTTCTATTTATAGAACCACTTGTGTGGGCTGCAAGCTAAAAAGCCCATTTAAGTGTATGTGGCCCATATCTTATAATATGCCAAAATCACTTAAGCATGTGGTACCTTACCATATTTCGTATTCTACTTAAGTACACCGTACCTTACGATGTTCTACAATTCACTTAAGTGCACCGTACCTTACGGTGTTCCTTAGTTACTCTATCTCTCATCAATCCGTCCTTTTGTGTGTGACCCTGTAGGTTTTCGCGGCATTGGCAATTATATTAAATCACGTATTTAACATAATAAACAGTGAGCGGTATCTAGTAACACATCACTGCTACCCAAGACACGAAAATGTCATGTGATCTGACAAATCCTTTTGTGATAATACTTATGTGTACAATTACCCTTTTGCCCTTATGTATATATTGAACACAAGGCATAGATCGTGTCATCCTTGTCCAGTTCAATATTGGGGCCATAGACATTTATCCTATTACGCAGGATGGGAAAATTCCATCTAGGTCACTCATGTCCCTCAGCATGCTTCATGAAGTACCCATCAACTGTATTTATGGTCATCCAGTTACGGACAATGTTTGATCAACAATAAGGCATTTGACTCTACATCTAGGGTCCATAGTGGTTTCAGGTCGAAGGGTGGTATACACCATTATCACCATGAGAATAACTTATGACACTTTGCATAACATTCTATATAGTATTCTCATAGCGGGCCAATCCAGTATAAATATTACTCTTAATATTCATACCTATGTTTAAGACTTGATAACTCCTTATCCATGATCCATGAGATGTGATCATCAGTTTATATACATAATAATCTTAATGCTTTAATGTTATCCCACTTCATAATAAAGCTCGACTACAGATACTTTAAGAATAATGTCCTTATGTTTAATGTAATCTCATGATTAAGTCACACTTGATACATTAAACGGACTAGCTATTCTAGGGACTTTATTAAACAAACATAATAAAAAAAGCCTTTTATTATTAATAAATAATTTGATACAAGTACCAAAAGTATTGGCCTCTAGGGCTTACACCAACAATCTCCCACTAGCACTAGAGCCAATCAGGCATACCCCTAATGCCCATAGATCTAGTATGCCCATCATGCTTCTGCTGCGCAAGAGACTTTGTTAGTGGGTCAACAATATTGTCAAGTGTAGGTACTCTACATATTTTCACATCTCCTCTATCTATTATCTCTCGAATGAGGTGATAACGCCTAAGTATGTGTTTGGATCGTTGGTGAGATCTAGGCTCCTTAGCTTGTGCGATAGCACCATTGTTATCACAATAAAGACCAATGGGATCCACAATGCTATGAACTATGCCAAGTTCACTAATGAACTTTTTGATTCAAACAGCTTCCTTTGCTGCACATGAGGCAGCAATATACTCGACCTCGGTTGTAGAATCAGCAACTGTATCTTGCTTTGAACTTTTCCAGCTCACAGCGCCACCGTTTAAGCAAAACACATAACCAGATTGCGATCTAAAGTCATCCTTATCTGTCTGGAAGCTAGCATCGGTGTATCCAATTACAACAAGCTCTTCCTGACCTCCATATATCAAGAATGAGTCCTTAGTCCTTCTCAAATACTTAAGGATATTCTTGACAACTACCCAATGAGCATTATCGGGATCAGATTGGTACCTACTCATTGCACTTAAAGCATACGAGACATTTGGTCGAGTACATAGCATGGCATACATGATAGATCTTATTGCAGATGCATATGGAATCTTATTCATGTGATCCCTTTCTTCCTTAGTTAAAAGGGATTGTGTTTTTGATAGACACATGCCATGTTGCATTGGTATGAATCCTTTCTTGGAATCATGCATATTAAAGCGTCTCAGCACTTTGTCTATGTATGTACTCTGACTTAGGCCAAGCAATTTTTGTGATCTATCTCTATAGATTCTGATTCCTAATATATAAGCTGCTTCACATAGGTCCTTCATAGAAAAGCATTTCCCTAACCAAGACTTTACTTGTTGCAGGGTAGGGACATCGTTTCCAATGAGTAATATGTCATCTACATATAATACCAGGAAAACGATCATGCTCCCACTAACCTTCTTGTAGACACAAGGCTCATCTTCGTTCTTGATGAATCCATATTGTTTTACTATTTCATCAAAATGAAGATTCCAGCTTCTGGAAGCTTGCTTCAATCCATAGATTGATCTTTGTAACTTACATATCTTTTGGGCTTCTTCTGGTATGTAAAATCCTTCAGGCTGTATCATGTACAGATCCTCAAGAAGATTCCCATTAAGGAAAGCAGTTTTGACATCCATCTGCCATATTTCATAATCATGATATGCAGCGATAACAAGTAAAATCCGAACAGATTTAAGCATTACAACTGGTGAAAAGGTTTCATCATAGTCAACCCCATGAATTTGTTTATATCCTTTTGCAACCAGTCTTGCCTTATAGGTATGTACCTTACCATCAATGTCAGTCTTCTTTTTGAAGACCCACTTGCATCCTATAGGGTTAACTCCTATAGAAGGTTCTACCAAGGTCCAAACTTGGTTTGTGTACATGGAATCCATTTCAGATTTCATGGCTTCTAGCCACTTCTCAGACTCGGGACCAGTTAGGGATGTTCAAAACCAAACCAACCCAATAGAAAACCGCAAACCAAACCAAACCAAATCGAAACCGCAAAAAACCGCATTTGGTTCGGATTTGTTTGGGTCATTTTTTAATAAAACCGCACGGTTTGGTTTGGTTTGCGGTTTGTATTTTGCAAACCGAACTAAACCAAACCAAACCGCATTAGGTTACAACCCAAAGTTCACTTATCCCACATCCAACCCAAACCTCAAACCTAGTATGCCTTAACCTTACAATTACAAACGGTTTTCTCTTAATCACACTTAGGGTTTCAATTTCAACCTTCTTAAATCTCCCATAGTAGTATCACACATTCTTCTCATCTTATTTTCCATGTAGGTCTCGCATATTCTACTCTAATAAGTCATCTATTATGTTCTTTCTTTTTTATCTTTTATGTTACTATTTTCTCTACCAATTACGTTTTTATTGCACTTTTCTTCTCAATCTCGCATCTCTTATGTTCTTTTTTTCATCTTCTCTAATCTCTCATCTCATATGTTTTTTCATGTTTTATTATAATGTCTTTGATATTATTTTATGCTACTATTTATATTTGTCTTTTATTCCACTTTTGTCTAATCTGGTTTTTTGTATATTGAATGCAACGTTTTTGTCTAAATATGATGAATTTTGATGTTATTTAGTAATATATGAATGACTAAACACAAAGTTATGTCGTTATTTATAGGAGTATATATGGCTCAATAAAAATATTATAAAAAACCGAACCAACCGAACCAATCCAAACCGCATTGATTTGGTTTGGTTTGGTTTGGTTTTATTTCTAAAAGTCAACCGAACCAAACCGAACCGCATGTTTTTTTCTCTTGCGGTTCGGGTGATTTTTATTGCAAAAACCGCCCAAACCGCACCGCGAACACCCCTAGGACCAGTTATGGCCTCTTGGTAGGTCAAAGGCTCATCTTGATCCATGAGTAATACATCACTTTGATCAATTATGAGATATTCATATCTCTCAGGTAGGTGACGTATCCTGCTTGACATACATTGGTCTTATTCTACTTGAGTAGGTTGCTCTTCCACAACTACTTGTGTTTCCTGCTCTAATTCCCCCATAGGTGTATCAATGCTTTGTGATTCTTGAATTTCTTCATGCTCTACTTTCCTCCCACTGATTCCTTTGGAAATAAAATCCTTTTATAGGAAAACTCCAGTTCGAGCGACAAACACTTTGCCCTCAGAAGGATTGTAAAAGTAATACCCTTTTGTTTCTTTAGGATACCCCACAAATAAGCATTTGTCAGATTTTGGCTCAAGCTTAGTTGAAATTTGTCGTTTCACATAAACTTCGCAACCCCAAATCTTCATGTAAGACATATGTGGTTTCTTACCACTCCATATCTCATATGGTGTCTTCTGAACCTTTTTGGATGGAACACGGTTAAGTGTGTAAGCGGCTGTCAATAATGAATGTCCTCAAAAGGAGTTTGGAAGATCGGTGTGACTCATCATGGATCGGACCATGTCTAACAAGGTTCGATTTCTTCTCTCCGATACACTGTTCCATTGGGGTGTTCTAGGAGGAGTAAGTTGGGATATGATCCCACACTCTTTCAGATGGTCATCAAACTCTAGGCTTAAATACTCACCCCCTCGATCTGATAGAAGAGTTTTAATATTCTTACCTAGTTGGTTTTGTACTTCATTCTTGAATTCCTTGAACTTTTCAAAGGACTCTGATTTGTGTTTCATTAAATACACATAACCATATCTACTGAAATCATCAGTAAATGTGATGAAGTACTGAAAACCTCCTCTGGCTGGTATGTTCAGTGGTCCACATACATCAATATGTATGAGGGCCAAAAGATCATTAGCTCTTTCACCTTTTCCTGTGAATGGAGACTTTGTCATCTTTCCAATTAAACAAGATCTGCATGTCTCATATGATTCATAATCAAAAGAGTCCAAGAGTCCATCTTTATGGAGTTTGGAAATGCGTTTCTCATTTATGTGGCCTAATCGACAATGCCAAAGGTAAGTTGGATTTAACTCATTAGGTTTCATCCTTTTAATATTAATGTTATAAATAGGCATTTTAAGATCAAGGACATATAGTCCATTGTTCATCTGTGCAGTAGCATAGAATATATCATTCAAATAAATGGAGCAACAATTGTTCTTTATTATAAATGAAAAACCAAACTTGTATAACAAGAAACGAAAATAATATTCCTGCTAATTGCAGGTACATAATAACAGTTCTCTAACTGAATTATTAAACCACTAGGTAAATTCAATACATAAGTTCCTACGGCTAAAGCAACAACCTTTGCTCCATTGCCAACTCGTAGGTCAACTTCACCTTTTTCCAAATCTCTACTCCTTTTTAGCCCTTGCACATTGGTAAAAATGTGAGAACCGCATCCAGTATCTAATACCCATGATGTAGAAGTAGATAAATTAATTTCAATAACAAAAATACCTGAAGTTGAAGTCTCTACTCCATTCTTCTTATCTTCCAGGTACTTTGGGCAGTTTCTCTTCCAGTGTCCAGTCTTACCGCAATGGAAGCAGGTACCTTCCTTTGCTATGCCTCCACTAGGCTTTAAAGCAGGAGCAATGGGTTTGGGTTTGGCAACTTCCTTGCCTTTCCCTTTATCACCCTGCTTAGTGGGTCTTTTGTTTTGTCTCTTTCCATTTCCGATCATCAGAATGGACTTCCCTTTTAACTTCAGATTCTGCTCAACAGTTCTTAACATGGCTAGCAGTTCAGGAAGAGATTTGTCCATATCATTTATATTGAAATTAAGGACAAATTGACTGAATCTATCTGGCAACGATTGCAAGATCAAATCAGTCGCAAGTTCCTTTCCGAGGGGAAAACCCAACCTCTCAAGGTTCTCCACATACCCGATCATCTTGAGCACATGGGGACCTACAGGGTCTCCCTCAGCTAACTTGCCTTGAAAAAGGGCTTTTGAAACTTTAAACCTTTCATGCCTTTCTTGCTCTTGATAGAGCATCTTCAGGTGTTCGATCATATCGAACGCTGCCATGTTCTCATGTTGCTTTTGCAACTCTGAGTTCATAGTAGCTAGCATGAGGCAAGCAGTTTCATTGGCATCATCGACATGCTTCTTATAAGCATCTCTTTCTGCCTTAGGTGCAGAACTAGAAGGTTCCTCTTCAGGAACAGGTTTCTCCAAGACATACAACTTTCTATCATGTTTGAGGATAATCCTCAGATTTCGATGTCAATCCAAAAAATTTGTCCTAGACAATTTTTCCTTATCAAGGATTGATTGCAAAATGTTGTTAGAGGTGTTTGTTGTCATGGTAATCTACATGAAAATAATGAAAATATAAGTATCAATAACATATTTAATTAGGCCTTTAATTAAATATGCTCCCACTATTTTACTCAAAACAAATGACCCTCACCATTTGATTCGGAAAATCCCGTTGGAAGATTTTCTAGTGGGTCGAGATCCACATTTCACTTTGTTTTAAGTCCGCGTAGGAGAATTACACAAAACTAGGTTATTTAGGTAGGAACTCCTCCCAATTGTATCTAATACAACTCTCGAATATTTTAGTCGGGTGAATAACTCCTTATTCCAATCCATCACATGGATCATTTCCAACTCTTACTTCTAAACATATGTAATCTTATTATAATTTGTTTAGTTAAGTTTGACCCATTGTTTTAGCAATTGGATATTACAATTATCCCATCGCACCTTACTAATATAGAACATGCACCCCGCATAGGCGAAACCTACATTATTCGATACTAGTCTTGATGAGTGCTAAAACTTGGAAAGCATAAACTTAATATTTAATTTGAGGGAATTTGAAATTATTCTGATCTCACCGACTTATTTATCATATAAATCGTCTCTCACATGCATCAACATACATTCACATGCATCAACATACATAATGAAACAATTATGGCCCCTAACGCAATTGTTCTCCCAAGCCAATGAGAGAACCTAAGCTAACCTAATAACGATCTAAACTTCTCCAAGCAAGATCTTCAAGGTTGTCCTCCTTTGATATTGTATTCTTCTCTTTCTTCATAATATTACATTACATAAAAGAAACTCGTTTTACATACGAGGGAGTGGGATGAGAAAAGAAGTCACATTAAGAGATTAAAAGAGAGGCACGACACGCATGTCGTATTTTAAAATCCCAAAACAAAATAAAGGAAAACTAAGGCCATAACCGATCACCACAAGACAATAATAATAAACACATTATTATTATTAATTTAAATTCTGTTAATTAATTAAAACCAAATTAAATTTCAGCGATCGATCACACTACGCAGAGTTAGCCGAGGGTCCGCTGCCCGGTCAGCGGACGGTGGTTCCGCAGTCACAACCCTAATCGCATAACTCTTTGACAACACAACCCTTGTGCCGTCATTAACCCTAATGCACCAATTTTAGGCCGTCAAACACACCTCGATTGTTAATTCAGTATGATTGATCAACACGTCATTGCTTCACCATACTAATGTCGGATCAAGAAGCAAATGACCATTGATCGCTCAAAGGAAAACAACCATTAAGTGTTTGAATGAACGAAACAGAAACAATATATCATATATACCGTATTTTGCATCAGGATTACTTATATCATATATATAACTTGATCGATCTCAATTGTGTAACCTATGGACGATCGATGTATCGCTACTTCACCATACTAACATCGGATTCTGAAGCATAGTCAACATCGATCATCCAAATCGTACACACATGATGCCAAATTTAATTACTCGTTTTTTCTTTAATTCATTCTGTCTTTTAATCATATTAATACAGAAAATATAGAAAATAAATAGCTATCAGATGCATGGTTTTGTAAGTGGCTCTGATACCACTAAAGGAGAATGGCGATCCAAAACGCAGCAGAATTTAAAAAAAAAATCCTTTAGTGATCCTTACGAATGGGCATGATCAGTGATAGAATTGTTACCTCTTGTGGCGATTGTAACCTTTAATGCAGATCTACGGAGTGATCCCGAATGTTGAATGATGACAACACCTCTACTCAGTCCACACGAACGGATTCCTTCAATCTCAGTGCTAGCTGCTACGAGTGAAGGCTTTGAGTGAGAGAGAGAGAGAGATAAACGAAATTGCAACTGCACAAATGCTTATGCACAAGGGTTCTATTTATAGAACCACTTGTGTGGGCTGCAAGCTAAAAAACCCATTTAAGTGTATGTGGCCCATATCTTATAATATGCCAAAATCACTTAAGCGCGTGGTACCTTACCATATTTCGTATTCTACTTAAGTACATCGTACCTTACGATGTTCTACAATTCACTTAAGTGCACCGTACCTTACGATGTTCCTTAGTTACTCTATCTCTCATTAATCCGTCCTTTTGTGTGTGACCCTGTAGGTTTTCGCGGCATTGACAATTATATTAAATCACGTATTTAACATAATAAACAGTGAGCAGTATCTAGCAACACATCACTGCTACCCAAGACACGAAAATGTCATGTGATCTGACAAATCCTTTTGTGATGATACTTATGTGTCCAATTGCCCTTTTGCCCTTATGTCTATATTGAACACAAGGCATAAACCGTGTCATCCTTGTCCAGTTCAATATTGGGCCCATAGACATTTATCATGTTACGCAGGATGGGAAAATTCCATCTAGGTCACTCATGTCCCTCAGCATGCTTCGTGGAGTACCCATCAACTGTATTTATGGTCATCCAGTTACGGACAACATTTGATCAACAATAAGGCACTCGACTCTACATCTAGGGTCCATAGTGGTTTCAGGTCGAAGGATGATATACACCATTATCACCATGAGAATAACTTATGACACTTTGCATAACATTCTATACAGTATTCTCATAGCGGGTCAATCCAGTATAAATATTACTCTTAATATTCATACCTATGTTTAAGACTTGATAACTCCTTATCCATGATCCATGAGATGTGATCATCAGTCTATATACATAATAGTCTTAATGCTTTAATGTTATCGCACTTCACAATAAAGCTCGACTACGGATACTTTAAAAATATTGTCCTTATGTTTAATGTGATCTCATGATTAAGTCACAGTTGATACATTAAACGGACTGACTATTCTAGGGACTTTATTAAACAAACATAATAAAGAAAAGTCCTTTTACTATTAATAAATAATTCGATACAAGTACCAAAAGTATTGGCCTATAGGGCTTACACCAACAGGAAGACCGTTGATCATGTATTTGACTGTGCTTGAAGATAGTATGGGTTGTGTTCTTGGTCAGCAAGATGAGATTGGAAAGAAAGAATTTGCAATTTACTACCTCAGTAAGAAGTTCACCGACTGTGAGACTCGGTATTCTATGCTAGAGAAGACTTGTTGCGCATTGACTTGGGCTGCTAAGCGTCTGCGTCAGTATATGTTGAATCATACCACTTGGTTGATATCCAAAATGGATCCAATCAAGTATATTTTTGAGAAGCCTGCTTTAACTGGGAGGATTGCCCGTTGGCAGATGTTGTTATCAGAGTATGATATTAAATACCGATCTCATAAAGCGATCAAAGATAGTATCTTGGCTGACCATTTGGCTCACCAACCAATTGAAGATTACCAGTCAATGCAGTATTATTTTCCTGATGAAGAGATCTTGTACTTGAAAATGAAAGATTGTGATGAACCATTGCTTGAAGAAGGGCCATAACCTGGTTCTCATTGGGGCATGGTATTTGATGGAGCTGTTAATTAGTCTGGTAATGGCATTGGGGAAGTGATTATTACTTCTCAAGGCACGCATTTTCCGTTTACAGCTAGATTGACTTTCAAGTGTACAAACAATATGGCAGAATATGAAGCTTGCATTATAGGGCTCGAAGAGGCCATTGATCTCAGGATCAAGCATTTAAATGTCTTTGGAGATTCAGCTTTGGTTGTGAATCAGATCAAAGGTGAATGGGAGACGAATCAACCCGGTTTGATACCATATAGAGATTATGCGAGGAGGATTTCAACTTTCTTTACAAAGGTTAAGTTTCATCATATCCCTCGAGAGGAAAACCGGATGGCAGATGCTCTTGCAACGTTGGCGTCAATGATTGTAGTGAAGTATTGGAATGAGGTTCCCAATTTGATTGTGATGCGTCTTGATAGAGTAGCTCATGTGTTTGCTGTTGAAGAAGTCAAAGATGAAAAGTCGTGGTACTACGGCATCAAGTGTTTCCTCCAAAGTCAGATTTACCCGCCTGGGGCATCTTTGAAAGATAAGAAGACTTTGAGAAGATTAGCCGGCAACTTCTACCTGAATAGTGATGTGATGTACAAGAGAAATTTCGATATGGTTCTGCTCAGATGCGTTGATAGACACGAAGTATACCTGTTGATGACTGAAGTCCATGAAGGTTCCTTTGGTACTCATTCCAATGGACATGCAATGGAAAAGAAGATGTTGCGAGCATGTTACTATTGGCTCACAATGGAATCTGACAGTTGCAAGTTTGTGAAGAAATGCCACAAGTGTCAAATATATGCAGATAAGATTCATGTTCCTCCGACACTGTTGAACGTCATTTCCTCTCCATGGTCCTTCTCCATGTGGGGAATTGATATGATTAGCATGATTGAGCCCAAAGCTTCGAACATACATCGTTTCATTTTGGTGGCAATTGATTACTTCATAAAATGGGTTGAAGCGGCATCGTATGTGAATGTAACCAAGCAAGTGGTTGTAAGGTTTATCAAGAATCAGATCATATGCCGATATGGTATGCCAAGTAAGATCATTACTGATAATGGATCGAACTTGAATAATAATATGGTGGAAGCTCTTTGCAAAGACTTCAAGATCGCACATCATAATTCTTCTCCCTACAGACCCGGGATGAATGGGGCTGTTGAAGCTGCAAACAAGAACATCAAGAAGATCATTCAGAAGATGGTAGTGATGTATAAGGATTGGCATGATATGCTCCCATTTGCTCTACACGGGTATCGTACATTCATCCGCACTTCAACAGGGGCAACCCCTTTCTCTCTTGTATATGGTATGGAAGTAGTGCTCCCCGTAGAGGTTAAGATTCCTTCATTGCGCGTGCTCATGGAAGCCAAGTTGACTGAGGCTGAATGGTGTCAGACCAAGTATGATCAGTTGAATTTAATAGAGGAGAAGAGATTGACTGCCATGTGTCATGGTCAGTTATATCAGCAGAAGATGAAGAAAGCTTTTGATAAGAATAGACCTCGTGTATTCAGAGAAGGTGACCTTGTGCTCAAGAAGATTTTATCTTTTAAACCAGATTCTAGGGGCAAATGGACTCCTAATTATGAAGGCCCATATCTTGTTAAGAGAGCCTTTTCAGGCGGTGCTTTGATTCTTACAACTATGGATGGTGAAGAGTTTACTCGTCTTGTGAACGCAGATCCAGTCAAGAAATACTTCGCCTAAAAAAAGAAAAGAACAACTCGCTAAGTTGAAAACCCGAAAGGGCGGCTTAGGCAAAAATGAGCGTCTCGGTGGATTGAAAACCCGAAAGGGTGGTCCAGGCAAAAGTTATAGACATAAAAATAGAAAGCACCATCCCGGTAAATTGAGTACCCCACCTTGGGGAAATTTATGCAAAAAATAGGGATTATGGAAAGTAATTGTATCCTGCTGACCTTCAGTTTTGGAAAACTTTGTTGAGCACAAGAGTTGACAGTGATTCGTCATCCCCAATAGCGGCCAAAAGCACAGTGGACATCAAGAGTTGGTGGAAGGATTAGTGATCATTTGTATTCAATGTAACCCTTTTCCATGTAAATTACCATTTTCAACTTTGTAAAGATCTATGGAGTCTTGTCATTTATGGACTACCATTCCCTTAAATAAAGTTGAGCTTTTATCCAATTGTTTCTACTCTTGTTTACTTCAGCCAAATAGTTTTTAATTTTATTATGATCATTTTCGAAATTAAAATTTTAAAAATCAAAATCATTTTTTTAAAACATATAAAAGCATGAATTTTAAAGCAATAAAAAGGAATGTCAAGAGCAGTTCGAAAGTAGTAAGCCCTAAGTGTGGAGCACTGATGGTTCTCCCTAAGCAGTCGATTCTTCGTAATCCCCAAGTCAAGTTAGTTAATTCAATTCCCCAATGGAGTTTGTGTTTGTTATCCAACCAGTTTTTATCTCCAGCAGAGTAAGGGAGGTGTCCTCAGCAGTTCGTGTGGTTGCGGTAGAGCTTTGGTTTCCTCACCAATAACCATCAGATTCGCTCCCAGTTAGAGTTTCCTCCTGGTTACTGAGCAACTTTTTGCGCTTGTTCCTCTGCAGGGTTGTCTCCCATTTGATATGGTGTTGACCTAGAATTCCTCGCAGACTCGATAACGTTTTTTTCAGCAGATCTCCTCCTTCCCTAGCTAGGTTTGAGCCTTTGGGATGTTGATCTCTCTTTTCTCCGGCATTTGTCTCCCTCTCTTGTGGATTGACCGAGAATTGTACCGATGAATCAAGATTGCGACACCTTTGTATCCTTTGCGATCGTTTTATCAGCATAATCATCATATACATATACATATATACACTCATATAATTTCATGATTACATAATTACATGTTCATAGTGGTTGATTCATTCCTATGATTATTATTCTCTGTTATGGCGGTACTTTATCCCCATATAAGTTTGGTGTCTGTCCTCCCTCAATTGTAGAGTGTCACCCCCTTAAGCAGAAAGACTTTAATCTTTCTCTTTTCCCCACTGAGTTATTTCCTCGTGGATGATTATTGCTTTAGTTTCCTCCCATAGTTAATTATCTGGATGGAACCACTCCCCTTGAGTTATATCCTCATTGGGTTGAGTCTTGATTGACCGTTTCTTTCTAGCTCTTACCTAGATAGATGCTTTGGGTCCCCTAAGAGTTTATTACCCAGTAACTGGTAATATCCTTCTTAGTTTGCAGTTTGCTACTTCTTGCCCAATACCCGGCAAAAATACCCCTATTTTCTCCTCAGTGGAGTCCCCGATGGATTCATTTTTGTGATTCCCCAGGAAGTATATCCTTGATATGATCATCCTAACCGATGACGAATATGTTCTTCCCCTTTTTTAGTTTATCCTTGATATGATCATCCTAATCGATGACGGATACTCTCATCTTTGGTGTTCTACCCAGTAAAAAGGTAGTTGTAATCCCTATTTTGTTCCCCAGAAGGTTAATCCTTGATATGTTCATCCTAACCGATGACGGATTTCCTTCTCTTTTGCGGTCTTCTACCCAGTAACCGGTAGTTGTAAATCCTGCTTTTCTCCCTATTGTAGAGTATATCCTTGATATGTTCACTTTAACCAGTGACGAATATTCTCTTTGATGATAGTTTATCCAGTAACTGATAGATGTAATTCCTATTTCTCTCCTCGTAGAGTCTATCCTTGATATGTTCATCCTAACCGATGATAAATTTTCTCTTTGTTGGTTTTCTATCCAGCATTTGATAGATGTAATTCCTACTTTTTGTTCAGGTGGTTTATCCTTGATATGTTCATCTTAACCGATGACGGATATCCTTCTTAACATCCTCAGACAAGTCTATCCTTGATATGTTCATCCTAACCGATGACGGATTTTCTTTCCTTTGAGTCTATCCTTGATATGTTCACTTTAACCGGTGACGAATATTCTCATCTTTGGTCTTCTTCCCAGTAACTGGTAGTTTTAAATCTTACTTCTGCAGTTTCCTCCCCAGCAAGGTTATTCTTACCCAGTAACCGGTAATGAATACTCCCTCCTGGTGGCGATTCCCAGTGAGTCATCCTTGATATGTTCATCCTAACCGATGACGGGTGTCCTCTATGTCAGATCTTTATTATCTCCTCACCCAGTAGCCGGTAGTGGATAGTAGATTTCTGCTCCTCCTGTGTTAAAGATTATTTCTTCCCCAGTTGAAGTTGAGTGCGCATTTCCTTAGTGAAATCACTTTTCCTGCATGATTCAAGTATGTTAGTTTTATCCTGATCTACTTGTTTCCCCTGCAGATGTTTTGTTTCCTCGGCTGAATCCTTCCATTTTCATGGAATTCCTCTAGTCTCCCAGTAGTTTTTTAAGTCGTAGCCTGGCCTACGCATAACCCTTTTTATCTCCGCAGAGTCTCTGCCTCCCCAGTGAGTTTCTGTTCCTATGGATCTTCAGTCTCTCTGATTTCTTTTCCTTTGTGGCAATATTTCCCCATAGAGAATTCGCTTTTGCATTCATATCATATGCATCATGAGGTCTCTTAGGGACCAAAATTTGTTTCTATGTTGTTATTTAAGCCCATTCTACTGAGTCGATATGAATATTTTAACCTTCACCTCCTCAGTTAGAATGTCCTTAAATAGGAGAAGCTGTAAGACCCCAATTTTGACCCTAAGATCCCTTATGCAACTTTATCATATGTATTAGTATTGGGATCATACCTTGGCATCCTCCTTACCCCTCTTTCATTGGGTTTGTTTTGGGAGAGATCACCAAGCACCATGTGATTGTATCATACTTGTATATTATCATTTTACTAACAAAAATACCAAAAATATGTCTTTGCATTTGCCTAACTCTTTTGTAGGTAGGGCATGATCCCCATTGATCTAGCAAGCTCATATCTAGGGTTTAAGACCCTCATGGCTAGAAAATCACAACCAAGGATGGATCTACAATGTCTCAAAGCATCATATATGAGTCTCCATGATCTTTATATGTTACTTTGATCAAGTATTCTTCAAGAGTTTGGAGGTAGTTTGCCTTGAAAACCCTATTTTGTATAGGTATCTTGAGTAACTTCTTCAACAAGCTTCCTCACCAATTGATCAAATTCCTCAAGGGACACTTCAAATTTCATCATATTATGCATATATGATCTACCATGAGCCTAAAAAGTCAAGAGAATTGGAAGTTAGCAAGTTGGTTGGTGGTGGTTGGCCAGATGAATTCATTTGATCAAAATTGGGTCTCCCTAGACCCTATCTCCTATAATTTTCACCATATGAAAATGATTCCAAGAGAAACGTTACTCTAAATGACATTTCAAACAACTTTAATGTTGAGACCTATAGCTAGTTTTTCTTGTAAAATCATTTTCTATGTTGAAACATTATACGTCATTTTGTCTAAACCCTAATTTGAAAGTCAACTTCCCAAGGCCATAACTTGCACAATTTTTATGAGATAAAAGATTTCCAAGTTTCAAAATCAAATTAAAGATGTCTACTTTAACTTTGATGTTTGGAGTGAGAGCTAATTCAACTTTTATGAGCATGTGATATGAGGATACATTATAGGTCATTTTTGCCCTATACCATTAAACAAGCGATTTTCCTCAACTTCAAAAATGCATACCTCTATCATTCTAAATCCAAATGACATGAAATTGGTGACTATTTTGAATGTATTTGAAAGAGACACAACTTTTATAAAGACATTGTTTTCATTTGGATCTCACATGAAAAGTTAAGTAAGGTGGAAAATTAAGGTATATGACTTGACACTTAGAAAAATTTTCAACATGTTGAAATTTTCAAACTTCCACCTCAAAATTCACCCTGATACAAGTTCCAAATGGAAAAGTGTCCAACATCAAAGTTGTCCCTCTTGATCTAAGCTTTCCAAAGAGTCTAGTTTCATGTATTTTGGGTGAGGTTTGCTAGGGCTGCGCATGGTCTTAACAGGTCTGCATCAAGTGGGAAAATCAAATGTCCAAAACTTCACATTGCATTGCATTGCCATTCAAGCATCATTTGAACTTCAGTACAGTTGGAATTGGATCAAAATGGATTGCTTCATGGGCCTGTACACGCCCATGCAAGCTTGTGCGTGACATTGCCATATTTATCAAGTGTGCAATTATCAATCCCAAATGCTATAAATACATGGCCTCTGAGCTCATTTCAAACACACCTTGCACGCCAGCTTTGCCCCCTCTTTTCAAACCCTCACAATTCAAAGGAAAACCTAAGAATTTTCAATCTGAAAATTGAGTTTGAATCTCACTGTTGGGAGATTCAAAAACTCCAGGATCCAAAGCTTTGTTCCATTGCCAAGCCACTTCTACAAGCTTCCTGAAGGTGACCAAGTCAAGTTTGAAGCAAGCAAGATCCAGTTCTGCACAACATTGAAGGTATTTTTCAGAAATCTTCTTCTCTTCGATTCTCACTCAATTCTCATAAATTCTCTTGGATCTTTGGTTGTTTGAAGTCCTGCCAATGTAGGCAAGAAGATTGAGTTGCTTTGAGGTCAAATTGAAGCAACTCAGTTGACACACCTCAAAATTCAACTCCTCATATCTTTCTATATATGTGGAGTTAGTTAAAATTGAGGCCAGATTCGTGTTCTACGCCATTTTTTCTTTCAGATCATATCCTCCTTTTTCATTTATGTGATGGTGATGATTGAACTGGTCCGTTGAGCCTCGCCTGAGAAGGTGACCGGAGCCGGTGGTGTGCTGGATAGGTTCAGAGCCATTGATCTTGTTTAAAATGTTTTAATCTCACGCGTTGGTTCTGATTACCATTCCTGTGGCGCATTGACTTAAGTCCATAGTGGAAAGCGCGCTGATGACCACTTGATCTGCCACCTCAATTAATGAGGGAGATCAAGTGGTCCACGTTTTTTCTGATTATTTGAATTTCATTTAATTTATTTTATTTTCATTAATTCATATTAATTTTAATATTGATCCAAAAAATATGAGAGTTTCACCAAAAAATTTAAATAAAATCCTCTTTCATATTTTGAATTAAAATTATTTTTTGGATCATTATTAATATTTTTCATGATTTAATTGATTTTGTGAATATTTTAATTGTTTAAAACTACTTTTAAGTCTCCAAAAATTCTTAAATTTTTTCTCCAAGGTCCTTTGACCTTGTTTGACCTATGATAAATCTCATGGTCATTTCTTTGGTGTTTTGATGAGATTTTAGAAATTTGGCAAACTATATTTAATTTAATGCATTAATTTTAGTATTTTTAAATTGAATAAATGCCAAATAATTGTGTTGAGCCATTTTGATTGTTTGTGTAAGTTTGACTTGTGTTGTCGGGCCTTGGTCAAGGTTAATTTGACTTTGTTAGGTTAAGAGCATTGGATTTAGGGGATTGATGGAATGTATATTCCATCTCCCAAAATGAATGAATGATCTTAATTTGGTAAAAGTCCCCCTTTGTCCAATTTGAGTTTTGATCCATTCCCTCCATCTTCATCTAATTTCCCTTCTTTATGCATCCATTTCATTTGACCTATGATATCTCAATATCCTAAGGCTAGTTGATTGTAAAATCAACATAAGTATGGATGAGATTAGGCCACCTCTTTTGCATATTCTTTTTGTGTGTGATGTGTTTCATGAGCATAGTCCATTATACTATGTCTCTAACATGCATTAACACCAAAATTCTATTGCCCAACCTCAAATAGTTGTGACTTCTACATAAGTCCAATTACGATTGCTTAACATAGCGCTAAATTTTTGACACAAAAGGCATATCATTCTAGTTAGTGAGATTGTAAGTCTCCCCTCTTTCATGGTATTGTGTGGAAACTTGGCCTTTTTTCCTTCCTTTGGAAGATGTCTTGGTTCAAGGATCCATGCTTGTGATAAGTGGGTTGAGTGTTCTCCAAAGAATGACTTAAATAAAAAAAATGCAAAAACAATACTAACTTCTAACTCATTAACAACTAACATTTAATTTCAAGTCTTTTACTTTTAATGCACTTTATCTTTAAGCTTTATTCATTTGCCATTATTCATACTATTCTAATTGTTTATGTTAATGTCATTTTCACTTTGTCCATTTGGACCATATTTTGTGATATATCTTGATTGTGTATACTTTGTTTGCTTGTGTGGTCTTTTGGCCATTAATGTACACAATAAGAACAAAAACCCTAAAAAACTTCTTGTGTGGACTGTTGGTTTGATCTGAGACAATTGGACTTAGAATTTAGGCAACACTCCCTATGCAAAGGACTTGGCCAATGTCAACTTTCATGTGACCAAGTGCTTGTAATTTGAAACTTCATCTGATACATTATGGAAGATCCCTTTGAGCTCATCTGCAACATGATCATTGTGAAGCTGTTACTTTGAACCTGTGACATGTGGAATTCATCTGTTACATGGGCAAATTTGAAGAAGATCATGGAGTGGCTAAAGCTTAGATGTTGCTATCTTTATTTGATGCCTTGCTCTTCAAGTTAATATTGTATGCATTGTTTGTTGCTTGATTCTAATGTCCAAGGGAATTTGGGGTTTCTATATGACTTTCTTGTCTATTGGATTGCAGCCCATTGGCCAGATCTTTTCAACTCTTAACTTTTAAATTTATGCTTAGGATTAATCTCTTCACATCCTCCCATCTCTTTAATTTCAAAATCTCTCCCTTCTTTTAAAAACTTCTTTGTTTGTACTTGTCTTTTTCTTTAAACTTAGACTCTTTGCAAATTAGAAACTTTGGCCTTATGCCATTGCATTTTCAAACTTCTTTTCTTAAATCAAACTTGTAAATAAACTTAACTATACTTGACTTAAAATTTTCAAAAGCCAAAAATAACTAACTCATTCAAACCATTTTCTAGGCCATTGTGCCTTTCAAACTTATTTTTTGATTAAAAGAAATGCATCCACTTTGAAATTTGTATCACGAACTACGAGGTTTTGATCCCTCATTTTTATGTTGGTACGTAGGCACAAGTTCGAAGGTCTTGTCAAACACAAAAATATAACTAATGAATTCTTTTCTCATCCCCTCATTCTATTTGTTTGTAAACATCATTTTGTACAAAATACATATGCACACAAGAAAAGGTTCCCTAGGAGTACCTAGGACACTTTGGGTGCTAACACTTTCCCTCTGTGTAACCAACCCCCTTACCTGTAATCTCTGACATTTTATTAGTTTTGATTTGAAAACTTCTTATTTTTGGGTTTTGTTCGTACTTTTCCCTTTTCCCTTGGAAACAATAAAAGCGCGGTGGCGACTCTTGTTATTTGATGTCTTGCTTATCCATAACTTGATGATCATGAATTTACCGCTACAGGGCCGTGTCAGGAGGAAGGCCAAGAAAGTACAATAAATGCTCAAATCAGTGGCCTGACACGCCCGCACGTGTCAGCTGACACTGCCCGTGTCAACCCAAAACGCTAATTTTCGAATTTTCGGGCTTTTTCACCGGGCTTAAGCTGCAGAGACGTTTTGGAGATTTCCACCTTCTGCCAAGGGATTTTCACTATATTATGAGAGTTTCTACAATAGAAAAATGGGGATCTTGGAATGAGGCAAACATAGTATTGTCAAGCAATCAAGTATTACAAAGAGCAAGGAGTTCGGAGAGCGGAAGGTTTTCATGAGCGGGAGCAATTGAAGATCCAAGTCATCCAAATACTTGTAATGTGTAATTTTTATCTTGCATTCGTTTTGAACAATATGATTAGCTAAACCCCTCAATGTTAGGGGGGTGTCCCTGATTTAGAATTATAACGACTTTGAGTTTACATTTGCATTATTATTCTTACAGTAACCTTTGATGTGTTTAATGCTTTCTCTTTCGGGCCAATCGAGATTGTTTTGTGGTTATCAATTAGGCTGGACCTCCATTGGTAAGGTTTTCATAAGGTTACTCTGCAGTAGATATCACCCAGGACTAGGTATACCCTGCATGAATCAACGCATTATTGATATAGTAAAGCTTAACTTCACCCTAATTGCTTATGAACATAGAAATTATGGTAGAATGATTAAAGGTTTTCTCACCAAAGACTTGGGAGAAAATATCCTTGAGAACTGGTAGTAATTGATATTTGTTGATGTAATAGTGACTCAGAGTTGTTACAGGGATAAATCATACACCTTCCTTGACATTGTTCCTAATACCTTGCAAACCCTTATTTTTATTATTATTTTCCTTTGCCTTTATTTTTATAATTTTGAATTAAAAAACCCCAATTATAATTTTTGTTTGAATAAAAGATGAATTGAACTCAATATTAACTTGCAGTCCTTGAGATCGACATTCGGGGAATTTCCCCTTTATTACTATAACAGGCAAAATAGTATATTTTCTATTTTTTCGATCAAATGTAATATGTATTCCAACACTTATAACCCTGGGTGGAGAGATCACCCAATTTTTTTCTATAAGAACAACCAAATCCAACATGCCATGGGACCACTAGGTTTCCGACAAGGTACAACTGTTTCCCCTAAGAAATCCAAACTAGAATTGATGATGGAGAATTTTGTAGCGACTAAAACTCCCTAAAATGATAAATTTAGGAACCAAAGTTTCCACACTAATGGGGTTCTTATATTTTATCTGCTTAGGTAAAGTCTATTGTTACCCATAACAAAATGCTGGATACTCAAATCTCCTAAGTTGCATAGCAATAAGTTTTGTTGTCTATCACTCCCGGATCCTTTCTAGGACAGCCGAAGCAAAATCTCAGGGGACATATAAATGTTATAACAACTAGGAGTGGTAAGCAAGTGGATGGTCCTAGTGATAAAAGTAAAGAATTGAAAGAAACTAAGCCAACACCACCTGTAAAGAAGGTTGTTGAAGAGGAATTGAAAGAGGAACTATATGTTGCTCCTCATCCCTATAAACCACCAATCCCATTTTCAAAAAGGTTTGCACAGGAAAAGATGGAAACCCAATTTAGGTAACTTTTGGAGCTACTGAAAAAGCTCCACATTAATGTGCCTTTCACCGAGGTCATATCCAAAATGCTTACCTATTCTAAATTCTTAAAAGAGATCCTTTCTAAAAAGTGGAAATTAAAGGATAATGAGACAGTGGTGCTTAGTACTGAATGTATCACCCTCATTTAGAATAAGTTGTCGCCTAAGTTAAAAGATCCATGGAGTTTCTCAATTCCCTATGAGATAGGTACCATGAGCTTTTGAGAAAGTGTTGTGTGATCTAGGAGCCAAAGTCAGCCTGATGCCTTTATTTTCATGTAAAACTAAATCTAGGTGAGATAAAACCAACCAACATATCTTTACAGCTCGCATATAAGTTAGTTAAGTATCCCATAGGTATTCTAGAGGATGTGCCTATAAGGATCGAGAAACTCTATATACCTACAAACTTCGTAAACATGGAAATAGAGGAAGATTCTCATATCCCCATCATTCTAGGTAAACCTTTTATGTTTATGGCTAGAACCATTATTTATGTAAAACAAGGAGAGGAAAAGATTGAATTTGTGTTTGGCCAAGTTATGAAAAATCCTTCAGTCCCAGACTCTTGTTTTAGTATTAATATGACTGATTAAGATGTCAAATAAGACATATCAAAAAGGAGGAAGGTGAAAATGAGAACGCTAAGGGTTATGATAAATTTACCCGAAAATCTAAAGTGCTAGCACATGAGGCTGACCCAAAGTTTAAAGAAAAACCAATCCCATCAGATCTCAAATATGAACCCCTACACAAAAGGAAAAAATAAAAGGGGTAAAAGGTGTGTGAACTCAATGTATAGGTTTAAGTGGACCCTTAAAATTGCTAGGCACGATGTGAATAACCTAAACTTCAAGGAAACACCCTCTTGAGCATGAGGGTCAAAAGGTCAAGCTAATGAACTTAAAGAAACATTGCGTGGGAGGTAACCCACAAAATTGTGTGTTTTAACTTTATTTTACTTGTGTGTTTATTTTTGTAGAAAGAAAAGGAAGGTTGCATAAAGAGCACAACCATTTCCTACATGACGATATGTGTCAACAAAAGCTAATCAGGAATGGGGATAATGTGAGCTTTCTCTACCTTTTCTTTCACTATTAACATTAGGGGAAATGTCTAGTTTAAGTATGTGGGAAATTCTAATTGCTTTTTATTTTAATTATATTATTGCTGTGTGTGTGTCATGCTGTTGTGAAAAATCTATTTGTACCTCTAAATCAAAATTAAAAAAAAAATCTAGAGTTTTGCTAGTATGTGTATTTGAAAGTATATTGAGTATATGCGAAGAGAGACTTAAGGTTATAGACCTTGAGAAAGTTTGATAAATCGGTCATCTAGACCCTCATAATTAAATATCGATTGAACTCTATTTGACTTGTAGGCTTTAATTAGTTGTAAGTACTTTTTGAGTAATTTGCATAATTTGGTTCGACATTAAAGTTTTTAGTGTTCATTGTGTGTTGGTTGGCCGTGGAAAACAAATATGAAAAAGAAAAAAATTTGAAATATGGGCAGTAAAAGGCAATTGCACCTACTAAGTTGAATGACCCTCACACGGTTATTCATCCCAATGATTGTTGATCCCCAATGCCACAAGAATGAAAAAAAAAGGATGAAAATGTGCATACATGTGTGTGAGAAACAAAGAATAGCTAATTAGAGTAAGTTGGATACACCCTAAAAAGGTCGCCTTCCTAAACGTTAACTTGTTCAAATTATTGTGAATAATATTTCCTCGGTCCAAATCTACCGCTGTTTTATAATATATGTGTTTAAAATGCCTTAATATGATTTATTTGTGTATTTGAAAAGAAAAGAAAATAGGGTGCAAAGACTTATAGTTAAATCCATAGTGTAATTGGTGTTTTTAAGGGATACTTTAGTTTGTGTTCTCACAAGACCCTTATGATCAAATGAGCATCAGAAGAATTAGCCCCTAGCCCACAAGAACATAGAATATTGTATGAGTATCTTCACTTTACTATTTTGAACTCTTCTTTGAAAAATATTTGCTTGTTTAAATTCTTTCAATACAAGCAAAATTGTTTGAGGACAAACAATGATTCAAGTATGAGGGGATTTGATCAGTGACATTTTGACTATGTTTTTAGTATGTTTTATGTGTGATTCTTAAGAATTAGATCTATGATATTTTGCACTTTTACGTGTGTTTTTGTGCATTCTCCGTCTTTCATACGAAAAGGACCATCTAGGACAAAGTAGAAGTCAAGGAAGAAAAAATACGACAAAAATGCGAAAATCAAGATTTCCTCCATACAAAATCCAGGGAGCTGCTACGAGTGGACGTAGTAGCTGCTACGGGTCATAGTAGTCATGGTGGCACCCCATAGTAAAAATAAAGGCACAAGTGGTATCAAGCTTTAACACTTTTGTTGTTTCATTTTCTCTTGTTCCCTTCTCTTGCCTTTTGGAGTTTCGTCTATTTTTTTATTCTATTATGAATATTTTTAGCACTTATTGGACACAAAAATTGATGATTGCGATAAGGGCTTAGTCTATATAAACTGATATGTTGGAAGAGAAAATCACACCTTAGGCCTTAGTTTCTAGTTTTACTTTACAATCATTTTTTCTATAATTTAGTTTGAAGCAACTACTGTATATTTATTTTCATTTGAGCTTTTCATTAATCAAGTTTTATTTATCTTCAATTCATGTTTCATTTATGTATTGTTATTGATATTATTTACTTTTTATCATGTAATATATGTTTTGTCTATTATTGTTATTTCCATGTCTGAGTAGTCAATTAGGAGTTTAGGATAATGCAGACTGCCTTGAAATAATCCTCATGTAGATCTTTAGGCAATTGGTTACGAGAACTTTAAGAAGCCTTGTTTCGATGTTTTTGATCTTAAATATATTCAATTTCGCTGTGAAAGTAGGAATGAAATAAATATCGCCTATACACTGAAAAGATGGAGTGTAATATCAGATTTTGAAACATCGAATTATCGGACTGAGGCCACGAAAGTGTCAAATATTTGACAGAGAAAGTAATTTTTGGTTAATGGTTGTTTTGAAAACAAGCTCTGAAGAAATACACTACGCCAACGAAAATGGGTAGCATGTTTGATCAGAGCAAGACAACACGCCGACGAAAGTAGGTGTTGTCCATCCTTTCTATTTTTCTACGGAATTAGGTTTATTCTTGTAACAAAACTATGGTTTGCAAGATGATTAGATGCATGAATAAGAGTCATAATTGTTTTAATTATTTTATTTACAAAAGTAAAAAACAATCACTCACATCCCAATTTTTGATCATTTTATCTATATACCGATAAAGTAGAGTTTGATAATCATATAATTGGTTTATGAGATTCAACAACTTTTTATATTACTTCGACATTTCCGTGGGCTTGAAGCGTGTCAAGAATCACTACGATAACTAGAAGCATGCATACACTGATATTATTGCAACTTTGGGTGTTATTATTGTACTTTTAGTAGTTTACACATAGATCATTGTGAAAAATAAATCCTATGGAAGTATTCTTTCAAATTTATTTTTAAGTATATTTCTAGAGTATATTTTGACAAAATGAGAGTGTACCTCATTTATCCATGGATTTGATGTAAATGGATGCGTTCAAAAATATACTTTCAGATTCCTAAGAGCAATTTCAAATTCTTATAAGATATTTCTCCACCGCTTAGTATGGAAGAAACTACCCCTTAAAAATAAGCATATGAAATGCCACATCCTATAATTGGACTTTGATGTTTTTATCAAACCTAACTTAGATTTAACATAGACTACCTGGATCCAACCTATTATCTTCCTCACCTCCCATAAATAAATAAATATATATAGTATTGGTAAAGTTCTAATTAATTACATTTAACTTTTAAAACAAGAGTACCTAAAAATAAAAATAAAATATATAGACACGATAAGTAAAAGAGATTAATTACTATACACCGTCAGTGCAAAAAGTTTTACATTATCGATTCGTCACCATCACTCGTTTGCATTACTTTATCGATTTTTAAAATAAAAGTCAAACTTGTTTCAACATCCAACGTCTATGATTAACTGATGGTGTAAAATCATTTTACACTGTCAGTGTATTTGAATTAAATCCTAAGTAAGAATGAGGGAATATTTTATAAAGGTAATTTTGTCCATATAATTTTGAATAAAACATGTTGCTATTATGAAAATGAAAAAATAAAAAGATGATGTGACCATTTTAAAAATAAATTTAAAATTGAAACTAAAAATCAATTTGAATATAATATATACATTTCTAATTAATTTAGACAACGAGTAACTAAAAAAATTCTATAAACATGACAAGTAAAAATGAAGGAGGGAATATTTATAAAGGTAATTTTTTTCCGTATAATTTAGAATAAAATAAGTTATATATTAAAAAAAATTATGTGAGAATTTTAGAAATATTTATGAACTCATATTGGGCTAGATAGCCCGTTACAATTTCTTGCGAACTCATATTATAATTTTAAATCTGCCTTAAGAAAACGTAGGGGTGTATTTTAATAAGGGGCATATACAATAACCATCATAGAAAATTATTTGGGCCGTTTGGAAAATTGATTAATAGTAAAATGTTAAGCACACCCGTTGATTTATATTCTCACTTCCATCTCTCTGACGATCACCACGTTCCTTAGTTCTTTAGCATGCGATGCTCCATAAGTTCATCACGGGGCATAAGCTACTTTTGTGTATTTCAAATGATAAAAAATCAAATATAATTATGATTTTATTAAATGTGTAAAAATAATATATTATACATTAAAAATAAGATGACGTGTTGTAATATTATTTAATTTTAATGTATTATTTTTGAATATTTACGGTTTGGTTTAACTAATAAGAACTTTAAATTTAAAGGTTAGTCATGAAGTTCTTCCTAAAAAAGAAGAAGGGTAACATAAAATAGAGAAAAGAGAGAAAAATTAACAAATTCAATTGATTGAAAATGGAATTAAATTGAATACAAGTTAGTTACAAACTGCTATTTAATGCAGGTGAAGATTCTAACTATATCTAACAATCCAAAACTAACAACCTACCATAGAAAGTCATGTAAAAGACATATTGCAAAACACACCCCCTCCAATTAAGTATGGTAAATGTCTAACATGTTGAGCTGTGACGAAATAATGATCAGTCTTGGGTGGCAATGGCTTGGAAAAGATCGGCAATTTGAACCTTGGTGTGAAATGGAAGTAGTTTGAACATTATCTTTTTTGGACAATGACAATTAATTTCAACATATTTGGTTCTCTCATGAAAAATAGGTTCCACAATAATATTTATACCACTTTAATTGTCACAATATAAAATTGGAGGTTTGGTGCATTTGATTTCTAATTTTTCAAGTAATGGCAGAAGCCATTGAAGCTCGCAAAAGACAAAAGAAAGAGCACTATAACTTATCTCAGAAGAACTTCTGGATACAATATGTTATTTCTTGCCTCTCTTTAAAATCAAGGTTGAACCAAGAAAGAAGCAACATCCTTTGGTAGATCTCCCAGTGTCAACGAAGCTTGCCAAATTTGCATTAGTGAAACCAAAAAATTGGTTGAGTAATAGCATGTGAAGTAAAAAATTGGTTGAGTTCTTGTGTAACTAAATTAATAGCTGGTCTTGTAATGGTTAGATAGAAAAGTTTGCTATAAGTCTTCTATAACTTGCAACATCTTCAAAAAGAGCCGACGGATCTTGGTATAATTTTGTCAAGGGCTCAAAAGGTATATTGGTAGGTTTAACTAAAATAAATCATGAATCAGATAGAATATCAATGAAATAATTTCTTTGACATATGCCAATTTTGGAATGAGCTACCTTAATTCCAAGAAAATATTTTAATTGGCCAAGGTACTTAAACTTGAACGGAAAGTCCAAATTTTTCTTCATCTTATCAAACTCATCAAGGGAGTTTTCTAGTAGAATTACAGCATCTACATATACATAGGGGACTATGAAAGAAGAATTCTTGTGGAGAGTGAAAAGAGAATGATCTGATTGTTTATACCATTGGTCAAACAATACACATGTCAAATCTTCATACCAATTTTTACTTGCTTGTTTAAGACCATAGAGGGGCTCTAGTAGCTTGAGAACTTGATTGTGTTTAGGTCTTGTAACACCTTGAGGAAAATTCATGTAAATTTTTTCTTGCAAGTCATCATTGTTTATATATAACTGATGTAGATACCAAGATTTGATGGTTGCTAATGCAAGAAAGACTCTCACAGTTGTGATCTTGGCCACAGCTGAGAATGTTTTGAAAAAATCAATTCCTTCAACCTAATTGTATCCTTTTGCAACCAGTCTTGATTTATAACTTTCAATTGAGCCATCCTTTCACTTTGTAAACCTATATGCTTCCTATCGGTTTAATATGTGTGAGAGTGTCTACAAAAATCTAAGCTTTGTTATAAAACTTGTTACTCATGTTGGATAAGATTATGGAGTAGAGAAACGGTCTAGACGGGGGGGGGGGGGGGGGGGGTGAATAGACCATTTTAAAAAAATTTGACATATTTTCAAATTGAAAAATTAGAGTTTGCATTGCGGAAAACGATTTGCAAAAATAGAGATGTTATGCTTATTTTGGAAGGAATCACAAATGTAATTATACTATAATTCGTAATTATCCTTAGATTGTTCAAAGATAATAACACAAAAAGTTATAAGCTATATTCAATTGACAATTCATAAATTACACGATATGTGTCCTTTGCAAAGTTCAATCTATATAAGATTATGACACCATAGTTTGCAGAATTTAATCATCACTAAAACACAAATAGATTCTGTTTCTTACAAAACCTACACTTACGTAATAAATCACTACCAACATGAACTAACAATAATCTACCCTAAGAAATAATTACCTAAACATGCAATAGCCTATGAAAATTAAAATGAGAGAGAGAGAGAGAGAGAGAGAGAGAGAGAGAGAGAGAGAGAGAGAGAGAGAGAGAGAGAGAGAGAGAGAGAGAGAGAGAGAGAACACCAAGATTTGTTTAGGCAATTCCCCAATTGTCATCTCTATGGGTACGTCTTCCCCCAATTCCAAATAGAATTGAGAGATGTAATTAACCTTTGCAAGAGTTGTATACAAGAGAAAAAGTAGAAATCCAAACCCCCAAACCCTATGTTTAATGTTGATACTAACTTCTTCTCTCCCCTTGCTCTTAAGAAAGTTCGTCCTTGTAGGAGCCTACTCCACTTTCCAATGGTTTCTCATTGAAAGTTATTCTTCCACTATGTTTTGACAAATATTACGCGAGTTCATACAATCAATAATCCACAATAATGTTGAGAAAATAAATCTCCTATCTGGATCTTGACTTGCATATAACATTTACACTAAAATATCTACAAAACCTTTACTCGATTCTCGCTTCTTGAATCTTCCAACTTCACCAATATGCTCCAAGTCTTCATGTGTGGAAATCACTCATGATCCCATCGATTTCTTGAGCGATGAACTTTCAGAAGATTGAGAATAACTCATACCTTGTCTGTAGGCTTCCACATAGCTCTACCAAGGTCAACCGGGTCAGAATGACCTCCCCTTTTTCACTAGAATATGTCATCACCAATCACAATAGTCCTAATATTGCAAACGTCCTGAAAATATTTATCAAATCTTCAATAAATATTAGTTTCAAGACACGTCTCCCTCAACAATTACAAATTCTCATAATCAAGATTTGAATTCAAACTAGAGGTTGAAGATGGATTTTTTTTTGAATGTAAGACTTTTTTAGTTTTCAAAATTTGGTAGTTGTTGTTGTTATGTTATTGGTTGTTATGAAATAGGATGACAAAAGAATTCATATGTCCTCACAATTAAACACAAAAATAGGTGAAAATGGTTGTCAGATTTGAGTCAAGAACATTTGTTGATTTGAGTCAAATGAGCAAGTAACGTGGAACAAGTTCAACATAAAGAAAAGTAACCCATTTACTATGATTCGAGTCATGTTATATCTCTGATTTTAATCACGAGGTCATGATTCGAGTCATGTACAAAGTATGATTCGAATTAATTTGGATAAAGCCAAACAAGAAAAAATGAAAAACTTTATGATTCAAATCATGTAGAAAGTGTGATTCGAATCAAACTAGACAGTGGCTAACATGACTTGTGTGATTCGAATTAGGTGCAACTTGTGATTTGAATCACATTGTTGAAAGATTCGAATCAAGTGTAAAGTTTGATTCGAGTCACAATAGCATAAAACACATAAAACATATATAAAATCACATTACAACTTCTCCCCCTTTGACAAGATCAAAAAGAGATAGTTGTTAATGAGTCTAAATACCAAATAACCATCAACAAAAGATAAATTCCAGATGAACGCATGAGATAAAAATCTAAGAAGAATATACAACATCATAGATCGGATACAGAACATGAAGATAGACATGCTACATTACACATGTGCAAATAGACATGCAACAAAATTTCAACAAAATTGAGTGATCAAAACTACTATGAATGAAAGATTAAATAATGCATGAACGAGTATATGAATGCACAGATGTACATAATTAGCAATACACATTTAAAAATAATTTAAATTCAAATATGAACAATCATAAAGAATGTAATAAGCAAACCAATGATCATATGTAGAACAAACATAGATGCAATGGTATAAGAGTTATATGGACATACCAATGAGGTGGGTGAAACTATCATTTGCTACAAAAGAGTGTTAATGTATAAAAAATACAAGTAACAAAAGAAACTAAATAGAAATCCCAATCCATTTAAAGCATGAGGAATACAAGATTCTCAATTCTCTATAAATCTTGTGAAAAGCTTCAGATGATAATGGTTTTGTAAAAATGTCAACAAGCTGATTTTTCATATCAACGTATTTAAAAACAACATCCCCCTTTTCAATATGATCTCTAAGAAAATGGTGTCGGATTTCTATATGTTTAGTTCGTGCGTGAAATATCAAATTCTTAGTGAGGCTTATCACGCTAGTTTTATCGCACTTAATCGGAATGCATCCATGTATTAAATCTTAATCTAGCAATTGTTACTTTATCCATAAGACTTGTGCATAATAACTACCAGCCACTACATATTCAACCTCGACGGTAGAAAGAGCAACGCTATGCTGCTTCTTACTATGCTAAGAAACTAAAAAGTTTCCAAACAAGTGACAAGTACCACTAGTGTTTTTCTTATCTGACTTACACCCCGAAAAATCAAAATCAGAACAACCTACTAAGCTACATGCGCTACCCTTGGGAAACCAAAGACCATGCTGCGAGGCTCCATTAAGGTACCTCAAAATTATTCTCACGATCTTAAAGTGGGATCCCCTAGGTGATGCCTGATATTTGGCACATATATACATACTAAACATAAATATGGCCTACTCACTGTTAAATAAAGTAAGGATCCTATAATACCTCTATATCTGGTGGTGTCCATTTCAACTCCATTATCGTATTTGTCAATCAACACATTTGAACCATAAGGGTTGAGATGCTCCGCAAATTTTGCATATCGAACATCTTAAGAAGCTCCAAGAAATACTTTGTTTGTCTTATGAAGGTTCCTTCTTAGGATTTATTGATTTTCAATCCTAAGAAATATGTGAGGTCTCCCATAAGAGACAATTCAAATTCACCCTGCATCAAACTTACAAACTCTTGGCAAAGAGATTCGTTAGTAGAACCGAAAATAATATGATCAATATATATTTGAACTAAAATAACATGCTTTTCTTTGCTTCTAATAAACAAAGTGGTGTCTACTTTACCATGATTGAATCTTTGTTTGATTAAAAATTCACTAAGGCGCTCATACCAAGCTCTTGGAGCTTGTTTGAGACCATAGAGGGCTCTTTTGAGTTTAACAACATAGTCAAGATTATCGTGATCCTCGAAACCAGGAAGTTGAAAGACATAGACTTCTTCATTTATGTATTCGTTAAGAAAAGAAAATTTAACATCCATTTGATAAAGCTTAAAATATAGGCAGCAAGCGAATGCCAAAAGGAGTTGAATAACTTATAGATGATCTACAAGAGCATAAGTCTCCTCGTAGTCTATTCCTTTAGATTTACTATATATTTTTGTCATTGCATTTCTTTATTTCTAGTAACTACACCATTTTCATTAATTTTGTTCCTAAATACCCATCTAATTCCAAAGGTGCTTTTATCAACTGGACATGGAGCAAGGTCTCAAATGTATTTGTTTAAACTGGTTAAGTTCTTCTTGCATAGAAAATAACCATCCCTCGTCAAGTAAAGCATCAAATATAATTTTAGGCATAGTATAAGAAATGAATACAAAATAATTACATGAATTATTAATATGGGATCTAGTATTTACACCTATTTTGATATCTCCTAGTATTTGATCCAATGGATGATCTTTTACAATCGTCCAATTTTGAGGTAGCTGATTTGAGGTATCTTATTTGTCTTCCTCATGTGAGATTTTCTCTTTATCTTCATTAATGTTCTCATCCTTTGATGGAGGAGGATCCTCTTTGGGACTTTCGTTGTTGATCAAATTCTCTGTTATCTCACCTAAAATATCAGAGTAAATACCTTTCCCTATCTTTTAGGGTGACAATTCATCAAATGCAACATGAGTAGGTTCTCCAATCGACGATGTTCCATGATTGTAAAATCTATATGCTTTACTCAAATATGAGTACCCTAGGAATATTCATTCATCACACTTAGCATCAAACTTAACAAGATTTTCCTTTACGTTATTTAAAATGAAACATTTGCACCCAAAAATGCAAAAGTAGGAAATTTGTAGTTTTATACCTTTAAGTAACTCATAGGGTGTTTTCTCTAGGATTGATCGAATGACCACCCTATTTAATACATGGCATGCAATATTAATCACATCCTCCCAAAAGTAATGAGGCAATCTCATTTCAATTATCATGATCCGAGCCAATTCTTCTAAAACTCGATTTTTATGCTCAACAACACCATTTTGTTATGGAGTTACCGGACATGAAAAGTTATGAGTAATTCTGTTTTCATTACAAAAGTTTTAAAATTGAGGGTTTATAGAGTCACCACCATGATCACTACAGAGTGTGGTTATTTTCAACCTAAAAATATATTGGACAAGCTTAGAAAAGTTAATGAAAGCCTTAAAAGTTTCATCCTTATGCGCTAAAAATAATGTCCATGTGAATTTAGGTAGTCATCCACAATTACAAAATCCATAATAATTACCTCCTAAACTTCTAATCCTAAAAGGGCCAAACAAGTATAGATGGAGAAGCTCGAGAGATTTTGATGTCGAAACAACATTTTTTTATTTAAATGACACTCTCGTCTGTGTTCCCATTTGGCAAGCATCACATAGTCAGAGTCATTCTCAACCTTACAACTAGAAGCTGGCTCAATTGGACATCAACAATGTTTCTTAAATGGTGATTTCTTTGAAGAGATTTACATGGACCTAACACATGGTTATCCAAGTGAGAGGGAGAACATGGTATGTAAACTGCATAAATCATTATATGGTCTAAGACAAGCTTCAAGGCAATGATACCATAAAATTTTTCACAAAAATTATGCAACATGTCTTCAATCAATCATTAGTAGATCAATCATTATTTATAAAATGAATAGGCAACTCCCACGTGTCTCTCTTGGTATATATTGATGACATAATACTTACTAGTCTAAACTTCAACTTAATCCAAGAAATTAAGACACTACTCCAAAGCATATTTAAGTTAAAGCTTCTAGGAGATCTCAAATATTTCTTTGGCTTAGAAATTTCAAACTCAAGCAAATAAATTCACGTATGCCAAAGAAAATATACTTTGCAGCTTTTTTTAGACACCAATTTCATTAATGTTCACCAGTATAAATAAGGGATTTAACACCAACTTTTTTAGAGATTTAATACCATATTTTTTCTGGTGTTATTGTTATCGATATCGTAAGTATGATTTTGACACCTGTTTAAAAAAAGTATGGTAAACTAATTTAACATCGATAATAAATTGGTGTTATAAGTGTTACATATGGGTGTTAAAACTAATATTCGACATCTTTTTTCTCCTTCAAAGAGATGTAAACACATATAAATCATACCTACTTTTTCAAAAAACGGGTGTTAAAGTTTAATGGAGAGTAGTTGATTACAAACCAACCTATGACACCTGTTTTTACTTAAAAAAGATGTAGAACATATATATCGTACCAATTTTCTCCAAAATTGGATGTTAAAAGTTTAACGGAGCGTCAGAGTTATTTGGTTAGAAATCAACCTTTTACACCTGCTTTTTTATATAAATTGGGCGTATAAACTTTTCTTATAATGTTTGTATGACATATGTATCACACATGTTCTTTATTAAAGTTAGTGTTATAATGACATAGAATGTGATTTAATTTTAAATGAACCATCAACAAATATTATTCTTTAAAATGGATGGGAAAAATATACAACATAACTCTTTAATCTTAAATCAAATTAAGGTTACATTTGGCACCTATAAATTCTTTATTATTATTTCAACTAAATAAAATTAAACTCACAAATTTTAGTTTAAATTTAACAAGTTATATCAAATAATGTAAATCCAAATTAAAAAGAAAATTATTTAAAAAACAATGTTAATTAATAAGTCAATATTAATTATTATAGAACACAAACTTTTATCTAATTCCTTGTTTCTTTCTCTTCAAATTGATGTTGTACTTCAACTATTTACAAAAAGAATTGAGTCGAAAGTTGTCAGATATTATCAATAACATCTTTGTCATGGATAATCATATATCTACAAATGTAAATAATAAAATAAATTAAATGAAAACATGTTAAAATATGAAGTGATGTGATTTACATATTAAACATTAAAATCTTTTGTTATCATCTCATGTAATCCTTAAAATGTATCCGTTTGGATAATGTCAAACATATTTTTCATAATCTAAGAACCACAAACCTAACTATTGTCTTGTTGATGTACCTACAAATTAAATGAATAATATTTATGCAAAGTAAGTTTAGTTATTAAACTTTTGTCCAAAATTTTAAAACATTAAATATATAATATCTATTTGTTTTTATATCTAAAATGAAACTTTTAACTTAAAGCATTAGAACAATTATATAGAAATTGAAAAATATGTAAGCATACAAGAACACTAAGGTTTTATTTGGGGTGTTGAATGAAAAAATAGGGAAAGATTTTAAAAGTTGAGTGGAAACAGTAGAGAGATTTAGGTGTTTCATAACACAATCTCCTTAATTTTAAAAATATTTGTATTTAAATAAGATTTTGAAGAGTTACATAAAATTTTCAAAAATACTTTATATTATTATATAGTATTATTAAAATTAAAAACATATAAATAATGAACTTTTTTTAAAAATAATTTATACTAAATTATTATTTTTTAAATATATAACATATATATTTTTATATTTTAATTTTCTTTTTTTCAAAAATCTTTCTTCCCTCGATTGGAAAATCGAGAGAATCAGGAACATCAATGAAACTAATGCTTCAGGATCACAAGAGACAAACATCACATCTCAACCCAAAACCTTAAGGTGTTAGGTAAATGAGTAGTCTCTCTTATAAATGATTTAATACATGTTTTAGTCCTTTAACTTAATTTAATATTTCGTTTTAGTCTCTTAATTAAAAATTATTACAAGTTAGTCTCTTAACTTTACTTTTGTTATTTTATTTGGTCCCCTTCGTCGATTTTTGGTGAAAAAAACGTTAAATTCTAGTGATGTGACAGCAATGTCATTGATACAAATTTGAGTCAGCATATATAGTTAAAAACGGATACATTATTTAAATTGTGGGGGTTATGTTTTTGGATAAACCTCGCAATTTAAACAGTGCATCCGTTTTTGGCTACATATGCTAACTCAAATTTGTACTAATGACCTTACTGTCACACCACGTCACCAGAATTTAAGTTTTTTTTTCTTTCAGAAATTAAGAGACCAAATAGGGTAACAAAATTGAAGTTAGTGACTGAAACGAAACATTACATTAAGTTAAGGGACTTAGTGACTAATTATGCCCTTATAAATCTAACATTTCACCAATTTATAGGCGGTGTGAGACTTTAACCACTCACACTTGCATCCAACATTCTCCCGACAAGTGTGAGTCTCCCACATCCTATAATAGACTCTAATACTGAATTCAACTTCCGCTCCCCCATCAAGCCGAACTACGACTCTAATACTATTGTTGGAGAGTTCGAGAGAGTCGGAAGCACCAATGAGACTAATGCTCTATGATCACACGAGGGAGACACCATATCTCAACCAAAAACCTTAAAACGTTACATAAATGAATCGTCTCTTTTATAAAACCAATTTTTCATCCATTCATAAATGATAGGAGACTTTAACTACTCACATTTACATCCAACCTATCATCCATTCCAAAATCCCAAACAAATATTATACATGAACTATTGGTGATTTTAGTATCATCAATGTATTTTAGTAGTAATGTGATTTACTATAGGGCGATGCAACTATGCGTTAAAGCTTGGAAATGAGTTAGGGGTAGTGCGGAGTGCACGCTCGTCGAGCCAACGTATAATTGAATGCGAATAATTGAAACGGGGTTCCAAGGGGCGAAGCCCCTGGCGGGGTGCGGGGCAGCGCCCCGTTCGAAATTTTCTTTTGAACAGTTGAACCCTTTCCCAACCGACGTAACCGTTTCTGAACAGTTGCATCTTTTCGATTTCTGTTATTGATCTCCTATATAAGGAGTCATTTGGCCTCAGTTAAAAAAAAAAAGATAACAAAACCAAACTTTCTCTCTACATTCCTGAACATTTCTCTTTGCCAGAAATAAATTGTTCTTCAAGAATTATCCCCACAAAGATTTCGTGAACCCAAGCAAGAATAGGGTCGAAATACTTTGTTCGGAAAGTGTACGAACACGATTCTTCGAAGTTATCCAGGATTATCATACCCGATTCTCTAACAAACGAACAAAGTAATTTCTGATAATCATGGCTGGAGGAAGCACCGTCAAGGAGATGACTATAAACTTCGGAAAATTGGACAAGTTTCAAGGACAAGACTTCAGGCGTTGGCAGAAGAAGATGCATTTCATGTTGACAACGTTGAAGGTGGTGCACGTCCTGTCTACACCGATTCCAGAACTTCTGGAGGAAGACACGGTTGAAAATCTCAGACGCAGATCAAAATGGGAGAACGACGACTACATATGCAGAGGGCACATTCTTAACGGTATGTCTGATCCCTTATTTGATATTTATCAAAACATAGAATCTGCAAAGGAATTGTGGGATTGTCTCGAATCCAAGTACATGGCAGAGGACTCATCCAGTAAAAAGTTCCTGGTAATCGATTTCAACAATTACAAAATGGTTGAATCGAGGTCTGTCATGGAACAATTTAATGAACTCCTCCGAATCCTTGGACAGTTCACACAACACGGATTGAAGATGGATGAAACAATATTTGTCTCAAGCATCATAGACAAGTTGCCTCCTTCGTGGAAGGATTTCAAACACAATCTGAAGCATGGAAAAGACGAACTGTCTTTGATCCAACTTGGAAGTCACTTGCGCATAGAAGAATCTCTAAGAGCGCAGGAGGATGCAAAGGAAAAGGCAAAGAAATTGCTGGACCCTCGGTTAATATGGTCGAAGAGAGTGGTAAGAACGGTAACAACAAAAACAAAGGAAAGAAGCGTGCTTTCAAGAACAATAAGAGCAGTTTCGGTGCTAACAAGAAACTGAAACTAGAATGCTGGAAGTGTGGCAAAACATGCCACTTCAAGAAGGATTGCCGTTCCGGCAAAAAGCATGATAACGCGAATGCAAGTGGTTCAGGAAAGGGGTCTAAGGACCAATCCAAAAACCAAGGTCAGAAATCAATTCGTGATTTAAATAGTTTGATTAAACATTCGGTTTCACTAAATTCTGAAGCATTCTATGTGCAGGATGGTGCTATCGCGTGGTGGATTGATTCTGGCGCTACAACACATGTTTGCAAGGATCGTTTCTGGTTCAAGACTCTTGTTCCAGTGGAAGATGGTTCTGTCCTCTACATGGGAGATGATCACTTCGCTCCCGTTGAAGGCAAAGGAAACGTGGTGCTAGAATTCAGTTCTGGAAAGACTATTACTTTGTTTAATGTTTTGTATGTTCCTAAACTACGTAAGAATTTAATTTCTGGTCCTGTATTAAATAAGCTTGGATACAAGCAAGTGTGTGAATCCGATAAATATGTTTTATCGAAGTCCGGTGTGTTTGTAGGATTTGGATATTATAATAATGGTATGTTTATGATGAATTTGAATGGAGTTCCTAATGATTCTGGTTTTGTATTTATGTCTTCTTCAAATGTTATCAATTCATCGTTATGGCATGCTCGTCTAGGGCACGCACATTATAAAAGAATGCATGAAATGTCTAAAGATGATTTAATTCCTGTTTTTGATAAAAATGTAGAAAATTGTAAAACTTGCATGTTAACAAAGATCACCAGGCAACCTTTTAAAAGTATAACAAGAAAATCTGTCATTCTTGAGTTGATACATAGTGATTTATGTGATTTGCATGCTACTCCATCATTAGGACAAAAAAATATTTTGTCAATTTCATAGATGATGCATCTAGATTCTGCTATGTTTATTTGCTGCACGCTAAGGACGAATCCTTAGATAAATTCAAAATTTATAAAACTGAAGTTGAAATGCAACAGAATGTGTTGATTAAAACATTACGTACAGATAAAGGTGGTGAATATTATGATCCTGTATTTTTCCAATCCGTAGGAATCATTCATGAGACTACGACACCTTATGCACCTCAACAAAATGGTGTGGCTGAAAGGAAAAATATAGTGCTTAAGGAAATGGTGAATGCCATGTTATCTTACTCTGGTTTGAGTGAAGGGTTTTGGGGAGAAGCTATGTTAACCGCTTGCTATTTGTTAAATAGGGTTCCTAATAAAAGGAACAAGACTACCCCATATGAACTTTGGTATAAGAAACAATCCAACTTAACATTTCTACGTGTTTGGGGTTGTAGGGCCGTGGTTAGACTCCCGGACCCAAAAAGGAAAACTGTGGGTGAAAAGGGTGTAGCTTGCATCTTTGTTGGATATGCTGAGCACTCCAAGGCCTATAGGTTTTATGTTATAGAACCTAATGACTCGATTTCTATTAACACGATTATAGAATCGAGAGATGCCATATTTGATGAGAATTGTTTCTCTTCTATACCTAGACCAAAGGACTCTATACCTAATTCAGATGAATCTCTAAGGGATGATCATTCAAATGATGTGCCAAGTGAGACACTTGAACCCCGTAGGAGCAAAAGAGCTAGAAAATCTAGATCTTATGGATCTGATTTTCAACTATATTTAGTTGAGGGATCAAAGGATCAGATTGACACTCAATACTATTATTGCTATAGTATAGAGGAGGATCCAAGAACGTATGATGAAGCTGTGAAATCTCGAGATTCTTCTTTTTAGAAAGAAGCAATTGACGAAGAGATTGGTTCTATCATGGAAAATAATACTTGGGTATTATCTGATTTACCACCAGGTTGCAAACCATTGGGTTGCAAATGGATCTTCAAAAAGAAGATGAAAGTCGATGGTACAATTGACAAGTTTAAAGCTAAATTAGTTATCCAAGGCTTCAGACAAAAGGAAGGGATTGATTATTTCGATACCTATGCTCCTGTTGCCCGTATTACTACTATTAGATTGTTGATTGCCTTGGCGGCTATTCATAATCTAGTGATCCATCAAATGGATGTCAAAACAACATTTCTGAATGGTGATTTGGAGGAAGAAGTGTATATGAAGCAACCTGAAGGATTTGTAATGCCTGGTAATGAGCATAAAATGTGTAAGCTAGTTAAGTCGTTGTATGGGCTGAAACAAGCTCCGAAGCAGTGGCATCAAAAGTTTGATGAGGTTGTTTTGTCTAATGGTTTCATTCTAAACCAAGCTGACAAATGTGTATATAGCAAATTTGATACTTCCGGTAAAGGAGTTTTCATTTGTTTATATGTTGATGACATGTTGATCTTTGGCACCGACCAAAATCAAGTTGATAAAACGAAGAATTTCTTGTCATCAAAGTTCTCCATGAAGGATATGGGAGAAGCGGACGTTATTCTTGGTATTAAGATTAAACGGGAGAATAAGGGGATTGTAATTACGCAATCTCATTACATTGAGAAAATACTCAAGAAGTTCAATTATGAAAGTTGTTCTCCAGTAAGTACTCCCATGGATCCGGGAGAAAAGCTTATGCCAAATACAGGTAAACCTGTGGATCAACTCGAATATTCAAAAGCTATAGGCTCTTTGATGTATGCTATGATTAGCACTAGACCGGATATTGCTTATACGGTTGGAAAGTTGAGCAGATTTACTAGTAGTCCTAGTAGACATCATTGGCATGCGATAACTAGGGTATTCAAGTACTTGAAGGGTACAATGAATTATGGATTGTCATATATGGGATTTCCTTCGGTGTTAGAGGGTTATTCAGATGCTAGTTGGATAAATAATGCTGAAGATTCATCCTCTACAAGTGGATGGGTGTTCTTGCTTGGGGGAGGTGCCATCTCATGGGCTTCCAAGAAGCAAACATGTATAACTGGTTCCACAATGGAATCTGAGTTTGTAGCATTAGCTGCTGCTGGTAAAGAAGCGGAATGGCTAAGGAATTTGGTATATGAGATTCTGATATGGCCTAAACCGATATCACCAATTTCTATCCGTTGTGATAGTACTGCCACATTGGCTAAAGCTTATAGTCAAATATACAATGGAAAGTCTAGACATTTGGGTGTTAGGCATAGTATGATTAGGGAATTAATCATGAATGGGGTGATATCTATTGAGTTTGTTCGGTCGCAACAAAACTTAGCTGACCACTTGACGAAGGGGTTAGCTAGAGACTTAGTGAAAAAGTCGGTAATTGGGATGGGATTAAAGTCCATTTAAATCTATTAGCTATGGTATACCCAATTCCCTTCTAATATAACATTAGAAGCAGAATTCAATGTGGAAATATCATAGTTAGAGACTGGAGCAATTGTGTTTATCTTCCCAAGGTATGTGCTCAGACCTGCAAGTGATGGCTAGGTTGAATTATATCTTCTTAATGATTCTTTTGGAAAAATTGCAAATGCAGGTGCAAGATTAAAAGAATCACCTATGTGAGCATGAAGTTTTGCCGCTTCAAGAAGCTTGGACTTGGCTTCCTATATGCTTATTAATGGATAAGGACACATGGCTTGTAAAGTGTCAAGTATGAATAGTAGAGTATTGTAAGAAACATATGTGTACTATATCTTCAGACACTCAAATGGATTGACGGGTTCAATCGCTATGACACCCCGATTTTCGAGTATTTGGAATGTGTATTTGTACTAAGATGAAAATTCAATCGCAAGACATTTTCATTTATGCATTTGTTTGATCGTTATACCTGTGTGTTATACCCTTGTATATATTATTGTATATACTGAGTAAATCAAGGATTACACTAAAATGGGGGGGATTTGTTGGTGTTTTTAGTATCATCAATGTATTTTAGTAGTAATGTGATTTACTATAGGCCGATGCAACTATGCGTTAAAGCTTGGAAACGAGTTAGGGGTAGTGCGGAGTGCACGCTCGTCGAGCCAACGTATAATTGAATGTGAATAATTGAAACGGGGTTCCAAGGGGAGAAGCCCCTGGCGGGGTGCGGGGCAGCGCCCCGTTCGAAATTTTCTTTTGAAGAGTTGAACCCTTTCCCAACCGACGTAACCGTTTCTGAACAGTTGCGTCTTTTCGGTTTCTGTTATTGATCTCCTATATAAGGAGTCATTTGGCCTCAGTTAAAAAAAAAAAGATAATAAAACCAAACTTTCTCTCTACATTCCTGAACATTTCTCTTTGCCAGAAACAAATTGTTCTTCAAGAATTATCCCCACAAAAATTTCGTGAACCCAGACAAGAATAGGATCGAAATACTTTGTTCGGAAAGTGTACGAACACGATTCTTCGAAGTTATCCAAGATTATCATACCCGATTTTCTAACATTTTTCATCCATTCATAAATGATAGGAGACTTTAACTACTCACATTTACATCCAACCTATCATCCATTCCAAAATCCCAAACAAATATTATATATGAACTATTGGTTGTGGTAACCACTATTGACCTAAATATCTGTTACGTGATTATAATCTTCACAAGTATGACTTTTGATTTCTAAGATTGATAGATATTATATATATATGATAAGAAATAAAAATATATATAGAACCAGTTCCTTATGTCAAAGACTGAAAGTGAAGTTTTTGTCGTTGTTTATAGTAGTCTAATGATTTAAATATTTGTGTCACAATCACTTTTTCTAATTTCTAAAATGACTTGTACACTACTTTGCAATATAATCTCCACATAGGTGCCAAGTATCCAAAGCTATTAAATTGTATACTGTACCCCACACGAAACTTCCTCTACCGTCGGTCAATATTTTGTTGAACGAATGAAATGATGCAAATTAGGATAATTCCAAGGGAATTATTCCTTATGATGTTTTGGCATTCATTGGTGTTTTGGAATTACCTACGCTCAAATATTAATAAAATGAAAAATATATGGATAATGTTGAACTAGTCTTTCATCTGTAGGAGAATGATAATGCTATTTTAAGTAAAACTTAAAAGGAATAATCCTATTCAACCATTTTAAATTGTCTTGTAAAGATTTGATTGGGTGACCTAACAGAACGGTTATACATTAACTAACATTTAGTACAAGATTTTGATCCTATATTTATTATATAAGCCTATATTCATTAGATCAATCAACACAGGATTTTGATCCTTGAATTTCTTTCTTTTCCATTTTTTGTTTGGTCAAATCTCTCAATTTTACTATACAAACTAAAAACATAAATTAATATTTTCTCTAGAATAAATTTATATATATCCTCTCATCCTTATTATAAATAAATAAAAGAGATTAATTACTATATACTATCGGTGTAAAATATTTTATACAATCGATTTATCATCATAATCCGTTTGCATTATTTTATAGATTTTTAAAATAAAAATCAAATTTATTTCAACATCTAACGACCATCATTAACTGACGGTGTAAAATCTTTTTACACTGTCAGTGTATTTCAATTAAATCTTAAATAAATTTTTTTTTAAATTTATTAAATAAATTATATATCTGATCATTATTATATATTAGAGACTAAATATAATAATTATTAAATAGATTTAAAAAACATTCTTTTATAAAAAAAATCAAAAGTATAATATTTATTGTATGTTAAGCTCTACAATGTTGCTAAACCCTTTTAGAATTATATATTATCTAACATTTAACAAAGTGTTACTATATCAAATTTGACAGTATCGTCTATCTATCTATATTATTTTTAAAAAAATTATATTTACTTAAGGACAAAGGCACATGTATTGGTATGGACATGTGTTCCTATTATCTTTTTCAAAAACCAAATTTTAATCAAATTTTAATACTATTATACGTTTATATATGATTAATCAAAACAATATATTTAATTAAAATCATATATTTAAATTAATTGAAATAATATTATTGTTATAAATATATTATTAAAATTAACTGAAAATCATGAAATATATGAATATTTGTTTAGGATACTATTCAAAATGAATGTGAGTTTTTTATTTAAAAGTCAATAATAAAATTAAAACATGTCAGACTAAAATATGTTGGTTCATGAGAAGTAACATCAACATTGGGTTACACAAGTGATAAAGATATCACATATTTATCCAAAATCTTAAGGTGATGGGTGAGTTCTCTCACTTATAAATGCTCAAGTCTATATATTTTCAACCAATGTGAGACTATTATCCACACTACTCACACTTGCTATATTCTCAACATTCTCCCTCAAGTGAGTCCACAATGCTCCCCCTCAAGTGTGAGTCCATAATACTCCTCCTTAAGTGGAAAATTTTCTTACTTCCACAAACTCTTATACCACACAGAACGTTTCTTACTCACCACCCTTGTGACGCTGTTGACACTCTTCAATAAAACGTTTCTTACTCACCACTCTTGTGGCGCCGCTGACTTTCGATATAAGTAAGTCGGTCACTTTCTCGAACCAAAGGCTCATGATACCATATGTTAGGTCATGAAGAGGAGCATCAACATTGGGTTAAGAGTAACACACAAGTGAGAGAGACATCACATATTCACCCAAAACCTTACGTATAGATGGGTGAATTCTCTCACTTATAAATTCTCAAGTCTCCATATTTCTAAACAATGTAGGACTATTAGTCACACTACTCACACTTCCTATTATCAACATTTTCCCTCAAGATTGAGTGTAACCACAATGCTCCCCTCAAGCAGAAGCTCTTTTTTTCATCACATACACTTGTACCGATGCTGATACTCTTCAAAGAGACACTCTACTCACAATCATGTGAGGATACTTTCGATACAAGTGAGTCAGTATCTTCACTCCCACTTTTGGGATCAATTCGAGGGGTCAACACGAGGGAATATTTTTATTTTAGGGTTTTTCTTTAAAAGCAACACACCTTTGTGAGAGACACACCATATACCCACCAAAAATATTCAGGTGATATATGAGTGAGTTCTCACTTATAAATACTCAATTTTTCATATTTTCAACCAATATAAAACTATTACCCACACTACTCACACTTGTTATATTCTCAACAAAATATATTTTGTCAAATTGATATTTTTAAAATTTCAAATATATTTTTTCCCTAAACCTTTAAAAAAATTGATTTATAGGATTTTATTTTAATACTATGATCTTGTTAAAAAATGCATACAATTAATCATATCATTATATATAGAGATAATATATAAATATTTTAATACTATGATCTCTTAAAAGACTTCTTTCGAATATTAAGTTGCAGCCACAAGAACGTCTTGGCATTATCTCAAGAATCTTCAAAATAAAATTTGATGAGTTGTTATCTAATCTAACAAAGAAACATCTTTTGGGCAGGGTGATTGCATGTAAGTCAAAGAATTATGTCTCATAAATTTTTAATCTCATTCATATCATCATTTCTATTTCTTTGTTGTATTTCGTATAGTATTTTGATTCAACATTTGTTTTAGATCTTTACACGATCAAATTTCAAAAGCGTGGTTTACCACATGTACATATTTTGTTGTACCTACATCTGTCATGCAAGTATCCAATAGAGGATGATATAAACAAAATAATTTCAGCTGAGATACCATACAAAGGAGAGGATAATGAGTTGTATCATTTGATCAAAACCCACATGATGCATGGTCCATGTGGTTTAGCAAACAAGTCACCTCCTTGCATGAAAAATGGTAAGTGCTATAAGTTCTTTCCCAAAAAAATTCAGCATACTACCATTGTCGATCAGGATGGATACCATGTATATAGGAGAAGATAAAATGGTAATACAATGATGAAAAATCATGTTGTCCTGGATAACATGTATGTAGTCCCTTATAACCCAATTTTGTTGAAAAAATTCCAAGCACACATAAACATGGAATGGTGTAATTAGAGAAGTTACGTCTATTGTTGTGCAATCAAAATCTGACGGTACTACTGTGCATATAAATGTTAATAAGTTAAAGTAATATCTTGGTTGTAGATACGTGTCACCAAGTGAAGCATGCGGGAGGCTATTTTCATTTCCTATTCATGGTAGAAATCCCGCTGTTGAGAGATTGTTTTACTATCTTGAGGGGGGCAATTTTGTTTACTATATTGATCATGAGATGATAAACGATGTACTCGACAAACCAAGTGTTAAGGAATCAATATTTATTTCATGGATGGAAGTAAATAATACTTATCCAGAGACATCAAATTTGACTTATTTTTATTTTTTTCTAAGTTTGTCTATGATAAAAGGTACCGACATTGAAGACCATGCAAAAGGGACCATACCATTGGTAGACTTATTTGGGTTCCTCCAAGTTCAGGTAAATTGTATTACTTGAAAATGATACTAACTGTTGTAAGAAGTCCAACGTGCTATAATGATATCAAATACATGTGTGGAAAGGTACAAGATAGTTTCAGGGATGCATATTTTGAAATGAGATTTCTTGAAGATGACAAAGAATATGTTGGAGCTATACATGAGAAAAAATATTGGGGTACATGTCACTTCTTGAGAAAGTTATTTGTAAATATGCTTATGTAAAGTACCACCAATAGACCACGTCATGTATGGAAAAGAACATGGATTTGGCTATGCGACGATACTCTATATCAACAAAGAAACAAGACAAAAAACAGAAGTAAGTTCATTTTATAATATTTATGATATATTAATAATTGTCGATAACTTCATAATTTTTTTCCTTTTTTAAGTATTCTAGAATCAATGAGAATGTTTTCATGTGTATGTAAAATTCATAGATATTATGCATAAGGCCTTTGTATTATAAAAAATACCAAGATTTATTTCCATACTATTTGGTTTATAATTTATAACTTTTAATTTATATTATTTAGACTTACAGTTGGCCGGGGAAAAAATAAAGAATTTGAAACTTATTGAAATTGAGAATTTGTTGCAAGCAAATCGAAGAAATTTGTCTGAATTTAAAGGAATGCCTAAACCAAACTCATATGTCACAAAGCATGTTGGCAATAGGCTGATTTATGATGAACGTGATTATGATTATGATATCGAACGTAAAAAATTCTATGATTTATTTTGTTCACTTACAGGTAATTAAAATAAGAGCAAAACAATTTTGTATCCAACACATGTTACTAAGATATATGTTTGAATTTTTATTGATAACCAATATTTTTCGATTGATAGACGAGCAACGTTCAATTTTTGATAAGATCATGCAAGCTGTGAACAGTGGAAAATGAGGGATATTTTTTTTACATTTCTATGGAGGGATTGAAAAACTTTCATGTGGAGACCTCTTTCAAGTGCATTGTGTTCTAAAAAAAAATCGTTTTTACTGTTGCTTCAAGTGGTATAGCTTCCTTATTATTTCTAGGTGGAAGAGCATCACACTCAAAGTTCAAAATCCATGTACCAACACTTAACAATTCCACTTGCAACATTGAGAAAAAAACCGAACATTCAAAATTATTGGAAGTAACTGATTGATAATATGGAATGAAGCACCAATGTCCCATAAAAACTGCTTTGAGGCTTTGGATAAAACACTTAAAGACATCATGACAGAGCACAATTATAAAAATTCAATATTTGGTGGCAAGGTTATTGTTTTTGGAGGAGATTTTAGACAAATTCTTCATGTTGTCCCAAGAGCAGGCCACTCACATATAGTCCATGCTTCAATTAGATATTCATACGTATGGGACTATTGTTAAGTATTTATCCTGACAAAAAATATGCGACCTCAACAAGGTTCAAGAAATACAAATTCACGGGAACTAGCTAAACTCTCACAATGGATATTAAATGTTGGAGATGGGAATACTTATGAGCCAAATAACGGTATTGTAGATATTGAAGTTCCGAAAGAGCTGTTAATTTCAAGGTTTGACGATCCTATAATGGAAATTGTTGAGAGTACATATCCTAATTTGTTAGAAAATTACAAGAATGAAGATTTCTTGCAGTGTAGAGCTATTCTTGCTTCAATGATTGAAGTTGTGGACATAATCAATAATCATGTATTATACTTAATTCCATGTAAAAATAACTTTTCTTGCATATAAATGTTTCTTAATTAATATCAGTTTCTAATGTATTAATATTTCACTTCTTTTCCATTTTGAAGGAAAAGAAAAGGAGTAGTACATGAGTTCTAATTTAATAGATAAAACGGAGTCCAATTATAATTAAGCTTATGAAGTTCTAACTCCAGAATTCCTGAGTTCTCAAAGAATGTCAGATCTACCAAATCACAAGATCAAACTAAAAGTTGAAACACCCATTATGCTAATAGGGAATTTGGATCAGACAAAAGGATTATGTAATGGAACAAGATTGATAGTGACAAGGTTGGTAAATCACGTGCTAGAGGATAAAATTCTGTCTGGAAAGAACATTGGAAGCATAATTTACATTCCACAGATGTCTATGTCACCTTCTGAATCACCATGGTCATTGAAGTTTATTAGGAGACAATTTCAAATCATTGTCTCATACGCAATGACAATAAATAAATCCCAAGGTCAATTCCTTGATAATGTAGGATTGTATTTGCCTACTCATGTTTTTAGTGGGCAACTGTATGTAGAAATTTCAAGAGTGAAGAGCAAGAATGATTTGAAGATCCTACTATGTGAAAAGGAGAATGCACCGTGTCTGAGTACTACCAATGTTGTGTTCAAGGAGGTCTTCCAATCACTATCTTAGATGGTAAACCGCTATTCTATTTTTTTATGCTATAACTTTGTTTGATTTTTTTTGTGTCTTTCTTCTACTTTTATAACTCTAATTTTGATAATTGAGTTTTAACTTTTTTATTTATTTATGTTGTTGTAGGACAAATAAATGACTTGTGATCTTATGGTTGCTCTGTTGAAGTCGTAATTATCTTAATTGATGAGAGTATTTTGAGATGCTGAGCAACACTTTCTTTTAGCTTTTATTATGTAGTAATTCGAAGTTTAAAACACCATTAAACCTTGATTACTATTTTTTTTATGTTTGCAAAATGTTATAAAAATCTTTGTTATTTTGGTCATTTTACATACATCATTTAAATGTATTGTTCTGCTCAATACATAAATGGACTATAAATTTTTAAAAAACTGTATGTTAACAAACTTGATGAAGAATTCAATCTTTAAAAATGATAGTGAGAGACGTGTAATATGAATACATACGAGACCCGTGCATTAGCACGGATAAGTTATTAGTTTTCATGGAAAGAGTCTCTCCTCCTAACTCCATAATACTTTTGGTATATTCATATGAGACGTTGGCTTAAAATGAGGTCTATTAGAATTAACAACAATAAAATAAAAGTTTTTTAAAATTTAATTAATCTTTACAATATTAAATAATGTGAAATATATTAAATGCATTAAAAAAAATAATTTTTTAAATAAAATTAATATAAATAAATTAATGTTTTTAATTTATAATACCCTTCCTTAGGTGAATTTTTACTCAAATAACCGACTTTTTAAAAAAAATCCCAAAATAACTCACTTTTCAGACTATTTCCCAAACTACTTCACTTTGAAGAGGTGGCGCCAGATAAATTAGCGTCTGCTCTCTAAGTTAAAGAGGTGGCGCCAGTTGGATTAACTTATGCACCTAGTGTTGTCAATCAAATTGACGTCTATGTGTTAGGTTTTAAAGGAGACGTGACACCTATGTGTGTTGTGTAATTTTTTTGGAAAAACAATGTACATTTTAGATAAAAGTCGAAATCAGACCAATTGATACTAATATTAATATTAATATGCGTTTACTTACGATAACCAAAAAGACTAATGTTGTTGACCGAGATGACCTAATCGACCTCCAGTACCACATCCCCTAGCTACCTGAACGTGTGGCCCTAACCCATGTTGATGATTCACCCCAGGTATTTGTGATGTTTGAGCTTCTTGGATATAGTAGGAGGAAGGATGGTTGATGTTAAATGATCGCTAAGTGTTTTGGCTAAGGCGACTATAGTATGGTGATGTCTTGGATGCATACCGATGTTGGGTGTCTTGATGATGATCTACTTATTGGTGGTGGTACGGGGTATGCTCTTGGTATTGTGGTTGAGTGTTTAGCATGTAAGGATCGTAGGTTTATGTGTCTGTGGACCAAAATTTTTGATGGATAAGGGGTTATGAGTAACCGGTCTGACAATGTTGTTGGGGGTTAGATGTTAAACCTTCTTGTGTGTAAGTTACCTGGCGTAGGTTGTATAGGTACATATCCTTGGCGAAGAACTCAAATCCAACCGATCTGTATCAATCCATATAATTACGAGTTGGTTTTTCTTCGATTGGCATCACAGGGTCAGTTAAGACATGGTCATGTCGGTGCTTCCATTTTTGACACTCAGATCTAGCGAAGCTTTGCCAAGGGTTAAAGTTCCCTTAGTCATTAACTTTTCGTAGATGCCATTCTCCAAGGTTTGTCGGGGGATACGGGATGTGTTAAAGCATACCAAAATGAAATTTAACACGATCACTATGGTGCATCTTCGTAGCGGTGAATCTTATGATCGGTGTGCATGCAGTCCAAACGGCTACGTCTTGTTCGTTGATTTCATGGTCATGATCCAAGTTTAGATATGGACGCCAAATAAACTGAAACGTAAAAATATATTAGATTATAAATGGATGATATTAAAAAACAAATTGTTACGAATTAATTAGGTTAATGGTAATATGTCTGCTGGTCGAAGGTGATCCAAGAGATTGCGATACTGGATAATACAATGTCTAGGACATTTGTTGTAACTCATACCACGTGCCGACCATCTGCACCATAAAAGTAAATATAGTATTTAGAGATAATAATCGGTAAAGTAAGTAAATATAATCCATTGTTAAGAACTTACTTTTGTGCATACGTGAATGTGAACGGGTTGTGGTTGACGGACGCTAGGGACGGTAACAAGAATGTTTTTCCCATTGCCTTTGCTCTGGTTGAAGGTGAAACTGTTATTGGTTGGGGTTTCTTCCTTAGCCATTTCAGAACACATGTCTCTCCACAAGCTAATATATGTTTGATTTCAGATAGACATGTTGCTATTGAGATTGCTTACAATAACCATGATAACGGATGGCATAATCCTCCTTCTACCCATGTCTAATGCATTAGACATATCGCACAAAACTTCATGTGTACGTACAATCAAAGACAAGAACTTTCACACAAAAAAAGTGGTGAATGCAGGGTATGCTCTAACTCAGACGTCATTTCAACATTACCGTGACAAAATTAGATTGTCTAATGCAGATGCATGAAGGTGGGTGGATAATATACCATTAGAGAAGTGGACAATGACATTTGACATAGGTTGTCGATGGGGTCACATGACAACAAACCTTGTGGAATGCATGAATGACGTATTCAAAGGCATTAGAAATCTACCAATAACCGCATTGGTCAGAACAACCTATTTTAGGTTGGCATCGACCTTCGCAACCAAAAGTGAAAGATGGAGTGCAGTGTTAATGTCAGGTCAATTATTCAGTGAATGTTGTATGAAAGCGATGAAAGAGGAAACTATCAAAGCTAACACACACGCGATTACAATCTTTGACCGTCATAGGAAGAATTTAAGTGTACAGGAAACAAAGGACCACAATGAGGAGATACCAAATTTATCCTATGTTGTCAGACTAAACAGAAGTTGGTGCGACTGTGGAAAGTTCTAGGCCTTCCGTATTCCTTGCTGTCATGTGATTGTGGCATGCGCACATACTCGCCAAGATGCTTACATCCATCTATCCGATGTTTACATGGTCATTACCGTCATGAATGTCTATAATGAAAGCTTCTCAGTGCTAGAAATGAGGAATAATGACCTCCATATCAAGGGAACATAGTTTGGCACAATGATGAGATGCGAAGAAAGGAAAAAGGACGGCCAAAAAACACGCGTATTAGAACAGAAATGGATACGGATGATAAAATGATAAGATTATGTAGTATATGTCGTCAACCCGGACACAATAAGAAAAAATATCCCAATCTAGGAGCAACCTCTGCATCATAATTTAGTACCTCCTTTCAATTTTTGTAACCTTAGATTTTAATATATTAATAACTTTTTATTACAATAGGGTTAACAACAAACATCACTCCAACTTAAACACACTTAAAACCGAACATGTCTAAATAAACAACACAAACAACTAATATCAAAACAGATAAAAATACTTAACCACAACATTTAAAAACAATATTTCTAACTAACTACAACAATCAAACTGATGTCATTTGGTTCAAACATCACTTCCCTAGCATCCTTATCATTTTTTACTTGCACCCAACCACGTACAACACCGAGTCTCTCAATACTTCTAATTTTTTCACCTTCAGGTATGTTTCCGTCTAACCAACAAACCAATTTCCTCTTTAGTTGCTCGAAACGACAGATGTTCCAGAACATCATCTCCATCGGAGGTTTGTCTCTCGAATAAATCACTTTTCCATAACGACGACGAAGACGAAACATGTTTGCAATATAATGAAAAAAGATGTTGAAAAATGAATAACCCAATACATCTATTTATACAAAAAAAATTACACAATACATGGAGGCGTCAAACTAATTGGTGCATCCTCTCACTTTATACACATGGACGCCAATTGGATTGGCAACATCATGTGCTGTAGCCAATTCAATTGACGTCCCCTCTTTAAAATTAAGGGTAGACGCTAATTGATCTGACACCTACGCCTTAACGTTTTTTTTAAAGTGTAGTAGTTCGAAAAATAATTTGAAAAGTGGATTATTTTAGATTTTTTTTTTTTGAAAAAATGGATTATTTGAGTCAAAAATTCCCCTTAAGTTAGCTCTAAATAGGGGTGGGAATAAAACAGACTAGTTCAAATTTTATAAGGCCGAAATCTAATTTATGATAATTTTTTATAAAAATATTATCACATACACCATCATTTATTTCCCTACCTTTATATTATATATATTTTTTTTACCAAAATACCGTTATAAAAATAATTTATTAAAAGTTAAAAAATTGACTATCGGAATTATTTTGCAAAGTCTTCTGATAGATAAAATAAAAGTTAAAAAATATAAATAAATAAAAAACTATAGAAAAAACTTTTGTAAAGTTTTTCTATACACAAAATAAAAGTTAATGTTAAAAATTGATTACCGGAACTCTTTTGAAAAGTCTTGCGATACATAAATAAAAGTTAAAAAATATTTAAAAAATAACAATCAGAACTCTTTTACAAAATCGTCCGATACACAAAATATAAATTTAAAAACTAACAATCGGAACTCTTTTATAAAATCTTTAGATATACATAAAATAAAAGTTAATGTTAAAAACTGATTAATAAAACTCTTTCATAAAATCTTCCAATACTCTGGTACGTAAAATAAAAGTTAAAAAATGTTTTAAAAAATTGACTACTGAAACTGTTTTGCAAAGTCTTTTGATACACAAAATATTTTTTTTTTAAAATTGATTATCGGAATTGTTTTGCAAAGTCTTCCGATACACAAAATAAAATTAATATTAAAACTGAATACCGAAACTTTTTTACAAAATCTTTCGATATATAAAATAAAAGTTAAAAAATATTTAAAAAATTGACTTCCGAAACTCTTTTATAAAGTGTTTCAAAATATAAAATAAAATTAAAAAATATTTAAAAAAAGTAAAATTATAAATTAGTTAAAGATATACAAGGCAAAATTAATATTTTTTTAATAAAATATAGAGGTATAAAAAAAAAGATAAGGGTATGAGGTAAAATTTTTAATTTTTTATTATTTGAAATCTAGTTTATGATTTTTTATAATTTTTTTTATTTGTATGTCTTAATTTTTTAAAAACCTTTGTTTCATATTAAAATTTTAAATAGCCTATTTTACATTTCTTTTAATAAAACATAGCATTTTATATACCTTATTTCTAATATATATATATATATATATATATATATATATATATATATATATATATATATATATATATATATATATATATATATATATATATATATATATATATATATATATATATATATATATATATATATTTATAAATATTAATTATAATATTTTATAGGTTTTTTAATAGGAAAAACATGATCTATTTAAATAATTAAACTATCTAATTATTATAAATGAAATTGATTATTTTTTCATTCAACAATTGATTTATCTGAGTTACATAAGACTAAATTCATCAATTATTAAATTTATAAATAAATTAATTTGTTTATAATAGTAAGAGGGAGTTTAGACTTTTAAAAAAGCCTAAATTTACTTTTTTAAAAGTAAATAGATTAAGTTGGATTGTCCTATTTCAATCCCTAACTGTCATATTTTCATCTTTAACCCTAATTTAACCGTTAAATTAATTTTGTTTACTTTCTTCAATCTATTTAAGTTTCCATTATTTATTCAATTTTTAAATTACTTGTATTGTTTGATTAGTAACTCATTGAAATTGGTGTCTTTGCATATCAATTACAATCGTAATTAACCTGAAAATATTTTATAATGAATTTAATTTATATTGTCATTTAATTGCAATCACTAAAGTTTGATTTTTCCTATAATTACATATAAAATAATATAAACAAATGATTCTAATGGATTAATGGTGTAAAAAGTTTTACAATGATTATATATAACAATTAATCTTTTTAATACATTTTTTTAAATTTAAATAAATTTGCAATCTTTCTAAATATTTTTAGTCCCTCGAGCATCTTAGCGACGATTTTATAAATTAGGGATTGAATTATAATTTATTACTTAACGATTGAATTAAAGATAATTTTAACTACAATTTTAATATTATAGATAAAAAACGTGAATGCAAAATTTTAAGAGAAACATCATTTAAAAATATGTCTTAGAAAATTAAAAAAGAAATTTAAAATATTTATGAGAATCATAAACATATTTAACTATTCTTTTATTATTTATAAGTTTCGATAATTTTATTTAATAGATATAATGTAAAAAGTTTAGTTTTTTATGATATAAATAATAAACACTCACTGATACAAATGTGAGAATGTGAGATGAATGTGAGAATGTGAAATCTATAGAATTGGAACGTTATTATCGTCTCACTATGTTGAGATAGAAATTTCAGTCTAAAAATTTTAATTTTAATTAATCTATACTATATAGTATTTTACTAATATTTTGTCAAACTCAACTCTTTTTTTAATTACATAAAAGTTATGCAAACTGGATTTTAAAATTCATCAAAGATATCTTTACATAAAATCTATTTTTTTTTGGATGTATGAGTCATCCAAAATCTATGATTTATAAGTTAACTTCTTATCAAATGAGTGAACCTTCCTATATACGAGAATCAGCCCTTAATACAACCAAGCCAGTATTATGGAACACTCAACCTGCTTGTGATATATCTAAGTCATATAATTGGTTTGATATGGTTCTTGGGTATTAGTAGTATTAATGAATTATCAATCAATTAATAATTTAATCAAACAATAATAATATTAATACACCTGTCATTGACATCATTCTATTTTTATCGTTCACTACACGTGGCCTTGTTGTTTAGATTTTGAGGATCCCACCACGCTTTCTCTTGTCATAATAAATCCTCTTGTTCATTAAAATATCATATACGTTTATACTTAAATAATTAAAAATCATTTTTGTCAAAATAATGCTTGTAATTAATAGATTACTTCAGAGTTCAGATAAACCATATGGGATGTTGTGTCATTAGGTTTCTTATAGGGCATATAATGTATTTATAACGTCGAAGGGAATGTCAATAATATACTTTTGCTTCCTTAGTTGCTAGTTTGTTGCTTGTTTGGAAATGTTTTGTTTATTTTTAAGAAAAAAATCATTTTATTATATTATATAGTATTTGTTTCCTATTAAAATTATTTTGAAGTCACATGGTTTGGTGGGAGAGATACCAAGTCATACCCAATCATGAAATACATGTGTGGTATGGTTATAACTTTTCATATCTTAATTACCAATTTTATCGTTTTGTGGAAAAAATGTGAAAATATTTGGTTGATAATAATTTAACGAAAAATATTTGTAAGAGATATGTCTCATACATGCACGAATATTTTAAAAAAATTACACTGATCAATTAAAATGACAAAGACATTATTTTAGTATTAAAATATCACTAATATTCTCTAAAATTTATTAAAATATATCGATATCTCTTTTAGTTTTAAGTGAAGTCTAAAAATTGTAAGTATATATATGATATTTTTCTACAATTTTTTATCTGTCACAAAAATTTCTAAAGGTAAGTATATATTTAAAAACTGAGGAGAATGTTTGTATCATTTTACATACATGATAATAACTTCCAAAACAAAATATTTTGTTGCATGTAGCTAATATTATACGAGTAACAAATGCATTTGAGACATATAAATTTATAATGTTGAGATTCTCCTAACACAATAGGGTCATTTTTCTTTTCTTTTCTCAACTTAATTTTTTTTTTAAATATTTTTTTTTTTGAAATTCACCATAATCTATGGAGAATTTCAATGAATCTGGATGAAAAAGATTGTTATCACCCACACAATAACAATGAAAAGAGAAGAACAATGGAGAAAGAAAATAAAGAACGATGAAGGAGAAGAAGAATATTCTGTAGAGTTTCTCTCTGCCCACAAACTATAGAAAACTTATTCACTTTACAACTACAAAATACCGTGAATTACAATATTATGAATACTCTATTCACCTCATTACAAGAATAAGAGTTACTCTCTCTATTTATAGATTTAGGTTAACTTGGACCTCAAGTCAAAGTCCAAAACTATAAAAGCCCAAAATAGTTAACACTACTAAAATAGGCCTAAGTCGAAATCTTGTTTGAAGCAACATGCTTCGACACACTAACACAACTCAACATCCTAGGTGATTTGACACTTCCTTGTTCTGTCGAGCAACCTGCTTCGACACAAGGAATTACAATTCAACACACCATCTAATTCATTGTGTCTAAGCTATCTACATTCATCATAGCTCTTAGTCTTCTTAACACTTCCACCTGCACTCCCTTTGTCATGATGTACGCAATCTGATTCTCAGTTATGCAGTGTTCCACATTCATCTTCCCATCTTCTACATGCTCTCGAAGATAATGGAACCTTATTTCGATGTGTTTGCTTCGACCATATGCTATCGGATTCTTCGCCAAATTGATAGTTGACATGCTGTCGATCTTCATGGTAATTGTTCCATGACTCTTCGCTGTTATCTCTTCGACCGGATTCACCATCCATATTGCTTGACACGCACAAAGTGAAGTAACTATGTATTCTGCTCCGCACGACGATAATGCCACTACTGGCTCTTTTCTCGAACTCTTATCAACAGGTCATCGACATAGAGACATAGTATAAGCAATTCACTCTTGCTTCTTCTTACATATACTCCATGTTCAGATTTGCACTTCACAAATTCCTTCTTCCTTAGAAAGCCATATATCTTCTTGTTCCAAGCCCTTGGAGCTTGTTTAAGTCCGCACAGGGCTTTATGCAGCCTGTACACTTTTCTTTCTTTGCATTGTTTCACAAAGCCAACTAGTTGTGCAACATAAACTTCTTCTTCTAAGGGAACATTAGGAATGTACATTTCACATCCATCTGACACATCTGCTAGTTGTTCATGTTTGCTAGACCAACAACCAACCTGATTGTTTCGATCCTAGCAACAGGTGCAAAAACTTTATCGAAGTCGATTCCTTCTTTCTGAAGAAATCCTTTTGCCACAAGTCTCACCTTGTCTCGAGTCACTTCTCCTCTGAAGATTCAACTTCACCTTGTATACCCACTTCACATTGATTGCCTTCTTGTCTTGGGGAAATTCGACAAGTGACCAAGTGTTGTTGACTTCGATTGACTTCAGCTTTTCGTCCATTACTTTCATCCACTTTGAATCTTTCAATGTCTCAGTTGCATTGACTGGTTCGACATATGTGTAGAAAGCATAGTGTACCAGCTCACCTTCTTCATTGACCACATCATCTGATGTAATCACACATTCTTGCAACCTTGCAGGCATGTGTCTTGTTCTTTGAGGTCTACTTGGGTATGCTTTATCTTTGACTTCTTCCTGTCGAACTTCTCTTACGACTTCACTAGTTGGTTCATCATAAAAGATTCTCACTGAATCTTTCTTGACATTCTCAGTCCAATCCCACTCCTTAATCTCATCTATGATCATGTCCATGCTAATCACCACTTGCTTATTCACTGGGTCAAACAACTTGTATCCTTCAGTCGAATGATATCCTATCAGGATCATCTGATTCGACTTGTCATCAAGTTTTCTTCTCAACTGATCTGACACATGTCTATGTGTTATAGATCCAAACACCTTTAGATGACTCAAGTTAGGCTTGACACATGACCAACATTCTTCTAACGTGATTCCTACTAGCTTTTTCGTCGAACATCTGTTCAGGATATATGTTGCAGTCGACACAATTTCTCCCCATAATTCTTTGGTAAGATACTTGCCTTTTAACATACTTCTAACCATATTCATAATGGTTATATTCTTTCTTTTTACGACTCCATTCTGCTGTGAAGTGTAGGGTGGCACCACCTCATGCATAATCCCTTCTTTCACACATAATGCATTGAAATCTTTCGACACATATTCTCCACCACCATCAGTCCTCAAAATCTTGATCTTTCGACCGCTTTGTCTTTTGACCATAGATTTAAACTTGGAAAATACCTCGATCACATCACTTTTCTTCTTGATAAGGTAAGACCATAATTTTCGACTCAAATCATCTATGAATGTAACAAAGTATTTGTTACCTCCAACCGAATCCACCCGGAGAGGACCACATACATCTGAGTATATGACTTCAAGAATTGCCTTCGACCTGCTTCCTACATCCTTATTGAAGTTGTTCTTATGCTGCTTCGCCTACACACATTCTTCACATACTTCGTTTGGAATGTCGATTTCTGGTAATCCTGAAACCATATTTCTTCTCTTCAAATCTCTGATGTCTTTGAAATTGAGATGGAAAAGTCTATAATGCCATATCCATTCATCTCTATTGGTTGTTGTTGCAAGGCACTTATGCTCAATCACATTTAATTCAATCTTGAAGGTTCTGTTATGAGACATTGGTGCTTTCAAGATCAACCTTCAATTTGAGTCGAGAAGTCTTATCATTTTGTCTTCGATCGACACCTTATAGTTCTTTTCAACTAACTGACATATGCTGAGAAAATTTCTCTTCATGCCTGGTATGTACAACACATTTGAAATTACTGACCTCTTGCCATCTTTCCTCATAATCAGAACATCACAAACACCTTCAGCTGCTAGAGTGTTGCCATTTGAAAATTTCACCATATTATTTTTTGAGGGCTTTATGCCGACAAACCAATATTCCCTTTTAGACATGTGTGATGAGCATCCTGAGTTTAAGTTCCACAAGTCCTTAAAGCTCTCTTCATCTCTTGTTGTAACCATCAACAATGTCTCTTCTTCTTCATGTTTCGCCAGCTTTGCAGACAATCACTAGAATAGTGACCATACTTCTCACAATTGTAACACTAAATGTGAGTCTTGTCTGGCTTTTGACCACCACTTCTTCCTCTACTCACAACACCACCTCTTTGGTTGCCTTGGTTCTAGGGCTTTCTCTAATTCGACCAGTTTCCTTCTTGCTGATTTTGACCAGTCGAATTGTTGTAGCCTCCTCTGCCTTTGTTGCCATTCCAACTTCCTTTTCCTTTCCTTTCTTTTATTGATTGCGCCTGCAAAGCCATATCATTCTTCTACTTTCCTGAAGCTCTTTCATCCATTATTTGTTCATGAGATTCAAGCGTCCCTTGAAGCTCTTGATTTGTCAGTTTTGACAAATCTTTTGACTCTTCTATGGCTACTACCACAGGGTCGAACTTTGGAGCCAACGACCTCAAGATTTTTCCAACAATAGGTCTTGATGTCAACACTTCTCCATATACATTCATTTGATTCACAAGTTTCATAACCTTGGTGAAGAAATTAGTTATGCTTTCATTGTCTTTGATTTGAAGTAATTCATACGTTCTTTTGTGAGTTTGTAACCTCACCTCTTTCACCTTCTTCGCGCCTCCAAAAGATTTCTCCAGAATTTCTCATGCTTCTTTCACTGACTATGCATCACTAACCTTTTCAAAGTTATCTGCATCAGCACATTGATGGATTATAAAGAGAGCTTTATAATCTTTCTTCTTCAATTCTTTATGTGCATCCTTTTCTTAATTTGTCGGTTAAGGCCCTATGATTTGATTTATATGGTGGAGGTCACGCCAATGGTTATTGTGTACCATACATTGAAGAAATACATTATACCAGACACTATCAAGATCCACCATATTACTTCAACACTTATAACCCATGGCAGGATAATCATTCAAGTCATAATTGAAGTCACAATCAAATTTAAAATTTCAACCAGAAGCTCCACATGATCCACCACCAAGGAATTCATCCCTTCTAGAAGAGACTTTGAGTGCATTTATGGTGTCTTCTCAAAGTAACTTTAGAGCAAGTGAGGTCATTCCATAAATACCTGAAAGGGAGCTATCTTCTCTAGAAGAAGCTATGAACCAATTCGTGCCGAGTCCTAATAAATCGGAAGCAAGGCACAAGATCATGCAAGAATCCAACATGAACCTAAGAGCTTCCTTGAATAATTTTGAAAATCACATTGGGAATATACATAAACCATTGACAGCTAAATCAAGTGGAGTTCCTGATGTGAATATGTTAAAAAAATCATAGAGATGAAGAATTTGAGGGAGAAGTAGAAAATTAATGGGAAGTAGTCGATGATGGAGGAGTTGAAAAAGAACAAGAAGAAGAAAAATACATGCCATCAGATGAAAATATTGAATTAAGAATAGAAGAATCATAGGTGAAGAATAGTTCGGGGAAAAGAACAAGAATTCAAAGGGAGGATGACCTGATTATGGATGAAGTTTCAAATGCAAGAATTTTTATAGACATATATATCACACATGAACATCTTAAACAAAAGCATGTTCCCAAAATCTATTTTGGCAACAAGGAAGATGGAAAAGAAGAAATAGATAAAGTATTAGATTACATTTATGCCTTGTTCACTAGTATCAGATTGAAGAAGATATGGAGGCAACATCATCAATACCTCAAGTTCATGTGAGTCCTACCAAACAAAAGGAAGAAGAAGGATGATGTGTTCTTTGTGTCATATATGTCTCCCTAACGGAGAGACAAATGGTCAAGTTAAGGACCTTAAATAAGCGTTGCATGGGAGACAACCCACAAATCGGTGTTATTTAGCTTTATTTCATTTTTAGTTTTTATTATAATTTAGCTATTTCCCTTTAGTATTATGATCCAAGGAAGAGTACTAGCTGTCGTCATGGAAGCTCACCCCTTTTTACTTATCTTCACTTTAATTAATGAACTTTTTTGCTCCTATCAAATGCCAACAGGAAAAAGAAAAGAAAAGGTTACTATAAAAACAATGGAAGAGATCAACATTAAAGTTCCATTGTAGATTGAAAGTCGTTGAAGAAAAGGTACATCGACTAATTATACTCAATCTCCAGATAACTCAGTTAGTAAGGTTTGAACCAAATATTTCTACTATTTACTTTTTCTTCTTATGAGAGTATTCGTAGATTAGTCATTTTCTCGAATTTTTATTGTTCTAATTTGAGTATATTGGTCTGATAAATACACACTTAGGCAGTTGTTTGTGAAACCTTCGAGCCTTTTGAGCTACTCTGCATCAATATGATAATATTTTTTATTTAACCACTTTTAGCTTAAACCACTCTTTCTGTGACATAACCCTTACTATATATCCAATTGACTTGAAGGATAATTTCTTTCCACCTTATTTGGAGTTAGGTAGAAATAATTGTTTTACTTGTTTGGGGAAAAAGAATAAGTTTTGGGTTGCTCATGGAAGTTAGAGAAAAATAAGTTTGGGGTCGGGGTACTAGAGAAAATGGTCAAAAGAAAATAAAAATAAAAATAAGAAGTTAAAAATGACTTCTTCAAAAAAATTGAAAAATAAAAAGGACAACCATAAAGATTTCTCTAGTACCAAGTAAATTATAAAGGAGTGATATTGAAGGATTACGGTAACAAAATGAAAACTAGGTACCTAACTCCAAAGGTTTAAGCTATTAGCCTAAATTATCATACTCTGACATAAGCCACGTTCCAACCTTGAAAATATCTTAAAAGTGTGTGTTTATATATGACTTTGGTTGATTCAATTAGAAATTTTACAAATTTATTGTTGATTACTTTTGTATGTTGATTGAGTGATAACCCTGTCAAAGTGAATGCATACATGAGAGATGAGAGACAGGTAGTGTACTTATATGTTCAGAAGAGTTTTTCCAAGTTAATTGGATTGAAGCAAGGGACCGAAGTGTTGATCAGAGAAAATAAAGATGGTGTTGATTGGTAAGGGTAAGCATTTTAATTATGATGAAATATCCAGTGTTCAGACAGTTTACTTGAGAACAAGAAATAAATTAAGTTTGGGGATGACATGCGTCATTATGTGATTTTTACGATTAAATTATGATGTAATCGAAGGCATAATGAGCAAAAACCATGCAAATATGTGGAAGAATAGACCAAAATCTACTAAGGGTTGAAAATATGAGACTTAGAAAAATATTGAAGAAAAAGTACCAAAGTAGCCATAAAGCCTCTGTATTTCTCACGCGTGATGCAGCTCATCGTGGCACGATGAAGCGCTTTGGCTGACACACATAAATTGCTATTTAAAGGCCTTTTTGCTAAGTTTTGAGGAGTTATGAAACCTGGATATAAAGTGCGGCTAGGAATATTCAAGAGGAGAATTTTGAGAGCATTGGAGAGCTAATTTTCCATATATTTTAATGATGAAGATTTATGAACTCATGGTATTTCTTAATTTATCATTGAGTAACTAAGTTTCTCTAGATTAGGTATTTTTGAGATGAACTTTATATTACTTTGTTGGATCATATGTCATTTTGAGATTTATTGAACATTATTATTATTATTATTATTATTATTATTATTATTATTATTATTATTATTATTATTATCTTATTTAATTGTTCTTTTGTTTAATGCTTTTTGTTCGTTGACGGGCGTACAAATCGGTATTAGATACGTAGGGATTTCTGATCGTTAGTCTACGAATATGACCTAGGGTAATTACTCAACTTAGTAATTAACTAGGAATATGTAATTATAAGTTGTTTCTTTTGAATTAACGTGCGTAAAAAACCTAATTTAACTCTGAGTTAGCCTAAGGAATTATTTTATAAATTAGTGAGATGTAAAATAAAGAATTGGATGCAGTGATCTTGTTAGTTTACGGTAAGATAATAATTTAATTGAAATTCAATAAGTACACAGTTCATCAAAAGGTATAATAAGGGGGTTCAAAATAAAATACCTAATCGTTTTTCTCATTTCGAACTTTATTCTCATAGTTTTCTCGTTCTCGTTTTGGAATCAGATGAAATTAAACCCCCGCCCCGTTGTTATTATTTTAATTTTCACATTATTACTTTGTTAAATTACAATCCTTGTGGAGATGATCTTTTGAATTATTACTTTGACACAATCAGCATACTTGCCGAAATGTCATTATGCATCCTTAGAAACATTTGTCTATATCATAGTAAAACGTCGGGAACATATCCGCGTCCCAAAAAAATAAAAATAAATTATAGCTTGATGTATACATTGAATATAAGTACATACAAACTGACCTTATAGACCAAAATTATATTCAAATGATTCTCATATCTACTACACCTTGTAATATGTTGAAAAAGAATTACAAGTGTGATTAGTATGGGGAAGTCCCACATTGGTTAGGAATATGGAGACTTGAGTATTTATAAGCGGGAGAACTCACACACATATCACTTTAAGGTTTTAGGTGAGTATGTGTTGCGTCTCTCACAAAGGTGTGCTACTCATAAAAAAGAAGACCCCAAAATGAAAAATGATCCCTCGTGTTAACCCCACCTGAATTAACCTCAATAGTGGTATCATGAACCTTTGGTTCGAGTGAAGGGACCAACTCACTTGTATCAAAATTCCCTACTGAGTAGGAGGTGGCATGTTGAAAAAAGTGCCAATAGAGGTACATGTGTATATGGATATAAGAGTTTTCACTTGAGGGTGAGAATTGTGGATAGACTCACACTTAAGGGGGAGTGTTGAAAAAGAATTACAAGTGTGAATAGTGTGGCCACATTGGTTAGGAATGTTGAAACTTGAGCATTTATAAGTGGCAGAACCCATACACATATCACCTTAAGGTTTTGGGTGAATATGTGGTGTGCCTCTCACAAAGGTGTGCTGTTCATAAAAAACGGAAGGCCCAAAGTGAAAAATGTTCCCTGGTATTGACCCCCCAAATTGACCCTAACATAATAGTCCATGCCATTAGTATAAAGTTTTACACTTTGGTTTGGGAGACAGATCTAGGCTATAACATTTTAGAAACTTGGAGGATCTAATTTGAGAATGAAAACCACAACATCATCATGATCCTTCATTAACTTCTCCATTTCTATAAATAGTTGATATTGCTCTGCCGTGAAGGACCTAACCTTTTCTTCAAGCCACAAGAGTTGATTCTCGACAACTTTATTCTCCTAAAAAATAAAAGATTTCCATGAACCAAAAATCAGTTTCTCAAGGCTATTTTGTGCCTTGGTAAGATCAGTCTGCTAACTGACAACTCAAGAATTTTTCTCATCCTTGTCAATAATAATGAGACAAAGTTCCTTTGATGCTCTTCAATGTTGTGCAAACACAAACTACCTTATAAGTCACAGTTGTCAAAGGTATCATAATAGCATAACGATATTTGAAATCCTCGAGGGAGCAACTAAAAGCCTTGAAGATCCCCAATGGTTGATTAAAAGAAACCAAGCAATGGGGATCCTCAGACATGAAAAACTCCTAGAAGGGAGAAAAAATGTTTAAAAAGACAAGAACACATATATTAGGATCTTGAGGTACACATAGAGACGACAAGATACCTTGAAATATGCCTAATAATAATAGTGTATTTGAGAGGGCGTGTAAGAAATATGTTTCAAGAGCCTTTGTTCTAACTTCACAAATGGAATGCAACACGCCTATCTCCCAAAAGACAAAATTGTACATCTAGAATAAGTAATTCAGGGAAAGATTACAAATATAGTCACCGGTTGTTGGAAATTCTGCAACCTAATTTGCAGGGTCCCTACTTCTAAGAAGGGACTATAAGGGTATTGTCCAGGGATGGAAAAATGGCGGCCCACCCCGTTTAGGCTCACCCCATTTAAGTTCGGCCAAAAGCAGGGAGGGGGCGGGGTAGGCCAACTTACACGTTTGAGTTCAAAAGTTAAGCATGTCCCATTTACTAACGAGTTGGCGGGCCTACCCATCAAACTTTTTTTACATTTTGATTTACTACATAACAACTGTTTTGAGTTTAACCAACCCTAACTACAATGAGGTAGAACTAAGACATCCGATCAGAAAAAAATAGAATAATACATCAAAAACGAGGTCTTAACCACCACATAACTACTTGTTCGGTTTTGAAAACTCAACACCTTGAAAAGTACATATCTAAAAAGAACCATAAATCAAAGGAAAGAAAAAACCACCAACACCGGTGAAGCAAAGAGTGAGAATAACACATCCATATATGAAGGGAACCCACTACAAACTTATCTAACCTCTAAATTAATCAACAAAACTTAAAGCAAAGTCAACCAACAGAAACATCACCAGCAAACTAGAAATAGACATCCCACCCGAAAACCTCGGCATAGCCAATCAACAAACAAGATTCACATATCCCACAATGTTGAAACTTAGACCAATGCTTTTTGATGATGATATTTGTAGAAATAGCTTCACACTAAATAGACCTGAGTGTTAAGAGACCATTGATGTAGTGACGACTGTTGGACATGTGACTTTTCACACAAAAGGGGGGTGAATTATGTGGTTCTGAAAAACTTTTTGGTTTGGAATTTGAGTTTAATTTCATTTTTAGTGTTTAAGAAGCAGAATATAAACATGAAAAATATAAATTGCGGAAATTAAAGAGTTGAGGGAAAAGAGAGAACACCGAGAATTATAGAGGTTCAGTCAAACAAAGAAAAGCGACATACTCCTCTCTTTAAGAATTGATCGTGAGAGCTTTTAGTATGTTATACTCACAAACCCTCCTTATACAAGGAAAAATAAAGTTTAAGGTTAACTTCTAACCAAACAATATATAACAGAGTGAAACAGTAAGTCTTCCTTCCAAACGGTGGATCAAAGTGGTTAATCTCATTTCCACAAGAATCTTGGAGTGGTCAGTCTTCAAGATTCAAAATAATATTTGCGAGCTTTTAACATCGAGATGAGATCACGAACCTTAAACCTTGGTTTTACCACAAACTAACCAAATGCTTGAGAGGTTTTAACACCATACCGGACCTTATACCTTACTTTTATCACAAAGTAACCAAGAAACTAAACAAGCTTTTGTCATGGGATGATCTTTAACCTTGGCTTGGTTTTACCACTGGTTAACCAAAAATCTAAACAAGCTTTTGTCACAGGCTAAGCTTTAACCTTGAATTGGTTTTACCAAGGACTAACCAAGAACATATGAGAGTTTTTACCATGGGAAGGGCCTTCGAACCTAAACAAGGGTTTGATCACACAATCCCCAAACCAAAGATTTTAAGGGTTTAACTTATAACCCAAACAAATAATCCTTAATTGGATAAAAGAGTTCAACCACAGTATAAACAAAAGTTCCTTGGTGAACTTATAAATCCACCCTTCCATATTACAACTTCTCACTCATAAAAAGAACTTCCTCGAAAAGCACTTTGGCTAAAAACTTAGTGATAGAAATTAAAAAAAAATTGAGAGAGAGAGAGAGAGAGAGAGAGAGAGATAGATAGATAGATAGATAGATAGATAGATAGATAGATAGATAGAGAGAGAGAGAGAGAGAGAGAGAGAGAGAGAGATTTACAAATAAAATGTTTTAATATTTTTTGATAACTTGATAGCTTGTGCTTGGGACAAAAAGTTGTCTCATGGTTTAGTGAGGGACAAAAATTCATGTTTTTGTCCAATCTGATGTGAAATATTGTCATATTCCATTATCACTTTCTACACCAAACATGATACAAGAAAAATTGTCATGTCCAGTCCTAAAATGACAAAAGTGATATTCACAACTTATGACTTTGAAGCTGGATTTAGATTCATGGATCTATGTGTTGTATATTCATCTCTCACTCTATCCCAGTTCTCCATGTCCAAATAGATCTCACGCTCTCTTTGCTCTACCAATTTTCTCTTCCTCTTGAATAGATGTTGCCTTTTCGCCATCTACAAGTTTCTAACATCTATTTGTCACCTGTTTTCTCTTCATATACATTTTCAGCCATCTACGAGTTTCTTACATCTATGTGCCAAATTAATTTGTAATTTTTTTCATAATACAAAGTTAAAATAAAATAAGACAAGTAAGAGAGAAAAGAAAAATAGAAAAGAAAATGGGAGTTGATGAGGAAAAATGGAAAATAAAAAGAAGCCGAAGAAGTATGAAATGAAACTCGGTTCTGGATTGATTTAAAATGAGGGGAGGTACCTTTATTTATAGGCTAGAGGTTGATTTAAAAAGGAAATATTTTTAATGCATTTTAAAATTTTCCAATTGATTGGCAACATGTCCCAATCGATTGGTTGGCTCCTTTACAATCGATTACCAAGTTAAAAATGAAAAGGAAATATTTCTAGCCATTACCATCATTAAGATGTTATCCTAATTGGTTAAGGCATTTTTATGAAATCTCCCAATCAATTGGGATAAAATGGCAATCAATTGGCAAAGACAACACCTTGCCCAAATATTTTCAAACAACTTTCAACTCATCTGACACGACTTAAAGACATTTTAAAGGTGTTTCTTTGATGAAAAACAGTTTTAAAAAGTTTTTGTTTATGTGTGTTTTTAGACAAGCACTTTTACGAAAATGCCCTTTTATGCATTACAAGGTTTTCACTCAGGCTACTTAAGGAAGGACTTCCTTGCACTTCAAGACTTTGTCAGATACTTTTCTTTGTGTAGACGCTTTCTTGAATTTACTTGATATGATGCTTGAGTTAACTTACATTAGGTTTCCATCATTGCATAGTCAAGTCCAACAAACCTTAATTCTTTGGCTTGCATCTTTAATCACTTAATCACATATGCTTGACTTGTCATCATTAGACAAATGTTGTCATTATTAAAAGTAAAATAGTTGTCTTTGTTAAAAGTATATCACCTGCAAAACAAGGTTCCATACCGACAACTCTACACCTCAAATGAAAGTTAAGGGTGGAGCAGCCTGAGACGGTATCACACCACCAAAGTCGAAGGCTACGTCTCCAGATCGATCGTTTGAATTGAGAGGAAGAGAAAAGGGGGGAAGGGGTTAACTTAGAGAGAATGGAGAGAGAAAAATTTTAGAGAGAGAAGGGGTAGGCCATAATATTGAAAAGTATTACCAATAATATTCAGAAAAAATCCTAATTTAGCACCTAGGAACCATCAAGTAATAAAAAACCTTAAAAGTATCTAATAGTTAAGCTTCTAACTATTTATAGAAATTTCATTTGCTATTAAAGAAAAATGTGGGTACAGATTTTCAAATTCAGAGTTGTCTATTTTGCTAAAAGTTCATAAACTATGCATTATGTATTGGTCTATTAAATTATCCTTTTGAGAAATCAAACATTATTTTAATAGAAGGAATGTAAGCACAAATCAAGATCAAATTCAGAAACTAACAAATAAAAACCATTTAATAATAAGCTTAATTTTTAAACTAATGATTTAGAAATAAAAATTAGAAAGGTGACAAGATACATATGTAAGTTAAGTAAATCAAATTAGTATTGTTCTTGTCATGTCAATGAACAAACAAACTTGATTAAAGAGAAGGAGGTTTTATCCTAACACTCCCGCAGTTACACTTAACACTCCAATAATTTTTTATAATGACAGATATATATTTCACATTATTTACCTTTTAAATTTTCACATTCTATAAAACAAATTCTCTCTGTAAAAATTGGTTAAAAACAAAAAATCGGCTAGTTATTTTCAAATATCCTGTATGACAATTTTTGTAAGAGCGGATTTTTATGCATTTTTACCGGAAATTTAAAAACCTGATATGAGTTTTTACTGAATTTTTTGAAAAAATCCGGGATTTTCTTGAAGTTTTACGTGATATATTGAAAAAAATTGAAATTCCTTGAAGTTTTATCATATATTTATATATGGAAACCCCTTGATATTTTACTGATTTTTTTGGAAAACTCTGGAAACATCTTGAAGTTTTACCAGATTTTTAGGAAAATCTGGAATTTGCAAGATTCTAGCATTGTTATTACCAAAGATTTCAAAAAATATGGGAAACTTTATTCTATATCCGTTTTTTTGCTTAAACCTAAAAATACTGTAGTTCAATATGCTTCAATTGTGCGGTCCTGATTCTGATAGTTCCCTGTGAATTTTACTCAATTTTTTATCATTGGCGCGGTATGTTTTATATACATGTTTAATTTTAAAATAGTTCAAATAATAATAGGCATATGATATCTCTAACATTGATAATTTACTTTGTATATATTGTAAATGTCAGACATTTCTCTCCTGAGCTGACGTTTTGGCATGGGCGCAATCAGTTGGTAAACAACAAGTATTATTGTTGTGACTATTTGTTATGATACCACAAATGGAATGAGAGGGGGAAAGATAAATTTATTATGGGTTGTGAGAGATGAGAAAATTACAATAACAAGAATGTGATTGAAGGCAATTATAGTATGAAAGTGAAATGTCCATTTATGCTAAGATCTGTGTCAAGTGGAAGCGGTTGGAAGGTTACAAGTTGGTGTGAGTTTCACAATCATATACTAGCTAAGGACTTAGATGTCCATGACGTATTAGATCGTTTAAAATATCTTGAAATAAAGTTTGTGAATGGCATGACCAAATACAATATGGCTCATAGATACATAATTGCTACTTTGAAAGATAAAGATCTAGAAAATCTAATGAGCGTTACCCATGTATACAAGGCAATGTATACATACAAGACGGCCAAGAGAGGTCCTTTGAATTAAATGCAACATCTGTTGAGTCTTATTCATGAATATAAATGCGTGTATTAGTCCAGAAACATAGACTCTTCCAATGTTGTTGCTGATATCTTTTGGATGCACCCTGATTCAGTGAAGTTGTTAAACATGTTTCATCTTGTGTTGATTTTTGGTTGTGCATACAAAAAAATCAGGTACTTCTTATTTCAATTGCTTCTATTTTCATTTATTTGATTATGGGCTCGAAGTTGTTGATTATTTACTCTACATACAAAACAAACAGGTACTGGCTACCACTACTTGAGATTGTTGGTGTTATATCTACGAAGTTGATATTTTCAGTTGGATTTGTCTCTATGGAACATGAAAGGGAGGAAAATTTCACATGGGAACTAGAGAAGCTAAAAGAGTTTTTCGCTTATGAGACATTGCTACCAAAGGTTTTGGTTATGGACCGTGAACTGGTGTTGATGAATGTTGTGGAAGTTGTGTTTCCAAACTAAAGTCATTTGTTGTGTCTGTTCCATATTTAAAAAAAAAGTGTTAGTGTGAAGTTTAAGGAGTATGTTGAATCACATATGCATGACAATTTGATGGATCTATAGAATAACATCATATATTCGAATACAAAGTCTGATTTTTCGGTACACCTAAACCATTTTGATGTTGTATGCGCTGATATTCCAAAATTTGTTCAGCATGTGCACGGAATTTGGTTGACACCCTATAAAGAAATATTTATTACTTCTTGGACTAATAGAGTCACTCATATAGCGAACACAACAATGAACAAATACACCGATGTGCATGTAAATATAGTTATATTACTAACTATCAAATAATGATATTTTTTATTTATGTTTTTTAGGATTGAGTATGCTCACTGGAAACTAAAAAATATATTGAGAACTAGCAGGGGAGAATTATGTAGAAGTTGGGATGTCGTTAACACCATTGTGGATGTGGGTAAAGATGGCAATTATGCCTTCCATGCTATTACATCTTTACTTGGATGAGGCAAAGATTCTTGGCCTTTGGTTCGAACCCAGTTAGATACTAAATTTTATCAACACAGTCAATTGTATTCCAATTTGTTGTATGACACAATACTGGAAGTTAAAAGTGCATTGTGGATAGCTAGTTTGAGTGTGCAGGGTCATGAGAAATATATGACTATTCCTGATATGGGCTACCTTATTGCTTCTAGATACAATATTATATTGGTCTCATTGTTCATGAACCTTAACATCACATTCTTCTCATTAGTGATACCTTCATGCATAGCTTCGAGTAGACACAAAATTATTGCTTGGTTTTGTTGACAAAAGTCATTGGTTTCAAGTGAAGTTGAAACTCAATTATTTTTTGTCTCCCGTGATAGATCGATGAAAACAGAACTGTAGTGAAGGTGCACGAGCATGGGAATCAACTTATGCGAGACATTTTAGGCACTGAGAAGAAGTTAATAGGAAGTCGAAATAAATTATTTTGTAATGATATTATATCACTTTTGCATTATATGTATATATTTTTAGCTGATATAGTTTGTTAAAAATATAAAAAAAATATGTTTTTTTTCATTAATTTCACTAATGCCTATCGGATTTTTCAAAATTTCCAAAAAATTTGGAACGTAACGGATTTTTAAAAAATACGATATGTCTTATAGGTTATCGATTTTTTCAAAATATTTGGTATAACTCATTCAGATTTTTTAAAAATCTAGTAATTATGTACCAGTTTTTTCAAATATCATATACTTCTTTAACAGTTTTCCAGAATCCCATGACTTTTTACCGACAATTTACAAAATATACGGTATTTTTGCCTACTTTTGCAAAATATCCGATAAGTTTTCAAAATACCTGGTATTTCTTCATCCCAACGGTAAAATATTTGAAAAATCTGATATCTGCATCAAAAATCCAATATTTATCTAGATGTCGAGCATTTTTTTCATCATGGATGGCATATTGCGGTGGCAGAAGAGGGTGTCGGACATGAGTAGCTGCCCCTATTACTTTTATGGAAAAGTACCATATCATTTGGTTTTATAAAAAGAGTCTAATGCTACATAACAGGCTTAAGTCATTCATTATAAAATGCATAAGGCACAAATACTTTAATCTTGTATTTGATTTTTAAAAAAAATAAATTTTCTCTTATACTTTTATACTAAAGTGTTGTATGATGTAGTTAAATATTTTCTTTGAGAAATATGGATGTACAAGGGATTGTGGGATGATTGAGAGTGGTCAGTGTGTTGTAATAATCTTCACATAGTGTTATTCTTTGATTGTATCTGACAATGATCGTGGTTTTTTTTTCTTCGTTTTGGAGTTTCCATATTATAATTGTGTTCTTTATTTTCTTTATGTCGATATTTTTTCCAACAACTAGTACTAAAGCTATTGGTTAGTACATTAATATTGATTTACATTAATTTAAGGTGTACTATGAAATTATGTTGGTGATTGAAAACCTTCACGCCAACATGGATGTTGCACAATAAAATTTTCAATCTGATTTCTGACATGAAAATTCTTGAAGTGATTTATCTTCAAATGAAGTTTACTCTACTGATAGTGTATGATAGTTATTTTGAACTATGATTTTCGGCAAAAATAATGTGAAAATTCTTTGAGTAATTTCGCTTAAGTGATTATAATAGTTCAGTATTGTATGTTAGTTTTGAACTATGATTATCAGTGAAGACAATTTAAAATTCTTGGAGTTGTGTAGGTTTAAGTGACTATATTTTTTATGATTGACTATAGTAGTTCTTTTGAATTATGATTGTCGATGAAGATAATGTAAAAATTATTGGAGTGATGTAGCTTTAAGTGACTATATTATTTATGATGGAGTAAGATAATTTTTTGTGAACTATGATAGTCGATGAAGATAATAAAAGCTTGTGTATTATTTTCAATCAAGGTGAAGATGTTGGTGTTGGTTGAAAATATATATGATGAAAAATTCTCACATCGTTTAATTTTGTAAAGGAATATAAAATCTAAAGCTATATAATGGATCCATGCTCTTCATTACAAAATGCATTGGTAAAAAATACTTTAAGATTGTATTTGAATTTTTTTTCTCTTATACCATTATCTAGAGTATTGTGAGATGTAGTTAAATATTTTTTTTCCGAATATAAATGTATTAGAAATTGTGGGGTGATTGAGAGTAATCTATGTGTTGTAATAATTTTCACATAATATTAATATTTGATTGTCATTTGACAATGATTGTGGTTTTTTTTCCGCTGTTTTGGAGTTTCCATATCATATATATATATATATATATATATATATATATATATATATATATATATATATATATATATATATATATATATATATATATATATATATATATATATATATATATATATTGTAATCGTGTTCTTTATTTTTTTATGTTGCTGTTTTCCCAATAATTAATATTAGTGTCTTTGTTTCAGTCTAAGGATAATAGCTCTTAGGATGCTTTGTGGTGGCAACTTTTGGTTAAGAATGTATATATTATAACAATTTTTAAATAGTATTATTCATTAATTGTAATATGAGAACAACCCTTATTTTTCCCAACAACCCCTCCCTCTCATTACAACTTATACTATGGTACTATTAATTGGAAATATATCCTCTCATGTCTTTTCTTTTATGTTCTTTATTTTTCGCGGATCTCAATATTTATCTTTTAATTGATGACGTTAAAAAGTATATGTTAGTCCTTTTTTTTCCCTTTAACTTAATCAACTTAATCTCTAGGTTCACTTTAGTTCGTCAAAAAAAATAATATGTTATTAACATGTTATGTCTATTAAATTTATTTTATAATTCATTTTCATCTCTTAACATAGATGAAAAGAGTTTAAAAAAGTGCATTTTAGTAAAATTAAGGGACAAATATCCATAATTAAGGAACAAATATTAACCTTGGGGTAAAGATAAGAGACAAAAGATATGCTTGTCATAATTTAAATATGTATTTATAATTCAATTATCTTGATCTCATCTAACTATTAAGGTGTACGGAGAAGTCGGAAACAACAATGAATCCAATACCCCAAGACAACAAGAGAGAAAGATGATACATCTCCATTCAAAATCTTAAGATATTAGGTATATAAATCAACTCTCTCTTTGAAGACACGAATTCAAGTATAATTTCTCACCTCGTATATAAATATTCAGCTCTTGCTTTCTCACCAAGCTAAGTCAGAGCTTGCATCTCACTTTTTGGGAGTATGTGGAAGACAGAAGCAACAACACACTAAGTGTTCCAGGATTCACGAGAGAGTAAGACGTTACATCTCCATCCGAAATCTTAAAGCATTATGTATATGAATAATCTCTCTTATAAATTCAACATTTTATCAATTCTTAAACGATGTTAGACTTGATCACTTACATTTGAACTTATCACTAACACAATTCATAATATGTTTGTGGTAGAGATCTTCATGTTGTAATCTGATTTTATTTGGAATAAAAAAATTATTTAACCCAAAGATAAAATTATACAAATCATTTTGATTTTGAGTGACTCATTAAAAAAAATTACTCCAATCCAATTTAACACAATTTATTTTTAAATGATTTTAGAATATGAAACCACATTTCTTTTATAATATTATTATAAAGACATAATAAAGTAATAAATTTAATTTAAAATATAATATATAATAGTAAAAAGAATAATAGATTATTACTAAAATAAATTCAAAATTCAATTTGATCGGTTTTCACAAAAGAACACATGAATTAAATATATCTTATTATGTTTGATTTTTTTTATAGAATTGCAGTTTTATTTTGAATTAGTTTGAATTTGAATATTCTTAATTTTTGAGTGTATGTGACATTCCATCCTTTAAAATGAACAATGTTCATGAATAAGTGAGTAGTATTTTTTAGTAAACAAATCAACTTTAACTAATACTATTATGAGTTAAAAAAAACTAATACTATTCTATTATTTTTTTTGTCTTAAATATGAATACAGTTTAGTTTTAAAAAATTAATGTATTTAATTTAAAACAAAACTAAATACATCAATTTTTTAATATATTTTTTTAATTATACACTATTTAGTTAAATAAAATCGACATCTTTAATTATAAATTATGTAACCAGAGTAATTAAACTCTTAAATCTTGATTCACTTAGAGACAAAAAATGAGTGTAAGTGAGAGTGACATTTTTTATCCTTATAAATAAGGATTATTTTAAGAGTCTTCTTAAGTTTGGAGAACTCGTAATTTAACTAGAAGAATTGCAAAACCAAATTATACAAGCACATCATAACCATTGTAGTTCAAACTTCAAAACCATTCCATTCATCTTCCATTAATTATACTAGATTATTAAAATTGATTTTATATATTAAGGTCTTTCCAAACAAAATTATTTTTTTAAAAATTGATTTGAAGTTATATTTTGAAATTTTTAACGTGATTTTTTAATAAATATGTTTTAACTCGTTTTTAAGTAAATCTATTTAAATATAGACCACTTTGCAATAAAAATAAGTAAAGTCAAATTTGATATAAATTATCTTTACAACTACATTAGGAAAAAAAACACATTACTAAAAACTAAATGGGTTGGCTTATGTACAAGAGAGACATTAGTCACAGCTGGGTGTGCAATGCGCACACAAAGCGCAAGTTAGCAACCAAATCAATCAAACAAAACCATAATCTCCCAAAAATGAAAAAGCTCCAACAATGTCCCAATTAAGCCACAGATTATTAATAACATAAACCTTAAAAAAGATATGAATCCAACAAAACAAATGAAATAAATTTAAAACCATGACATTTAACAACTAAATTCACTTTCATTAATATTTATCTCCGAATATTCTTCTATATTTTTTCTTCCCTCTTACATTCAATGAGACTCCCAAAAAGTTCAATCTCAGAACTAAAAAGATAAGCAGAAAAGGAAAACAAAGAAAACTAATCATATTCTTTCCCTCCCATTTCCCACCATCCAAACACAAACAATGTTAGACTTCAATAAAACCAGTCATCCTAAGAATCGAATTCCTCACCCTGCTCAAATCCCTTCCCTTCAAAGTCCTTCCATTCCCAAAACACATCGAGAATTTCATCTTTCCGGCCAGCCTCCGCGCCATAATCACGTGCGGTGGCACCATCTCTTCCTCGTCGCCAAACTCATAGTCATCATTTCCCCATCGACGAAACGTCTCTTCCGGAATTCTCATCGGCTTTGAGCTCACCACAGTCTTCTTCTTCTCAGCCTGATCAATCTCATCACCAGAATTCTCCTCCTCCTCCTCCTCCTCCTCCGGCTGCTGCTTCTTCAGTGTCTCATTCTCTTCTTCAGATTCAACCTGGTCGGAAAAAACAACATCCGATTCAAAAAGCTCCTCAGCCATTTCGGTTCAGTTGTTGTTGTAGTTAGACAAACTTGTTAGAAAATGTTGTTGTATAAGGTTTTGGTTTTGGAATGAAACAGTGAAGAGGTTTGAGTTGAATTTATAAAGAACAGAAAAGAATGAAAATGATTAAAAATTAAAAATAATAATTAAAAAAAATAAAATAAGTATGAGAAACGTAGTGAGCAAATTACTCGTGATTGGTTTATGTTGTCAGATGACGTCATCTACCAATGCTTTGAGTGCGGTCCCCGCCTGCGTGAAAAAAACCACCTCTTTGTTTTTTTTCCTAAGGGTCCCACTTTTTTTAAATTATTTTTTAATTTTATTTTCTTCTAATTAAGTCGTAACTTGTGGTTAATCACATTATTTAAATGGACACAACTCGTGAATTTCGTGTTTCTGCATTTTCCTATCCTTCTTACTATTCTTTGTACTTATCCGAAATCTAATCATTATTCTCCTTCAAATTATATATCAATATTTATATATTATGACATTTGACACGTTATCTATTTGGTTAGTAATTAACTATTGAATTCTGGCTAGGTTCATATATGTGTCTGTATTTTATGTATTTAGTCTTGATAATAAGTAGAGACTTATAGTGTTGTAGTTTTACAAGTAAGAATTTATCTATAGATAAAATTATTGTGGTTTGATTAAATTTTTGAAAATTTAGTTTTTAATAAATATTTTGGTTCACTGATTCATTGTAGTTTTATTTGGATTAATTTTTAAATATATCAATTAATTTTTTAAAATATTAATATTATAAAAATATAATAAATAATATATTTGATGTTAAGTGCAATATATTGAAACTAATATTACTCTGATAATGATGAATTTTTTTGAAACATAAGAAATAAAAAACATTATATTAATAAATATTATTAAAAAATAAGATCATTAAATAAATATTTATATAATATGTGATATTAAAATCAATAAATAAATAAATACTAGTATAATATGTAATTAAAAAAATGTTAGGTGGGATAACTCAATTATAATATGCTATTTGAATTAAATAGATGTGAATTGCTAATTTAAATGTCAATTTTTAACTGTAAGACTTATTTATATTTATGTATTAATATAAACAAACATTTATATTATAAATAAATAATTAAAAAAAACATTAATAAATAAATAAACAAATATTAAAATATATGCATGATGTTTAATTTGATTTTAAAAAGTTAATATAAAATATAATTTGATCGGACTGTTTTTACAAAAGAATGTCCATTATGCTAGTATCTAATAATATTTAATTTATGAAAAAAAATATTTTTTTAATCAATTTATGGTTTTTATCTCAATCAATTTTTAAATTTAGATACCTACCAAAAAAAAAATACTCTAATCAAGTTTCAAAATTTAAATTAATATTTTATTTAAAATAATATCATTTTAAACTTTAGAAAAATGAAAATACAAAACTTCCAAAATAAAATTCTAGATAATTTATGAAGGTAATTACATTTTATCTGATCAAATTGTAAACTAGTAATAAAATATGTAATGCCAACATATTTTTTTAGAACTATATAATGATTACATCTTTGTAGTGTTTATTTTATATTAAAATTTGAATTGATACTAATTAAATTTTATAAAATTGATCTATAAGAAGAATTATTATCTCAATTTATAAATATATTTTTAAACAATATTTTTTTGATGAGATGCTCTTAATGTAGTCTAAAATTAATTGAACAAAGAAAATAATTATTTTATCTGTTTTTATTTATAGTTAAAGAAGATCAAATTAAATAAATAACCTTTATGAATTAATTATGTGGATACTTAATTTTTATGCATATAATTTTTTTATATGATTGTGTATGATGAGTGTAGATTTATTTATTTATTTATTTACTTACGTATACTCTGCAACTGCAATATTCAGCTACTTTTCAAAGAAAATAAATTCTCGTTTACTAAGATACTTTATTCTTATCATTGATAGATAGTAACAGAATCGTGAATGCTCCGAACATCTCTTTCTTGTGGTACTTTGTTAACTGATTGTGATGAATATCCAGCCAAAAGTGTAAAGGAATTTACTTTCTTTTTTTATTATATATAAGTAGGAGTATGAACAAAACTGGTATTCTTGTTTATTTGTTTATAATTTTTAGTAAAAACGTGTTTAAAAAATCTTATCCTTAAAATTGTTTTTATGCTTTTTTTAAAATTAAAAAGTTGTTTAAAATTCATAATATAATTCTATATTTTTAAAAGGCTAGAATTTCCCTTACAAAAATAAATATAAAAATTATATATATATATATATATATATATATATATATATATATATATATATATATATATATATATATATATATATATATATATATATATATATATATATATATATATATATATATATAAATTTGACAAATAAAACCAATACCATGTGCTTACGAAACTGTTAAAGATGGAACTGGTACATGGTTTGTAAAAACAAAAGATAACTTATACTAGTACATGGTAAGTAGTCTAGAAGGTGAAGTCATGCAATTCACAAGGGACTTATTTCATTTTTAAAAAGATCATATGAAAATTAATGAAGTTTTACATGTAATGAATTGTTTAAGAATATATAAAAAGTTTACATTATTTATTCTCATACATAACTTTTGTACCAAAATTAACTTATACTATTGCAATAAGAGCATATTCTGTTAAGTTAACACCAAAAAGGATATTTTTTATTCCTTTAATCAATTTTTCAAGGGCTTGGTCATGCTAGACCTCTTTATTTTTAAAATATTTATTATTTTTATATGATTCATTTTTCATTAAATTGATAAAGGTCAACTTTTAAATTGTTGTTTAAAGATCTATATTTACTAACCAATACATAAATTTACTTCTTAATCGACTAGAAGTTCCTCTTTTTCTATACTATGTAAATAAAATATATTTTTTAATTTACATATATTAAATATATTTACTAACCAGGATTTCATAAATAAATATACTTGTTTATTGACTAGAAGTTCCTCTTTTTTGGTCTGTGAATAAGAGTTCATTAAACTGACTTTTACTTTTGAATATTGTTACCAAAATATCATTGTAATGTTTTTTTTTATACAATTTCATTATAACTTGTTATAATTTTACTTATATTAACATTTTCCTAATGAGTATTTTAATAATTTCATTATCAAATTATATTAGTTATTAGCTATAATAATTTTAAATATATATATATATATATATATATATATATATATATATATATATATATATATATATATATATATATATATATATATATATATATATATATATATATATTCTAGTTTAAAAGCTTGTCGAATATAAGTATCCTTCAAATCATAAAAAAAGAGAATAGGTATTATTTATTTTGAATCTTATCATTTATTTTGAAAATATAAAAATACTAGTTAGTTTGCATTTTCATAAAAAAATCCTTAGCTTAAAAAATTTAATTATTTGAATCAATTTAAATGGATTCTAAAAAAATATTTATTCTTTTAGAAATATTAAGATTTTAAATTCATAAATTATATATATATATATATATATATATATATGTAATGAATACTATTTTAACAAATATTAAATTAATTGACTTTATTATTAGTTTAAAACTAAATATTAAATAAAATTGATTACAATTAATTTAATGAACTATTTTGTATCATATAGCATATGAAAAATAAAATTATAATATAATAACAATTTTAAAAAAATATATTAATATGATTTGTAAAAATATATTTATTTTTTTGAAAACCGTCTCATAACTCGATGTGTGAATTTTTTATTCAACTAACCCATTTTTTCAATTTTGTTTTCAAAGTAAATCACTTTTCAAATTAATTCTCAAACTATCCCACTTTGAAGAGGCGGCGTTAGATGAATTGATGTATGCTCTCTAAGTTAAAGAGGTGGCGCCAATTGGATTGGCTAGTGCATCTGGTGTTGCCAATTCTATTGATGCCCATACGTAAAAAAGGAGAGGAGGCGCCAATTGGCCTGACGCCTCTGTGTATTGCGTAATTTTTAAAAAAAAATAATGTACGTTTTAGATAAAAGTCGAAATCGGACCAATTGATATTAATATTAATATGCGTTTACATATGAATATCATAAAGACTAATGTTGTTGACCGGGATGACCTAACCGACCTCCGGTACCACATCCCCTAGCTACCCGAACGTGTGGTTCGTTGGTTAGACAGAAACATACCTAAAGGCAAAAAAAATTAGAAGTATTGAGAGACTCGATACCTTACATGGATGGGTGCGAGTAAAAAATGATAAGGATGCTATGGAAGTGATGTTTGGATCAAATGATATCAGTTTGATTGTTGTAATCAGTTAGAAATGTTGTTTTTAAATGTTGTGGTTGTTGCGCAAAAAATTAATTGTTGTATAAATGGTCAATTTTGTAGTCTTTGTACATGTATGGACTTTGAATGTGATTGTATGAAATGATATTTGATATTTGAATGCATTGACTATTTGAAATGAATTGTATGGATATGAAAGCTATTGAAATGAATGAACATGATAACATGAATCAATGGACACGAATTTTGAATGAATCAAGACCTAAGGACCAAAATGGATAATGATTAGGACCTATCCAACGATTCATGGACCAAACACCAATGAAAATGACATGGAATAGACTAAGTGATTAACTTATAAATACCTAATCATGGATCAATGGACATGACCATAACCTGGATGAACAATGCCAAGCATGAAACAAACACTCTAGCAAGACCCAAGATGTACAATGAACTAGGTCATAATCAAAGATTCATTGACCAAACAACAATGGCAATGCAAATGGCATGAATGACATTGGTCAGATGAAATAGGTTAGGCATGGACTAAGCATGAGGATATGATCAAATGCAATGCTAGGGATGAATTGAATCAAGTGGAAGTTGTGATGCATGGAAATGGGCTCGAACCAATGAACATAGACAATCAAAAGATGAACATGCAAGGCCAAGAAGTGAATGCTAAACAGACCAAAAAAACCTCCATAATAGACCATGAACAAGTGGGCCTTGAATGGATCTTGATCAGACAAGTGAAACATACACAATGGATGATGCAACAACCATGTGGCTACCAAACAACATAACAATCATTTCAGACTTTCATCAACGCATCATTCACACCAATGTCTCCCTTCAATCGTCATGGTCGCCCTCCAATAACTCAAACACATCCCAACTACTCTGGCATGGGTGACAAACTCAGCCATGGCAGTATCGCTTCATTGCAGGTGGTGGTGATGTTCCTGGGCCCTCAAATCCTCAAACACCTGGGATGAATTATCAACGTGGGTTAGGGCCACACGTTCGGGTAGCTAGAAGATGTGGTAACGAAGGTTGGTTAACGACATTAGTCTTTATGGTATTCGTATGTAAATACATATTAATATTAATATCAATTGGTTCGATTTCGACTTTTATCTAAAACGTATATTATTTTAAAAAAAATGCAATATATAGAGACGCCAGACCAATTGACGTCTCCTCTCATTTTTTACACACGGACGCCAATTGGATTGACAACACCAGGTGCACTAGGCAATCCAATTGTGCCACCTCTTTAACTTAGAGAACAGACGGCAATTCAGCTGGCGCCACCTCTTCGAAGTGGAGTAGTTTGAGAATTAATTTGAAAAGTGGATTATTTTAAAAAAAAAATTGAAAAAACGGATTAATTGAATAAAAATTTCTTGATATGTCTTGGTTATTCTAAATAAATTATTTATTAACCTAAAGGTTTCCCCTTGCTTGTGAGGAGGATTTTTTTGAGAATATTTGTTTTGTACTTCTCAGGAAACAATATATTTGGGCATTAAAAATTCTAAACTTTTACATTCTTAAACATCTAGGAATATTTTTCAGAATGATTCGTTTTTACTAATTTAATTAATGATAGGTTTAGGGGAGGGAAGTGCGATATGGACAAATCTTACCAATAGTTCTATTGCCTAGGTTTAAAATCAAATTTTCCACATTAGATAATTAACTCATTATAGATAGAAGTGTTCATGTCAAAATCCATCCAAACTAAAACTATTAACCAATAAAAAACCAAATATTGTTTTTATATTTTGCATAATTCGCTCTTACAAAATTAATTTATAATTTTTTTAATATTAGAGAGGGTCAGAAAACTAAACAACGATTACACTTGAATCAATAGTCCTAGATGCATCAAGATGCGGGTTTAAAGTTAAATCAGTAGGACAAACATCACATTAACAAAGATTTAACTTTTGACTAAGTCTTAGTTTAGCCATAACATCCGCACAATTGTTGGCCTCATTGTATATGTGACTAATGCAAATCTCCCAATCTTGATCGGGAAGGTATTTGATCCTTTGAAGCAGACCCCAACTAGAGCCTAATTTCGAGTTCCCTTTTGTTATTGTATTGGAAACCTCTTGATTATCTACTTGGAGTTCCAACTTTAGTATAGTCTTTTTCTTTAGCTAAGTTCAGACCCTCATATACTCCCCATAATTCTGCCATAATGACTTCCAAGTGCCTATGAATTTTGTATAGCCTCCAAGTTAATCTCTATTGTTGTCTCTAATCAAACCTCCACAACTAGTTTTCTTGTTTTTACTAAATGTGTCATCTGTATTGAGTCTAACCCAACCCGATGGAGGAGGCTGCTGTAATACCCGAGGACATAGAGTGGTTACATGTTACACCTGTGGGCGAGGGAGTGGTTGTCGGTGCACGAGGCATGACAATGAGACACTCCTAGCAGCTTTTAGGGAAAAATCGAATTCACATCGGAATGAGAGGGATCCCGAGGCTGTGCAGGAATGAGACTGCATGGTGAAAGTAAGGCTTAGTAGGATTAATTGGTACTACCTATACCAAAAAGATGCATCTTCTTTTTGGTAGCCTAACAGATAAGAACTCCATAGTTAAGCATGTTTGACTTGGAGTAGTATTTGAATGGGTGACCTTATGGGAAGTTTCTCAGAAAGCGTGTGAGTGAGGATACAACATGCTGAAAAGACTCGTGTTGGTTTGTGGGATCAGTCGGTAATCCTGAAAACAGACTGGGGCATTACAAATGGTATTAGAGCCAGACCTTTCTCAGTACGATGTGGTTCGGGGACGAACCAAGCGGAAGCTGGTGGGCATGTAACACCCGAGGCCAGAGAGGACAGAGAGTGGTTACGTGTTACACCCATGGGTGAGGGAGTGGTTGTCGGTTCATGGGGCATGACAATGAGACACTCCTAGCAGTTTCTAGGGAAAAATCGAATTCACATCGGAATGAGAGAGATCTGGAGGTTGTGTAGGAATGAGACGGTTACATGTTACACCTGTGGGAGAGGGAGTGGTTGTCGGTGCACGAGGCATGACAATGAGACACTCCTAGAAGCTTCTAGGAAAAAATCGAATTCACATCAGAATGAGAGGGATCCTGAGGTTGTGCAGGAATGAGACTGCATGGTGAAAGGAAGGCTTAATAGGATTAATTGATACTACCTATACCAACAAGATGCATCTTCTTTTCGGTAGCCTAACAGATAATAACTCCATAGTTAAGCGTGCTTGAATTGAAGTAGTATTTGGATGGGTGGCCTTCTGGGAAGTTTCTCGGAAAGCGTGTAAGTGAGGATAAAATATGCTGAAAAGACTCGTGTTGGTTTGTGGGGTCAGTCGGTAATCCTGAATGTGGACTGGGGCATTTTAGCTATTATTTTCCTTGCTTAGTGTTCCTCTGAGTTGTGTTGTTCCTTTGTTGCATGCGAAGATTGTCTTGATAATTGAGCACTTTTAGCCATATATTTTTTGTTCAATTGGTGGGCATGATAAAGTCCTCCACATGAAGCCTTTGGTTCCTCCAATACTACAGAGTAGGACATGTGGTAGCTTATATAGCTTTCCAATTATCCTATCCTCCTCGCCTCTGATTTTCCTGCAAATTTAAAGAAATCTAATCAAACATAGTGTTCAGGAGCCACTTGAGGGATCCACACACTCTTCGTTGCTTCACAATCTCGAATGGCATGAAGAGTGATTTCATTGAGTCCTTGGAAGTCATAACACTTAGGACCTTTCGGTTTCCAGATGAGGGGCCACGTGTCATAATATTCCAGATTGTTCTTGCTTTGGATTATATGCTCAAAGGCAGTAGCAACACTAAAACTTCCAAGTTTAGTGCAATATATTTAACAACACCGAGAGTGCCTTGAGGGAGGAATCTACTTAACTTATTCATATTCCAAAGCCCTTTCTCATCCTCAAGCTATCCATACTTTTTTAGAGACTTGAATCATGCACTTCAGATACTACTTCTTGCCCCTGATTGTAATTCCTAACATATTTGTCTTTCATCAATTCATAGAGCTTTATCTCCATTTTTGAGCTTCCAACATAGTTTCAAGATGAAAACTTTATTCATGTCTACCAAGTTTCTCAACCCCAAGCCTCTTATTTTCTTAGGTAGAGTTATCTTGTCCCATCTGATGGTATGAACATGCTTTTTCTCTTCTATATCCCCCACACAAAGGCTCTTTGTATTTTCCATATTTCTTTCAAGTTGGAACTAGGTATAATAGGATTCATCATTAGATGGAGAGGAATGGCCTCAATAACTGACTTGTCCAGAGTAGCCCTCCATGCAAAGAAGAGTCATTTCCCTTTCCATGTTGCTAGCTTGGCTTTAACCTGATCTACATGATAGTGGTAGCCCTTCATTTTAGGTTTCCTTCTAGTTAAAGGAACCTCCAAGTATTTACCAAGGTGTTTTGTTTCCTTGAAACCTGAAACATGAGTGATTGTTCTTCTAGTGTGTTATGTGGTGTTTTTGGAAAAGAAAATCTTAGATTTCTCAACACTAATCCTCTGGTATGAAATAGCACAAGACTTGTTTAAAACATCAATAATGCATCCTATTTGCTTATTAGTGGCTTTTCCAAACAAGAGAAGGTCATCAGCAAACATTAAGTGGGAAATACTAGATCCTTTCTTTCCCATTTTTAGATTGTCCCAATTCTCTTTATCACTTCTTCATTGATTATGTGGGATAATTTATCCATACAAAGCACAAAGAGATAAGGGAAAATATGCTCCCCTTGTCTCAAGACTTTAATATGGTTCATAGTGTGAAGCATTTCATGGGAAACTACTATGCTTTCATGAATGCTTCTACCAGGGATGACGCCAATTTGGTTATGAGAAACAAATTTGTCAATACAAATTTTGAGTCTATTAACTATGAATTTACTAAAACTTCTATACATTGTATTATAAAGTGATATGGGCTTAAATTAATGAACATAGATAGGATTGGGGATTTTAGGAATTAAACAAATATTAGTGCAATTTACCTCTACTATATGCTTTAGTCTGCTCTATAAATTCATAATTTGCCTACAAGTACACTCTCCAACTGTGCTCCAAGATTTTTGATAGAAACCAGTAAGGAATCCATCAGGACCTGGAGCTTTCCGGGGCATCATGTAAAAAGTTTCCTCATTTATCTCCTCATTTAAGACATCATTATCCAAAGCAGAACTCAAGGGTTCATCTAATTTAGGGTAGGTAGCTCCGGCTTGTTCCCAGTAATCAATCTCTATATCAATTGTAAACAAATCTTGATAATAGCCTTCAAACATATTCTTAATTTACTTCGTGTCTTCAACCCTGTTCCCATTACCATATCTAATCATCTTGATCTTATTTTCTCTTCTTCTTTGGATTGTTTTGATATGGTAGTATCTAGTGTTCCTATCTCCCTCTAGTAAGCATACGACTCTAGAACTTTGATGCCAAGATAACTTCTCCTGCTGCAAGATTGTGGAAAGCTCAAGTTGAATTATTTTTTTAAAGACTTCAAACCATGGTGACCCCTACCATTATGATAAGTAGTATGAATTCCTTTCAACATTCTCATTAATTTCCTCTTCTTGATTTGGATGCTTTGCAGAGTGTGCATCTTCCTATCTATTTCTTTTGTTTTACAATCCTCCAAATTTTGCTGCAATGATATGTTACCTTTCCATGAACTATCAATCATATCCTTGTAGGAATCTTCTATTAGCCAAGCACTTTCAAACATAAACCTTCTAACAGCCCTTAAATCTTTATCTTCTTTAGTGTTAACAGAGGGGGGTGGTCAGAGAAATCCAATCTAGACAAGACTCTCACATAGGCATTAGGGAATTGAATCCTCCAAATTTCATTACTTTAACTTCTATCCACCAGTCTCTCATAGATCCTACCACCACCATGGAAAATAGGGCCCCTCCAAGTGAGTCGATGGCCTACAAAATCAATGTCCATAAGCTTCTAAGAGTCTATCCTACTTTTAAAGATTTGACACTTTCTATGAGAGGCTTGGGTACCTCCTATTTTTCCATTTATGTCCATAATTTTGTTGATATATCCCCCAACAAACCAACCTTTATCAACTGCTCTGGCAGTTCTAGTCAGTTCCTCCCACAATTATTTTCTAACCTCCTCTCTAGGACTAGCATACATAGGAGTAAAAAACCAATCATTTTCTCCATCAAATTCCATCATAACATGCATAAATTGAAAATCCTTATCAAGAATATAAATTTCCACTCTATCTTTCTTCCAAGCTAAAGCTATACCCCGACATAACCTTCACCTCTGTATAATCATACCCATCAAACCCTAGAGAGTAAAAAGTATTGGTGAGCTTACCAAATCAATTACAGTCTCCACGATAACAAGGATATCTGGTTTATTCTCCAATAAATAATGTTTACAAACACGCGCAAAATCCTTGCTTGCTGCTCCTCTACATTTCCACATGAAAATTTTGTGGTTTTAGCTCTCCATAAAAACAAATTAATTTTGTATACCGGGCTTTTTCCTTGGTACAATGTCTCAACCAATATTTGTTTTTCCCATGATAGGAATCTTGATCTTCCCCGATTGTGCCATTGCTATTTGAGATATATGCTCTCTTTCCTTCTGCGTTAATTGATCAGAAGGGTTTCCTTTTCCTCTTTCGGAACCTTGGGCCCTCGAGAATTTAGGGCCTAGTTGATTTATCCCATTACATTTCCCAATTGCGGGCACCTCAAACGTCATAATTTTGTGGGGCAAATCTCCATCATGTTTCAAGATATCTAGATTCAACCCATTAATCAAATCTCTAAGACCTTTTTCCTCCATTACCTCCCAATAGCTTCTTTGTTTTTTCCATAGGGTCTCACTTTATTCTTTTCCCTAATTATTCCACATGTAACCATTAACTTACCTCTACTTTGCAATGTTTTTTTATTCTTCCTTAGTTTTCTTTCCTTGGTTTCCATGTGTGCACCTATTATTGGCCCATTCAAATTGCGCCCATCTTGTCTACAGCTAATGATTAACTAAATGGTTGGTTGATCATTTGTATCATTTTCTGTTTCCACGGTAACGGTATTTTGACTCAAAATTTCCTTTTTAGTTTCTTTATTTATTTTATTCTTGTTTCATTAATATCATAATTAAGACTAATGAAGTGGGATCCCTTGTTTTTCTCCTTGCCATGCATGCCAGTAATTCCCATTGGCGCTCCAGCCTGAGAACTCACTGGTACTCCATTATGAGAATTCACCACCATTATTCTGCGGTTTCTTCTAGGTTTTTGGACTACCATCCAAATGTCTGTTGTGTTGGCCTTTTCAAACCTCTCCACCAGATCTACCCTCCACGCCCTTCAAGATCAACTACTATCCCCCATTTTTAGAAACCTTCTTCTTCGTGCATCCTTATTTGTAGTGACTAAATCTTCCACAATTGAGACAAAGCAAATGTAGTCCTTCATATTCAACTTTATAGTGTCTTCCTTTAACAGAGAACATTGCTAGCATCAGCTTTGTCATGTCCAGTTGAACACATAGTCTAGCATATTTTCCTCCTTCCCTTGTTAACGTATTCCTGTTGACCTTGACTGTCACTCAAATATGATCCCCTACAAGACCGACCCTAGGGGTAGCCACAAAGACTACCTCCTAGGTACTCAATTTTTTTATCTATATGGTTCTAATTAATAATTATTTTTTTAAATTAAATTATTTTATATGCCAATTAAACAATAACATCTATTAAGAATTTATAATAATGACAATCATTTAGAATGTGTATTGTATAATTGGTTAATTTAAAAATCATACTTATAAATAATAAACTTTTAAGTTCTCTTACATAAAAGAATACTTGAAAATTTAGTTTTTTAAAGAACTTTGGTAAAAAAAAATCAATTATGATTTTTTAAATAAAAATAAAATTAATTACAATAATTTAATGATTTTACATCCTAAAAAATTTAAAATTAAAATATATTAATATAAAAAATATATTTTATTATATTAAAATGTTTAATTTAAAGTTTTGACTCTGGCCTCAAGATGTGTTAGGTCGACCCTGATCTCCTATGAAAGATAGCCCTCTTGCATCATAGTATTTTATGGGTAGCTCAGAGATTCTGACCCACACTGCTACTTGTTTTATGGCATCACTTGATGGACATAATTTTACACTGAATCTCTAACAAAAAGATAGTGATTGTAGATGAGCCATGGTCCCTCGATTAGAGCTATGTATTGATCTTCTTCACTTGTAAATGTAATAAGAAAGTATTTTTTTCCCTAAGTCCACAATGTTTAAAACTCCTCTTCTTTATCACAACTTTTGAAGCCCATTTTCTAGAGCTTTGGATCCAATTCTTCTACCAAACATTTTCACAATAACACCCTTTTTCCATGGATTTGCAATTCTTTTCTCTTCCTTTTCTGATAAGATGATTTTAGAGCATTCATACTCTACCACCTTGTTCTCCTCTATTCTCACACCTTCATCCTGATCAATCCCTTTAGAGTTTCCATCAAGATCCTTAGATCCTTATGGTATATCTTCCATATCAAGGGATGACTCCTTAACACCATATTCGTATAAAGAGATAATCTCTTTCATTTCTCCTATTTTATGAATCTGATCACCATGTACCATGGACACTGTTCCATCATTAGAAACACTTTCTTTCATTATCTTAGTACTCATGTCCTTCAGGTAATCATCCTCCACTTGATTGGAACGATTTCCATTCTCCGCTTCCTCAAACCCTAGCATAGCTTTTCCATTCATTCTTTCTGCTATGTGAAAAAACTTTTAGTACATTTTCCATTCAAGTACTATTGAATTTGATGTGTGAATATAAATAGTGTGTAGATAACCCATCTTAATAAGTTTTAATATCATAATAGATTTTTATATGTAGTCGAACATATTTTTATAAAATTATTATAAAGCGGCATTTGCAACTATTTATATACTCATTTCAAGACTTTTCTCTTTTTAATATGGGGTTTGTGAATTTCCTAATTAAATGACATAAAATCGAGTAATATTATATGTGTTTTATTATTATTTTTTTATGAATTATTCGTATCAAATAAAATTTTAAATTCTTTTTTAAATTGAATTAAACTGCATGCATATATTTAAATTCTTACTTAAATTTGAGATAAATTTATTACAGATGGAAAATGGTTAATACCTTTAATAATATATGATCAATTTTATGAGATAACAATGCAAATCCAACATATGCATATTTCCATCAATCATTCAAATGAAAAATTACATTGGATACATACTCGCAATAGTGTAATAATGGCAACAGATGCTTATGAGTACCTTCACAATCACAACGTATAGGTAAAATGGGCAAAGATGATTTTGACTACTTTCATTCCACCTTCATGATGATTTGTTAACTCATCTAGGGAAAAATTATTAGGGGTGAAAATCTCAGAGCGGAAGGTTATGCAAGTGTTTCAATGTGCAGACTCTGTCGACAAATACAAGAAACATATGTCCATATCTTCTTCTCCTGCCTCTTTGCAATGGATACACGGGCTCATGTCTATATCAAAGTCAACTTTTAGAAAAAGCCCATTTATGTTCTCAACCTTCTTCGGTCTTGCTCGATTAGCATCCCTAAACCCAATGCACCATCGTAGTTGTGATTGTCCGCACTATTCATCATATTTGTATAGTCCACAACAATAATAGATTCAATGATAAGAATCCATCTTTGCATTCAACAATTTTACAAAAAAATTTAACCCAGTTAAGTTTTAAGAAGTCTAAGGGAAGAAGGGGAAAAGAACCCCCATATCCTTGATGAAATGGAGGTAGAAGTAAAATTATGGTGAAGGAGGATTAGAGGAAACGGGCATGGTCTCCCTCTCTGAAGGATAACAGGCCTCCAGAATAACTCGGTCTTTATTTTCTGAAAGGAAACCTCCCCTTCTAAGCAGAAATGGAGGATTTGTTCATTGGAAGTATAATAAAGTCTAATATCTTTGACATCCTTGGACACGACGGGAAGGGGGCATTGCTTCTTTGTTCCTTGGAAAATAGTAGGACAAAAAGAAATCACCACCACCATCACAATCGTCAAAGGGGAGAACTATTATGCTAAAAACCTACAGGTATATGTGAGGGTCCAAGTAAGGGCAACTCCTGGGGTCCCCACCCAAAAGTGATGTCGCTCAAGAGATAACCCCACAAAACATGGGCTCTCCATAGAACAGATGATGTGTACAACACTGATATCTCCCCTTAGAAGGATTCATACCCCGAATCCCTGAGAAATAGGTAGTTAACAGTCTCCCCTAATCAGGGGGAATGGTTGTTGCCCATAAGGATTTCCCACACCATAGGCCCACGGGGCCTCTACAATACTTCTCCCTCAACGGGAAGAAGACAAAACTTAATTCGCACACTTATACATAACCACCAAGTTAAGATATAGAGCATCTCACCTCACGTGAGCAGGTCCTCTAAAACCACCATAAAACTTCCGTACAAGGTTTCTCGTCGTCGTGCGTAAGCCCTAACCATTAAAAATTGGTATACACCTACTAAGGCCTTTGAGTGCCCATGCCCTTACAAGGGTAACGTGCACACCTGCATTTTTTGACCAATATTTTTTCCCCAGGAAGTATATCCTTGATATGTTCATCCTAACCGATGGCGGATATTCTCATCCTTGGTATTCTACCCAGTAAAAAGGTAGTTGTAATCCCTATTTTGTTCCCTAGAGGGCTAATCCTTGATATGTTCATCCTAACCGATGACGGGTTTCCTCCTCTTTGCAGTCTTCTACCCAGTAACCCGTAGTTGTAAATCCTGCTCTTCCCCTCAACAAAGTCTATCCTTGATATGTTCATCCTAGCCGGTGACGGATTTTCTCTTTGATGGTCTTCTATCCAGTATTCGATAGATGTAATTGCTACTTTTTGTTCAGTTGGTTTATCCTTGATATGTTCATCTTAACCGATGACGGGTATCCTCCTTAACAATTCCCAGGCAAGACTATCCTTGATATGTTCATCTTAACCGATGACGAATTTTCTTTCCTTTGAGTCTATCCTTGATATGTTCACCTTAATCGGTGACAAATATTCTCATCTTCGGTCTTCTGCCCAGTAACTGGTAGTTGTAAATCCTATTTCTGCAGTTTTCCCCAGCAAGGCTATTCTTACCCAGTAACCGGTAATGAATATTCCCTCCTGGTGGTTCCCAACGAGTCATCCTTGATATGTTCATCCTAACCGATGACGGGTGTCCTCTCTGTCAGACTTTTATTATCTCCTTACCCGGTGATTGGTAGTGGATAATAAATTTATGTTCCTCCTGCGTTGAAGTCTATTTTTTCCCCAGTTGAGTTGAGTGCACATTTCCGCAGTGAAATCACTTTTCCTGCATTGAATCAAGAACTTCAGTTTTATCCTGATCTACTTGTAATCCCCTGCAGATGTTTTGTTTCCCCGGCTGAGTCTTTCCATTTTATGGAATTCCTCCAGTCCGCCCAACAGTTTTAAGTCGTAGCCTGGCCTACGCATAACCTTTTATCCCCTAGAGTCTTTGTCTCCCTAGTGAGCTTCCTTACGGAATACATTATACTCCTGCGGATCTTCGGTCTCTCTGATTTCTTTTCCTTTGTGGCAACATTTCCCCACAGAGAATTTGCCTTTTACATTCATATCATATGCATCATGAGGTCTCTTAGGGACCAAAATTTGTTTCTATATGTTGTTATTTAAGCCCATTCTACTGAGTCGACACGAAGATTTTAACCTTCACCTCCTCAGTTAGAATGTCCTTAAATATGGGTAACTGTAAGACCCCAATTTTGACCCTAAGATCCCTCATGCAATCTCATCATATGCATTAGCATTGGGATCATACTTTGGCATTCTCCCTACCCCTCTTTCATTGGGTTTGTTTTGGGAGAGATCACCAAGCACCATGTGATTGTATCATACTTGTATTTTATCATTTCACTAACCAAAATACCAAAAATATGTCTTTGTATTTGCCTAACTCCTTTGTAGGTAGGGCATGATCATCAAAATTCATCAAGTTCACACCTAGGGTTTGAGACCCTCATGGCTAAAATCACAACTAGGGTTGATCCACAATGTCTCAAAGCATCATATATGAGTCCCAATGATCTTTACATGTCATATTGATCAAGTTTGCTTCAAGATTTTGGAAGTGATTTGCCTTGGAAATCCTAGTTTGACTGGGTATCTTGAGTAACTTCTATAACAAGCTATCTCACCAATTGATAAAAATTATAAAGGGATAATTCAAAATTCATCATCTTATGCATATATTATCTACCATTATCCTAAAAATTCAAGAGAATTGAAGGTTAGCAAGTTGGTTGATGGTGGTTGGCCAGATGAATTCATCTGATCAAAACTGGGTCTCCCTAGATCCTGTCTCCTACACTTTTCACCATATGAAAATGATTCCAAGATCAAAGTTACTCTAAATGACATTACAAACAACTTTCATGTTGAGACCTAGATCTAGTTTTTCTTGGAAAATCATTTTCTATGTTGAAACATTATAGGTCATTTTGTCTAAACCCTAATTTGAAAGTCAACTTCCCAAGGCCATAACTTGCTCAATTTTTATGAGATGAAAGATTTCCAAGTTTCACAATAAAATTCAAGATGTCTGTGTCAACTTTAATGTTTGGAGTGAGAGATGATTCAACTTTTATGAGCATGTGATATGAGGATACATTATAGGTCATTTTTGCTTTATACCATTGAACAAGTGATTTTCATCAACTTCAAAAATGGATAACTTTATCATTCTAAATCCAAATGACATGAAATTGGTTACCATTTTGAAGGTCTTTGAAAGAAATACAACTTTTATGAAGACACATTTCTCATTTGAAGCTCACATAAAAAGTTAAGCAAGGTGGAAGATTGAGATATATGGCTTGACACTTAGAAAAATATTCAACATGTTGAAATTTCCAAACTTCCACCCCAACATTCACCATGGTCCAAGTTCCAAATGAAAAAGTGTCCAACATCAAAGTTGTTCCCCTTTATCTAAGCTTTCCAAAGAACCCTATTTCATGCATTTTGGATAAGAATTGCTAGGGCTGCGCATGGCTTTAGCATGTCTGCATGATTGGAAGAAATCAAATGTCAAAAATCACATTTCACATTGCCTTGACATCCAAGCCTCATTTGAACTTCAGAATGATTGTACATGGATCAAATTGGATTGCTTCATGGGCATGTACACTCCCACGCAAGCTTGTGCATGAAATATCCAAATTTAGCAATTTTTCAAGTGTGCAAATATCAATCTCAATTGCTATAAATACAGGCCCTTGGAGCTCAATTCAAACACACCTTGCACGCCAGCTTTTCCCCCCAATTGAAACCCTCACCATTCAAAGGAAAACCTGAGAATTTTCAACTTAAAAATTGAGTTTGAATCTCACTGTTTGGAGATTCAGAAACTCCAGGATCCAAAGCTTTGTACCATTGCCAAACCTCTCCTGCAAGCTTCTCAAGTGTGATCAGATCAAGGTTGAAGCAAGCAAGATCCATTTCTGCACAGCATTGAAGGTAAACTTCAGAAAACTTCATCTCTTCGATTCTCACTCAATTCTTATCAATTCTCTTGGATCTTTGGTTGTCTGAAGTCCTACCAATGTAGGCAAGAAGATTGAGTTGCTTTGAGGTCAAATTTCAGTTGACACACCTCAAAATTCAACTCCTCATATCTTTTTATATATTTGGAGTTAGTTGAAATTGAGGTCAGATTCGTGCTCTACGTCATTTTTTCTTTCAGATCATGTCCTCCTTTTTCATTTTCTTGATGGTGATGAGTGAACCAGTCCAGTGGACCTCGCCTGAGAAGGTGATCAGAGGTCTAGCGCCAGTGATGTGCTGGACAGGTTCTGAGCCATTGATCTTTTTTAAAACGTTTTAATCTCATGCGTTGCTTCTGAATACCAAGCCTACACCGTGTTGACTGCAGTGCATCATGGAACACGCATGCTGATCCACTTGATCTGCCACCTCAATTAATGAGGGAGATCAAGTGGCTCACGTTTTTTTGATTTTTTTATTTTTGTTTTAATTCATTTGATTTTCATTAATTCATATTAATTTTAATATTGATCCAAAAAATATGAGAGTTTCACCAAAAAAATTTAAATAAATTCCTCTTCCATATTCTGAACTAAAATTATTTTTTAGATCATTATTAATATTTTTCATGATTTGATTGATTTTGTGTTTATTTTTAATTGTTTAAAAATACTTTTAAGTCTTTATAATTTCTGAATTTTTTTCTCCAAGGTCCTTTGATCTTGTTTGACCTATGATAAATCTCATGGCCATTTCTTTGGTGTTTTGATGAGGTTTTAGGAATTTGATAAATCATATTTAATTTAAATGCATTATTTTAGTATTTTTAAATTGAATAAATGCCAAATAATTGTGTTGACCTCTTGTGATGGTTTATGTAAGTTTGACTTGTGTTGTTGGGCCTTGGTCAAGGTTGATTTGACTTTGCTAGGTTAATATCATTGGATTTAGGGGATTGATGGAATTTACATTACATCTCCCAAAATGAATGAATGAATGATATTAATTTGGTAAAAGTCCTCCTTTGATTAATTTGAGTTTTGATCCATTCCCCTTCCTCTTCATCTAATTCCCCTTCTTTATGCATCCATTTCATTTGGCCTATGATATCTCTAAATCCTAAGGCTAGTTGATTGTGAAATCAACATAAGTATGGATGAGATTAGGCCATCTCTTTTGCATATTCTTTTTGTGTGTGGTATGTTTCATGAGCATAGTCCATTATACTATGTCTCTAACATGCATTAACACCAAAATTCTATTGCTCGACCTCAAATAGTTGTGACTTCTACATAAGTCCAATTACGATTGCTTAACATAGCGCTAATTTTTTGACACAAAAGGCATAACATTCTAGTTAGTGAGATTGTAAGTCTCCCCTCTTTCATGGTATTGTGTGGAAACTTGGAATTTTTTCCTTCCTTAGGAAGATGTCTTGGCTTAAGGATCCATGCTTGTGATAAGTGGGTTGAGTGTTCTCCAAAGAATGACTTAAAAAAAAGCAAAAGCAAAACAATACTAATTTCTAACTCATTAACAACTAACATTTAATTTCAAGTCATTTACTTTTAATGCACTTTAATTGTTAAGCTTTATTCATTTGCCATTATTCATACCATTCAAATTGTTTATGTTAATACCATTTTCACTTTGTCCATTTGGACCATATTGTGTGATGTATCTTGTTTGTGTCTATTTTGTTTGTTTGTGTGGTATTTGACCATTAATGTACATAATAATAACAAAAACCCTAAAAAACTTTTGTGTGGACTGTTGACTTGATCTTGGACAATTGGACTTAGAATTTAGGCAACATTCCTATGCAAAAAGGACTTGGCCAATGCCAACTATCATGTAACCAAGTGCTTGCAATTCGAAACTTCATCTGATACATCTTTGAAGATCCCTTTGAGTTCATCTGCAACATGATCATTGTGAAGTTGTTATTTTGAACCCGTGACTTGTGGAATTCATCTGCTACATGGGCTAATTTGAAGAAGATCATGGAGTGGCCAAGCTTGGATGGGTCTATCTTTATTTGATGCCTTTCTCTTCAAGATAATATTGTATTCATTATTTGTGGCTTGATTCTAATGTCCAAGGGAATTTGGGATTTCTATAAGACATTCTTGTCTATTGGATTGCTACCCATTGGTCAGATCTTTTCAACTCTCAACTTTTAATTTTATGCATAGGATTAGTCTCTTCATCTCCTCCCCACCTCTTTAATTTCAAAATCTCTCCCTCCTTTTTAAAACTTCTTTGCGTGAACTAGTTTTGTTCTAAACTTTGACCACTTTGTAAACTAGAAACTTTGGCCTTATGCCATTGCATTTTCAAACTTCTTTTCTTAATCAAACCTATAACTAGACTTAATTATACTTGACCTAAACTTTCAAAAAGCCAAAAAGAACTAACTCATTCAAACCGTTTTTAGGCCTTTGTGCCTTTCAAACTTAATTTTTGTTAAAAACAATGCATCCACTTTGAAATTTGTATCACGAATTACGAGGTTTTGATCCCTCATTTTTATGTTGGTACGTAGGCACAAGTCCGAAGATCTTGTCAAACACAAAAATATAATTAATGAATTCTTTTCTCATCCCCTCATTCTATTTGTTTGTAAATATTATTTTGTACAAAATACATATGCACCCAAAAAAGGGCTCTCTAGGAGTACCTAGGACACTTTGGGTGCTAACACCTTCCCTCTCTGTAACCAACCCCCTTACATGTAATCTCTGACATTTTATTAGTTTTGATTTGAAAACTTCTTACTTTTGGGTTTTGTTCGTACTTTTCCCTTTTCCCTTGGAAACAATAAAAGCGCGGTGGCGACTCTTGTTATTTGATGTCTTGCTTATCCATAGCTTGATGATCATGAATTTACCACTACAAGCACATTAATATTGATTTTGGTGTTATTATTGAAACCCTTGTTTTTTATACATTTGTTGTTGTTGGTAAGCCGTTTATTGATATGGTTGTTATTGTTGATAGGGCTCAGGTGCTATGGTGGAAATTTGGTGGTAAGGTAAGAGAATATGTTGTTGAGATTTATTTCCCCTCCCCCCATGATGACATTGGCTTCACCTTCTGGCTTCTTCTTGAAGTTAGAGTAAGGCTTCTTTCCTCTTCCATAAGTATTTACAACGTAAGGTAACTTTCCTTGTATCACCTAGATTTCTATCCTTTCTTTGATGGTGACAACTTCAGAAAATGTTAGAAATGTAGCTCATACCATATTTTCCATGCATTTGAAATGTAGCGTTCCCATGAACATGTCAATCAATTCTTTGTCTAATTGTGGGGGTTGGACTCTAGCTGCCAGCTCCCTCCAGCGTTAGGCATATTCCTTAAACGATACATTGTTGTGTTGCATCATATCCTATAGTTGGATGCGATTAGGCGCGAGATCAGTGTTGTATTGATAGTGTCTGAGAAAAGCTTCAGCGAGGTCCCTCAAGGATTGGACCTGTCCCCTCTCCAGTTGCATGTACCATTCTAGGGATACTCAATAGATGCTATACTGGAAGTAGTAGATTAGGAGTTGATCATTATTAATGTGAGCGTCCATCTTATGATAGTATGCTCTTAGGTAAGTTCGAGGATAGCTAACCCCCTTATATTTGTCAAAGTTTGACACCTTGAATTTATGTGGAATCACCACCCCTGGCACCAGGCACATGTCAACAGTGTCCTAGTCGGGAGTAAACTGAACCTCTAAGGACTTGAATTTCTCCTCTAGAGCAAGGAGCCTTTCTACAGCAGGGTCTGATAGAGCTCCAACAGTAGGCTTCATTTACGAAGGTATGTATAAGGCATCGAAAGGATCTTCGTCATCATACAAAGATCCATGCATGTAGATGCGGAAGAATGATTCTGAGTTTCCATATTACTCACTAGTATTCCCACAAGAGAAGGGACGAGGACCCCCTTAGGATGAACAAAGCCAAATTCGGGATTGGTCACCCCAGGGATGTGGAGTGGCGATGAGCCAATCGACTTAGTAATTCTTTGGGCTTCAGCGTCTATTTCAACATTTTTGTTTTTTGGGGCCATGCTCATCATGGTCTTAAGCAAACGATCCATCTTTTCTTGCATGGAGTCAATGTCGGTCCTCATGGTTGCTTGGTTGGTATTTATCTGCTCGAGTGTCATCTTGTAGTTGTTGCGAGTTTCGTAATGGTGTTGAGACGTCAGTTTCGTTGGATGAAAGGGTAAAATATGTGTGTGTTTTTTTTTTGGAAAATGATATGCATGCATGCTGATGAAATGCAAATGTATGAATTTTTTTCATTTTGATATGCAAGGAAAATGCAATGCATGTATGGTTAGGATCCAGGGTAACATGAGTATGCCAGAATAACCTAACAGGTAGGTTTACCTATAACTAATAGTTATAAGATTGTATACCCAACTTCTTACAAGGGATATATCCAGGGTTGCATTATCAAGGAAAGAACTTAGAGTCACGAATCATGTTCAAAATTGAATCGCAATAGTGGGCTAGCGATACCATGATGAAAATTCTGAATCGATCTACTCTAAGTGGGATCTTTGTATCATTCCAACTAGGTATAAACCCCTCGATTCAATAATACACAATCAATAATCCTATAACCAGATTTAGCTCTAGACAAGGTTCCTATAGTCACAGATCATGTTCAAAATTTCGATGAAATAGTGGGCTAGCCACATCATGATGAAAATTCTAAATAGATCTACTCTAGGTGGGATCTTCGTATTGTTCCAACAAGGTGTAGAACCCTAGGTTCAATAATACACAACAACCGACCCTAATAACAGGCTTCTAGATTAGGTGAGGTTCCTAGAGTCATGAATCATGTTCAAAATTTCAATGCAATGGTGGGCTAGCCACATTGTGATGATATTTCAATGCAATGATCCCCAGCAGAGTCGCCTGCTGCTGCATCTCAAAAATATGATCCTTGCAGGGCATTCGCACACTCGCGGAAAAATGATCCCCAGTAGAGTCTCCAGATGTCGCATCTCGAAAAATATGATCCTTTGTGAAGCGTTCGTACACTCGCGAAAAATGATTTGAATAGAGTCTCCACCGAACTTTATTTATTCCAAAGAAGGAAAGGGAAAATATCGATAAAACCCCTTTAAAGAAAAAAAGAAGATGTTTGTCACAACCATATTCGGGTTCGGGAGTCTATTACGTAAAGAGAAGGTATTAGCACCCATCATGCCTGTTGTACTCAATGATAACCTTTTAGTTAATCTTTTTATTGAATGTTAGCTATATTAATGGTTTTCTTCGAATGATCAAAAGTGTAAAAGGAAAAATAAAAGGGGTCTCAAAAATATTTTTATCAGAGTGCTTGACGAGATTGCGGGTATCGCTCCTATGTATCCTCAGGTATGATGTGGAACTCAAAGCTTGATCGTTCGGGGCAAGACAAAAGATATTTTTAGTGTTTTTTAGTTATAGTGCTTGACGAGACATTGAATCTGTCTCCTACGTATCTCTGGGTGTGACGGAGAACTCAAAGTTGCGTAGTTCTTGGTAGCAAATGAGTGTTGGTTGATTGATTTTAGTGAAAAAAAATGTTTAAGTCGCATTCTAGCGGTTAAGCGTTGCGTATATGCTTACGCATAGGAGACTTAAGCGCTTGTTTCTTTCACGGAAGAAATGATCTTGTTTGATCGTGTTCTAGCAGTTTAAACATTGATTGTATGCTCACGTATGGGAGTCTTAAGTGTTTGCTTCTATCATGGTAGAATGAACTAAACAATGTTCTTTTGTAAAAGGTTTTCGATCGTACAAGGGAGAGAAAAAGATAGGTTTGATGTGTTGAGTGTTTTTTAGGAGGATGACGTAAACTCGAGCAATATGGAGCGCGCCAATCATTCACATATTCGAGGAGAAATAAGGCGTGCGCCTCCCATTCCCTTTTTGTCCAATTTAATATTTGAAAATCATTTGTGGAAGATGAATATTTACAGCAGCGAGGCATTCGCCTCCTACTGGCTTATTCAAAGATCAGCGAGGCGTACACCTCCCATTCTTTTTTTCAATCGATTTTATTGAGAAAAAGATTTAATCGCTTTGAGTAAGCGGAAAAGAAACTTGAGTGTTTATTGTGTTAATGAGAATGGTTTGATTTGTGAAAATTGCTCAACGTTGGATCAAGCTTTTATTTGTTCTTTTTAGAAAGATGGTTAATTTTAATCTTAAGTTAAAAATTAACTATAATAACAAAGCAATCAAAAGGAAAGTGATAAAATTTAAGCAAACAATACAACCCGAGGGTGAGGGATACATCTTGTCGAGTGGGGAATAAAATAAGGATAGATAATGGAAATAAAATCAGCCCAAAGTAAGCTAAGATACAAGAGATAGAAGCACACACGAAACATTCATCGTAATTGAATCAAAGAAAGTAAAGCAAAATGAAATGTGAAAGTACCAAGATCATGATGTGAGGACGTGAATCAATGTCGCATAACATAAAGATGCACAAAGCTAACTGAAGTAGAATTTGAATTCGATTTAAAAGTAATGACGTTGAATCGTTGCGTGCTTATCATGAATCGAATGAATTTCTAACGCGAAGCGTATCATTATAAGATGAATAGAAATAAGAACAATATCATAATGAAAAGAAATGAAATCGTTATAAAGTGAAGCTTAACCATAATGTGCTCAAAGGTGGTTTGCACGTAGTGACAACAAAAGCGAAATGATGCACACAAGGATTGTAATACAATGCTATATAATGTCAATATTTTAGACGAGGGAAACGATATATAAAGGAGGGGGGGTGAATAGATCGCCAAATAAAAATTTTCTTATTAACATTATGTTTTGAAAAATATTTTTCTATTGCAAGCGGAAGCGAATCCAGATCGACTCTCATCTATCTGAACTGTTATTGGTAGAATCAAATATGCGTATAAACCGTAGTGTAAAGTACATTAAAGATGATAAAAGTAAACCAACAAGTTCAAAACAATTTGTTTGAATATAAACCACACTTAAGAAAAACGATTTCCAATGAAATGTGAAAATAAACTTGAATAAGGAATTTTATCAAACACTTAGTGTGCAGTCAAATTATCTAGAACTTGGTGTGTAATGCACTAAGCTTAATTCTCTTTTTGTTGAAGGTGTGACAAATCAATTGCAATTGTTTAGATTGCAATGGTTTCATAAAAATAGTCTATGACACCTCAACATAACCATAATTTTCAACAAATCAAATTACACACTAAGTGTTATCAAAATGTAAAAAGAGATTGAGAGAGAGAGTATATATGTGTGTGTGTGTGTGTGTGTGTGTGTGTGTGTGTGTCTGAGAGAGAGAGAGAGAGAACACTAAGATTTTTTAGGCAGTTCCCTAATTGTCCTCACTATGGGTAAATCTGCCCTTAATTTGAAATCGAATTGAGATATTGTAATTAACCTTTGCAATATCAGTTTATAAGATAGTTAGCAGGAATTCAAATCCCCAAACCCTATGTTTGATGTTGATCCTAGCTCCTTCTCTTCCCTTTATCTTAGCAGGATCAAGTCACACAAGATTTTCAATTTGATCCTCTGGTTACCGCTACTCCTTTGACCGAACCTCCGTTCTTAAAGCTTTTGCGACTGAATCCAAATTTTGAAATGTTCCCCAAGCTCTTTCAGTTGATCCTTCGGTTATCGCCACTTCTTTGCAAGAACCCCCGTTCCTCAAAGCTTTCACTCGGTTGATCCAAATTGCAAAGACTTGTTCAAAACCCCTAAATCGACCCTTGATCTTGGAGGAAAAACCCTAACGGTTTTATCAATGAATCCCCCAAAGAAACACTCAACCCAATTTGATTTACACTAATCTAAATTGGACCTTATCAATCTTGTATTGATAACAAACAATAAAAAAGATTATGTGTAGTTGTTGAATGCATGCAAAGAAAGGTTTGAAGATGATGATAATTCTTTGTATCTTTCAGGTTTCAATGTCTTGAAAGGATGCATGAACACATATTCATATGTATGTACGTGTGTTTAAAAGAAACAAGCAAAACAGATTTTTAGCCAAAAATGCAAGTTTTGAAAGTTGGAATAGAATGTATTGACTCCAATCATGAATGAGTCAATACATACGTCAAAGAAGTCAATACATTCTCAAAAAGAGTCGATACATTTACCAAGGGAGTCGATACATCAATGGCATAGAGTTATTGTTTAAAAAAACTTTCAAAAGGAGTCGAATCCAAACACGGTGGAGTGAACTCATCCGCCCGATGTACCGACCCACACCATCAATGTATCGATACATTGAGGGTAGAGACTACCAGGTTGAAAACCCCTTAAGTTGGAGTCGACTTCAACCTTGAATGAGTTAACTCATTCACTGAATGTATCGACCCATTAGTCTTGTGTATCAATACATTAAAGACACAATTTATTTCTTTTAAAATCAACTTAGTATGCATCGATACATACCAAAAGGTATCGACCTATTGACAACTTTTTCATGAAAATTCATATTTTTTGCATGCAATGGCCTATTTTATCTAATTTTATATGTCCTATTATGACGATGCACATATAGACAAAGACGATAAGGTCCAATATACACAAAGTACTAAGCTACCTAGTTTTGACATCATTCAAAACATATCTGGTCGAGTACATAACATGTCAAATATGATACATCCTATTACAGATGCATATGGGAGCTTACTCATGTGATTCCTTTCTTCCTTAGTTGAAGGAGATTATGTTTTTTTATAAACACAATACAAGTTGCATATGCATGAATCCTTTCTTGGAATCATGTATATTAAAAAATCTTGGCACTCTGTCTATGTATATACTATGCCTTAAATCAAGCAGTTTTTGTGATCTATCTCTATAAATCATAACTCCTAATATATAGACTGCTTCACCCAAGTCATTTATAGAAAAGCATTTCTCAAGCCAAGTTCTCACTTGCTAAAAGGTAGGAACTTCATTTCCAATAAGTAATATGTCATCTACATATGATACAAGAAATACGATCATGTTCCCACTAACCTTCTTGTAGACAAAAAGTTGATCTTCATTTTTAATGAATCCAAACTATTATACAGTTTCTTCAAAACGAAGAATTCAACTTTTCACTGCATAAAATGCATTAATTATGGCGGTTAAATTAGGAGGATTATAAGGTTTAAGCCACCATATTTAACAAAAATGGTGTTTTAAACACGCTATAAATATGGCTGCCGATAGGTAAATAATTGTGATTTAGAAGGAAATGAAATTTTAGCCGCCGTTGACATAGTTAGAAATGGCGGTTTTTTAATTGAAAATAGTGGTTGTTTAAACCGCCACAAATATCATTTTTCAAGAAAAAAATAAATTTATCAAAATAATAATTTTTAAAGTACAAATTTATTCATAATTAAAACATATATTACAACTAATATTTTTTATGAAGACACAAATATATTTATAAACATGTGTATTGGTAATTGTAAATTTTAATTTTAACATATGCATATGCCTATACCTATTTTATACTAATAGTTGAAAAAAAGTTTAATATACAAAACGAAAGGCAAACTAAGACAACATTATTTAAACCAAACCTTCCAATTAGGGCTTCCAAAATTCTTCACGCGAACAGAGAACAAACCTTAAGCTTTAAGTGCGATACACTAAAATTGTTGGTGCACAAGGTTGAAGATAAAGATGATGAAGATGTAGAGAGAGAAGAAGGATACAATAGATCTAACTAAATTTTAAGAGAAAATTTTTTGATTGCATTATGAAAATCTATTACACATTTGGTTTATATACACAAATAAAAATGCCACGTAGGCAAAATGCCAACTTACACTAGTTAGGTTAAGCTTAACAAAACTAAACTCGAAATCCAGAAGCTAAAACATACTTCTAGAATAGAAACCTTAGAAGCTTCTGCTTCTGAGTCAGAACATTGCTTCTGAATATGAATTAATTCTAATACCATCTCTTAATTCATATTCAGCTAACTAAACTCTACAACACAAATTTCATCTCTCAGGTGGATAAAGTGTTTAGTCTCCACAACTTTAGTCAAAACATATGCAAGTTGCTTCTGAGTACTATAGTGCATAACTTCTAGTACTCCATGCCGAACCCGATTCCTTAGAAAATGAAATTTCGTGCCAATATGCTTGCTTCTTTCATGCAACACTGTATTTTTGGCAAGGCTTATGGATGATTTGTTGTCAATCATCAGCTTCACAAGCTTGTTCACTATGATCTTCAGATCCTGCAACAAATTCATAAGCCAAATAGCTTGACACGCAGACAAAGCACCTGTAATATACTCAGCTTCACAGGTTGACAATACGACCCCTAGTTGCTTCTTGGAGCACCAAGAGATAGAACCTCCTAAATACTTGAAAACATATCCATATGTACTTATTCTGTCAACTCTGTCTCCATACTGATCAGAATCTGAATAACATATCAGTTATGAGTCAGACTTAATACCAGAAGGGAACAACACTCTATATCTCATAGTCCCTTTAATGTACCTTAGTATCCTGACACCAGCTTGGTAATGTGACCATTTTGGTTTGTTCATAAACCTACTCACCATTCCAACTGCATAGTAGATGGCAGGTGTGGTGTTGCAAAGATGTCTCAATGAGTCAACCAACTGTTTAAAAGTTGTAGCATCTACATCATCACCCCCAACATCAGAGTCCAGCTTGTGATTCGTCTCAACAAGTGTGATTGCAGTCTTGCAATTAGTCAACTCGAATATCTTCAGAAATTCAAGTTCATACTTCAGCTGATGCAAAATGATACCCTTTTTAGAGTACAAAATCTCCATCCCTAGAAAATATACCATATTTTCAAGATCAGTAATCTCAAACTTATTCATCAACACCTTCTTGAACTTCATTATTTCATATGAACAACTTCCTGTAAGCAATATGTCCTCAACATAGAGATACACCATAATCATATTGCCTTCAGAAGTATGCTGGACATAAACGACATACTCCATCTCACACTTTATGAATCCTTGGAGCTTGAAAAATGAATCAACTTCTAGATTCCAAGCTCTAGGAGCTTGTTTTAGTCCATACGATACTTTATGTAACCTGTACACCTTTCCTTCCTGATTATTTTTCATAAGTCTAGGAGATTGTGATATGTATACCTCTTATTTCAATGTACCGTTCAGAAAGGAAGATTTCATATCCAGATGCATCAGAGGCCAATTTCTATTAGCTGATATAGAAATCACTAATATGATTATTTCATGTCTAGCTACACGTGCAAATACTTCAAAGTAATCTAATCCAGTTTTATGTAGAAATGCTCTTGCTACTAAACTTGCTTTGTTTTTTCCAATTGATCCATATGGCTTTAACTTCACCTTGAAAACCCATTTGACGTTGATGGCTTTCTTCTCCTTCGGAAGCTCAGTCAAATCCCAAGTCTTGTTTCTTTCTATAGCCTCAAGTTCTCCTTCCATGGCCTTAAGCCATAATTTCTTCTTGAGAGATTCTTCATTACTAACTGGGTCAGAGTCTACTAACATGGAAAACTTGATAACTTCCCCTTCAAACTCTATCTCAGTATCTTGCAACATGTCAAATTCCATAAATCTCTTCGATATTTGTCTGATTCTTTCTGGCCTCGGAACTTGTTCAGAATCTTCTTCAGATGCTGGAACAATATCAGATGCTTGAGCACTCCAGAAGTTGGACCACCTTCAGAAGCTCCAGCTTCAGAAGTTTGACCTCCTCCAGAGTCTTAACCACCAGAGTTTAAATCATCATCAAAATATATATCGAAATTAGATTCACCTTCAAAGTCAGACTCTTCTTTAGAGTCACCTTCAGAATCTTCTTCTGATTCTGACTCATCTTCAAAATCTTTGGATTCTGAAGTATCTTCATAAGTTAACTCAAGTGTTGACACTACACCATATTTGAATTGGTACTTACTCTAATCCCACACTTATGATTCCTTCAAAATGACATCCCTGCTGACTTCAACCTTATTAGTGACTGGACAATAAAGCTTATACGCATGATGACTTCTCGGAAAGTGTACCGATAGTTTCATAGTAATAAAAGATCGAATCCACAAGGATTATGTTCAAACAAGCCAATAATTGTGCAATGTAAAGGAAAAACAGTAAAGGGAGAGGGGGGAGGGGGTCAGATTTTTAGACGAATTTTTTTTTACGAGTTTGAAATAGAAATGATTAAGACGTTTAGGTTGTGTATTATAATCCCCTTATCCTCTCTTGTTGATGTATGATGCCTTGTATGAATGATCTTATTCTTATAATCTCAGGGCGAATTAACAAAAATGTTATATCTGATCCATCACGAAATAACTCACTAACCACTACTCAGAGCTTTTATCCCTAGTCCGCCAACGTAAGCAGGGTCAGGCGATGTACAAAATGTTAATTCCCTATGCCACTACTCGAGGTCTCCTATCCCTATTCAACCAGCGTAAGTAGAACAATTGTCCTAGGTCCAACACATGGGATAAGGGTCAGTAATCCTTATGTGTCCAAAATCATATTAACAAAGTATCTCAAATAAAACACATTAAGTTTAAGCAACAACTGAATAAGATTATAATTCAAAGGATTCATACGAAGTAAAACCAACATATAATACCAACAAGATTGAATAAGGTTCATCATCACACAACCTAACCTAGAGAAGCTTAGCTACTCATAATTAAAATTACAATACCAATTGAATAATAAAGAAGAATAACATATGAATTTCCTTGAAGGATTGGCCTCCAATGGCTTCCAATGCTCTCAAAATCACCCTTTGATGTTGTAAAATCGTTCTCCCATTTCCAAATTTTTTAACCCTTGTGAAAGTGCATAATTTCCCTTTTAAAGGTGTTAGAATGGACTAGAACGCGTCAGAAAAAGGCCCAGAAAAGTGATCATCGCGCGCGTGATACCTTGTATTGCGTGCGTGATGAAGATTTTAATTCCCTATCGTGTGTGTGTGTGTGTGTGTGTGTGTGATGCTTCCGTGATGGTGGATGTGATTATTTCTAAAGCTTCACACTTTTTGCTCTTTTTTCACTCAAAATTTCACTAAGTCCACAATTTACACACTTAGCTATTTTTCCTTCATTCTTTGGTCATTCCTTCTCACATTTGCTCGACTTTCACTTGTTGTACTCTGATTCTTCGAATAAATACATGCAATGGCGAACTTCCATTATAATCCTAAACTTGAACCATTGCTTGTCCTAAAGTAACTCACATGTAACTGCATAATTCAATAGACAATAAGTTAAACAATAATAGTCGAACATCCCTAAATTAAATTTTTATTTTACTTGACAATGTTTTAGCTTCCAACTTCTATCTGGCGATTTCAGAAAACTTCCTTAACACTAACGACTAGTCAACCTGTCTCTCAACTCACTATAACTCACTCACTGAATAAGGTGATCACTCAATCAACATGCAAAATCAATTAAACTTAGCTTGGTCATTTTCTAATAAAGTTCATCAAAGAAATCACAACACACATATTAGAGGGCTTTCTAGGAGTTAACTTGGCTTATGTTAGGGTATGATATATTTAGAAAAGTAAGGGTAAACCTTTGGAGTTAGGTTCCTAGCTCTCCTCAATTCATCATACCTTTTTGTTAGTACTAGAGATTTGCGATTCTTCTAAAAATGTCATTCTTTTTCTTTTGTCATTCATTCATTTTTTTTGTGAAGAACTCCTTTTCCCGCTTCTTTTTCACAACAAATTTTTGAAATTATGGATCATATCCTATAGTACCCCAACCCCAAACTTAAAACGTTCATCACTTCCAAGAGCAACCCCAAACTTAATCTTTTTCAAGTACTTCCAAATGAACTTTCTACCTAACTCAAAAGAGAGGGTGGAAAGAAAAAATCTTTCAAGTAAATGGCTAAGAATTTAAGGCTACGTCACCGAAAGAAAGACTTAGGCTCAAAGTGTTTAGCAAAAGGATATTCTTATTTCTACACGGTGGTTTACAAAGGCTCAAAGTTATTAACAAAAATGCTACAGTGTGTGTTGGCCAAATTTGATAACTTAATCATAAATAAATCAAACCAGATAAAAGAATAATGCATGGATATACTCAAAAAGAAAGAAAAGTGCACAATGAAAGTATTTGGCCCAAACCTTACCATATGAGGTATTTGTAGGTTGAGTACAAGTTCGTTGATTATTTTCTCATCCTTCGCCTTCAAGTTGCTATTTGCTAAATTTATGATCAAGTCTCTTTTAGATCATCTGCTCAATGCTAAAGTTAGAACTTGTAAATCTGAAAAAATATAAATTACAAACTTGTTTATTAAAGACAATTAAGATCTTCCTGGAAACTTATGCTAGAGTAACTACTTTCTCTTGATATGGTTCTTGAATATAAATAAAATGAATTCTACAAAAAAAAACTGATTAAAAATTTACGGGTTTCCTCCCATCCAGCGCTTCTTTTACGTCAATAGTTTGCCGCTCAATGCTCAATACACATCAGGCATAAGGGATACCCTCACGCCGATGAAAACTCCTTCTTTCTCTTTCAATTAATAATATATCTTAATATCCTCCACAAACGGTGTCCATTGATATGCATGAAACACCACCTTCTCCTTATTAAACTTCAAAATCAACTCACCAGTCTCCACATCTATTTTAGCCTTCCCGATTGCCAAAAATGGGCGCCCAAGAATCACTGACCCTTCTGAATCATTTTTCATATTGACCACCACAAAATCTCCAGGGAAGATAAACCCATCGACATAAACTAGAACATCTTGTACAACACCAAGCATACGAGATACATATGAGTCGGCTAAAGTTAGTGTCATTTTGCTCGGTACAATCTCGCCTATCTCCAATTCCTTGAATTTTCTCTACGGCATAACATTGATGCTCGATCCTAAGTCACATAGAGCATGTGGAGTTTCATCCCCCTAATGGTGCAAGTAATGTTGAAATCTCTTGGATCATTCATCTTTGGTGGAACTTTTGACGATTCTCCCACCTCTTCTTTTTCAGCCATGTTGATTTATTCTTGAGTCAACCTCTACTTTCCTCCTTTAAGTAGCGCCTTCATAAACTTAGCAAACTTGGGCATCAATTCTGAAATTTCATGAAAAGAAAGACTTACCTGAAGTTGTTTCAACATATTTTTAAATTTCTCAAACATTCCTGCCTCTTCCTCTTGTACCAGTTTCTTCTTAATGATGGGATATGGAAGTTTTATATAATATGGTAAATGTCGATTTGGTTCATTCAGAATTTGATCCTTTGTCCTCTTCCAAGGATAATTTTTATCAATGAAGTAATCAAGGGTGAGTCCTCTTTCTTCTTCGTCACCTTGATTTCCATTCTCATCCTTTTAACTTTCACCATTCTTTTCCTCAATTTTGTCCTCTTGAACTTTTTCTATTCCCTCATTTCTAGTAACCAACCCAAAATCCGCTTTCATAACTTTGCACGTTTGATTCTTGGGATTACCAACGGTGTTCCCGGTGAATCCTCCACTTGAGCTAGGCAAAACTTCTATTTGTCTAGATAATTGACCAATCTGAGTCTCCAAGTTCTTGATTGACGCATCATGGTTTCTAGCCAAAATTCCATTCTTATTTTCCTGCTCCAAACTAATCCGAGTGGCCTTGATGAAATTTTGTAAAGTCTCTTCCAACTGTGAAGGTTTCTTTTGGAAGTTGGAAGCTTGTTGGTTTTGTTGCATAGCTTGGTTACCACTTTGGTTTTGGTTGTTGCTCCCACAAAAATTCGGATGATCCTTCCATCCCGGATTGTAGGTATTGGAATATGGGTTGTTCTTCTAAAAATTTACAAATTGGGCCTCTTCACTTACTCCTTCCAATGAACACCTTATGTTTTCGTGTCCTCCTCCAAAAAAGTCACACTTAAGTGGTTGTACCTGGCTCACGTTAGCTTTATTTAAGACACATTCAACTAGCTGCTTATTTAACAATTCAATTTGAGCTAATAATGCAATATGAGTATCAATAATTAACATACCTTTAGGTATGCCACTAGTTTCGAGCTTAGCCTACCTTTCACTTTTAGAACGGTACTCATTCATACACATCTTTTCAATGAGGTCCTTTACTTGTGGTTCAACCATTTGTCTAATCGTGCCTCCCGCGGAAGCATCTAGCAACATATGTGTTTGACTATTGAGGCCTTTAATGAAATTTTGTATCTGTTCTATATTGTTCATATTATGATTGGGGCATCTGCGTAGAAGTAACTTGAATCTCTTCCAAGAGTCATACAGTGACTCAGTGTCTTGTTGCATGAAATTGACAATCTCAACTCTCCTATCAGTAAACTAGCTAGTGGTGAAAAACCCTTCTAAGAACTTATCCTCTAGCTCCTTCCATGTTCGAATGGTTCCATTTGAAAGGCATAATAACCAATCTTTTACCCTTCCAATGAGTGAGAAGTCAAACAATCGTAACTTTACCTGGTCGTCTGAGACGCCATCAGGTTTGCACATCGTAGTAGTTTCGTAGAAGCGTGCAAGATGAGCTCATGGATCTCTAATAACATTCTCGTCGAACGAATTGTCTCTTAGACCTAAAAGCACATAATTCTTAATATCAAAGTTAGTAGCGTCTGTCGGTACAAACCCTCTAGATCATTCATCAGTTTGTTTGCAATAGTCCCCCGTAGTGAGGGGTGCTGGTGCTGCCATGCTATCTTCCTCTTTAGAATCCGAAGAAAGTATTAGTGAATCTCCTTTAGCCAGACTCACTTCTCTAACTGCTTTTCTTAGAGCACACACAATTCTTTCGATTTCCATATCAAATAGTAGTAATGAGGATCTTAAACTGGGCATACACAAACAGAAAATATCTCAGTAGCACTGTAATAAACAAGAAAATATAACAAAAATAAACAATTAAAACTAATAAAAATAAAATACGTTGCACAAAGTGTTGCCATGTCGCAATCAATAGTCCCCATCAACAGCGTAAAAAATTTGATGACTTCTCGACAAATGTATTGACAGTGTCGCAGTAATAAAAGATCGAATCCATAGAGATTGTGTTCGAACAAACCAACAATTATACAATATAAAAGAAAAATAATAAACGAGGAGATTTCAGATTTTTAAACGGAAAACAAATTACGAATTTGAAACTGAAGTAATTAAATATACAACAACATTCAGATATCATATATATATATATATATATATATATATATATATATATATATATATATATATATATATATATATATATATATATATATATATATATATATATATATATATATATATATATATATATATATATATCATATTTATTTATATTTTATTTCAAAGAGAATGCAACTTTCCATATTTTTTTACTTAAACGAAATCGTTTAATCTCGATATGAATAGCATCTCAAATACAAATGGCTAAAGAACCATAAATAGGAAAATTAGACTTATATGCGATACCAAAGTGTTAGCAACTTAGTTTACTAGTAAACGAAACGATAAAGTTTGGTCGAAGAAGTAAGATATACTTGCATTCACTGATAATCTATTACTCAAAAAAATCTTACTTTTATTTCTATATATTTTCCTAAGCATGTTCAAATCTAAGACTTCAGAAATATATTAAATCCCTTTTAATTTTACCCTAATATGCTGATAGATTTGTTTCTTTACTCTTCCATTGTTGAAATTAAATCAAACTATACACATAAGAAATTTATAAAGTACGTATATTGCATATTTTTCCATTCTCTTTGAGTTTAATAAAAGGATTTCACTATAAGCCTAGAGTCATAGCTAATGTCTAAAAATAATTGATTTATTATTAAAAAAAAATATTCTAAAATGATTGGTCTACTTCAATTTTTAATATAATATTAATTATATTTTTTTATTATTATTTTTATTTGTTTTTGTGATTTTTTTTACTAACAAGGACATATAATTGATCATAGTACAAAAGTGCACTTGGATTTGGTGAATTGTAGAGATCAAAGGAACCGAGCAAAAGGAACCGAGCAATAAGACGCAAAGTCAAAAGCTAATGATTCACCAATCAAAGAGGACAAAAGTCAAATAAACTTATCAATATGATGAACGGGACACAAGACTAGGCAACATTTAGAAGACTCTAACTAGAGCACAATAAAGGAACCTATAGGGATTTTTTTTTGTGCTTATCTAAGATTCAATTGTATCACAATGCATGAATCCACCAAACTCTCATATTTCTTATCTAAGAATCCAATTAGAGTACAATACATGAATCAAGTGGGTTCTCCCTATGCTTTTCTAAGACTCCAACTAGATTACAATGCAGGAACTCATCAAACTCTCTTTGTGTTTATCTAGACTCCAATTAGAGCACAATGTAGGAATTCATTTTACCCTCCTCGTGTTTATCTAAGACCCCAATTAAAGCATACTACAATAATCCATCAGATTTTCCTTGCGCTTATCTAAGACTCAAATTGGAAAACAATGGAGGAACTCACGAGACTTTCATATCACATATTAAAGACTCATATAAAAGCATAATGTTGAGACCTACTAGACTATTCTCACACCTATTAAAGACTCTTGCCAGAAGACAATGTTGGAATCCACCAGATTTTCCTTGCACCTTATAAAGACTTCTACGCGAGCACTATTCACCATAAAAAATAATATATTAATAGAATATGTGAAAAACCCACTAAAATACAAATAATCACAAAGTCTAATAAGTGCTTATTATGAAAGTACAAATAAAGATTAATAGAAAACATCACAACTAATAGAATAACAAATAAAAAAGGCAATGAGGAGTGCTCAAACACCTAAAAATAGAACTTTTAGGCTTAAGGGTAAAGCTCTTACCATCACAATCACCATCAACATATCAGAATCTATTAAAAGAACAAAAAATACCATATACCTTAACGTACTTCAGAACCAAAACAAATATCCAATCAATCTATTATAGGTTAATGAAGAAGATAGAGCTCTGAATATATTCAAAGTATGTGTAATGACTTCTCGGCAAGTGTACCGATAATATTGAAGTAATAAAACGATTGAATCCACAGAGACTGCCTCCAAGCAAGATAAAATATGTGCAATGTATAAAAATTAGTAAAGGATGGGGGGTCGAGTTTTAATGCGAAAAGTAAATAAACGAGTAAACAATGTCACGAAAGCGATCAGATTGTATTCTAGAATCACATATTCCTCTATTGTTAATGTTTGATGCCCTGTATGAATGATCTAATAAATATAACCCCACATTGAATTAACAAAACCGTTATAGTCGATCCCTCACGAAATAACTCACTAATAACTACTCTGAGCTTTTTATCCCTAGTCTGCCAGTGTAAGCAGGGTTAGACGATGTATACAATGTTAACTCTCTATGTCACTACTCGGAGTCTCATATCCCTATTCAACCAGCGTAAGTACAATAATTGCTCTAGGTCCAACACATAGACTAATGGTCAATATTACTTATGTGCCCAAAATCAGATTAAAATAGTATCTCACATAATAAGCATTACGAATAAGAAACAACAATTGAATAAGATTATAGATCAATATACAATAGTCAAATCAACATAGAATCCAAGAATATAGAAATAGGTTCATCCTAACACAATATAACCTAGAGAAGTTTAGCTACTCACAGTGTAACTAACAATACCACAACTGAAGATAAAAATAAAATGAGAAGTCCCTCAAAGAGATAGCCTCCAATGACTTAAAATGCTCTAAAAACCTCCACGTGTGGCCTCAAAATCATGCTTCAATCTCCAAATTTGTAACCCTTGTGAAAGTGCAAAAAAAATCCCCTTTTAAAGGTATTAGAATGGACCAGAACGCGTCAGAAAAAGCCCAGAAAAGTGACTGTCGTGCGCGTGATACCCTTCTTCGTGCGATACAACTTTAAATGCCCTATCACGTGCATGATGGTGCACGTGATTATTCTAGTGGATGCACGCTTTTCCACCTTTTTCATTCAAAATTTTACTAAGTCCATAATTTGCACACTTATCTATTTTCCCCTCATTCTTTGGTCATTATTCTTCATATTTGCTCGACTTTCACTTGTTTTACTCTGATTCTTCGACTAAATATATGCAATGACGGACTATCATCACAACCCCAAACTTGAATCGTTGCTTGTCCTCAAGTAACTCGCATGTAACTGCACATTTCAATAGATAACAAGTCGCACAATAACAATCGAACATCACCAACTTAAATATTTCTTTTACCCGACCATTGTTCTAGCTCCCCACTTATATCCGGTGAATCCGGAAAAACATCCTCAACATTGGCGAGTACTCAACATGTCTCTTAGCTCACTATAACTCACTCAATGGATAGGGTGATTTCTCAATCATCATGCAAAGTCAATTAAACCTAGCTTGATCATGTTCTAGTAGAGTTTATCATAGAAATCACAGCACACACATTAGAGTACTTTTCAGGTTGGAACTTGGCTTATGTTAGGGTAGACTATTTTGAGGAAAGTAGGTTTAAACCTTTGGAATTAGGTTCATAGTTCTCCTTCTATCATCATACCTCTTTGTTCCTTTTTAATAGTACTAGAGAGTTTTGTTCCTTCTTATAATATCATTATTTTCTTTTCTCATTCATTTTTTTTGAAGAAGTATCTCTTTTTTTTCCACTTCTTTTCACAATAATTTTTTAATTTTGGATCATATTCTCTAGTACCCCAACCCCGAACTTAAAACTTTGCTCACTTCTAAGAGAAACCCCAAACTTAATCTTTTTCATATTCTTTAGGAATTATACTTCTACCTAACTCCAAAGAGAGGGTGGAAAGAAAATATATTTCAAGTAATATGGCTAAGAACTTTAGACTATGTCATTGAAAGAAAGGCTTATGCTCAAATTGGTTAGCAATCGATATACCTATTACTACAAGGTCGTTTACAAAGGCTCAAAGTTATAAACAAAAAAATTCCTCAGTGTGTGTTGGTCAAACCAGATAACTTAATCGAAAAAAGATCAAACTAGATAAGAGAATAATGCATTGATACACTTATTAAGAAAGAAAAGTGAACAATCGAAATATTTAGCTCAAACCTTACTAGATGAGGTATCTGTAGGTTGAGTACAAGTCTGTTGACTCTTTTCTCATCATTCACCTTCAAGTTGCTAGTTGATATTGTGATGATCAAATTTCTTTTAATTCATTTGTTCAATGCTAAAGTGCTAAACTTGCAATCTGAAAGAAATAAAACAACTACAAACTTGTTTATTAAAGACAATATGGATCTTCATGGAAAGGTTATTCTTGAGTAATTAGTTTCTCGTGTGGATGCTCATGAAAAAAAGAAAGTAAATTCTGCAAAAAAAAACTAATTAAAATTGACGGGTTGCCTGCCATCCATCACTTCTTTTCCGTTAATAGCTTGACGCTCAATGCTCAAAATATGTTAAGCGCAATGGACACCCTTACGCCGCTGAAAACTTCTTTTTTCATTCTTTTGTGAACTTCACTACCTTTCTCTTCTAATTGATATCATGTTTCTAGATCTTCCACATACGGTGTCCATTGATATGCATTAAAACCACCCTCTCCTTATTAAACTTCAAAGTTAACTCACATGTCTCCACATCTATTTTTGCCTTCCTGGTTGCCAAGAATGGATGCCCGGGAATAAGTGATCCTTCTGAATCATTTTTTTCATGTCAATCACCACAATTTCTACAGGGAAGTTCAAACCATCGACATGAACTAGCATGTCTTGTACAATACCAAGTGGACGAGTCACAGATGAATCAGCCAAAGTGAGTGTCATATTGTTCGATATAATCTCTCTGATATCCAATTCCTTAAATTTTCTCAGTGACGTAACATTGATGCTCGATCCTAAGTCACATAAAGCATGTGGGATTTTTAACCCACCAATGGTGCAAGTGATGTTGAACTCCCTTGGATCCTTCATCTTTGGTGGAACTTCCGACAGTTCAATCGTCTCCTTTTTTTCTGTCATGTTGACCTGTTCTTGAGCCAATTTATGCTTTCCACCTTTCAACAATACCTGCATAAACTTAGCAAACTTGGGAATTAACTCTAAAATTTCATAAAAAGAGATACTTATATGAATTTATCTCAACATATTTTTAAATTTTTCAAACATTCCAGCCTCATCCTCATGTACCAGTTTCTTCTTAATGATGGGATATGGTGGTTTTATATTGTCTGGTAAAAGTGGGTTCGGTTCATTCATGATTTTCTCCTTTGTTCTCTTCCAAGGCGAGTTTTTGTCTATGAGTTGATCAATTGATACTCCTCTTTCCTTTTTGTCCCCTTGGTTTACACTCTCGTACTTTTCAATTTTACCTTGCTTTTTTCTCGATCTCATCCTCTTGAACTCTTTCAGCTTTATCCTTTTTAGTAACTACCCCAAAATCCGTATTCACAACCTTGCATGTTTCATTGTTAGGATTATCAATGGTGTTACCATTGAATCCTGCACTTGAGCTTGGTAAAGCAACTATTTGTCTAGATAATTGACCAATCTCAGTATCCAAATTCTTGATTGACCCATCATGATTTCTACTCAAAATTTCATGGTTTCTAGTTACATGATCAAAGTTACTTTGCGTGACTTTAATGAAATTCTACAAGGTCTCTTCCAACTGTGATGACTTCCTTTTAAACAGAGCTTGTTGGTTTTGTTGCATCCCTTGGTTGACATTTGAATTTTGATTATTATTCCAACTGAATTTTGGGTGACCTTTCCAACTCATAGTGTATGTGTTGGAATACGGTATGTTCTTTTGAAAATTAGCAAACTGGACCTCCTCACTTGTTCCTCCCAATGAACACCTTCCATTTGCATGTTCTCCTCCACAAAATCGCACCTAAGTGGTTGTACCTGGTTCACATTAGCTCTATCTAAGCTACCTTCAACTAGCTTTTTATTCAACAATTCAATTTGAACTAAAAGAGCAGTATGGGTATCAAGAGGTAACATACCTTTAGGTGTGCCCACTGTTTCAAGCTTGACCTACCTTTCACTTTTCTAACGATATTCATTCATACACATATTCTCAATGAGGTATTTTAGTTGTGGTTCGGTCATTTGGCGGATAGTACCTCTCGCAGAATCATCCAAGAACATGTGAGTTTGACTCCTGAGACCTTTATTGAAGTTTTGCATCTACTCCATATTATTAATGTTGTGATTCGGGCATCTGCGCAACAAAAGTTTGAATCTCTACCAAGCGTCATAAAGTGACTCAATTTCCTACTGTTCAAAATTAACAATTTCTGCTCGGTGCTCGGTAAATTGAGTAGTAGTAAAAAATCTTTCAAGGAATTTCTCCTTCAATTCCTTCTAAGTCCGGATTGTTTCATTCGGAAGGAAAATCAACCATCGCCCTTCCAATCAGTGAGAATCCAAACAACCTCAATTTAACATGGTCTTCAGTGACATCAGTTGGTTTTCACATTGAAGGTGCTTCATAGAAGTGTGCAAGATGCGCCCATGGGTCTCTAATCGCGTTCACGTCAAACAAATTTTCTCTTAAACCTGAAAGTACATAATTTTTAATACCAAAGTTAGCAGGGTCTGCCGGTACAAATCCCCTAGAAAATTGTTCTTCATCAATTCGTTTACAGTACTCCCCCATAGTGAGGGGTTGTGCAACTGGCATGACTTCTTCTTCAGAGTTGGAAGAACTTGATAATTGCTCTTCTTCTGGTATTCCTCCGTCTAGAGCTACTTTACTAACTAATTTTTTGAGAGCACGTGCAAGTCTTTCAATTTCTGGATCTAATGGAAGTAAATGTGATCCTGAACTGCGCATACACAAACAGAAAATACCTCAGAGCACTATGATAAACAAGAAATTAAAACAAAAATTAAAAAGACTAAAAATAAAAACAATTTTACAAACGTCGCCTTGTTGAAAAATCAATAGTCCCTGGCAATGGTGTCAAAAACTCAATGACTTCTCGGCAAGTGTACCGATAATGTCGAAGTAATAAAAAGATCGAATCTAAAGAAAATTCCTCCAAGCGAGACAAAATGTGTGCAATGTATAAAAACTAGTAAGGGGGTCGAGTTTTAATGCGAAAAGTAAATAAACGAGTAAACAATATCACGAAAGCGATCAAATTGTGTTCCATAATCCCCTATTCCTCTATTGTTGATGTTTGATGCCCTATATGAATAATTTATTCACTATAACCCCACGACAAATTAACAAAAATATTATAGCCGATCTCTCAAGAAATAACTCATTAACCACTACTCAGAGCTTTCTATTCCTAGTCCGCCAACGTATGCAGGTTTGGACGATGTATAGAATATTCATTCTCTATGCCACTGCTCAAGATCTCTTATACCTATCCAACCAACGTAAGTACAACAATTGCCCTAGGTCTAACACATAAACTAATGGTCAGTATTTCATATGTACCCAAAATCAGATTAAAAGAGTATCTCACATAAAAAGCATTACGAACAAGAAGCAATTGAATAATATTTAGATCAATAGGTTCAATCAATGGTCAAATCAACAGAATCCAACAATATAAATATATGTTCACCCTAACACAATCTAACCTAGAGGAGTTTAGCTACTCATAGTGAAATTAACAATACGAAAATTGATAGATAAAAATAACATGAGAAAACCCTTTAAGTGATTGTCTCCAATGACTTCAAATGCTCTAAAAATCTCCACTTGTGCCCTTAAAATCGTTCTTCAATCTCCAAATTTTGTAACCCTTGTGAAAGTGCAAAAAATCCCCTTTTAAAGGTGTCAAAATGGACTATAACGCGTCAGAAAAAGCCCAGAAAAGTGACCATCGCACGCATGATACTCTGCATCACGCACGCGATGCAGCCTTAAATTACATATCGTATGCACGATGCAACTTTAAATGACATATCGCATGCGCGATGCTACACGATGGCGCGCGTGATTATTCCAGTGACTGCACGTTTTGCTCTTTTTTCACTCAATTTTTCCCTAAGTCCACAATTTGCACCCTTAGCTATTTTCCCCTTATTCTTTAGTCATTTTTCTTCATAGTTGCTCGACTTTCACTTATGTTGCTCTGATTCTTCGACTAAATATATGCAATGACGGACTGTCATCAACATGCATACATGAGTTCACCCTTGATTTCCAAGAAATCATTTTCAAGCTAAAAAATATTATAATTTTCCACTTCTTTCGTCGTTTTAGTTTTTGTAATGCCATTAAATTAAATATCTATAAATTTTTCAAACAAACTAGTAAACAGAGTAAACATAATAGGAAAAAAATTGTTATAGAAATTTATATTCCCTTCTATCACTATTATAAATAATTTTTTTTATCTTAAATCTTGGTCAAAACACTAATTTTTAAGCTAATTAATATTTATTTACTAGTATATCTTTGATTTAATTTAAAAGTATTTAATGTTGGTAGTTAATTTATCAAATACAATTAAGAATATTATAGTAAATTTCTATTTTCTTGTACATGAAATTAAAAAAACTAATTATATTTACTTAACTTTCTTAATCAATATAAAAGTAGTTATTTTTGTTTATAATTATGATTGAAGAACGTATGTGCTATATAAGTTTAAATTTAACTTTAATGTGTAAAATTAAGGTATGTTTAATTAAATTTTTGGCCAGTTAAATTAATCAAATTTAAGAATATGTTTGGACCGATGGTATGTAATGAAATGAAATAAAGTGAAGTGGTAACTTATGTGATTCCATTGTTTAGATTTGCAAATAATTGATGGAATAAAATGGACACTATGCCAAATAAGGGAAAAGAGAGCGCTTTTTTTGGCCTATAACAGCGCTTTAAAGCGTCCTCTAATCTGGCGCTGGCATAGGTAAAGACAGCGCTTTTTTTCCTGGTGAAAGCGCTCTCTAAAGTGGCTCTTTAAGCCCTTTAAGGGCCACTTTAGAGGGCGCTTTTTAAAGAAAGCGCCCTCTAAAGTGGAAACTTTTAAGGGTTTAGAGGGCGCTTTTACTGGAAAGCGCTCTCTAAAGTGGAAACCTTTAAGGATTTAGAGGGCGCTTTTACTGGAAAGTGCCCTCTAAAGTGGAAATTTAAAGGGTTTAGAGGGCGCTTATTTTGGAAAGCGCCCTCTAAAGTGGGTGGTTATTTAACATTTACATGCATCACATGTCTCTGTGACCATATTCTCATTTCAGGTTATGTTGCAGCCACAAGAGGTAACCAGAAGAAAATGGCATACAGCTGCTTGTTATAATTCACAAGAGCAACTAAAGGTTCTTTTTATGCTTTTATAATATTAAAATACAAATACTGATATATGCTTATTGTTTATATGATCCTCTTGCTATTTGAAATGTCATGAACCGAAACCACTGCTACTCTAATTGAAATGTATAATAACCACTCTCTTTCATTTATTTGTTTATAATCAATCAATTACAACAAAAATGCAAGTATGCTGCTAGATTAGAAAATCACACTGTTTTGGTATTTTTCATATTTAACAAGACCAAAGAGCACAAAAATGAATTGAGTTGATTCAGAAAAAAAAAATATGAATGTGAATACATGAGTGAACACTAGCTGAAGTGCTACTCGAAAGGAAACTTCATCTGAAAAACTGTTGTATTTCTTCAAGAGTTTTTTCCTTTGTCTCGGGGACCCAAATGACAACAAATCCTGTTGTGAAAACACACACTGCAGTATATATTGTGAAGGTTCCTGATAAAAACATAGGAAGCTTCTGGTTAGAAACAATAGATATTTATAGAAAATTAATATAGGCAATGCACACAAACCTCCCGAACTCCAATCCAAGAGCAAATTTGCTGTTAATGTAACCAACCAGGAAAAGAACCAATTGGCAAGTGTTGCAAAACTTCCAGCTAGGCCTTTGATGTTAATCGGAAGAATCTATTATGTAAAATATATTCAACACATCAACTATCACATTATATTACAACAAAGGTTTGTTCATATAGGGTTGTCATGCATATTATTATTGAAGAAAATTGTACCTCAGACATTATAATCCATGGCATTGCTCCTAATCCCAGAGAGAATGCAATAACCATGACCTGAAAGAAATTAAAAGTTTATAATAATGAAGTTAGGGAAACAAACAATAGAAACCATCATTTGTGTAATAAAGTTGTATTTACACACCACAACTCCAGTCACCGATACGAGGCTCAATCTCGCATATAAATCAGAATCTGGTGATATATATTCCTGAGAGCAAATTCAACATAAAATATATTATCCATATAAAAAACCAAAAATATAAAGAAGAATTTACTGATATATAATCCTGTGAATCTGTGTTACAAATTTCTGAACATTTATGCATGAATGCATGTGTAATATCTAGTTAATGTATTATGTATACATAAAAATAAACAAAAAAAAATGTTCAAAAAATATAACAAACAAAAAAATTATTATTACCTTCAAGTAGAATGATATTGAAACAACCAAAAGACTCAAAGCCATTGCAGATGAAGAAACCTGCAATAGGAGATTTTGATTAATCTCTTATTACCCTCCAAACAAATAGTAATGTGAATGCAAAAATTATCGAAAAAACTCAGACTCACAATAAGTAAAAGTCGGCGACCAGATTTGTCTGCTAACCACAAAGTTAAAATCGTAGCAAGAACCTAAATGACATGTAAATATTGTTCAGATTATGGTCTGATAAATTTGGAACGTTACAAATTTAGTTTCCTTTCGGTCGAACCTGAACAGCACCAAAAATGAACAATAGCGAACGTCAGAAGAGAAACCAAGTAATATGAAGATTAGAAAAATACCTATGGTGTCAAAATCGAACAGCTAACAACGAATTAATAGAAGGAGGAAACGTCGTAGATCTAACAGAGGTGGAAGGAGAACGCCTTAGAAGTAGCGAAAATCGTAGCAATGAGAACCCTAACGTGAAAAAGAACGAAAATAACAGAGAGTGAAATAACAAAACGCGCAGTATGTTATAATTTTAATGATTACTAAAGGGGACCTTAGAGGGCGCTTGTGGAAAAAAAGCGCCCTCTAAAGGGGCCTAAGAGGGCGCTTATGAAAGCGCTCTCTAAGGCTTTCCAAAAGCGCTTTATAAACTGGAAATGAACATGGACTTATAGAGCGCTTTTTTAAAAGCGCCCTGTATTGTTGTCCCTCTATCTCCTCCTTATTTTTTCGCTTCACCTTAGAGGGCGCTTTATTACAAAAGCGCCCTCTAAAGTGCGCTGTCTATTCCAGTTGTTCGCTCCTTATTTTTTCGCTTCACTTTAGAGTGCGTTTTTGTAATAAAGCGCCCTCTAAGATGCGCTGTCTATTCCAGTTTTTGGCGTAGTGGGAACAAGATGAAATTCATTTCATCCCATTCTATTTAATTCCATATTTTTTGTTCCATCCAATTTGAAATGTATAGGATGAAATGAGATATTTTTAATAAAATAACTAAACAATAGAATATGATATATATTCATTCTACTCTGCTTCATTCTGCTATGCTATATTCCGCTCCGGTCCATTATATTCCATCAATCCAAAAATAGTTTAATAGTAGTATATAACATATCTTAAATATTCTTCCTTTGTCTTATAAAAAAATGTCTTATTTGAGTTATTCATGATTCTTAAGAAAATGATTAGATATCTTGATTTTAATGATAAATTTAATATCATTTACTAGAATATATTTCTTAATTGTAATTAATAAAGTTGTTGAGTAAAATAAAATTTAATTAATAAAGCTATAATATGGAAAAATAATAATAAATATTGCAATGCTATTATAAAAGAATAATTATTATTCTCTCCGTTTCTTTTTAAGTGTCATTTTTGTCTTTTTAAACACATTAAATATTGTTATTTTTTAAACAATAATTATTCTTTTATCTATAATATTCTTAATTATTTATTATATTTTTTCTGTAATAATTATCTATAAATAATTTTGATAAAGTAAATTTAATACTATATTAAATTTTAAAAGTGATAATTAAAAAAAAATAACATTTAAAAAGAAACTGAAAGAATGTAAAAAATAAAAATATAAATAAGATATTTTATGAGATGGAAGGAGTATTGTTTAACCAAATATCTATACAAGAAGTATTCAGATTTAATTCGATTTTCTTTCAACTAGTTTTAATCCAATCAAATTACTTCAAATCCAACTTTAATACTCTATCTGTCTCATAAAAAGTGTTTAATTTAAATGATTCATGGTTCTTAAGAAAATGATTAGATGAGTTAGTTTTGAGAATAAAATTAATATCATTTATTAGAATACTCTATTAATTGTAGTTAAAAGAGTGGTTAAATAAAGTGAAAATTAATAAATATGAATATGATAATGGAAAAATAATAATAATAAATATTGGATTGATAATATAAAAGGACAATTATTTTGAGACAGATAAAAAATGTAAATAAGATACTTTTATGAGACGATGAGGCGGAGGGAGTAGTATTAAATTATGACTAATGCTAAAATGTGTCCCAAAAACACAAGTTAATGATACATTTATAAAAATATTCTCTTCAAATACGTCCATTTGATTTCTTAAAACTTAAAATTTTATTTTATTTTATATAAAACTTTTAATAGTAGTAAATTTATCTTGTGTTTCAAGATTCTTAAATTATTTGCTGCTCAAGATCCTTAAAGTATTTGCTGTTGAGTTGAGGATGTAATGCAATATAGTAGCCGTTAATTAAGGTTATAGGGAATGGCGATAATGATTGAATTTGGTTAAAATAATGTACTCGTAGTTATAAAGGTATCTGCCTGTGTTTTGCTGCAAGTCGGTGTTTCTTGCGGCTACACTTTCCAAGGGAATAATCACGAGTCTCAAAAACACTCTTTCATCCATTATGTCTCTAACATTGCGTACCATTATTTCTAACGTCACCACCCACAAAACAGTTGACACCTTCCACTACGCGATGATCTCGTAATGTACTTTTTTACTTATACAAACTAGATACTCCTTCATGTCAAATTTTTATCCATATAAGTTTGTGGTGCGGTTTTACAATTTTGAAACAAAAAAGTTATGCAAATAATAAGAAAAAAGTGTGTGATTTGTTTTGAGTTTATTTAGTTTTGAAATCAAATCAACCTGATTTTAATTTGTTCAATTGCTTCGATTTTTATAAAAAAGATATTGAATTTTATATATATATATATATATATATATATATATATATATATATATATAATAACATAATTTTGTTTTTAATCATTTCTAGATTATCAAATCATAGTAAAATTAAGATTTTTTTTTTTGTTAAAATAACCATTTTTTAAATTTAAATACTTAAATAACCTATTTTTCAAAGGAGACATCCAACCAATTGGCGCATGCATGCATAGCAAATGAGCATAGGCGGCATGACCTAGACGCACGCATGCCTTGAAACCACATGCATTGGCACATGCATACACTACATCAATGTATGCGCCAATGCATGAGACACATGCACTTTTTTTTATTTATTTTATATTTTATATTTATAATTAATTAAATTAAATACTTAAATTAAAAACCATAATATATTATAAAGTAAAAATACATAAAATTGACAAGAAAATCAATGACTCGCCCGATTGAAACGCCCTCATGTTCCACATCCAGGTATGTTAGTCTATCTTCGAGGTCTCCCACGATTTTCTTGAGGTGTTTGGGGTCTTTGAGTGCTGACATGATGCAATGGTGGCTGATGTGAAGGTTCGGTGAAAGGCCCAACGATATTTGATAGATTTGTCATCATTTCTCCCCAATAGCTGGGGGATTGTCGCCAACGACGCTTCCGTAATTAAGTTTGGTGCTCATGTTGTCGTAGTTTGGTCATTGTAGTTTGGTGGATTGTGGACGGTATGGTTGCCCGAATTGGGACATTGAATCATTTTAGAAACGAAGTAATGGTTCATATGGTGTACTAAAGTCAAATAATGGTTGGGTGTTATGGCGATGGAAAGTTTTGGTGTTCATTGGTGGGGTGCTACGATGGCATGACGTTGAATCGTATGAATCATCTAGGCTATAGACTGTTGTGGTGGTTAAGGTTTGATTCCTGGTTTTGAGTTTGGGTGTGTGGCATGAATTGGTTGTGAGGTTGGGTGTTTGGTGGTTGGGTGTATATTGTAAGGTGATGGTGTGAGGTTGGTCGTTGGGTTTGAGTGAGTTGACATTGTTCTTGGGCAGGGATTTGTTGTTGGGCGTTTGATGACAAAGCTCGTTGGCATAGATCAATCAAATACCTTGACTCAAACACAAACTGTGGCGTTGTAACCGACCTAAACCATGCAATATAATGTTGAGTTGGTTTAGCACCATGTATGATTGATCCGTTTAAGATGTGTTGTCGTCGATTCCTCCAATGACGACACATCTCTTTTGCGAAGTCTCTCAAATCGGAATAATCTCATTGGCCATCGACTCTTTATTGATGTCAATCTCCCAAACATGTAGGAGGTTCTGGAATTTGTTGTTGCATGCTGAACCATAGTTTTCCACGGTCACTCTGGTGCATCTCCACAATAGTGAACTGAGTAATTGGTGTTTTTGTTATCCAAACTGCATCATCATCATGGTTAACCTAATGATCAAGACCCAGATATAGCCTCCAGATAAACTGTACAAAATATGACATGATTAGAGGACATGTAATTGAATATTTTTTTAAATCAAATGTAGAGTTGTGTAGTAGTATTACATCATATGGTCCAATGTGGTCTAAAAGATTGTGATAGACTACTACAGCGTGTTTGGGACACATGTTGTAGTTTATCCCTTTAACTGACCACCTAGATCGAAAAATTTGGAAATATATTAGTTACAGGTAGTTGTAGTATAAAGTCTAATGAATTAGATGATAAAATTTTAAACTTACTTTGTTGCATAAGGGAATGTGAATGACTTCTTGTTGACCAGGGCTAGTGACGACAATCTTGACCAACCCCATGCTTGTAGCAAATAGACGCAAAAATAAAACGTACAAGTATTTTTTTTTGGCATTTTTACACAACGAACTATATAGATGGTACAAAACATATGAACCCCAACTATATGTGCTTACCTTATTTATGTTACGTAACAACGGCAAATACATAATATTTACCATATTACTAGTACTTTCAGGAAATAAAAAATTACCAAATAGAATCATAATATAACACTGAGTTTTTATTGTCTTTTCATACTCGATAGATTCTTCGTTTAATGTTATACTCGAATAATATTGTTTAAGATATTTAAAATTAGTACATTGACCCCTAGATTAACCAGAAGTCTCTCTCGTAGTTGTGTCTTCACACAAATGGGCACCCAACAATTCATCGCATATAGAGTTATCTTGGTTAACTCTACCATTTACGGTCTTACCATCGATATGTAAACCTAACAACATGTAGGCGTCCTCAAGTGTGACAGTACACTCACCGAAAGGAAGGTGAAATGTGTGGGTCTCGGATCTCCATCTCTCTAACAAAGCAAGAATAAATTTGTAGTCAACCGAGTATGAGACTATGTTGAGTAGATTACCAAAACCGCGTCTTCGAATATATGGTTCTATCAAAGGATCGTGTGGTACATATTCATGTACACGACATCAAAATCTCTTTGGGTCCTAATAAAACATAAGTAAGAAATAAGTAAGAAGAAGTAATCAACAATAGAGACATTTTGTTACGAAATAAGAATAAGAATAAGTAATAAACAATATAGATTAAGTAATAACATACAAATGTCAGAATATTATTAATTGTTCCTCGATGTTCATCACCCATAGTCAATAGAGACATTGTTGCAGAGAGGTTGACTATTGCATAGACGTTGAGTGTTGCAGTGAAGTTGAGTGTTGCAGAAAGGTTGAGTGTGACAGAGATATTGAGTGTTACAAATGTTGAGTGTTGCAGAGCTTGAGTTGTTGCAATATTTATAGATGAGATATGTTGGTAAGTTGCACCATGTGATGTATAAGTGTACGCGCCATTGGCAAGGGCGCATGCCTTTTACTTTTGCATGCATGTGAGGATGCGTCAAAGGTAAGGGCACATGCCTTGTGTTTAAGCATGCATGTGAGTAGGCGCCATTGAAGATGACGCATGGGTTGCTTTATGCATCTGATCATGCGCCATCGATAAGGGCGCATGCCTTATCTTGTTAGGGCAGAAGCATCTTTGTAGAGAATTATGCAGGTGCATGCCTTGGCTTATTAGGGCATAAATATCTTCCAGGCGCCATTGGTAAGGGCGTTTGCCTTGTCTTGTCTCTTCATGGAATCTTGGAGATTCTTAAAACAGTTTATACATGATCAGTACACTTGCCTTGTCTTCCATATGTGTTGTCTTCACCATCTATCTTATTTAACTGTATGATAATATGTGATCAATGCACTCACCATCAAATACTAAACTTACATTTTAAAAAAATGTCTTCATCACCACATTATATGATCAGTGCCCATACTGCTGGTGAAATATTTGAGTGTCACTTATTCAGTTTTTGTTTTCGCAACACAACAGTAACTCGATTTATAATAAATCGATGATCAAATTGTTCATATTTGAAACAAATAATAGAAAAGAAATTGCAGTGTAGTCAGGTGGGACAAATTATCTACAAAAATCGGGTGTTCTTTGCAGGCAACAAAGTAAAGTTTTATCAATTGAAGATTCAAGATGATGACAAATATATCAAATACCACTGGACCTTCCACCGGACCTTCACACCAACCATCACTGCATCATGTCAGCACTCAAAGACCCCAAACACCTTAGGGAAATCGTGGGAGACCTCGAAGACAGGCTAACGCACCTGGATGTGGAACATGGGGTGTTTCAATTGGGTGGGTCATTAATTTTCTTGTCAGTTTTATGTATTTTTACATTATAATATAATATAATTTTTAATTTAAGCATTTAATTTAATTAATTATAAATATAAAATATAAAATTAAAAAAAAATGAAAGTGCATGCGCCACATGCATTGGCGCATACACTGATGTAGTGTATGCATACGGCAATGCATGTGACTTCACGACATGTATGCGCCTAGGCCATTGGCACCTATGCTCATTTTCAATGTATGCATGCACCAATGGGTTGGACGGCTCCTTTCAAAGCCAATTAGATGCGTCAGTTCAACTGACGCATAAGTAATGAAAGTTGGTTATTTCAGTAATTAGTTTGAAAAATATGCTATTTAAGTATTTAAATTGAAAAAAGTGTTTTTAAAAAAAAAATATAAACTTCATCATATTCAATAACTTCTTATTTAATATACAAAAATCAGATTAAATAAAAGTGAAATAAAAAACATAAAACAATATTAAAAACATTATAATGAAGTATAAAAACAGAAAAGGTGAGAGATTAGGGAAGATGAAAAAGAAAGAATAGAAGAGAGTAAAGAAGAAGTTTGATAAAAAAATTAGAATAGATAATAATAACATAAAAATGAGAAGATGAAAAATAAAGAACGTAATAGATGAGAGATTAGAGAAGAAGAGACGAGATGTATCTGAGAAAGAAGATGAGAAAAACACGCGAGACTACTATGAGAGATTTGAGAAGGTTGAAACTGAAGTCCTAAGTGTGAGGAATAGAAAATTGTTTGCAATCATAAGCCTAAGTTAGAATAGACTTATTATTATTTTTTATTATGTTTTCCAAGTTTAGTTTAATTTAGCTTTTATTTTATTTCCGTTACTCATTTTTTGAATAAGCAGTAATTTGACACTTTTTTACAGTGTAAATAATGGCTTGAGTTGCAAGTATCTGATTGACGCGTTCTTATATGTGTTGGAAAGTTAAGAGAAAAGACCACAAGTTTCATGTTGAAGTCAAAATCCAATTCGGGGTGAAGAGGAGTCAATTTGTCATTTTTCGTACCAGACTTAATAAAATAATTAATTTTCGACCTGAATTTATGTTTTCTGGGTCGGATACTCTTAGGGACCGATTTTCTTCTATTATTTAAGCAAACACGTAGTGTTACTGCTAGGTATTCAATTTACTTGAAATTAGAATAGACGACTACGAATTTCATGGAGAGTTAGACCACCAAAGGTTGATATATTGATTTTAGATTCCATCAAAACTTAAGGTTAATATAATTTCCAATTCAATTTTGATTCATTTTTCATTCTATCTATGAATCTCGTTTGCTTTATTGGATTTCTTATAGAATAGATTGGATTAAATTTGATTAATGCATGTTCCTTAATTTAACCGTGTTTAACTTAGATTTTTCGTGAATTCGCGTTATTTGTAATTGTATGCTTAATTCGGTAAATAAGAACATAACTCATATAGTATCGATGGTGCTTGTTTGATCAATGTTGTAATCGAAGATGAATCATATCCGCTTAGGAAATTGAGAAACCAAACCAGTAGATTAACTCATTCATCACATTCGTATTCAATTTATCTATTTTCGTTCATTTTTCTAATACCTTGAAAACCCCCCTTTAACATTTATATCGATTAAATTAATTAAGAGTCTTTGTGATACGACTCCAGTGTCACTTCCATGTACTATGTTTTATTAACTCATTTTTTACTCATGTACGATAATTGATCAAATTGGCGCCATTGTCGGGGACTCTTTGTTGATTTTAACAAATATTATAGTCATATGTGTTGTGTTTATGCATTCTTTCCCTAGCGATCCTGCGGTATAGATAATTCGCGATCTAGCATAAAAAACTCGGCCATTTGGGCAAAATATACCCCACTCCCATAAATGTGTAACAATTTTATCGCTTTCCATTTTATCACTTTGTATATCCGTCCAAACTTAATTGAATACAACATATTTTCTTGATCAAATGTCAAGTACCTCTTCCATTTAATTCACACAATTGCCATAATTAACTTCAAACACTTAATCCAACGTCAAGTCATTTTCAAAAACATTTTTACAATAATAAACTGGATGAAAAGGGATGGGGTATGTGTACCTGTCCACACCATTTCTCAAGTAATTAGTGTAGATGTTTTTGATTGGCTGTATTTTATGTTAAAACACTTACTGTACTTAGATGTCTTGACTGATGTCATGACATGCTTAAGTAGTATGCTGCAGGATTAGCTAATACAGGATTTACTAGATGTCAAACTGAATGTTATGACATTCATTCATGACAGCATTTTCTGGATGTCAAACTGAATGTTATGACATTCATCCCTGACAGCAGATGTTGAAGTATATGCTAATTTTTCTGTTATGTTTCAGTATTTATCTCAGGCTGATTTTCAGGAAACTAACAGCTGTGCTAAAATTAAGAGACCTAACATATAGCCTATTTGTTAGCACCCTAATGTGTGGAAATTAGGTTAACTTGCTTAACCCTAATTTTATGAAATTCAAGTTCAAGGCCCAAGTACTGCATTATAAAAGGATGGCAATCCTACTTTCAGCAACTCAGGGATTTGAAGCGTGAAGAATTAAATATATCATTATATATCCTTGATGTACTTTTATTGTGTCTTGAATTAGGTTTTACTTGTGAGCCAAGCAATTATCACCTAGATGATTGCATTGGACTAGGGTGTTTATTGAGTTGTAATTGTTGTGTCACTCTAAGCTCTTAAGCATGAGTGTTGTGTTTCTTGATTAAAGCTTTTAAACACAATCAAGAGTTGTTTGAAGTATATCTTCACCACTGACTTTAAAATTCTTAATGGTTGTAATCACTACAGTGATTGAGGGGGAGTGAGTAGGTACTCAGGTCTTAGTTTAGATTGGAATTGCATTGGGTAGGTCTTAAGTGATAGGATTAAACTGGTGGTTTAAGTCCTGAATTAATACCTCTTATAGTGGATTTCCTCCCTGGCTTGGTAGCCCCCAGAGTAGGTGTCTTTGTCACCGAACTGGGTAAACAATTCTCTGTGTCATCTACTGCTTTTTACATTTACTTTCTGCATACATTACCTGTCTGCGCAGAATTGGATGTCATAACATCCAATGTGACATCGATAGTCTGTTACTAGAATTTCAATTGACATCAGAGCAGGCACCCTGCCTGTTAATTTCTGGGTGAGATCTAGGGACGTTACTTTCTAGTACCATGGACAAGGATGTAGGATTCTCAAATAGACTACCCATGTTGGATGGTTCTAACTATGATGACTGGAAACCTCGTATGATAGCCTTCTTGAGGTCTCTGGATAGCAAGGTCTAGAGAGCTGTCAACAAAGGATGGGAACATCCAACGAAGACAGGTAAAAATGGAATCATTATGTAAATTCCTGAAGAAGAGTGGGACAAAGAGCAAGAGGCATTAGCCCTTGGAAACTCTAAGGCTTTGAATGCACTGTTCAATGGGATAAATAAGAACATTTTCAGACTGGTGCATCACTGTGAACTGGCTAAAGAAGTTTGGGATACTCTCAAAAAAATTCATGAAGGTACCTCCAAGGTAAGGATGTTTAAACTCCAGATGCTGACTACTAAGTTTGAAAGTCTGAGGATGAAAGAGGATGAGACTATTCATGACTTCCGCATGAATATTCTTGAAATTGCCAACACTTCTAGAGGCTTAGGAGAGAAAATGTATGAATAAAACTTGTAAGAAAGATTCTCAGATCATTGCCCAAGAGATTTGTCATGAAGGTTACTGCTATAGAAGAGGCTCAAGATATCTGCAATATGAAGGTTGATGAGCTTATTGGTTCTCTCTAAACTTTTGAAATGGGCTTGTGTGAGAATGTTGAAAAGAAAAACAAAAGCATAGCTTTTGTATCAAATACTGAAGAGGATTCAGAAGAAGGAAATATTGGAGGTGATGAAAGTATATCAGAAGCTATAGCCATGCTTGGAAGAAAGTTCAACAAGTTCATAAAGAAGATTGATCAAAAAGGTAGACCAAATGTCAAGAACACTTCATCTGACATCAGTAGAAGATCAAAATCTAAAGAAAAGTCCAACCAAGGCAAGGGAATCCAGTGTCATGGATGTGAAGGTTTTGGACACATTAGAGATGAATGTCCTACATTCCTCAAGATGCAAAAGAAGGGACTATCTGTCACCTGGTCTGAGGGAGACTCTGAGAGTGAATCAGAAGGAGAATCTGCAAAACATGTCACTGCACTAACTAGTGTTTGTGCCTCTGATGATGACTCAAGTGGAGATGAACTTACATTTGATGAACTTGCTGCTTCATATAAAGAGTTATGTGTCAAAAGTGCAGAAGTGTGTCTACAAGGAGAAAAGTAGAAGAAACTTATCAAGGAGCTGGAAGCTGAGAAGAAGAAGCATCTGACAGTCATAGATGATCTAAATGGTGAGATAACCTTGTTGACCTCTAAGCTAGATCAAATGACAAAATCCATCAGAATGTTGAATAAAGGAACTGACACTTTGGAAGAAATTCTAAAGGTGGGACAGAAATCAGGAACCACGTCTGGTTTAGGCTTTGTAAAGGAATCCTCATCTGAATTCAAAAGCTCAAAGGCTGAAGTTCAGAAAATCAAGCAGAAGTCACAACCAATGTCACAACATCATGGAAACAGGAGGATTAACCATCAAAAGAAGAAATTTCAAAGATGGAGATGCCACTACTGTGGAAGATTTGATCACATAAAACCCTTCTGCTACAGGTTGCATGGTTATCCTAACCAGACCCCTCAAGTCAGACCTAAGCAGAAGGCACCTAAGCATAATGCCCCTATCAAGAAACAACAATGGGTTGCTAGAATAGCTCACACATCTCTAAGGGCATCTACCAAAGAAGACTGGTATTTTGATAGTGGTTGCGATAGACATATGACTGGGATGAATAACTTATTGGTAGATATACAACCTCATACTACCAGTTATGTGACCTTTTGTGATGGAGCTAAAGGAAAAATCAAAGGTGTTGGTAAGCTGGATAGTCCTGGAGTTCTAGAACTGAATAATGTATTGTTAGTAAAAGGACTAACTGCTAATCTCATCAGCATAAGCCAACTATGTGATCAAGGCTTCAATGTACAATTCACTAAGGAAGAATGTGTTGTGACAAATGGAGAAAATAAGGAAGTTATGAGAGGATCCAGATCCAAAGATAACTGCTATCTATGGGAACCTAAAGTCTCAAACTACTCCTCAATGTGCTTCTTAGCCAAGGAAGAAAAGGAAGTGAAGTTGTGGCATAGAATACTTGGACATCTTCATTTAAGAGGAATGAAGAAGATCATATCCAAGGAAGCAGTTAGAGGAATCCCAAAGCTGCTTATTGATGAAAGAAAAGTTTGTGGAGAATGTCAGGTTGGCAAGCAAACCAAGATGTCACATCCTAAGCTTGGACATCCTACAACATCCAAAACTCTGGAACTTTTGCACATGGACTTAATGGGACCTATGCAGGTTGAAAGTATTGGTGGGAAGAGATATGCTTATGTGGTTGTTGATGATAAAGATGAAGAATCCAATGTCATAAAGGATGTTGGAACATTCCTTGAGACTTCAACAGAAAATGTACATGATACTCCTCCTGGACTTGAGTTAGAAGCATCCAACAAGGTGCCTTCTATCAGGATTCAGAAAGACCACCCTAAGGATCTTATCATAGGAGATCCCAATAGTGGTGTGATTACCAGATCAAGGGAGAATAGCTCAAATTCCTGCTTTGTATCCAAGGTTGAACCTAAAAATGTGAAAGAAGCTCTGACTGATGAATATTGGATCAATGCTATGCAAGACGAACTGGAGCAGTTTAAAAGGAATGAAGTATGAGAGTTAGTTCCAAGACCTGAAGGGGCTAACATCATTGGTACCAAGTGGATTTACCAGAACAAGTCTGATGAGAAAGGAGTAATCACTAGGAATAAAGCAAGACTAGTGGTACAAGGGTATACTCAAGTTGAAGGGGTTGATTTTGATGAGACTTTTGCACCTGTTGCAAGACTTGAGTCAATAAGGTTGCTGTTAGGTGTTTCCTGCACTCTGAAGTTCAAATTGTTCCAAATGGATGTGAAAAGTGCCTTTTTAAATGGCTACTTGAATGAAGAAGTCGATGTGGAACAACCTAAAGGGTTCAGTGATCCTAATCTACCAAAACATGTGTACAAGTTGAGGAAAGCTTTGTATGGATTGAAGCAAGCTCCTAGAGCTTGGCATGAGAGGCTGACTGGATTTCTGACTACTAATGGTTACAGAAAAGGAGGGACATATAAGACTTTATTTGTGAAGTATGAAGATGGAAAAATCATGATTGCCCAAATATATGTGGATGATATTGTCTTTGATGGAATGTCAGATAGAATGGTGAAACATTTTGTTAACCAGATGCAATCTGAATTTGAAATGAGTTTGGTTGGGGAATTGACTTATTTTCTTGGACTGCAAGTTAAACAGATAGAAGATTCTATGTTTCTCTCCCAAAGCAAATATGCCAAGAACATAGTTAAGAAGTTTGGTATGGATAATACTAGTCACAAAAGAACTCATGCACCTACTCATTTAAAGTTAACTAAAGATGAAGGAGGTTCTAGTATTGATCAATGCTTGTATAGAAGCATGATAGGTAGCCTACTATATCTAACTGCTAGTAGACCTGATATTGCCTATGCAGTTGGTGTGTGTGATAGATACCAAGCAGAACCCAAAGTGAGACACTTAAATCAAGTCAAGAGGATTCTCAAGTATATTAATGGGACTTATGATTATGGTATGCTCTACTCTCATGGCTCTGAGCCTATTTTATCTGGGTATTGTGATGCTGATTGGGCTGGGAGTGCTGATGACAGAAAAAGCACATCAGAAGGATGTTTCTTCTTGGGAAACAATCTCATATCTTGGTTCAGCAAGAAACAGAACTATGTATCATTATCCACTGCAGAAGCTGAGTACATAGCAGCTGGAAGCAGTTGTTCCCAACTGGTATGGATGAAACAGATGTTGACTGAGTATAATGTCACTCAGAATGTCATGACATTATTCTGTGACAATCTCAGTGCCATCAACATTTCAAAGAATCCTATCCAACACAGCAGGACCAAACATATTGACATTAGACATCACTTCATAAGAGATCTGGTAGAAGACAAAGTGATTACCTTGGAACATGTGGCAACTGAACTACAACTTGCTGACATATTTACAAAGGCTTTGGATGCTACTCAGTTTGAAAATTTAAGGGGCAAGTTGGGAATATGTCTTTCTGAGGAATTATAGCAACTAAGGATGTTAGGAATTTACTGTTTAATATTTCAAATTATTAAACAATTGAAAGTGTGCTCTGAAGAATGTGCTGATGGCAAGTCTAAGGAATTCAGGAAAGTGTATGTGAGAGGCAAGTGTGTAAATTTCTCTCCTTCAGTGATCAACAAGTATTTGGGAAGGCCTGATGAAGCTCAACCTGAGCTTGAGGTGACTGACAACAAAATCTGTCAAGTCATCACTGCTAATCAGGTAAGGAAGTGGCCTCTCAAAGGAAAATTGGTGGCAAGTAAACTGAGTGTCAAGTATGCAATGTTGCACAAGATTGGAGCTGCTAACTGGGTGCCCACCAATCATAAATCTACAGTTGCTGTAATGCTTGGAAAGTTTATACATGCTATTGGAACCAAAGCCAAATTTGACTATGGCTCCTATATTTTTGATCAAACTTTGAAGCATGCAAGAAGCTTCAGTGTGAAGGGTCCTATGGCCTTTCCTTCTCTCATCTATGGTATTATTTTGAATCAGTTTCCAAACATCTTAACTGAGAATGATTCTGTGAAGAAAAGAGACAACCCTATGTCTTTCAATCATAAGTTGTTCCTAGGTACCCATGTCCCTGACATTGTCATGACATCATGTGAGACATCACGTGTAAGCAATCAGCCAGGTAAAGCTGTTGTCATTGCAATGCTCAAAGAAACCTGCAGGGAATTAGAGGCAAGGAAGCTGAACTTGGAAAAATTGATTAGCTCTTTGGAGATGACTGAAGGTGATGTGCTAGCTGATGGTGGAGAATTTGGTGAAGCTGCTGCTGTTGCAGAAGAAGCTAAAAGACAAGGTGAAGAGGGAGAAGCAGATGCCAGTCCTGATGATGGCACAAATGATGATGCTGACTCTGAGTCAGATGACTAGAACATTTCTTGTGTTTCTGATAATTGCTTGTATTTTTATTTTTTTTGGTCTGTAATATTAAGTGTTGCTTTGGCAACATTTTTTACAAAAAGGGGGAGTAACACTTGTACCCCAGGACAACAGATTTCTTTGAAGTTGAAGGTCCTCTAAACAAGAGGTTATGTTGCTGTTTGCTCTCTGCTTGATCTTCTCTTGTCCTGCTGCTGTTTGAAGTTTAACTTCTATGTTTGCTAAGTGTATTAGCTAATTTGATTCTCTGCTTGGATGTGTGCTTTGTGCTTCTGTGAACTCTGTTGTGATGCCAAGTTGTTTTAGCCAAAAATTTGCCAAAGGGAGAGTTTGTAGATGTTTTTGATTGGCTGCATTTTATTTTAAAACACTTACTGTACTTAGATGTCTTGACTGATGTCATGACATGCTTAAGTAGTATGTTGCAGGATTAGCTAATACAAGATTTACTGGATGTCAAACTGAATGTTATGACATTCATTCATGACAACATTTTCTGGATGTCAAACTGAATGTTATGACATTCATCCTTGACAACAGATGCTGAAGTATAGGCTAATTTTTCTGTTATGTTTCAGTATTTATCTCAGGCTGATTTTCAGGAAACTAACAGCTGTGCTAAAATTAAGAGACCTAACATATAGCCTATTTGTTAGCACCCTAATATGTGGAAATTAGGTTAACTTGCTTAACCCTAATTTTATGAAATTCAAGTTCAAGGCCCAAGTACTGCATTATAAAAGGATGGCAATCCTACTTTCAGCAACTCAGGGATTTGAAGCGTGAAAATAATTAAATATATCATTATATATCCTTGCTGTACTTTTATTGTGTCTTGAATTAGGTTTTACTTGTGAGCCAAGCAATTATCACCTAGATGATTGCATTGGACTAGGGTGTTTATTGAGTTGTAATTGTTGTGTCACTCTAAGCTTTTAAGCATGAGTGTTGTGTTTCTTGATTAAAGCTTTTAAGCACAATCAAGAGTTGTTTGAAGTATATCTTCACCGCTGACTTTAAAATTCTTAATGGTTGTAATCACTGCTGTGATTGAGGGGGAATGAGTAGGTACTCAGGTCTTAGTTTAGATTGAAATTGCATTGGGTAGGTCTTAAGTGATAGGATTAAACTGGTGGTTTAAGTCCTGAATTAATACCTCTTATAGTGGATTTCCTCCCTGGCTTGGTAGCCTCAAGAGTAGGTGTGTTTGTCACCGAACTGGGTAAACAATTCTCTGTGTCATTTACTGCTTTTTACATTTACTTTCTGCATACATTACCTGTCTGCGCAGAATTGGATGTCATAACATCCAGTGTGACATCGATAATTTGTTACTAGAATTTCAATTAGATTGTCGGTCGTGCTTAGCTTGTGACTCAATACTTGTCTTCCATTCAAAACACTTAAAAAACGAGTTTAATTCGGTCCTCATGGGATGAAAAAGAGAGGTCAAAATGCACTTGTCCTTTCAACTTCTGAGTATTCTGATTGCTGGTCGTACTTAGCTTGTGGTTAAATGCTTGTCTCCCTCTAACTACCAACGATTAAACTCGCCTCAAAAATTTCATAAACAAAAAGTTTTGGGATGAAAAAGAGAAGTCAGAATGCATTTGTCCTTTCAGCTCCCGAGTACTTGGATTGTCGGTCGTACTTAGCTTGTGGTTCGATACTTGTCTCCCACTTAAAATCAATCAAATTCAATTTTTTCCGTCTTGGGGCATTCAAAATATTTTCATAAAGGATATGTTATTTTCGTTCTACCGCAATACAAACAACGCTTAAACCTCCCATGCGCGACTATATAGGTAACATTTAACTACTATCACGCGAATGTTAACATTGTTCAATAAAAACAACCAACAAATATTTATTTTCTACCCCATGAACTACGGGGCTCTGATTTCTAAGAGAAATGAGCTCTAGACCAGTATTTTCAAAAACCACCTTTGCAAGACCAAGAGCTCCCCTCCTGAGCCAAAGACGAGCAAAAGGCCATATGCTCCTGGGAAGTGATGGGTGTCACTAGTAAGAAGCGCTCCAGAAAATCCCCGCAGTTAGAAGTGAAAGAATTGAACCAAGGTACTTAGGGATGAAGGGAGTTTAATCCTTGATCTCGAGCATCGTCCAACAATGTACGAGACACAAAAAAGAGGTTAACAAGATCCCCAATGTAGGTTTCTAAAATTGGTACCTTACACAAAGTTGGAACCCCACCATGAAGGCCCAGGTTCGAGGATGAAGCTGTGAGGGGGCAAATTTTATATGGTCAATCACGGCCACCGCAAAGTCAGAGAAGGGCATATGTATTCCCAATCGAGATAAGAGAAACTTGTACAGGAGAATCGAGCAACCCTCAAGAGAATTGTATACCCTCTTATCCTGACCTACTTGCAGAATATCCCAATCCTAGGAATTTCCAACTGTGATGTTGGCCTGGATTACAACATCGATGGTGTTCATAATGGAAGGAGTCCCAAGTACTTCAGCAGTTACCCAATGGTACCTACTCGCATTGGCTGACTCTATTAATATTATAACCTTGCGGACCAAAACACCGGCTCTATGATGATCACCAGGATTGACTGAGAAAAACCACTTTTGAAGGGGTAAGTATTTTGTATCGTCTCCATAGGGATTAGTGCAATATGACCGCCATTCAAAAGTTAATATGATTTTAAGGAAACGTTCATAAGAGTTTTGATTGCGGAAAGTCACGATTGTTAACGAGCTAAAATAATAATAAATGCTACGAAACTAGCAAGTAGATAAAACATGTCAATATTGGGTTTCATTAACCTTTTTCATATGTATTCAACTAATCTAGTATGTGAACATAGTTATGTTGGTGTAAGTCCTAGACGCCAATACTTTTGGTAATTGTATCAAATTATTCATTAATAATAAAAGGTTTTTTTCTTTATTATGTTTGTTTAATAAAGTCCCTAGAATAATTAGTTTGTTTAATGTATCAAGTGTGACTTAATCATGAGATCCCATTAAACATAAAGAAATTATTCTTAAAGTATCTGTAGTTGAGCTTTGTTATGAGGTGGGATAATATTAAAGCATTAAGACTATTATGTATATAGACTGATGATCACATCTCATGGATCATGGATAAGGAGTTATCAAGTCTTAAACATAGGTATGAATATTAAGAGTGATATTTATACTGGATTGACTCGCTATGAGAATACTATATAGAATGTTATGCAAAGTGTCATAAGTTATTCTCATGGTGATAGTGGTGTATACCATCCTTTGACCTGAAACCACTATGGACCTAAGATGTAGAGTCGAGTGCCTTATTGCTGATCAAATATTGTCCGTAACTGGGTGACTATAAAGACAGTTGATGGGTACTCCACGAAGCATGCTGAGGGACATGAGTGACCTAGATGGAATTTGCCCATACTTCGTAATAGGATAAATGTCTAAGGGCCCAATATTGAACTGGACAAGGATGACACAGTCTATGCCCTGTGTTCAATATAGACATAAGGGAAAAAGAGTAATTATACACATAAGGGAAAAAGAGTAATTATACACATAAGTATTACCATAAAAGGATTTGCCAGATCACATGACATTTTCATATCGTGGGTGTCGCAACGCGAAAAACAACCGGCGGGAAAAGACACAGAGCCGCCACCGTGCGTTATTTATCCCAAAGGAGGGAAAGGAAACGCTCGAAGTAAACCTGAAAAAGGGAAAGGAATGGTCTTACGACCAGAGATTGCAAGGTACGGGAGTCGGTTACGCAAGGGGAAGGTATTAGCACCCCTCACGTCCGTCGTACTCGACAGGATCCACGCTCAAAAGAATAGAAAAAGGTTGCTAAAAAACTGCTCAAAGAATGCACACACACTGGAATAAGCAACAAATGAAAGAAACGGAGGAAGTGGACTCGGCAGGATGTCGCATCCTGGGCCTACGTAGTTTGTCAGAAACAAACATCAGAGTCAACGTAGTTCGGGGAAATGGGAAACATGCTCGCTAGGATATCGCATCCCATGCCTACGTATCTTCTCTATCCAAAGAAGAATCAGAACACTCGTAGTTCGGCTAACGCACGCCGAAACAAAACACAACACAAAGACGCTGAGACGTCGAAAGAAACTCAACAAGGAAACGGAATGCCAATAGCTGGGCTTATATCCGACTCCAAACAAAAGCAAATAAGGAAACGGAATGCCAATAGTTGGGCTTACATCCGACTCCAAACAAATAAACAATCGCTAACCAGCGAACACCAAAGGTTCTCCAACTGGCAAACTAAAAGGGAGTATGGAACTCGAGCCTAGTAGCTATCACACAAACACCAAGAAGACGCTGAGACGTCAAAAGAAACAAAGAGGTTGAACACACAGACTAAAAGGGAGTCAGGAACTCGGACCTAATAGCTGTCAAGCAAACACACACAGAAAAAGAAAAGGATGCCCGGAGAGATCTCGCACGATCTCCTGCCTACGTACCTCATCTGGTATGAGGATCAGGGCGACGTAGTTCCCCTTAACAGGGGAGAAACTCTCTCCTAACCAGAGACCGGGGAATAACAAACTAAAAGGGAGACTGACTCGAGCCTAATAGCTGTCATGCAATCCATAATAGCCCTAGGTTGAGGTATCTAAACAGAACCTAACTCGCACAGGAAGCAAGTCAAAACGAACAGCAAATAATCATCAATGAAAAGCAATCACAAAATCAATCATCACACTCTATATGCAAACAAGAGGCTTAGACAAACTGGTTGGGCTTTAGTCAAGGGGTCATATCAACCTCGACAAACAAGCCAAAACTGTATGGGTGTCTGAAGCTCTTAACCACTGACATTGACCGTCAGGGTGAGCAGATGAAAGGTAATGAGGGTTAGACCTCATAGCTCTTAACCCTGGCCTGGGTGAGCTTGAATCAATGAAAGCATGGAGGTCCAGAATGAGGGATCCTATTCCACTTGACCGACTCTATACAAGGATCTTGGGTTAGGTTCAATAGCATCAACACGTAGTGCGAGCATAATGAACGACTCAACGAATAACAGGGGACTGACTGCTAGTCCCTTCTATCTGTCAATTGCCTCTTCACTTAGGAGGACTTAACAAGTAACATGCCTCGACAAGGAGGTCTTCAGCACAAATATAAACAAACACATTCATTGCCTCTTAAGGAGGACTTCAGCCAAACGCCTGCCAAAAAAGCGACAGGGCTTCCAGACTACATGGAGTTAGAAGGCTAAGCTACCTCAGTGGTGTACCAACCACACTCCAAAGCAGAGCAAAGCTAGCTAGCAAGAGCTAAAAGCGGCTAATGTACCTGTACAAAAGCTAACCAATCAGTATTGTATTCATAGAAACAAACAGACAACAACAGGACTTTCCAATATGTACACAAAGCAAGTCATAAATGCCATCACTCAAGTGAGTTCATCATCAAAGGACCTACAACACAATAAGAGTTAGTAAACCAAATCAACTTGCATCTCAAGTAATGAGATCACATCAACCAATAGAGCTAGATGCTTGAACCTGAAATACAAAGCTCAAATGGTGAGTACAAACCACTAGTACCAAGACTAGGGTCAAAGGCAAAGCAAATAGTCAAAACAGAAGTTGATACTTCACATGAAGCACATTCAATCCAACAAGAACATGTCCTAAAAAGGACCAAAGCCAAATCAAAGGACAAAGCCATCAAGTGAGCAAGATAAGGCAAAGGCAAGCAAGGTGGTCACAATTGGACATTCAAATGAGAAAATTCACATTAAAACAGAAATGAATCCAATGATCATGAATTTTTTTATGTGAATTCAACATGTTATGGACAAGCATCATACAAAAATTCAACTCCAGAAAAGTTCATATGGTAAGCCAATGAAAATGCACAAGTGCTACATCCAAATTATGACACAAATTGTCACACCAAATGTCCATGTATCCAAAACAGTGATAACAAATGCTAAAAATGCCAAACCAAATCTCAAAAATCCAGTCACATGTTAGGAACAAGCATGTCAAATTTCAAGCCAATTGGACAAACTATGAGCATTTCACAAAACAATTGATCACAACATGTCAATTTTGCATCATGTGCAATCAACAATCAACAAATAAAATTCCAGAAGTGCAAAAATCATGAAATAAACATCACAAAATAATAGACATCATAACAAGAATGTGAAAAAAAGTTGCACTCAATTTGGATTAATCTAGCATCTTTTATGAATTTTGGAAGTTGATGACATATTTGAAATAATCATGAAAATGAGAGGGAAATGCCAATTCAAAAATGAAATCTCAAATTGCATTCAGCCAGGTTCGAACCAGCGCTTGGAAGGTCCACAAGAGCGCTCAAATATTAATTCCCAAATTGTCATGGCCAGGAATCGAGCCCTTGCACCTTAGGTAAAGCAAACGCTCAACAATTAACTCAGAAACCACATGGCATGGAATCGAACTGAGGCACTTGAGGTCAAAACATGCACGCTTAACAAAATAATTCCAAATTGCCACAGCATGGACTCGAACCCAGGCGTCCAAGGTCAAAGAATGCGCTCAAAATAAATCAGAAAAACACACGAGGCCAGAATCGAACCGAGGCAAAGGTGGTAATGGCGCGCTCAGGGACAAAACGATGCCGTTTTGCCTGAAACCCTAGCCAGAATTACAGGCGGTGGCGCACGGTGGTTTCAACCACCTTCTCCGGCCAGCCAGGCGGAGCGCCACCGTGGCAAAATGTAGAAATTGGCAAACTATATATCATTGGAAAGCTCTTTCCATGTGCATTTCAAATATGCTATTATCTAAGCCTAATTCACTATAAATTTTCTGGATCGAAGGAAATAAGTTTCATGCATCAAACTTAAAATCATCATATCTCACTCATTTTTCATCCAAATTCAAAGATATTTAGATCAGAATCACCAGCAATGAAAGATCTACAAGATCATGGCAATGAATTGAAGAATAATGAGATTCGAATTTTCACCAACCTGTTATGCAGTGATCAAAAACAGTGGATTCAAGCTTCCTCCAGCTCCAGATATCCTCTATCAACCTTGTGGTGAAGCTTTATGCACGAAATATCACTTGAAAAGGCTTGGATCTTGCTTAATTTGAACTTTCCATTGATATGCAAATGCACTTGAACAGCTCCAAACCTTGCTCAATTACCACAAAAAATGGATGAATTCTGCTCAAAACTCCATGAGGATGAAGGATCTAGGAAGAAATTGTGTGCTTGTGTGGAGAATTTTTGAATTTCAATGAGAGAGAATTTTGGAGGGAAAAGAAAATTCTAGATCTAGAATTGTGATTATGAGCAATTTCTGTTAGGGTTATCTATTTATATGACTCACTAATGACAATGCTAATCCCAATTAGACTTGGTTAATTAAAATTAATGAATTATGAAATGTTTTGCACAAAAATGAAAAATGAGCTTGCATGCACAATTCCTACGTGAACAGTGCCATGCAAATATCCAAATCCACTTAAAATCATCTCATAAACTCAATGGAAGTGGAAATTTACTCATGTGATTCACCAAATTTGAATTCCCCATTTTCCCTCCAAAATGCATATGAATGAACATTTGATCATGTGAACTTTTTTCATGCAATGCAATGGTTGATTTGGAAAATATTGATCACAATAAGCAATTTGCAAAAAGAGTGGCTCAATTTGGAGTTTTGGATCAAAAGTTATGGCACTTTGAAGTCCCAAGCATACTTCGTAATCATTTGTTTATAACTCCTCAACCATTCATCAGATGCTCATGATATTGGACTTTTTGGAAAGAGGAGAGAAAGATCTTCAACTTTCATGTTCAACAAAAATTCATTTGAAGCTTCTTTGATGATGTAAAGTCAAGTTGAATTTGAATCAAAATCTTTCCGTTTTTGGAAACTTTCAATTACAGGTCACTTTCCATTTTTGGAAACTTTTGTCCTGACTTCAAAATCTTCAAGATATATGTTTATAATGACAAATGAACCTCTTTTGAACATTAATGAAGTGTTGAAACTCATTTCTCCACCTCAAAGCCCTCAGCTCTTGCACAGTTGACTATATAGGTCCTCAGATGACCTTGACATGCTCTGATCAGCTTGAGCCTCTACCACTTGAGGAATTTGCTCAGAAATGAACCCCTATCTCATGTAAGCTCAATATGATACTCATGTGATCTTCATTTCAATAGAATACCTCTTCTCCTTGAAAAACCCTGGCTGGAAGAAAGGCAATGATCAGGGTTTACCAGAGGTCAAAACCCTAATCCAGAGGAACCTGAGCTTACACAATGAAACCCTTGAGGATGACATAACCATGATGATGGTAACATATCCTTGCAAGCAATATAATACTCATGACCTTTGAAGGCTTAGGAAGCCCTAATTGAAGTACAAACCCTCAGATGGTTGATCCTTAATCCAATAAGACCCTCAAGCTCAAATCATGTACCTTCTACATCTTCTGAAAAGACTTTGGAGGATGATCTCTTATTTCCATGAAATGCAAAAATGCAATGCCTAATGCCCTAAAAATGAAATGCAATATGCTAAACTAGTCCCAAGAAGAGGAGGGCAAATTTTGAGGTGTTACAACTGCCCCTATTCAATCCACTATGAACCTGTCGATATGAACAACCTCGGCTTTCAGATGATCAGGGTGAAGAGTGATTGAATACCAAGAACAGACGAACAATTTGCGCTCCGTTGGGGATTATTATTATTTTTGCTTTTTCTTGAACCCCAAAATTTTCTGATTTATTTTTTTCGCGCGGATGATCCCTGATCGTCGCATTTGGACCCCGATAACTTCATGTCAATCTTGCTGCCAAACAATGAACCTCGTTCTCCATTTTCCCATGCTAATTCCGTTGGCAATGCCGGAAATAACACCAACCACCACTCTGATGGCGACATATCAGAGGATATTCGACCAGACATTTACCAATGACTGGGAAGGAACTCGACGTTTACTGACATCGAACAATGATGTTAACTAACACCAAAGAAAAGATACTCGACCAGACATTTACCAATGACTGGGAAGGAACTCGACGTTTACTGACATCGAACAATGATGTTTACTGACACCAAAGAAAAGATACCCGACCAGACATTTACCAATGACTGGGAAGGAACTCGACGTTTACTGACATCGAACAATGATGTTTACTGACACCAAAGAAAAGATACTCGACCAGACATTTACCAATGACTGGGAAGGAACTCGACGTTTACTGACATCGAACAATGATGTTTACTGACACCAAAGAAAAGATACTCGACCAGACATTTACCAATGACTGGGAAGGAACTCGACGTTTACTGACATCGAACAATGATGTTTACTGGCACCAAAGAAAAGATACCTGACCAGACATTTACCAATGACTGGGAAGGAACTCGACGTTTACTGACATCGAACAATGATGTTTACTGACACCAAAGAAAAGATACTCGACCAGACATTTACCAATGACTGGGAAGGAACTCGACGTTTACTGACATCGAACAATGATGTTTACTGACACCAAAGAAAAGATACTCGACCAGACATTTACCAATGACTGGGAAGGAACTCGATGTTTACTGACATCGAACAATGATGTTTACTGACACCAAAGAAAAGATACTCGACCAGACATTTACCAATGATTGGGAAGGAACTCGACGTTTACTGACATCGAACAATGATGTTTACTAACACCAAAGAAAAGATACTCGACCAGACATTTACCAATGACTGGGAAGGAACTCGACGTTTACTGACATCGAACAATGATGTTTACTGACACCAAAGAAAAGATACTCGACCAGACATTTACCGATGACTGGGAAGGAACTCGACGTTTACTGACATCGAACAATGATGTTTACTGACACCAAAGAAAAGATACTCGGCCTAACATTTACCAATGACTGGGAAGGAACTCGACGTTTACTGACATCGAACAATGATGTTTACTGACACCAAAGAAAAGATACTCGACCAGACATTTACCAATGACTGGGAAGGAACTCGACATTTACTGACCTCGAACAATGATGTTTACTGACACCAAAGAAAAGATACTCGACCAGACATTTACCAATGACTGGGAAGGAACTCGACGTTTACTGACATCGAACAATGATGTTTACTGACACCAAAGAAAACAGACATTACGGGGATCGACACGACACTTACCGGTATCACAGGGATGACATCTACATATGTCAAAACAAGGCAGACGCTTGCCGGGGACTAACTGGGGAATATTGTTGATCCAAAATCATGATGCTAAACTCCTCAGAGTAACACCTTCCCACTTCCATCTCGCACGACAGAAATTCTTCCTCCAATATCGCACTACTGGGGAATACCATTGACCCAACATCACGATGCTAAACTCCTCGGAGTAACATCTTCATCATCCGGCGAAACCCACTCTCAAACGGTAACCACGACTTGAGTCGCGTTGATCGTGTCATAATGCTAACCTCCTCGGAGTAACATCTTCACCATCCGGCGAAACCAACTCTCAAACGGTAACCACAGCCTGAGGCTAACTGATGCTTGCAATGCGGAGGCTGATCTTCCAACCAAATAAACCGATTCTCAAACGGTAACCACGGCTTGAGACTAGCTTATGCTTGCAATGCTTATGCATGAGTTGTTTTTCAGCGTAATGCTCCATAACCATGGAAATGCTACGCAATGAGTTATGCAATATGCTATGCTCTTCTAAATGATGAATGCATAAAAAGTATCCCCCTCAGGGAACTCTACTGGGGAGCTCGAGGCACTCTGCTGAGGAGCTTGATATCACTCCAATCTCCACCCTGCTGGGGAATAGCACTGCTGCTGGGGAAAGGACAACCCTCACCAGGGATGACCTCCACTGAACCTGATCCGCTTGGGGACTTCGCTGGGAAAAAGCTACCGACGCACACCTCCGTTGAGGAAACAACCATCCTCCAACTTGCTGGGGATATAACACTCCACCCTGCTAGGGGTAACAACAACCTTCAGGCCTGGCTGCCGAGGACACCGGTCTCGAACCCGCTGGGGAGATAACAATCCCGACCCTGCCAGGGAAAATAACAACCTTCAGGCCTGGCTGCTGAGATAACGCCGATCTCGCATCTGCTAGGGAGATAACAATCCTGACCCTGCCAGGGAAAATACGGAATACCTCGACACGGAACACCTGTAGACTCATCGAACACTGGTGTCCACCATCTAACCATAATATCAATCCTACTTCTTCAGACTTTGAAGAGTCTTCTTGATTAACACTCAAGGATCGTCGCGATTCTTTCGCCGTCCTGACCATTCGTCAATTCCTTTGTCCCTGATTGGACTCCACGGGGATCTTTTGTCAAAAGCTTCACATCACAACCTGCAAGTGAGTGAAAATATCTAACAGCACCTGCAAAAGAGATCGTTAGATAAAAACGTGCCCCAGGCGTGCCAAGATTCCAACACCTGGGTCACTCAACCTTCTGAATAAGATTTCAAGTTTTCAATCTTATGAACATGCATTTGAAGGGACCCATATGTCTTAAAATGCAAAGATTCTTTATCAAAATAAACTGATGTTTTTGCAATCAAAGCGGTAATGAAAACAAAAAACAAAATTATTTGACTGAATATGCATTTTATTGATTGAAAAAGGTGGCTCAAAATCGAGCAAAACACAGGAAGCAATCCCTGAAAAGAGGTAATTGCGCACAAAAGGAAAAATCTATCCTAATGGCAATGTGAAACCGTGATCTCATCGAGTTCCAACTCGGTTACACCCCATATGTCCTCAAGACTCTTCGTGCTTTTTGCCTTCTGAACAAGACGCTTCTTATCGATCCCTGCCGGGGATTATCCAGGTGCCTTAACCAAAGTACTAACGATCATGCTGGACGCAGTTGTTCGTTTCAATCCCTCTTTTTCCTGGACCTCCCTTTCAGGTTTTCAGTCCACCGGGATACCCTTTTTTGCCCAAGCCGCCCTTGTGGGGTTTTCGACTTGTCGGGTGTACATTTTTTTCTTTATCCCTAATTTTTGCCCGAACCTTTTCTCTTTTTCTCTTGGTTCGCCGGGATGCCCATTTTTGCCTGGACTATTTTATTCTTTTCGTCCAGCGGGTCTCTTATACGAAGTATTTTTTTAACTGCGTCCGCATTCACAGGGGATGGAAAATCCTCACCATCCATGGTCGTCAACAACAAGGCTCTGCCAGAGAAGACCTTCTTGACCACGAATGGACATTCATAATTGGGTGTCCCCAAGCCCCGATGATCGTTCTGAGGAGGAAGGATCCTTTTCAACACCACATCTCCCACACGATACCCACGAGGTCGCACCTTTCGATTAAAAGCCCGCTTCATTCGCTGTTGGTACAACTGCCCATGACAAATGGCTGCCAGCCTCTTTTCCTCAATCAGGCTCAACTCTTCGCACCGAGTCCTTACCCATTCTGCCTCTTGCAATTTCACGTCCATCAGGACTCTCAACAAAGGAATCTGGACCTCAATTGGTAGCACGACTTCCATCCCATACACAAGTGAGAAAGGCGTTGCCCCAGTAGATGTACGCACCGAGGTTCGATACCTGTGATACAAGCTTTGTACTTGCCACATTGTTGGTGCATTCAAATGTTAGCCGGGCAGCAAAAGGAATGTGGGATCCCTTCGGCGTAACCAAAACAGCACCTACTCATTCACATTAACGGCCCCATCAAACATCAGAATCCATTCGGACTCAGGGTCAGGCCCCTCCTCCGAGATATGTTCCTCACAATCTTTCGATTTGAGAAACATGATGTCCTCATCAGGGAACTCAAACTTCATCGTTTGATAATCCTCAATGGGTTGTCGGGCGAGGTAATCAGATAATACACTCCCCTTTATTGCTTTCTGAGAGGTATACTGAATATCGTATTCAGACAAAATCATTTTCCATCTCGCAACCCGTCCGGTCAATGCTGGCTTTTCAAATATGTACTTGATCAGATCCATCTTGGAAATCAACAAAGTGGTATGAACCAGCATATACTGTCTTAGCCGACGAGCAGCCCATGCCAAAGCACAACAAGTTTTCTCGAGCAGTGAATATCTTGTTTCACAGTCGGTAAACTTTTTGCTAAGGTAGTAATTTGCATGCTCTTTTCGACCAGACTCGTCATGCTGCCCCAGTACACACCTCATAGACCCCTCGAGGGTTGTCAAGTACAGAATTGATGGTCGTCCCTCCACAGGAGGCATCAGAATCGGAGGCTTCTGCAAATATTCTTTTATTCTTTTTCAAATGCCGCTTGGCAATCATTATTCCACCTGACTGTTTGATCTTTTCTTAACAGCTTGAATATGGGTTCACTCGTGGCTGTTAGATGAGATATGAACCGTGAAATGCAGTTCAATCTACCTAAGAAACCACGAACCTCTTTTTCTGTTCTCGGTTCAGACATTTCTTGTATTGCTTTTTTTTAGCAGGATCAACCTCGATTCCTCTTTCACTTACAATAAACCCCAGCAACTTCCCGGACCGCACTCCGAAAGTGCACTTATTCGGATTCAACCTCAGTTTGAATTATATCATCCGGTCAAACAACTTGGCCAGGTCTACCAGGTGCCCCTCTTCTATTTGGGACTTTGCTATCATGTCATCAACATAACATTCGATTTCATGATGAATCATATCATGAAACAAAGTTACCATAGCCCTTTGATACGTGGCACCGGCGTTCTTGAGACCGAATGGCATCACCTCCGCTCTTGACACTCGCCTCCAAGGCGGCCCCCACCTTTACTTCTTTTCAGACCTCCTCGGTGCCTAGATTAACAATCTTGACTTGTTCCTCGTGCGGTTGAATCACCTTCTCCTCTTGTTTCAACAACCTGGCTAATTCTTCCGACAGTTCACAATCTTCTTCGCCTTCTTCTTCGGCATGATAGATCGGATTGTCGAAGTCATATGAGGGTGTAACAGGATTGTTATCAATGAGACCCGGAGAATGATCGCATCCGCATGAATGTTGATTCATGCATTGCTTTCGAGGTCGGGACGAGACGAATCAAAAGGAAGACAAATGAAAATAAACATTGCCATTTTTATTTTTTAAACTGCAAAAATAAATGAAAAACAGGGAACACCGCCTTTAATACAAAAACATCCATTTATTAATGATGCAAAATGTTGCAAAATGAAACACATGAGGTGGCCCTTACAATGGACCATTACGTTTCGGGCAAAACGTATGGCTTTCATGCAAACAGAATTGAAAAACAGAAACATTACTCTTCACGTGGAGTGACAATGATGATCTTTTAGGCCTTCCAGTTCTGGATTTCCATCCCTGGTATGCACGATTTTATCCAACGATCGAGCTCGCAGTCACTGTCAATCTTCTCACCCATCGCACAGACGCGATCTGGATCCAGCATTCCAGCATTGGTGAACGTGAACGGTTGACGACGTCCTTTATTCTGCCCCGATGAGGGGCCTGACTGATAGCCAACCCCAAACCTATCTACTTACACCGCAACGTCTATCATTCTTCCCCAGCCTTGGGCTTCTCCATTCTTCACCACCTCCATGGCCTGTTTGTAAGAAGAAATGGACGGCTTTTTCTCTTCTTTAGAAAAAATGGAATTCTCCACCTTGACGGTTTCAAAAGCCTGACATGGTGTTTCACATAGTTCACCGTCCATTTCCACATCCATCATTCTCTGAATCGTTTCCCTCATCATTACACACCCATTTGTAGCGACAGCCGCACAACAATTACCACAACCAGGGAACACTCCACTCTTCATCAGATGTTTCTGGACCACAGCCATTGGAGTCCTCAACTGATCCACATTCGTCACCTCTACTTTTCTCTTATCCTCTGGCATCACGTTCACCCCCACAGGACCATGCATCGGCATGGGGTTAGCATTAACATTCGGCGTCGGTGCAAAATTGATGGCTTTAGAATCCACCAAATCTTGAACGACATGTGTCGCACCTCGAAAAATGGGGATACGACTTCAAAGCGAAGCGCGATCGCACGCTCGCAATGATGGACTGAACAGAGTCGCCACCGAACTTTATTTATTCCAAAAAAGGAAAGGGGAAATATCGATAAAACCCAAGACAAATGAAAGGACAAGATATGGTCATCGCAACCAATATCAGGGTTTGGGAGTCGATTACGCAAGGGGAAGGTATTAGCATCCCTCACGTCCGTTGTACTCAACGGGAACCATTAGGTTAGTTGTGTGCGTTAGTGTTAGTTGAAATGTTAGGCTTTTCAAGTTATTAGGTGGGAAAGAAAGAAAGGATGAGAAGAGAATGTTTTTGGATTTTTGACGAAGGACTAAACCTAAGTTTTTTATTAGTGGGCCTGACAAGATTTACAAATCCTGCTCCTACGTATCTCAAAAGAGAAATCAAGGCTTACGTAGTTCTGGGTAGAAAAATGTTTGTTTGTTGGTCGATTTTAACGAAAGTTATACTGTATTAATCGACGAAAACATTATTTTACCCAAAACTGATGAGGAGTGAACGCATACCACACATCGAACGGATTTATAAATCTACATTCGGAAAAGCGTCATTTATCTCTACTCAACAATCGTGGCCGAAACATTATTTTGCATCACCTTAAGACAATATATCTTTCGTTTATGAAAAAGGTTTTTGATTAATCGCACGACGGCGAGAAAAGAATTTGATTGGTTGGATGTATTTTGAGTGATGGCGAGAACTTGGATGAGCGAGATATACATCTCGAATCCTAGCCTCAAGAGTGCACGGTATACACCATGTTCCATTTCCATCTTTATTGAAAGAAGTTAAGATAGGAATTAAGTATTTTTTGGAATTTGATTGAGAAAGGGTTTGAAGAAACCGCATTGACAATTTTAGATGATGGCGAGAACCAAGATAGGCGAGACATACGTCTCGAATCTTAATCTCAGGAGTGCATGGTATACACCATGTTCCATTTCCACCTTTATTGAAAGAGTGTTAAATAAGAATTAGGTATTTTGAGTTTTGATTGAGAAAGGGTTTGAAGAAACCGCATCGACAATTTTAGGCGATGGCGAGAGTTAAGATTGGCGAGGCATACGTCTCGAATCTTAACCTCAGGAGTGCATGGTATACACCATGTTCCATTTCCACCTTTATTGGAAAAGTGTTAAGTAAGAATTAGGTATTTTGGTTTTTGTTGTGAAAATGACTTGACCCTAGATCAAGTATTGATGGACGTTCAAGAGAAATTTGAATGAATGTTTGAGAGAAAACCAAAGTGGATAAACTTGGATGATGGCGAGAGCTAGGATTGGCGAGATATACATCTCGAATCCTAGTCTCAGGAGTGCGCGGTATACACCACGTTCCACTTCCATCTTATTGAAAAGGTTTTAACTATAAATTAATATTTTTTGAGTTTTTATTAGAAAAAAATGGCTTGACGTTGAAATCAAGCGTTTGATGAAAGTTTGAAAGAAATGGAATAAAATAAGAGGGAGAAATGAATTGATTTGTTTATTGAGAAAATACTCGACGTTGGATCGAGTCATATTTTTGTATTTTTTTGGAAATGGTTGATTTTATTCTTGTGTTAGTATCTAACTAGACAGTCAAACAAATAAAGAAATAAAACAGTACAAAATTATTACACATCGGGGGAGTGGGATACATTTTGTCAAATGGGGATTCAAAATCATGAAATAATTAAATCGGGCCCAAACGACAAATAATGCAATGCATGAGTGTAAGTGCAAGAGAACCGGCTCATTGTAAGAAAGCCCAAGAGTAAGCTATGTGAGGTTGATGGCGATGCTTAAAAGCAATCGACTTACAAGGGTATGAAAATGGACTCGATATTGAATCGAGAAAAGTGTGATTTTAATAGTTAAAAATGGTTTTGAATGAATGATGAAATTAAAAGAAATCAAATTTGTGCTATCAAACAATAATGAAACTATGAGTATAATAAAGCATAAACATAAAGAACAAAATGAATGCTAAGAGAAATAAAGTGCTTCATATAGGTATCGAACCCACTCCACTACAGACCATGAAACCACCCCCTCTCCACTAGACCATTTATCATTAGTTGTCATTTAAATAACAGCTTAAACATATAAACCAGACTAGATTGGAATAAAAATAAAAAGGAACTAAAATAACAATAATGAAGGTCTGTTAGTTTACCAACAAAAAAACCCAGCCGCCTGGCTGTTGGGTTCCTCAATGGCATATGAATTGAAAATGAGAAAATATTTATTAAACTTAGGAAGTTAAAAATGAAAACTTAGGAAGTTTAAAAAACATAAAAAAAATTATGGTTTCAATGCTTATCTTTGTTTAAAAATAAATTAAAAAAAGAAAAAGAAATGGAAACAAAGAACAGACCATCGTCTTCGTTCTCTCCCAAACGCGTACTCGCTCTCAATCTCTCTTCTCTCTCACGCTCTCAACCTCAGTCATCGTCCCCAACCTTCACTCTCTCCATCCTTTCATCGCCCTCGCTCTCACAAAACCCTCTCAATCTCCCAATCGCATCCTCAAAATCACAACACTCGCATCAATCTCTCCTTCATTCGCTCATCCTCAACCTTCCTCAAATTTCACTCTACATGCAAACAGAGACAAAGGTTTTAACGAGATTTAAACAGGATAAAACTCACCTTCGGCGAGGATTCCTGCGGTGGCGGTGAGTTTGCAAGCTTCTGATTTTTCATCTCTCTTATGGGTTTTTGATTTTGGGATTAGGGTTTCTTCTGAGATTCTTTTTCGCCTCCAATTTTTCGCCCCCCTCACTGATTCACTCTTTCTCTCTATTTATCCTTTGCAGATTAGGGTTTCGAATTGGTACATTGGGTTCAAAAGAGGCGTCCCTACGAACTACTTTTTGGATGTTCAGATTTGGATTGCCCTGTTTATGCTAGATTCGAAAAGGTATTCTGAACTCATGCTTTCTCCAATTGTTTTGTCTTAATGCCAAATTGGGATTCTTTTTGAAATTTTAACAGCTTTGACTAATTTAATTTGTGTTTTACTGCAGTGAAAAGATTAGTGAAAACTCAAAAGCGGTTTGGTTCCGGTTCAACGGTCTGGTGGATGATAGGTTCAATTGTGTACTGGTTTTGTTTAGATTTGTTGCTGCAGGATGTGAGCTTTACTGTTGAATGTTGTGATAAGGTGAAATTCTAAACCTTCCTTGTTGATCAACATAACAATCCTCAAATCACACCCTAAAGCATGCGTTGATTTGATTGCAGGTATGATTCTGTGATGGAAGCGGTAACTTTGGCGGAGAGAACGACAATAGCGAATGCTTGCCAACAGTTTGATTAAAGTTACACCAACCAAAACACCCATGCTTAGACCTGCTTCTAGCCGACAAGATTGTTGTTGCCTTATTTCAGACGGTAGAAACAATCTAAAATGGAGACTAAGGTCTCTTAATTTAAACCGCCGTCTTCAACTCAATCTTTTGGTGAGGATTATAGTTAATGAGCTTGAAATCAGTAGTCACAAAAGCGTCTATATCTTTCTTCTTTGCATTGATTTTTCTGAATTGGAAAAGGTTTTGGCAGGTTATGCGTACATGGAAAGAATCAGCATGAAGGCTCTTACTCGCGACTGCTGAATTGTGTCGAGCTATTTGTCTATACAGGAGTAGTAGCTTTGGAAATTCATCAACCCGTCGAAAAACGTAATAGCATCATGACCGACACTTGATTGAAAACTGAATGATTATGATTATGCTGCAAGTTGTAACCAGATGATTTTAAATTGCCTGTTGTCTTCTCAATAAAGAACTCTCATCCCTTCACCCATCTTTCAAAACAGTGCCTCTCAGCTTCCCTTCGATACAGCAAGGGCGAGCACAAAATGGCATTTTTCATCCATCAAAAAACACACCTGCTCGAGGGTTTGCACGTTCTGGTCCAAAACCAATAAAAAATACTGTTAATCAGCTGCCATCATCTACAGCCCCGACATACGTAAGGTCTGTCCTTCTCACCCTTACAGCTCCTTTAAGCCAGCTCGCAGCTCGAAGATTAGCATGGTCACCGCCTCCTATGCTAGCAGTATTACTTGCAGAAGGGCAAGTTCCAGCACCGTCTTCTAAAAGCGTCCAAAGATCAATTTCTGTTTCACTTTCTTGTTGTTTTAACTTTGCAGGTGCATTACCTGCAACCCTGGATAGGATCGGGTTTCTAAGAGAGGTAGCTGAACTACTTAAGTTAATGCCAAGGAACTGTATTGCTGCAGGCTTGAAGAGAAGCAAGAGCAAAGGTTGGAACAGGCGGAGCTTGGCAGGAGAAAGAGGACCGCTTCGAGGGAAAAAGCACCGGCATTGCAGCTTGGATACGCCACCGGATAGTATTAGGCAGCTGCATACAGTCCAAGTCATTCTGCATACTCTCCAATAGTTCTCGGTCAAATCCAGAAAATTTCTTTGCAGGTTCATTGATAGACTTTGAACCAGGTTTCAGCTTAAGCCAACTTGCTTTTTTTTTTGTGAGTTTTGAAATTTAAACTTGTCCTTCTTTATTGGTTTCAGGTGATACCGTAACTGCAAGTACTTCATCCTGGGTGACGGCGGCTGAAAAATGATTGAGCTTGTTACTGGTTCTACTGGCATCTAACAGTTTGAATGTACTTACCCTCTGAACTTCAAGATAACTAGAAAACTGAGTATAAGCAGAGAGACTCAAACTGCTTTCAAAGGCAGAACTGACAACAACCATCTTCCCATGTTGGTGCGCCCATTCTGCATTCTCAAATCCACCAACAACACTTGGCTTGATAACAACAACTATTCCAGGATGAGTAAACTTCAATAGCTTTTTCAGGGGATTCTCTTGAATTTTATCTACGATTTCATCTTGGGCAACAGGTAATCCACTTTCTTCACAAAACTTGAGAATATCATCTTCATCCTGGACAGGTTCCTTAATACGTTGCAGGTTGCAATCTTTAGCCAAAGAGCCAAATTTCATAGCTTCTTCAAAAATTCAGTTTCGATTTGCATCTACACGGATAATAATCTGGCAGCCCACTTTCTTTCTTACTTCTTGTATTAATGTGGCATCTTGGATTATCCTTTTTAAGGAATATTCCTTGAACCTTGTTGTTTGGAGCGAAGCCACCAAACTTCACATTGCCGACATTATTCTGATAAGGCAAGTTGTTGATATTATGAGAGTTTTGAGCTAAAACTGTGAATGGTGCTCTTGAAGTTTTATCTTTGTTGACAATGCCGACACGGAACGGTTTAATTTCAGGCTCTTGAGGCTAGGTGTCCTTGGGATTCTGCTGCAGTAGGTGAAGATAACCGAACATCCCCTCCTTTATCCATTACTTCCCCAAAGGTTAATGCAAAATAGCTTAACGACAAATTGGAACTTGTAGCTTGATATTCAGCAAAAGCATGCCTTGTTTGAATATTTTATTTTGACATTTTATTTCTTCTATTGATTTGGTAGGTTTGGCAATGGAATACTGCAGGCTGATTGGTTTCTTGGTGTGCCGGCTAGCGGATAGACTATTTCACAAAGTTAGCTTGGTTTGCTCATGTGACGTCGTCTTAATATGATGTCATGACGTTGCGGAATCATGTGAGGAGACCTTGTTTGATGAAGTTGTTGACAAATATCATTCTATTTCTTTTGGAAATCCCAACATCTTATAGTTATCCTTCTCAGGTAATGATCGATGCTGCAGAGCAGAAAACTTATTGACAAAATCTTTGCTAACTGACAAACCTTTTCTATGCTGAAGAACAACACTTGCGTCAACAACTATACGTGAACGTTCAGTGGGTGTACCCAAAGCCCAGTATAGTCGACCAATGGAATCAATACCTAAAAAATTCCGGCGAACAGGAACCTTTGTCAGCTGTGATCCTGTGCTAGTTATAGAGTCCTCACATTTTTGGTGGATACCCTGAATATGAGTTGCTCCACTGTAACCATTTATTCCTTGAGGCATATGATTTGCAAATGAATGAAAATTGGTGTTTCTGTTTTGTTGCGGGATTGAGATAGACTCTTTTTTTCATTTGAATTGCTCATGATGCATGCCATGAAGTTTGATGTATGTAGCATAAAATGTATATGAATAACCAATGAGGCATAATGTAATGCTTATGTAAAATGCTTGTTTTAATAACAAAAATTACTTATGATTTTAAGGTTGTAACAAACTTGGTTTATGGAAATAGGTGTTTTGGTTATAAAATGAAAATGTATGTATGAAAATGAGTTTGGAAATGTTTGAAAATTAAATATTACTGAATGTTATGAAATGAGTGTATGTACTATTTTGATTTGAAATGCATTATGGATGGGAAATGGATCATGTTTGGTTATAAAATGGATTTTTAGAAATAATCCAAGACTAATTTAAATATCAATTGAAATAATAATAAAAAATCAGTAAAAACAAATTAACATCAAATTAATCTATAATTTGTTAAAATTACTTTGATATCAATTCTAACATTTATTTGAAAATTAAAATCAATTAGAGTTTGAATCATTAGTAAAATAAACAATTAAGATTAAATTGAAATTTGGAATTAAACTTAATTCGAAATTAAAATCAAATTGAAAATTAAAAAGTCAAATAATTAAAATCCATTTTATAATCAAAAGCACCATGATCAAAAAGGCCTAGACAATGACCAATGTGTAACAAAAATATGGATTTGGGAATGAATGTATGCAAATGAACTTTAGGCCAAGTGCCAAATAAAAATGAAAAAATGGAAAAAATTCAGGACCAAAATCGGGGTATGACAACATGCTTAAAAACTCTACAACCCTCAATGTTATGCCCGGGTGCACCAGAGTGGAACTCACACTTGGCGTTCTCATCGTGACTTGCAGACCCTTGATATAGTCTTGACGGAGCCAACGTCCTTGGCTGAACCAACCCTAGATCCTTCAACTTCTTGAACAGAAAGGCATACATCACGGGTGGCCTATCAAATTGACGATTTGTCGTCACTCTTCTCACTTGGCACCCAACTCTCTGTGCTCTCTATTGAGGTGGCTGTTGTTGCCGTTGCACAGACTGATTACCAGCAAGAATCGTTGTTGTAGCAGCATACGGGTGGTAACGATCCTTACCGTGTTCCCTTCGGGCATACACATCACTCGATTCACCCTCCTTCTTGTGCTGACCACTACCATAAGGTTCCTTTACTCCAGACAACGGAGCATTTCCCTGTATTTTCCCCATTCTCAGCTAACTTTCAATCCTCTCCAACCTTTCGGCGATTGCTTTCTGCCCCAAGGCGAACCCTTGCATGACGTTGATCAATTCACTCATCTTCTCTTTCAACTCGAGAATGTCAGCGTTGGGTGGATTCATCATTCTGGGTTTGTCGCGTCTGGTAGGGTAGTTGTGCGGACGAGCTATGTGCAGAGGAATGACTCGGCGTGCGCGAGCAGTGATTCTTAAGTCAATCACACAGGTTAGATACTGACACCTGCAAAACAAAAGACAGGTTAATATGACTCACACATGAATGCAATGTCTATCCGTATGAGGAACACTCTGTCTTTTGATTCTGGCTTCATCGAGACGGATAATAATTTGACAATAACATTCTGACATCAGGATGTCTCTCAACCAGAGTCTCAATCGAGAATGTATCCTGAGTATGGATAGACATGAGTTAGATGCGGATGAATGCAAAATGGGAATGATGCAGATGCATGAATGCAAGTCATGGTGCCATCCTCCAAGTCATCTAAACACCAACTGTACAGAAGTTCCGGTCTTTGAACTGATCACAGCCATCTGAGGGACCAAGTAACCACAAATCCAACTTGGGGAGTTCCGAAATAAACGGAACGTGAGGATATATCACCATCACCACAGGAACATCGCGGAACTGATAGCAACAAAATCATCTGTACCAACCCAGGGAATCCTGAAATAAACGGATCCCCACTGATAAATACCAGGCCAAACCTCCGGCGTCCCAGAAATAAACATCCCTAAATCCGACTGAACTAAAGTCACCATCACAGAATCACTGACAGAACCTGTACTGTAGGAATCAACCCTCCCCTCACAGGTGAATTCTATAAGGTCATCCTAAGGCGGATAATGGTCTTGACAATCGGGCAAGATACTCAACAGGTTTTCCCTTTCGGGTGTGCCGTTGTAGCTCTCATAAGATCATCTAAACCAAAGATCCAGGAAAGAACGGTCACCGAAGTCAACAGCTCCAAAGAGATAAAACTCAACCATAGTGGAAACTCCACAAGGAAGAGCCCTCTCAGAAGAACCTCGTCCGGCTTGTGGTATGTCACGTCGCAACAATCATGTCAACCCAACATGTGAGGAACGTGAGACCATGCTAATCCTAGGTGTATACTCGGGCCTGGGTTTTAGCCCCACTCAGAACACCCACCCCAAATCAAAGGAACCAAACCTGTACAAAATCCAGCACAATGATACTATGATGCATGCAAACATATATGCAAATATATACAATCACAGTATAATAATCATAAATGCAATAAATAAAGCAGCAAAAGCAACCAAAACTACCCTAAAGAGCGCTAGGATTGACTCGCTTAGGGAAGATGGACCAGCAAGAGGTCAACTTCTTAAGTCCTCAGCAGAGTCGCCAGCTGTCGCAACGCGAAAAACAACCGGCGAGAAAAGATTGCAAGGTACGGGAGTCGGTTACGCAAGGGGAAGGTATTAGCACCCCTCACGTCCGTCGTACTCGACGGGATCCACGCTCAAAAGAATAGAAAAAGGTTACTAAAAAACTGCTCAAAGAATGCACACACACTGGAATAAGCAACAGATGAAAGAAACGGAGGAAGTGGACTCGGCAGGATGTCGCATCTTAGGCCTACGTAGTTTGTCAGAAACAAACATCAGAGTCAACGTAGTTCGGGGAAATGGGAAACATGCTCGCTAGGATATCGCATCCCATGCCTACGTATCTTCTCTATCCAAAGAAGAATCAGAACACTCGTAGTTCGGCTAACGCACGCCGAAACAAAACACAACACAAAGACGCTGAGACGTCGAAAGAAACTCAACAAGGAAACGGAATGCCAATAGCTGGGCTTATATCCGACTCCAAACAAAAGCAAACAAGGAAACGGAATGCCAATAGCTGGGCTTACATCCGACTCCAAACAAATAAACAATCGCTAACCAGCGAACACCAAAGGTTCTCCAACTGACAAACTAAAAGGGAGTATGGAACTCGAGCCTAGTAGCTGTCACACAAACACCAAGAAGACGCCGAGACGTCAAAAGAAACAAAGAGGTTGAACACACAGACTAAAATGGAGTCAGGAACTCGGACCTAATAGCTGTCAAGCAAACACACACAGAAAAAGAAAAGGGTGCCCGGAGAGATCTCGCATGATCTCCTGCCTACGTACCTCATCTGGTATGAGGATCAGGGCGATGTAGTTCCCCTTAACAGGGGAGAAACTCTCTCCTAACCAGAGACCGGGGAATAACAAACTAAAAGGGAGACTGACTCGAGCCTAATAGCTGTCATGCAATCCACAATAGCCCTAGGTTGAGGTATCTAAACAGAACCTAACTCGCACAGGAAGCAAGTCAAAACGAACAGCAAATAATCATCAATGAAAAGCAATCACACAATCAATCATCACACTCTATATGCAAACAAGAGGCTCAGACAAACTAGTTGGGCTTTAGTCAAGGGGTCATATCAACCTCGACAAACAAGCCAAAACTGTATGGGTGTCCGAAGCTCTTAACCACTGACATTAGCCGTCAGGGTGAGCAGATGAAAGGTAATGAGGGTTAGACCTCATAGCTCTTAACCCTGGCCTGGGTGAGCTTGAATCAATGAAAGCGTGGGGGTCCAGAATGAGGGATCCTATTCCACTTGACCGACTCTATACAAGGATCTTGGGTTAGGTTCAATAGCATCAACACGTAGTGCGAGCATAATGAACGACTCAACAAATAACAGGGGACTGGCTGCTAGTCCCTTCTATTTGTCAATTGCCTCTTCACTTAGGAGGACTTAACAAGTAACATGCCTCGACAAGGAGGTCTTCAGCACAAATATAAACAAACACAGTCATTGCCTCTTAAGGAGGACTTCAGCTAAACGCCTGCCAAAAAAGTGACAGGGCTTCCAGACTACATGGAGTTAGAAGGCTAAGCTACCTCAATGGTGTACCAACCACACTCCAAAGCAGAGCAAAGCTAGCTAGCAAGAGCTAAAAGTGGCTAATGTACCTGTACAAAAGCTAACCAATCAGTATTGTATTCATAGAAACAAACAGACAACAACAGGACTTTCCAATATGTACACAAAGCAAGTCATAAATGCCATCACTCAAGTGAGTTCATCATCAAAGGACCTACAACACAATAAGAGTTAGTAAACCAAAGCAACTTGCATCTCAAGTAATGAGATCACATCAACCAATAGAGCTAGATGCTTGAACCTGAAATACAAAGCTCAAATGGTGAGTACAAACCACTAGTACCAAGACTAGGGTCAAAGGCAAAGCAAATAGTCAAAACAGAAGTTGATACTTCACATGAAGCATATTCAATCCAACAAGAACATGTCCTAAAAAGTAACAAAGCCAAATCAAAGGACAAAGCCATCAAGTGAGCAAGATAAGGCAAAGGCAAGCAAGGTGGTCACAATTGGACATTCAAATGAGAAAATTCACATTAAAACAGAAATGAATCCAATGATCATGAAATTTTTTATGTGAATTCAACATGTTATGGACAAGCATCATACAAAAATTCAACTCCAGAAAAGTTCATATGGTAAGCCAATGAAAATGCACAAGTGCTACATCCAAATTGTGACACAAATTGTCACAACAAATGTCCATGTATCTAAAATAGTGATAACAAATGCTAAAAATGCCAAACCAAATCTCAAAAATCCAGTCACATGTTAGGAACAAGCATGTCAAATTTCAAGCCAATTGGAACAAACTATGAGCATTTCACAAAACAATTGATCACAACATGTCAATTTTGCATCATGTGCAATCAACAATCAACAAATAAAATTCCAGAAGTGAAAAAATCATGAAATAAACATCACAAAATAATAGACATCATAACAAGAATGTGAAAAAAAGTTGCACTCAATTTGGATTAATCTAGCATCTTTTATGAATTTTGGAAGTTGATGACATATTTGAAATAATCATGAAAATGAGAGGGAAATGCCAATTCAAAAATGAAATCTCAAATTGCATTCAGCCAGCTCTATCTCTAGACTTGGGTATCAGATAAATGATGATCTTAGGTCAAAGTTTGAAATATATTTCTCAATAATGATTCAAACCCATAAATTTAACATGAAAACAAATATAACATCAATATTGATTCATAATATGTTCACAACATTATGGTATGAATGCTCCCCTATTTTCTAAGGTAAGGGACAAATTTTCACAATCAAATGAAGGTTTAAGGTTCAAGAAAAATTTTAGAATCCATTCAAAAATTAATGATGAACTACTCTTTACATGCAAAGGAAAAATTCCACAAATTGATACAGATTCCGACACTAAGGCTCAAAGGGGGTTAACGAATTCTCATTCACTCACAAGGTAGGTCACTTTTGGATAAGCGTTTGTGCTTAAATTCAAAAAAAATTGCCTTGATCATTTTCATGCTTTCATTCAATTCAACACAATTGCAAGATTAAACATAAATCAACCGAGTTAAAATAAATATTGTTGGTCTCCTGCATATAATAAACAATGGAAAGCTTCCTCACATTTAGGCTTTGTTCTAATGTGATTCGATCATGAAACAAGTAATGAAGTGTAAAACATAATCCCATGCTTCCAGGAAAAATGAAGGGTATATTTTAGGGTATTACAGGACCACAACAATACTTTAACAATACTAAACTAAGGGGACAACAAGGACAACAATACATACCTTACACAATATTTGACCCTCTCTTTTTGACTTTTAGAGTTCTTCATCTTCGTAACAAAGTGCACGAATTTCACGGTGTATATAAAACGCACACAAGAAACGATGAAGATGATTGGGAGATTAGGGGTTGCCAAAAGAGGATTAGGGTTTCCATTTATGAAGAACGAACAAAGTGCATTGAAGAATTTCTATTTCGGCAATTTATAAATTGTTTTTTTAATTTCCAAAATGTTTTTTTTAATATTTTCTACATTAAAATATCCAAGTGGGAATTAAAATACTTGGAAATGCTGACATGGATCCAAATAGTACCTGCCATGTCATTAATGAATTGACACATAATCAAAATTGGATAGGGGACCATACAAATCCAAACACAATCAAATTTAAGGGACCAAAATCACAGGTTTTGTAATAGGGGGACCAATTGTTTAAAGCACACAAACTAGGGGGGACCAAAATTGCATTTAAGCCTTGAGTCTTTTATGTTGGTTATGTTTTGTTGAACTTATGTTTTATTGTGTTTTCGAACATGTTTTGGTCCATCCTTGTATGGATGTGGATTTTTGGGTGGCATTGCATGTCACCATATCTTTATGTGGTGGTTATGGTTAATTAAGTTGTTGTTTTGGTTAAATTGGTTCACGTAGAGTAGTTTAGTTTTAAATTTCAAATTGTTAAATTTTATATTTTTTTTAGTTTGTCCCAAAGTTTGTCCTTAGATGACTTGAAGAAACATTAAGTGATTCTTCCAAGTTTGAATGTTTCAACAAGCAAATGATCGCGGATGTTTTTCCTCAACAGTTGGAATTTGGTATCTTATCCCTGCAGAGCTGGTCCGAGCGTTGGATTCTTCAATCCCCAGCAGGCTCTCACTGCTGTACTTCCCCAAGCATTTGTTTCAGATTATACATTCACCAGTAGAGTCGACAGTGTCAGACTGTATATCCCCAACGGAGTTGACAGTGTCAGACTGTATATCCCCAACGGAGTTGACAGTGTCAGACTGTATCTTCCCAGCAGAAGCGGCTGCTCCTCAGAGTTCGATGCCAGATCGATAATCTCGACGCCAGATCCGCAGTCTCTTTCCTTGAAGCAGAATCTCGATACCGTATCGGTGTTTGCTTCCCCTGCTGAGTCGTCTCTCTCGCAGATTATGGTTGCCAGAACCATTGTCGCTTTCCTCAATAACAAGTTTTCAGTTCCATTCTCTCCCTAGTCAGAGCCTTGGTATTTTGTTATTTTCCAGAACACCGTGTGGCGGGTCATTTCCCCACAGAGTTCTTTGTGTTGTGCATCTCCAACAGCCTTTCTATGGTCCAGAAGATTGTGATCATTTCCCCAGCAGAATTCCTTGCCTCAGCTTGGCGTTCTCTCCAATCAAGCATTTCGCATCCCTGCATGTAGAATCATATTGCATTGCATCCTCCCAAATTGCGTAGCATTTCCATTTTCATGGAGCATTACGCCATCGAAAAATTCAAACATACGCATATAAAGCATAAGACATTCTCGGTATGCCAAGTGATAAACCAGAAGTTTGTTTCCAGTATCCAGACTGAAGGTTGTTCATGACTTATCCTTCATTATTCCCAACAGGGGTCGTTCGTCCACGTGCCGCCTCAATTATCATTTTCCCTATTTCTCCCGATGCTGACAGGCATGAAATTTTCCGATGTTCAGATCAAAGAAGTTTCCGACGTTCAGGTCGATGCAACTTGTGGCATTCAGGCCAGGTTTTCGGTATTCAGACCGAAGTGGCATTCAGGCCAGTTTTCTGATGTTCAGATCGAAGATGTTTCCGACGTTCAGGTCGATGCAACTTGTGGCATTCAGGCCAGGTTTCCGGTATTCAAACCGAAGAGGCATTCAGGCCAATTTTCCAATGTTCAGATCAAAGAAGTTTTTGACATTCAAGTCGATGCAACTTGTGGCATTCAGGCCAGTTTTCCGGTATCTAGACCGAAGTGACGCTCAGGCCAGTTTCCCGGTGTTTAGACGATGTTTGATAATCTAATATCTTCCGATGTTTAGATCGAAGAAGTTTCCGACATTCAGGTCGATGCAACTTGTGGCATTCAGGCCAGTTTTCCGGTATTCAGATCGAAGTGGCATTCAGGCCAGTTTCCCGGTGTTCAGACCGATGTTTGATAATCAAATATCTTCCGATGCTTAGATTGAAGTCATTTCCAGTATTCAAATTGATGAGCGGCATTCAGGTCATGGTTATTTCTGTGTTACCATTTATTTTGGTATTCAGGCTAACATTCCTTGTTTCGGTGTTCAGACCGACTCTCACCGTACCAGACGGATTCTTTTTCAAGATTACTTCTTTGCCGATTCTGACAGACATTGTTACTTCATTTTTTCACTTCAGTGTAAATTTTCAAGCTTTTATTGTATTCAATCCCTTGATACCTCGAAAGTGCGAAAGCCGTTGCTATCTTCTTTTCGGGTTTCCAGTTGATTGAATAGGGGCAGCTGTAATACCCTAAAGTTTACCCTTCATTTTTCCTCGAAGCATGGGATTATGTTTTACACTTCATTAGTATCATATTAGGTCATACTCATTGCATACTGCATTAGTGACATGGAGATCAGGTTTTGATCGATCACTTTTTAACAGAAGGAGCCCACACAAAGCAAGATTGAGAGTTGGACTTACTTTTCTAAGTATACAAGTCTCAAGGGTCTCAGGGGGGTCCAAGTATCTTATTATGGTCCTCAGTTCATCAGTGAAGGATTCAGAGCTATCAGAGTGTTCATCTGGATTTAATCAGGAATTAGGGTTTCATGGCTACCTGCAACAGGCAACGTTTGGTTGGAAGTAGAGGAGCTCATCCATGTCATGATTAGAGAGGCATCTTGGCCTAGGAAGATTCACAATTATCTCAGAAAGATCCATTGGCAATCAGTGGAATCAGTTCCTGATCATTTTGCCCTAAAACTAGGGTTTGGTATAAAATCAGTTTATTTCTGATTCTTTGAGTGAAACTCTTTTCCATGGCCCTCCATATGTCCACAAGGGTCTACATACAAAAAATCAGCTCTTTATTTGAGCTAGAAGTGCTTCAATTGATCAATGGAATCGGGAATCCGACAATTTAGGAAAAGTCAATTGTGGGGCCAGAAAAGTCAACTCCTGACATTTTGAGAGTGGAATCTCAAAATCCATGCCTAGGGGATCCTACATGTGAAATTTGATCAAGGTTGGATCATGGATTCATCATTTAATCAGGAATTGGAAAAGTTACTTAATTTGGAAATGGTTGACTTTCCATTTAGGTCAAGTTTTCATGATCGTTGCACTCACTTTAAGACCATTTTGCATCAAGATAAAAGCTCCATTTGAAAATTTCTCCAACATGGAAGTTGTTCCTCTTGTTCCAAGCTGTCTAGAGATATAAAGTTTGCTCCATTTGGATTAGAATTGAGAAAGTTATGCTTAGTCAAAGTGAGACATTTTTTTAGGACACTTAGAAAAATTTCTAAGTCCAAAATCTTCAAAATTTGTCAAGACTTCTTGGCCAGTTTTCTTGCACTTCAAGGCATTATTTGAAAATACTTTCTTCACAACAATTGTACCTTGTCATGTCCTCTTTCACATCCTTTTGGAATCATCTCATTTGGATCCATGGTTTGAGAGATACATTCATTTAAAGTGGGCACCATGACTTGATTTTCTAGGCAGATTTTGGGCCTGGCTGGCCCAATCAGATTTTCTAAGCATGCTGCACAAACCAGTCACGTTTTTTTTACCTCTTTTGGCCATGCATTGGACATCCATTCACTTAAGTTTGGCCCAAAATAACAGCATTTTACACCTCACTTCACACTTTTATTCTTATGGATAAATCACTTATTAAAAAGCCCATGAGAACACCTAATCCACCCTATTTAAGAAGCTGAAACCCTAACCCTAAAAGGGCATTGAAATTTCGTGGCAAGGAGGCAAAGCTTCATCACTTATCAGATTCCATTCCACTTCTATTTTCCATTAGGGATTGCTTATGGCAATTGAAGAGATCTTTTGATCCTCCCTTGTTCATCTCATATGCCATGTATTAGAGGCCTTTTACCTTGATTTTATTTGGTCCTTACCTCATTTCCTGATTAAATTATTCAGTGGACCCTTCGTGTGCATATTTTCATCTATTTGATTCATCTGTTATCTTTTATACTTGTTTCTCTCATTCATGCTTTCTATCGCTTGATTATTTAACATGTTCATACTCCCATGCATTGTTTAAATGCTCCATTATTTGATTCTTTGGTTTGATTATATATTGTTTATTTATCTTATCTGGTTAATAACTATTGCCTACTTGTATGATGTATGAGGAATATATTCTTATTATTTGTTTTCCATGAACAATCCCCATTCATAACAAATGTACCCCTCTCCCATAAAGTGTATAATATTTATTTCTTTATTTCTTTAGTCACCTGTTAATACAAGAATTAAAACGAACATCCGATAACCATTTCAAAATAAGATCAAAAGCTCGATCCAACGTCAAGTAATCATTTTCAAAATTTAATAGAACCAACACACATTCATTCATCCTCTTGTAAGTCGATTGCCTCAGGCATCGCCATCTACCTGTAAGTTGATTGCCTCCGGCATCGCCATCTACCCTTATCCGTAACTCCTTTCCGTGCTCCATCTGTCAACTCTTGTTCTGTTTAGGTAGAACCCATTAGGTAGAACCCTTTGTATGATAACATAGGTAGAATTCCCCTATTCTTTGCATGCTAACATTAGGTAGATGTTCCCCTTTGTAAATCCTAACACATAGGTTCATATTGCATGACAACTCCAGAGCAGAGCTTCCCCACTTTTAGACCTTCCGTGCGTCTCCGATCTTGTGGCATGTCAGTCCGTTCTATTGCAAAGAGGTAACTGCCTAAGACTCGATTCAGCGAGCTGCGACATCTACTACTAGGACGTTGAACACACTGCCCACCCTCCTTTGACACAGCTGGTGTCCTCTTTTGTAAGTCCATGTTCAGATGGCAATCCTTAACCCCTAGTTAGCCGAACTACGACAACTCTGATTCTCATTCCAGATGAGATACGTAGGCACGAGATGCGATGTCTTGCCGAGTTTGACTGACAACTAACAACTAATCCTCGCTTGCTTTCGCCCTTGCTGCGATTCTTTTCTCTCGCCCTCGTTGCGATCGAAACCGTCCCTTTCCCTTGCCCTAGTTGCAATCGAGACCCTTGTTCCCGTAGTTAGCCGAACTACGTTTTGCTCTGATTCTCATTCCAGATGAGATACATAGGCATAAGACGCGACGTCTTACCGAGCACACTTATCTTTAACCCATAGGTAGCCGAGCTACGAAGACTTCGATTCTCATACTCAAATGAGATACGTAGGCAGTGGATGCGACATCCTTGCGAGTCATTTTCTTTTAACCTTCCTTTTAGTAAATAGTACTTTAGATATATCTACACCCTTTAGACTAGAACAACACTTATGAAAAGGGCTCCCTAGGAGTACCTAGGATGTTTTGGGTGCTTAAAACCTTCCCATTGCATAACCAACCCCCTTACCCAGATCTCTGACATTTTTACTAGTTTTTGATTCGATAAAACTTTTAGGTTTTTGTTCGCTTTCTAACCATTCCTTTGGATAAATAGAAGTGCGGTGGTGACTCAACTTGTATGGTTTACCTTGGATTTAGTCAATATCTCTAATGGTAACGAATACCCCGCTACAGGTCCTTGTGGTCCCTGGTGTTAGTTTATGTTTGTTTGATTCAAATTTTGTCAATTTTTTTCCAGGCCTGCTATGAGTAATAAGATTAGAGAATACATCATAGGGGTAAATTAGTTGAGACACCTGTAAAGTGGTATGTAAATGGGGAAGTTACTGAGATGAACTGGAGTTAGGATGTTGATTATATGTCTTACATGGACTTAGAGGATATGATTAAGAGCGAGGGTTATGTAAATATAAAGTGCTTGTGGTATTGGAACCCTGCATATAGCTTTTCTCATGGTCTTAGACCCTTGAGCAATGATCAAGATGTACTGCAATTTTCAAAAGATGTTGTAGGCTATGATGTAATAGATGTGTATGTGGAGCATATTGTGGGGATTCTTGATATTATTGATGATAGTGAACTAGATGTTGAAGATGATGTACAATGCATTGGGTTTAAAAGTGTAGATGTTACTGAGAAAGTCACTATTGATCCTAATGGTGTTGTTGAAGAAGTCACTGCTGATCCTAATGGTGTTGTTAAAGAAGTCACTACTGATCCTAATGTTGTTGCTGAAGAAGTTACTATTGATCCTAATGTTGTTGTTGAAGAATTTACTATTGATCCTAATGGTGTTGCTGAAGATGATGTCACTACTGATCCTACTGTTGTTGCTGAAGAAGGAACTACTGATATTGATGAGGATTATATTGCAAGTGAGGGTAGTTTTGAGGATAGAGAATTTCAATTTAGTGAAGAATCTGAGGAGAGTGAGATGGACTGGACTAAGGTACTTCCCTAAGAGACTTTAGGTGAGGTTTCTAGCTGCCAAACCAAGAAAGACTAGGATGAGATGGTTCATGGTGAGAGTGAGGATTCAGACCATTTATATACACCTCAAAGGAGTGATGATGAGGATGAGAGAATGAAGTACCCTACCTACAAGTTTGGTTAGGGAATAAAGTTTCAGTTAGGGATGATGTTTACTAACAATGACATGATAAGGGATGATGTCAAGGAATATTCCATGGAAAATTAGAAGAATGTATTCATTAAGAAGAATGACTCCAAAAGGATTGTGGTTAAATGCACTGATAGTTGTAAGTTCTACATGAGATTAAGAAAGAGGATTGGCAACCAGTTTTGGCAAGTTGTGACTTTAATTGAAGATCATACATGCCATGTGACTGCTGACAACAAGAGTGCAAAGATAAAATGGCTTTCCAACAAGTTTGCAAGCATACTTAGACACCCTGGGTTGGAATTAAAGGAAGTATTATGGGTAGTTGCTATGGAAACAACAGTTCCAACATGGGAAAGGGAAATGCTGAGGATGAAGGCAACGAAAGAGGATGCATGGAAAGATATGTTAGATGTCCCTTCTTTCCATTGAAGTATATCACACTTTAGAACATATTCAAATTGTGACTTACAAGTGAACAACATGTGTAAAGCATTCAATAGGGAAATATTGAAGCATATGGAGAAGCCTATTAACACTATATTGGAAGGCGTCGGGCATTATATCACCAAGAGGATGACAAGTCAGAAGGAATTGCTACATGGCTACACTAGATCTATATATCCTGAAATTCAGCTGGTTATTGAGAAGAATAATAAGCAAGCACAAGGGTGGAGTCCCACATGGCATGGTGATGATGACCTATCAATATTTGGTGTCACAAATGGCATTGAAACTTAATGTATTGACCTAAAAAAGGAAGCTTGCTCATGCAGAAAGTGGGACTTGTCTGGTATACCTTGTTGTCATGTAATTGCCTGCATATGGAACATCAAGAAATAACCCGAGGATTATGTTACTGCATGCTATAGGCCTGATTTGTTTATGTATACTTATTATATTTTGTTTTTGTATACTTGGTCTATTTTGTTTATGGACATTTGTTCTGTTTTACTTAGGAAATATACATTTATGGACACTTACTCAAACATTGTGTATCCAACCAATGGACCACAATTGTGGCCTAGATGATTTGAATACAATGGCACCACTAGTGATGAGGAGAGCCATTGACAGGCAAAAAAAACCGAGGAACAAGATGAATGATGAACTGTTAGTTGTAATTTTAAGTGTCGGGTTTTTGTTATCGTATCCACAGGGATTGTAAGATATCACCGCCGTTCGATGGTTGTATTAATCTTAGCTTAAGTAACACAGGGGGTTTTGGTTTTAATCATGTTATCTTGCATAAAAAGGTAATACAATGCGGTAAAAGTTTGATTTGAATATTTGAGAAATATTGCCAAAGTTAGGGTTCAACGATCACTTTGCATGTATTTGTTCGGTCAACAATCTTATAAACTCCTTTAGATGATAAATTATTTCACAAAGTCCTCGCAATGTGTTTCTCTCGAACACACATTGTGAGTTTTCCCATTTTGATCCATTGTTTATCTCTAACACAATCTATCAAAATGACAACTTTTTGGTTCAACCTTATGGTGAACAAAATCATTCATTACTATCTCTAGCTAACAAACAAGATTGGATGAAAACCTAGGTTAAGAGTTGGTAAACATCTCTCGATCATAAACCAACACAAAGAGTTTTGAATAAGAACAAAGTTTTCATCATATATTCACCATTAAAGAGTTTACACATAAAGATCCTTACATTTACACACAAAGCTAATGATCATCTACATCTAACCTTGACAAGTGGAGGACTTAGCTACTCATTTTCATGGTAGCTTGGTCGGCAAGTTTCGGAAGAAGGTTGATCAACATCCAAGTCGAATAATCAAGATTGGATGGGAATCCACCTTCTTTTTGTAAAAGATGGTTAAGAGATGAAGAGAAATGAAATCTAGGGCACAAAAGCTTCTAAGAACAATGCTGTAAAAATATCTAGAAAAAGTGCAAAAGTATGAAAAACTAGGTTTTGCTCTCAAAAGTGGCACTTGCTACTTATAGAGCTGTACTGGGCTGTCATGCTCGCTAGGCGAGCAGAATGGCTCGCCTAGCGAGGGTCTAATTGAGGCACCAGAGGCACCTGCGCCCAGAGAAATAGCCTATCTCAGACTGTCATGTTCGCCTAGCGAACAAAACGTTCGCCTAGCGAAGGACACGCTTCAACCCTCGCTCCAGCGAGGTTGAGAGGTTTGGCTACTGGAATGCTCGCTGGGAACTCGCTAGAGCCTCGCCTAGCGAGTGAGTGCTGGCTGCGCTTTTCACCAAGTCTGGAAGCGTTCGCTGCAACGTTCGCTGGAAGCTCGCCTAGCGAGTCCTTCGCTACAGCTCTCGCCTAGCGAGCAAGCTGATGAATGCATCTTCTCTTTGGTTCCTTTGCCAACTTTCTTGTGTCTTCATTTTCAATTATTTCATGCCTTCTTCCTGCACAATAACACACAAATCAAAGGTACCAAGATCGTTTATCAATGTATTGCATTTCATCTAAAACAAAGGTGGTTTTGACAATTTAGCAAGGAAATGGAGTGAAAGATACCCATATTTGATAGCTCAAATAAGCACTTTTGGGTATCTAACAACTCTCCCCAACTGGATTCTTGCTTGTCCTCAAGCAAAGTATGCCTCTTGAAGGACAAGAGGATTTGCTTTAAGAAAATGGTTTCTCCGAAGTGGGATAAAACGGCTCAAACACAAGCGAATCAGCATATACAAGTTTCCAACGGTTCGAATAAAATAATACACAAGAACTAAAACTTAATAGCTATGCGAAATATTTATCTATCTACAACAATATTATTCTGAATGAATCACCCTATCTCTCCTCTTCGAATAAGGAATGAAGAATTTACGCGTTTGCAACCGCGGGAATAATCTCACTCTCTAACAAATAATGAAGAAATCAATTCGATTCATACAATGTCTAACAATTATAAATGGTAATGTGGAAGCACGAAGATCACTAAGGGCTTTTCGGTTGAAGCTTGGTCAGGTTAACAAACAAGGGTCATTTCTAAGGCCATTGAAAACGAAATTGCCGATGCAAAAAAAAAAACATTCACTGTACACATATTCACACATCTCGACTTCGTTCCATTTGTTTCTTATTTGAAACCTTCACAACTCTTATTTCACAACTCAATTTTTATTTTTCGCTATTTTTCTTCCAAGCAAACATTCATTTTCATTCTTTCTATTTTTGTTCTTTTCTTTCACATCATATTTACAAAACAGATGTTTCTTTTCTATATTTTTATTTTCAATGCTTGCTTGGTTTTTTCAATTTTTTTCCAAGAGTTGTGGTACTTACCGATTCTCCCCAACTTATTTCTTACTCACCCTAAGTGAATGCTCTTAACTTTTTACGGCAAAAGAACAATAATCAAGATTTTCCGGGTTGTAAAAAAAAGATTTTTGAAATCTCGCTTCATTTCAAGCTGAGATTCAACTGTTTAAGCTCAAAGGGGTTAACGAATACTCTCTCTGCTCACAGGTAAGTTGTTTTTGGATGTAGTTGTGCTCGATAGAAAACAAGTGCCTTGATCATTTCTAATTGCTTCCACATATTCACAATAATAAAAGACAAAGCATGAATCAAATGAATCAACAAAACTTATTAGAATCCAGCATTTAAGTGTACAATGGAGGTTTCCTCACAATTTGTGGTTTTAAGTTCTAGATGAAACATTCATTCAATTATGTTGCAAAAAGACAATATTCAATTTACCAAAAAGAGTAAAGTTCTTAATGCATTCTAAAATTCTAGCCGGAGGTAACCATGTACCTTAGCCTTATTCACTTGTTTATTCTTATCATTGCCATCCAAGCTCGGATGCACCTTCATTGGGTACTTCTTTGAGGAGCAACCAATCTAGAGGGTTTGCCACTCAATCAACCAAAAATTTATTAAACAAACAAAATTTAAAACAGAAATAATAATATAAACTTCAAAATTTAAATTTGTTCGTGGGGGACAAAACACCCCAAAAGTACAAAACCAAAGTCAAAATACAGAATCCGAAAATACAATAGAAATAAACATAAAAACTGAAAAATACAAAAACTTAACCCTCCAAGGGCTCAAAATCCTCCTCGCTACCGGCCTCAGAACCGGTAGCCTCATCATCATCATCATCATCAGCTGCACCACCAGAAGACGCACCAGCGCCCGCCCCCTCACCATACACAGGCCTGTCCACAAGCCAGTTGGTGTTAAGCAGAAACTGCTCACGCGTCATCAAGGCATAAGCACCACTTCCCTGCAGCTGTAACCGCTGCATAGAGTCGTGCATATCTATCATGGCCCGCTGGGTTGCCGCCATCCATTCAAAACTGTAATCGCACACATCCTGCAGGTAGGGATCTGGTCCAGGAGTAGAAGTACCAGGACCATCAGAAGCCCGGGTACTCTCTGCAGCTGCACTGCCTCTGGCATTCTTGGCCCTGCAATATTTGGCCACGTACCGGTCATCGATAGGCGACGAGATCCTTACCTGACCCCGAGACGGCAGTTTCACCTTTTCCTGAATGCACAAACGCATGATCAAGCACGGGAAAGCTAGGGGATAATTCACACGAGCCCCCGACTTTAGCCCGCTCTCAATCACGGACTTAAGCTCATTAGCGATGATCCTCGCCACATCGATCTGGACGTTGGAGAGGATACTGTGAACCAAATGTGCCACTGGGATCGGCACTGTAGAGGTGTGGGACTTTGGCTGGATGTTTGTCAGAACCAAAAGCAGAATCAGTTGAGCCAAGGGAGTCATGTCCTCCCTATGATACCTCATTGGAACCCCAGATGGGTTTGGCTCAACAGATTTCCCTCTTAATAGCAGGGCGGCAGAAATGGCTTCAACATCTCAGTGAAGCCGTAAATCAGTGTGGTATGTGTCTCTTTCCTCAGCTTCCAGCTGGAGTGGCTCACCAAGGACTCGGTTAATGGCATCCCTATCAAATGCAACTGGACGACCGACCACTCTAGATATCCAAGTAAAGGGCTCGTCGTCATCAGGCAGTGCGTTTGCATAAAACTCACGCACCGTTGCTATGTCATAATGCTCAAGTGGGGAAATTAACCGATCCCACTTCATAGTGTCCATCAACCCGGCAAATGCTCTGTTTGTTCCTTGGGGGTTGATGAGGAATCGCTTCTCCGGAAGAATTTTCCGTTTCTCCAGAGCAACGTACCTGGCATCCTGCTTCGCCCCGACAAATTTGTCGTTATCAAATTGGATCGTTACTGGACGGGAAGTGCTCGTTCCCTTTCTCTTCTTTGAATTTCCAGACCTTGATTCCATCTGCAAAATATAAAAGGAAACAACACACACCAAACAGATTAGACAGCAAAACCAAAATTTAAAGAACTGTCATGCTCGCTGCTGCTTCGCCTAGCGAAGTGGCAGCGAACCCTCGCCCCTGGTTCGCCTAGCGAGTGCTAGCGAACCTTACGGGTTTTTGGGTTCTGCAGCATTTTCAGAGAAATCATCCCAAAAACCCACATGCTAATGGTTTCAATTTCAGAACCTAATGATTTATCAATTAAACGAACGTTCTATGCTATTGGGGATTACACATTTACATGCAAAACCTAAAATCCCCAATTGCAAAACCTAAAATCCCCAATTGCAAAACCTAAAATCCCACATGCAAACCTAAAGTTTCCCATACCACAACTCATCCTAATTGACATCCAAATCGGAAACAACAGAGTTCAAACATACAAAAAATGTAGTAGGGCAAACCTTAGTTACACGGATTGATTGAAATGTGAAGTGGAGTAGGGTTTGCAATCTTCCAAGTAGGGATAGAGTGTTAGTGAGAGAGATGAAAATGAGAGAGTGTGGAGAGTGCTCGGTTAAAATTTTCCTCAGCAGGGTTGAAAAACAGAAAAGTTGTGTTTGGGCCAAAATGAGTGCCCTGCTGAGATTTTAAATAAGTGCTGTCATGCAGCGCTCGCTGCTGCTTCGCCTAGCGAGCAGCTAGCGAATCAGCTCGCTACTGCCTCGCCTAGCGAGCAGCAAGCGAGCATGACAGCAATTGCCTTTTCAAAGGCAGCAATTCAGGTTCATTCAGCAAGGTGTTAGCACTTCGAATCCCATCACAACACACAGAAAAAGCAGTAAATACTTACAATGTTGGGGTGCCTCCCAACAAGCGCTTGTTTAACGTCGGCTAAGCTCGACGGTGCGATGCTCACAGAGGAGCATCCAAAGAAATTGTGCAGCTTCCGCGATCCACTTTGTTGTTTGAGCTACCGGGATCCATTTTGTTGAGCAACTTTCTCAAGGGCTTTGTTGTCTTCAAGAGGTTCTTGATGAACCTTCGATAAAATCTAATACCACCCTTTTTCGGAACTATTTGCACAACGCTCACCCATTCACCGTCGGCGATAGAACAATTCATCCCGGCCTCTACCAGTTTGACAACCTCTTTCTTCTTCAGCACCCGCATCAATTGATTCTCTTCGTTTGTGGACAAATTATTGCTAATGATCACGGGTTTAGTACAGTTATCATCAAGGTACACATATTTCAAATGTGGCTCCAGTTTTGGTTCCTCCACTATATTGGTCATATCCACGCCTTCCCTTGTCTCATCATGATAGAAAAGTTCTCCGTAAGCCTCTAATTCATGCAACCATGCTTCCATCTTTTTTTCTTTAGTTTTGGTCGAAACTTGGTAGACTCCTATAAGAGGTCTTTCGGAAGGATTAGAAATATGAACCTGGTTTGCGACCTCCACTAGCTTCTCCTCTGTGGCATCGATTCGGAAAGAATCATGTTTATCATTGAGATGCTTTTTGCCTTCAAAAAGATGGAAGGCTACCTCTTCATTTTGGACCCTTACCTTCATCAAACCGTTATCTACGTCTATCATCATGCGCGCGGTTTTCATGAATGGTCGGCCCAGGATGAGCGGAGCATCATCATCCTCTTCCATATCAATAATAATAAAATCAACCGGGAAGAAGAATTTATCAACTTTGACTAACATGTCTTGAGCCACTCCATATGGTGCAGTGGTAGATTTATCAGCAAGTTGCAAAGTCATCTTAGCAGGCTTGATATCAACATTTCCCAATCTTTTGATAATGGACAGTGGAATTAAATTGATGCTAGATCCCAAGTCAATCAAGCCATTACCCATGTAGGTGTCTCCGATGGTTACCGGTAGAGCGACTCGTCCCGGATCGGATTCCTTCCTTGGGAGAGTTTTTTGAATGATGGCACTACATCGTGCATCAAGCAAGATTGTCTCTGGTTCCGTGTACCTCCGTTTTTTTGTAAGTATGTCCTTCATGAATTTGGCATACTTTGGCATTTGCTCCAAGGCTTCAGCAAACGGAATGTTCACTTTCAATTGTTTAAAAATATCCATGAACCGGGCGTAATGCCGTTCATTCTCCCTTTTGGACGAAGCATGAGGATAAGGAAGGTTTTGGATTGGAGTAACGCTCACTACCTCCTTTCCTTTAGCAATTCTCGAACTCCTCCATCTAGGTTTTTTCACTGGCTCCACCACTACTTCATCACTTGTATTTTTCTCAATCTCCACACTTTTTTTCTTTTCAACTTCACCATTTGTTTTGTTCTTTTCAACTTCTTCCTTTTCACTCCACTCCCCCACTTCACCATCAATATTTTCCTCAACTATTTCCTCCTCATTTTCTCTTTCAACTCTTTTTTTATTCTCACTCATCAACTCCCTCCCACTTCTCGTTGTGATCGCCTTACAATACTCCTTAGGATTTGTTTGCGTGTTTGCCGAAAAGGAAGGACCGGTTTGTTGTTCTGCGAGTTGCTTAGCAAGTTGCCCAACTTGAGTCTCGAGATTTTTTATAGCCGCGTCGTTGCTTTTTTGATTTGCCATTGACATTTGCATGAATTGCGTCAATGTGTCTTCCAACTTAGAAGTTACGACCGGCGGTTGTTGAGGTATATAAGGATTTTGGGGAGGGTTTTGACGGCTAGAAGAACCACCTCCATAACCTTGGTTATGGTAATAGTTACTCCTAGGTTGGAACCCTTGGTTCCCTTGGTAATGTTGTTGTTGATTTTGAAGGTGCGGTTGATAAGGTTGTTGTTGTTGTTGTTGTTGTCTCGGTTGGTAGTCCCTTTGGTTTGCCATGTAGTTTACATCTTCGAATCCCGGAGGTGGACAGAATCCGGTGTCATGCTCACCTTTACAAAGCTCACAACAAGCTATTTGTTTAGCTTTAGACGGTTCTCTCAACTCTTTAATTTGTTGCGTTAAGAGTTCCACTTGTTGTGAGATGAGCTTGTTTTGGGCAAGGATGGCATCGTTCGTCCCTAGCTCAAGCACTCCCGGCTTCTTCAAAGAGTTGCCTCGACTTTGACTCTGAAGATCATTTAGAGCCATTCGATTTATAATGTTTGTAGCTTCTTCGGCACTTTTTGACAATAAAGAGCCACCCGAGGTAGCATCCAACAACGTCTTGCAATTTGGTTGAAGTCCATTTTTGAAGATATGGATTTGAGTCAATTCATCAAATCTATGCCCTTTACATTTCCTAAGCATGGACTTGAATCTTTCCCACACTTCATTTAAGGATTCATTGATTCCTTGTGCAAACACCGAGATGGCCGTCTTTGATTCTATGAACCGGTTATGGGAGAAGAATCTTTCGATAAACTTTTCTTCTAACATGTTCCAGTCTGTCATTACGGCTGGTGTTTGGTCTAAGTACCAATCTTTTGCTTTGCCGAGCAAAGCGTGGGGAAATAATCTTCGGAACAACGGGAGCTCCTGAGCCTGATCCACTCCGGCCGCCAATGCTATCTCATAAAATTTTGTGAGAAAAGCAAAGGGATCTTCATGGTCCATTCCGGTGAATGGACTTCCATATAATAAATTGAGAGTTCCCGTTTTCATCTCAGCTTGCCTTCCCGTGTGGTTGGCAAACTGAGCGGTGTTTCTTGGACTGTTTATGCATGGAGTAGAAATAGGTGGTGGTGGTTGCTCCATGTTAGGTATGAATGGTGGTGGATTTGTGGTAGAAGAACTTTCTCCTTGCTCTTGACGTTGTCTAGCCTGTTGCCTCCTACGTCTCGTTTTGCTATTGTTCCTCCTTGCGGTTCTTTCGATCTCGGGATCAAAAAGAAGTTCGTCCACAGGGATTTGCCCTCGCATAAAACGTAAGCTGCACACTAAACCAAACAGATTACAAGCACAAGTCAAAAATTCGAAAGCTAAAATTTAAGCAACCATTGCGATGGTTGTTAGATACCCAAAAGTGCTTATTTGAGCTATCAAATATGGGTATCTTTCACTCCATTTCCTTGCTAAATTGTCAAAACCACCTTTGTTTTAGATGAAATGCAATACATTGATAAACGATCTTGGTACCTTTGATTTGTGTGTTATTGTGCAGGAAGAAGGCATGAAATAATTGAAAATGAAGACACAAGAAAGTTGGCAAAGGAACCAAAGAGAAGATGCATTCATCAGCTTGCTCGTTAGGCGAGAGCTGTAGCGAAGGACTCACTAGGCGAGCTTCCAGCGAACGTTGCAGCGAACGCTTCCAGACTTGGTGAAAAGCGCAGCCAGCACTCACTCGCTAGGCGAGGCTCTAGCGAGTTCCCAGCGAGCATTCCAGTAGCCAAACCTCTCAACCTCGCTGGAGCGAGGGTTGAAGCGTGTCCTTCGCTAGGCGAAGGTTTTGTTCGCTAGGCGAACATGACAGTCTGAGATAGGCTGTTTCTCTGGGTGCAGGTGCCTCTGGTGCCTCAATTAGACCCTCGCTAGGCGAGCCATTATGCTCGCCTAGCGAGCATGACAGCCCAGTACAGCTCTATAAGTAGCAAGTGCCACTTTTGAGAGCAAAACCTAGTTTTCCATACTGTTGCACTTTTTCTAGATATTTTTACAGCATTGTTCTTAGAAGCTTTTGTGCCCTAAATTTCATTTCTCTTCATCTCTTAACCATCTTTTACAAAAAGAAGGTGGATTCCCATCCAATCTTGATTATTCGACTTGGATGTTGATCAACCTTCTTCCGAAACTTGCCAACCACGCTACCATGAAAATGAGTAGCTAAGTCCTCCATTTGTCAAGGTTATATGTAGATGATCATTAGCTTTGTGTGTAAATGTAAGGATCTTCATGTGTAAACTCTTTAATGGTGAATATATGATGAAAACTTTGTTCTTATTCAAAACTCTTTGTGTTGGTTTATGATCGAGAGATGTTTACCAACTCTTAACCTAGGTTTTCATCCAATCTTGTTTGTTAGCTAGAGATAGTAATGAATGATTTTGTTCACCATAAGGTTGAACCAAAAAGTTGTCATTTTGATAGGTTGTGTTAGAGATAAACAATCGATCAAAATGGGAAAACTCACAATGTGTGTTCGAGAGAAACACATTGGGAGGACTTTGTGAAATAATTTATCATCTAAAGGAGTTTATAAGATTGTTGACCGAACAAATACATGCAAAGTGATCGTTGAACCCTAACTTTGGCAATATTTCTCAAATATTCAAATCAAACTTTTACCGCATTGTATTACCTTTTTATGCAAGATAACGTGATTAAAACCAAAACCCCCTGTGTTACTTAAGCTAAGATTAATACAACCATCAAACGGCGGTGATATCTTACAATCCCTGTGGATACGATAACAAAAACCCGACACTTAAAATTAGTAGCGAGCTGATTCGCTAGCTGCTCGCTAGGCGAAGCAGCAGCGAGCGCTGCATGACAGCACTTATTTAAAATCTCAGCAGGGCACTCATTTTGGCCCAAACACAACTTTTCTGTTTTTCAACCCTGCTGAGGAAAATTTTAACCGAGCACTCTCCACACTCTCTCATTTTCATCTCTCTCACTAACACTCTATCCCTACTTGGAAGATTGCAAACCCTACTCCACTTCACATTTCAATCAATCCGTGTAACTAAGGTTTGCCCTACTACATTTTCTGTATGTTTGAACTCTGTTATTTCCGATTTGGATGTCAATTAGGATGAGTTGTGATATGGGAAACTTTAGGTTTGCATGTGGGATTTTAGGGTTTGCAATGGGGGATTTTAGGTTTTGCAATTGGGGATTTTAGGTTTTGCATGTAAATGTGTAATCCCCAATAACATAGAACGTTCGTTTAATTGATAAATCATTAGGTTCTGAAATTGAAACCATTAGAATGCGGGTTTTGGGAAGATTTCTCTGAAAATGCTGCAGAACCCAAAAACCCGTATGGTTCGCTAGCACTCGCTAGGCGAACCAGGGGCGAGCGTTCGCTGCCACTTCGCTAGGCGAAGCAGCAGCGAGCATGACAGTTCTTTTAATTTTGGTTTTGCTGTCTAATCTGTTTGGTGTGTGTTGTTTCCTTTTATATTTTGCAGATGGAATCAAGGTCTGGAAATTCAAAGAAGAGAAAGGGAACGAGCACTTCCCGTCCAGTAACGATCCAATTTGATAACGACAAATTTGTCGGGGCGAAGCAGGCCGCCAGGTACGTTGCTCTGGAGAAACGGAAAATTCTTCCGGAGAAGCGATTCCTCATCAACCCCCAAGGAACAAACAAAGCATTTACCGGGTTGATGGACACTATGAAGTGGGATCGGTTAATTTCCCCGCTTGAGCATTATGACATAGCAACGGTGCGTGAGTTTTATGCAAACGCACTGCCTGATGACGACGAGCCCTTTACTTGGATATCTAGAGTGGCCGGCCGTCCAGTTGCATTTGATAGGGATGCCATTAACCGAGTCCTTGGTGAGCCGCTCCAGCTGGGAGCTGAGGAAAGAGACACATACCACACTGATTTACGGCTTCACCGAGATGTTGAAGCCATTTCTGCTGCCCTGCTATTAAGAGGGAAATCTGTTGAGCTGAACCCATCTGGGGTTCCAATGAGGTATCATAGGGAGGACATGACTCCCTTGGCTCAACTGATTCTGCTTTTGGTTCTGACAAACATTCAGCCAAAGTCCCACACCTCTACAGTGCCGATCCCAGTGGCACATTTGGTTCACAGTATCCTCTCCAACGTCCAGATCGATGTGGCGAGGATCATCGCTAATGAGCTTAAGTCCATGATTGAGAGCGGGCTAAAGTCGGGGGCTCGTGTGAATTGTCCCCTAGCTTTCCCGTGCTTGATCATGCGTTTGTGCATTCAGGCAAAGGTGAAACTACCGTCTCGGGGTCAGGTCAGGATCCCACCACCTATCGATGACCGGTACGTGGCCAAATATTGTAGAGCGAAGAATGCCAGAGGCAGTGCAGCTGTAGAGAGTACCCGGGCTTCTGATGGTCCTGGTACTTCTACTCCTGGACCAGATCCTTACCTGCAGGCTGTGTGTGATTTCAGTTTTGAATGGATGGCGGCATCCCAGCGTGCCATGATAGATATGCACGATTCTATGCAGCGGTTACAGCTGCAGGGAAGTGGTGCTCATGCCTTGATGACGCGTGAGCAGTTTCTGCTTAACGCCAACTGGCCTGTGGACAGGCCTGTGTATGGTGAAGGGGCGGGCGCTGGTGCGTCTTCTGGTGGTGCAGCTGATGATGATGATGATGAGGCTACCGGTTCTGAGGCCGGTAGCGAGGAGGATTCTGAGCCCTTGGAGGGTTAAGTATTGTATTTTTCAGTTTTTATGTTTATTTCTATTGTATTTTCGGATTCTGTATTTTGACTTTGGTTTTGTACTTTTGGGGTGTTTTGTCACCCACGAACAAATTTAAATTTTGAAGTTTATATTATTATTTCTGTTTTAAATTTTGTTTGTTTAATAAATTTTTGGTTGATTGAGTGGCAAACCCTCTAGATTGGTTGCTCCTCAAAGAAGTACCCAATGAAGGTGCATCCGAGCTTGGATGGCAATGATAAGAATAAACAAGTGAATAAGGCTAAGGTACATGGTTACCTCCGGCTAGAATTTTAGAATGTATTAAGAACTTTACTCTTTTTGGTAAATTGAATATTGTCTTTTTGCAACATAATTGAATGAATGTTTCATCTAGAACTTAAAACCACAAATTGTGAGGAAACCTCCATTGTACACTTAAATGCTGGATTCTAATAAGTTTTGTTGATTCATTTGATTCATGCTTTGTCTTTTATTATTGTGAATATGTGGAAGCAATTAGAAATGATCAAGGCACTTGTTTTCTATCGAGCACAACTACATCCAAAAATAACTTACCTGTGAGCAGAGAGAGTATTCGTTAACCCCTTTGAGCTTAAACAGTTGAATCTCAGCTTGAAATGAAACGAGATTTCAAAAATCTTTTTTTTACAACCCGGAAAATCTTGATTATTGTTCTTTTGCCGTAAAAAGTTAAGAGCATTCACTTAGGGTGAGTAAGAAATAAGTTGGGGAGAATCGGTAAGTACCACAACTCTTGAAAAAGAAAAGAAAAACCGAGCAAGCATTGAAAATAAAAATATAGAAAAGAAACATCTGTTTTGTAAATATGATGTGAAAGAAAAGAACAAAAATAGAAAGAATGAAAATGAATGCTTGCTTGGAAGAAAAATAGTGAAAAATAAAAATTGAGTTGTGAAATAAGAGTTGTGAAGGTTTCAAATGAGAAACAAATGGAACGAAGTCGAGATGTGTGAATATGTGTACAGTGAATGTCTCTTTTGCATCGGCAATTTCGTTTTCAATGGCCTTAGAAATGACCCTTGTTTGTTAACCTGACCAAGCTTCAACCGAAAAGCCCTTAGTGATCTTCGTGCTTCCACATTACCATTTATAATTGTTAGACATTGTATGAATCGAATTGATTTCTTCATTATTTGTTAGAGAGTGAGATTATTCCCGCGGTTGCAAACGCGTAAATTCTTCATTCCTTATTCAAAGAGGAGAGATAGGGTGATTCATTCAGAATAATATTGTTGTAGATAGATAAATATTTCGCATAGCTATTAAGTTTTAGTTCTTGTGTATTATTTTATTCGAACCGTTGGAAACTTGTATATGCTGATTCGCTTGTGTTTGAGCCGTTTTATCCAACTTCGGAGAAACCATTTTCTTAAAGCAAATCCTCTTGTCCTTCAAGAGGCATACTTTGCTTGAGGACAAGCAAGAATCTAGTTAGGGAGAGTTGTTAGATACCCAAAAGTGCTTATTTGAGCTATCAAATATGGGTATCTTTCACTCCATTTCCTTGCTAAATTGTCAAAACCACCTTTGTTTTAGATGAAATGCAATACATTGATAAACGATCTTGGTACCTTTGATTTGTGTGTTATTATACAGGAAGAAGGCATGAAATAATTGAAAATGAAGACACAAGAAAGTTGGCAAAGGAACCAAAGAGAAGATGCATTCATCAGCTTGCTCGCTAGGCGAGAGCTGTAGCGAAGGACTCGCTAGGCGAGCTTCTAGCGAACGTTGCAGCGAACGCTTCCAGACTTGGTGAAAAGCGCAACCAGCACTCACTCGCTAGGCGAGGCTCTAGCGAGTTCCCAGCGAGCATTCCAGTAGCCAAACCTCTCAACCTCGCTGGAGCGAGGGTTGAAGCGTGTCCTTCGCTAGGCGAAGGTTTTGTTCGCTAGGCGAACATGACAGTCTGAGATAGGCTGTTTCTCTGGGCGCAGGTGCCTCAATTAGACCCTCGCTAGGCGAGTCATTCTGCTCGCCTAGCGAGCATGACAGCCCAGTACAACTCTATAAGTAGCAAGTGCCACTTTTGAGAGCCATACCTAGTTTTCCATACTTTTGCACTTTTTCTAGATATTTTTACAGCATTGTTCTTAGAAGCTTTTGTGCCCTAAAGTTCATTTCTCTTCATCTCTTAACCATCTTTTACAAAAAGAAGGTGGATTCCCATCCAATCTTGATTATTCGACTTGGATGTTGATCAACCTTCTTCCGAAACTTGCCGACCAAGATACCATGAAAATGAGTAGCTAAGTCCTCCATTTGTCAAGGTTAGATGTAGATGATCATTAGCTTTGTGTGTAAATGTAAGGATCTTCATGTGTAAACTCTTTAATGGTGAATATATGATGAAAACTTTGTTCTTATTCAAAACTCTTTGTGTTGGTTTATGATCGAGAGATGTTTACCAACTCTTAACCTAGGTTTTCATCCAATCTTGTTTGTTAGCTAGAGATAGTAATGAATGATTTTGTTCACCATAAGGTTGAACCAAAAAGTTGTCATTTTGATAGGTTGTGTTAGAGATAAACAATCGATCAAAATGGGAAAACTCATAATGTGTGTTCGAGAGAAACACATTGGGAGGACTTTGTGAAATAATTTATTATCTAAAGGAGTTTATAAGATTGTTGACCGAACAAATACATGCAAAGTGATCGTTGAATCCTAACTTTGGCAATATTTTTCAAATATTCAAATCAAACTTTTACCGCATTGTATTACCTTTTTATGCAAGATAACGTGATTAAAACCAAAACCCCCTGTGTTACTTAAGCTAAGATTAATACAACCATCGAACGGCGGTGATATCTTACAATCCCTGTGGATACGATAACAAAAAACGGCGCCATTTTGTTAGTTGTAATTTTAAGTGTCGGGTTTTTGTTATCGTATCCACAGGGATTGTAAGATATCACCGCCGTTCGATGGTTGTATTAATCTTAGCTTAAGTAACACAGGGGGTTTTGGTTTTAATCACGTTATCTTGCATAAAAAGGTAATACAATGCGGTAAAAGTTTGATTTGAATATTTGAGAAATATTGCCAAAGTTAGGGTTCAACGATCACTTTGCATTTATTTGTTCGGTCAACAATCTTATAAACTCCTTTAGATGATAAATTATTTCACAAAGTCCTCCCAATGTGTTTCTCTCGAACACACATTGTGAGTTTTCCCATTTTGATCCGTTGTTTATCTCTAACACAATCTATCAAAATGACAACTTTTTGGTTCAACCTTATGATGAACAAAATCATTCATTACTATCTCTAGCTAACAAACAAGATTGGATGAAAACCTAGGTTAAGAGTTGGTAAACATCTCTCGATCATAAACCAACACAAAGAGTTTTGAATAAGAACAAAGTTTTCATCATATATTCACCATTAAAGAGTTTACACATGAAGATCCTTACATTTACACACAAAGCTAATGATCATCTACATCTAACCTTGACAAGTGGAGGACTTAGCTACTCATTTTCATGGTAGCTTGGTCGGCAAGTTTCGGAAGAAGGTTGATCAACATCCAAGTCGAATAATCAAGATTGGATGGGAATCCACCTTCTTTTTGTAAAAGATGGTTAAGAGATGAAGAGAAATGAAATTTAGGGCACAAAAGCTTCTAAGAACAATGCTGTAAAAATATCTAGAAAAAGTGCAAAAGTATGAAAAACTAGGTTTTGCTCTCAAAAGTGGCACTTGCTACTTATAGAGATGTACTGGGCTGTCATGCTCGCTAGGCGAGCATAATGGCTCGCCTAGCGATGGTCTAATTGAGGCACCAGAGGCACCTGCGCCCAGAGAAACAGCCTATCTCAGACTGTCATGTTCGCCTAGCGAACAAAACCTTTGCCTAGCGAAGGACACGCTTCAACCCTCGCTCCAGCGAGGTTGAGAGGTTTGGCTACTGGAATGCTCGCTGGGAACTCGCTAGAGCCTCGCCTAGCGAGTGAGTGCTGGCTGCGCTTTTCACCAAGTCTGGAAGCGTTCGCTGCAACGTTCGCTGGAAGCTCGCCTAGCGAGTCCTTCGCTACAGCTCTCGCCTAGCGAGCAAGCTGATGAATGCATCTTCTCTTTGGTTCCTTTGCCAACTTTCTTGTGTCTTCATTTTAAATTATTTCATGCCTTCTTCCTACACAATAACACACAAATCAAAGGTACCAAGATCGTTTATCAATGTATTGCATTTCATCTAAAACAAAGGTGGTTTTGACAATTTAGCAAGGAAATGGAGTGAAAGATACCCATATTTGATAGCTCAAATAAGCACTTTTGGGTATCTAACATGAACCTAGAAATCCCCACATACTACCAAGGAGATTTTCAACTGTCACATGTGTAAAATATGGTGCTATGAGACATAATAAAAGGAGCTATAAAGGAAAAAGGGCAGCTGACAGAGCAATTCCAAAAGGTGGTAATAAATCAAAAAAGACTAAGAAAGTGAAATTTGGAAAGGGAACAAAAAAGTCCAAAGAAAAGCAAACAAAAATTGAATAAAATTCACAAGCTCCTCAACCTACTCAAGAATGTTTTCATTATGACTTAAGTAGTTTATGATTTATTTTGGTTGTATTGTATGACTTAACTAGTTTATGACTTAACTAGTTTATAACTTAAGTAGTTTCATTTTGACTCAAGTATTGTCTTAGGTTTTATTTTGGATGTTCATATATTAATGTTCAAACAAGGTCAATGTTAAGTATATTGGTTGTATTTTGAGTTCAAATTATATCAGTTATGTATATTGGTTATCTTAATGTTCATTTTGACAGTATTTTCAATATATCAGACAACATAATTAGTACTTTATAACATTATCCTCATAACAATACAACATTATCAGTACTTTATAACATTATAACATAACATAACATTATATCAGGCAACATTATCAGTACTTTATAACATGCATATCCTCATAACACCATAATAACATATCCATTGCATTAGACAATATTAGAACATAATCAATACTTTCATTCAAATTCTTTTATGATATTATATCATACAACATAAGAACATAACCTAAAACCTGATTAACCTACAACCTATTTCATCAATATTGTCCCAACAAATGCAAACAACATAACAAGCAATAAACATCCAATTAATCTTCAACTATTTCTTCAACATCTTCACTTTCATCTTTAATTTTTCCTCTTTTGCTTTATAAGATTTAACTGTCGCCTTCTCTTAATTTATGTTCTTGAATAATGCAGAGATTAACTCTTTTCCCTAGGGTTCATCTCCTCATCCAACCAAACAAAGTGACTGCATTTCTTGAAACCTTGAATCTGTAGGCATCATTTGAGATGAAGTTGTAACGCGGAATCTTGGGATCAATGCGGGATCCTAGACATTAGGTTTTTGAAAATTCACTTTTGCTTTCAAAATGCCACTCATTTTCATCCTTAAAGACTTAAAATACAAAATGCAAAATTGAAATACTTAAATAGTTCGATTGCCTCCCAACAAGCGCTTGTTTAACGTCATTAGCTCGACACCTTTTTTCAAGTGAATTCAAGGTGGTCTTTGTGATATAATCCAATCATTTACATCACTATCATATGGCTTTGTCTTTTTCTGTCTCTTTATTGGCCTGACCTTGTTCACAACATCATGAATGGCTTTCTTGCAAGTTTTGGCTTTCTCACAAATTCTTCTGATTCATTTGCTTTACTTTGGGAATGTGTTTATATCCATTTCCTCTTTTAGTATGAAAGTTTCGAGTGGTGTTTCGGGATCTATTTTATAGTCACTAATATTCTCTTTTTTTGTTGCTTTGTTAAGAGGATCCATTTGACAACATATTCTTTTGTTGGTTGGATGCTTGCTTGATTCAAACAAATAGAAGTTAACTTCTTCATCTTGTCCTCTTACTTTCATCACTACCTCATCCACATCTATCATCATTCTTCATTATCTTCTTATTGTCTTTCTATCACAACTTGCTCTTAGTATTATCGCCAATTCCTCTGCCAATATTTTTATCGCTCCAAGTTAGAATGGATTTGCAATGTTCCTTTGGATTAGTTTGAGTATTTGTAGTAAACGTACCTCCTTGTTGATCAGCTAATTGCTTAGCTATTTGACCAATTTGATTTTCAAGGTTTTTGATAGCCGCACCAATGCTCTTTTGTTTTGTAAAAGACATTTGCATAAATTGAGTCAGAGTGTCCTCCATCTTTGAAGTTTTATCTTGTGGTTGAGGATTTTGATTATAATTCTGATAAGGATTTTGTCTATTGGATGATCCTGCTTCTGGTCTCCATCCTTGGCCATAATATGCATTGTTCCCTCTTTGATAACCAGGATTACCTTGATATGGTACTTGCCTCTGTTGATATTCATTTTGATTTCCCATATAATTTATCTCTTCATTCTCCGGAGGACAATAACCTGTTGGCTGATCTCCATTATACAATTCACAGTATGCTACCTGTTGATTTTTACTTGGGACTTCATGCATCTCCTTGAGTTGTTGCGGAAGCTTTGACCTTTGATTTGTAAGTTCTTTCACTACTTGAGTTAATAGTTTGTTCTGAGCCAAAATCGCATAATTTGTTCCCAATTCAATGATTCCAGATTTCTTTGTGAAAGGCCTATATTGTGTTGAACTTGGTGATCATTGAGTACCATTTTACTAATAATTGCAATTGCATCTTTAACACTCTTATACATTAAAGAACCACTTGCAGTTGCATCCAAAAGAAGTTTTGGTTGCGGTAGAAGTCCATTACGAAAGATATGAATCTGAGTAAGCTCATCAAAGCCATGGTTGGAACATCTTCTCAATATCGACTTGTATCGCTCCCATGCTTCACAAAGTGTTTCACTTGAACCTTGAGAAAATACAACAATTGTGGTTTTGGCCTCCATAAATCTGTTGTGTGGAAAGAACCTATTAAGAAATTTTCCCTCAAGCACATTCCAATGTATCATAGTCTGAGTTGGTTGGTCAAGGTACCATTCTTTTGCTTTTCCGATCAATGGATGAAGGAATAATCTTTTAAACACTTGTTCTTCTTCTACTTCAGGAGCTCCAACTTTATCCGAATTCTCATAAAACTTGGTAAGGTGAGTATATGGATCTTCATTGTCAAGCCCAATAAAAGGGTTTGCATACAATATCTAAACTAGACCAGTCTTCATCTCCGAGTTCCTTGCATTTTATGCAGGTCTAGTAAAATGAGCATTCCTTCTTGGGCTATTTCGACAAGGCTATCTAGCAACTTCTAGTTTAGCCATTACTACTTCGACTTCAGGATAAAAAAAGAAGTTGATCTTTCGGTGTACTTCCTCGCATACACAAAGTTCTAAAATCTAACCACACAAATGAATAAAAATGAGGGATGAAAAATATAACAATATACAATTTATAGAAGTGAAAATTTACTTAAAATAATAGACATTGGGAGGAGAATGTACCTTGAAATAGGAGGGTGAAGGCATTGAAACAAGAAAGGGAGCTGGAAATTCGAAGTTTTAGTGCTTTAAAATAATGAACGTGCGACAGTTACTCTGGGAAGTAAATGCTCTCATATAAGAAGGGGAAAACTTGAAAAACAAGGGAAACCCAATATACAAGAGGGCTAAAACGTTTCTCTAGGATCTCTCCCCGTCTTTATATATGCAAGGGCAATCGAATGGATCAGATCAAAAGTAGGAGGTAAGGACAAACTAACGGTCAGATTTCGTCTAGGGAAGACAACTACACTCGAGTGTAATCGAGTACACAAAAAGTTGTGTCACGTCACCATATACCTTTTTAGATCACACGTCAAAGAAAAAGTGTGAAACATTTCAATGATGGGATTGCATTTAATATTCACATTCGCATCACGTTTTGACAAAACCAAAGCGGAACATGCTAGCTGACACCTAGATGGAATCCCTTTGAGGCTTACCACTGTTAATCTCCCGCGACATCAGACATACCCGATGAGTCTTAGGGGCAACTATTTCATGCGACCAAAGACCTGGACCCACTAATCCATGTCTGCTAAAGATTTGGGACCCACTGCTCCACGCAGACCAAAGACTCAATAGCATGATTATCTAGCTTACCCTGTCAGGCCCAAGGTATAAATACCTTTGTAAGGGGGTTCTAAGGCACACATTCACTAATCTCCACTTCCACTTCCATTATCTTGAACCATAAACTGACTTGGGGGTTGAAGTGTTAACATTGCAGGTATCCCTTCCCCTTGAGTCCATTGTATCGGAGATAGAAACACCGATTAACAACACCACATAAATATTGATCTCTCTAGTTTAAGATGCATCGTGATCAGCGCACTGTAGAAGAAGCTCCATTTCATCATAATTTCTGCAATCATCGTAATTTCTAGTTTCGCAACAGAACCTTTGAATCAAATTTACACAATAAATGTTACTTTTCCAACTTGTTGTATCAACCAACTCAACTAAAATTACTACACCTTTTAATAAATTAAATGGGGAGAGTCTAAAATTTACAAGACACTACCCACAAATGTAGGGCATATTCATTTATGACGTCGTTCGCTAATAATAAGATTTCTTGATAGACCTTAGTGTGAAAACAAACTCACAATAAAACATAAATATTATCTATTCAAATTGCATGGTTAAAATACTATATTATTGTATAAAACTCAATAAGAATAAACTCAAATAACATAATCATGCTAAATATTTAATTTTAAATAGATTAATATTAATTGTTTATACATTCAAAAAAAAAATGTCACAACATATTCACATATACACCAAATAATTATTTAACTAAATAGTTTTAGAATCAACAAAAATAATTCTAAAATTCAAAGTATCCAAATTTTAAAGAATCAAATCTTTAATTTTACTCTACATGTTTAGATGTATTCAAAAGATGCAGTACAATTTTTTCTCCAATAATATATAATAACTAAATATATATTGATTTTTTTTTGTCTTATCTCTCAAAATTTAAAATTTGGTGGAAATTTTATGTGAATAAAAAATGAAGGATAAAACAAAAATAAAAATAAAAAGAGTGATTCGATTCTTAAATCTTTTCAACTCAAAAGAAATAATTAAATCACCAATATTATATTTAAATTCAATATTTATCACATTCAAATAAAAAGAGTGATTCGATTCATAAATATATATTTTTAAATATAATTTTAATTATCAAAAATATAATTCTACGAATTATAACTAATACTAGATCCTTACCCCGATAATATAATTTTCAAATCACAATTAAAATTAGAGGTGACAAAACAGGACGTCCGCCCCGCCCCGCCCCGCCCCATCTTAAGTTCGCCAAAAAAGGGACTGACGGGTAACCCGTCCATTTTTTTATCAAACTTAAAGCAGAACGGATTTAAAGCAGGACGGACTCAACGGGTAGGCGGACACAAAATTATAACGGATGCGCGGGCCGATCCGACGAACCACGCCTCATATTGTCACCCCTAATTAAAATTATAAATGTGATCTCAAAAAATACTTTTACATGGAGGGCCGAAGTTCGGAACAGACAACCCCAACAAGTTACACTCCAACATATGATTTATAAACGTTGGACAAACATTAAAATTACACATGATCTGAGGGTGGTTTATTCCACTTTTCACTAAAGCTGCTTCGCATAAATTAGATTCTCCGAATACATGGCTAATTTTAATATCCACATCTTGCTACATATAGAATCTGATTTTGGTCATCAACTTCCTTCCCATAATGTTACTAGACTTCTTGGTATTAATGTCATATGTCACTTGACGAGAATTAACATTAATATCAATAGGTTTGAATCTCAATCTTATTTCAAAATATAAATCTTCATAGACTCCCCCAAAACTCAACTATATAAACATTACAAACACCTATTCTCTTTGAAAATCCTCCTAACCACTCCCTTTCATCTCCTCTCATTATTCCTCCATTACCCACGTTACCTTCTCTATCTCTCTCACTCCATTAGAGTTTAACTTGATCCTACCGTCTGAGGAGGTTTCCACTTTATGATTTTAGAGTTCTGTGGTGGTACATAACGTAACTAGTTACACTTCAAACATATATTATAACCAAATTTATAGCTTTCTTAACTTTTAAAAAAACACATTAATAATTCAAAACATTAAGAAAACAAATCAAAATCCCCTTATTTTCTTAAAGTTTATTATAAATTTCTATAACAAAATTTTAATCAATTCCAAATAATTAAAATTTCAGATAATTTATAAATTTAAGAAAGTTATTGAAGCATTGATTTATAATAAAATCACAATTATTATATTATATTATATTAATATTCAATAATAACTCAAAGTCTATTAACAAAAAAATCTCACATAGTAATAATTTTCAAATCGCAATACCAAATTAATTTCAGGGATTGATGCCAAAGATATGGAAGAACCCATATTCATACAAATCGTTTTAAAAAAAATATAACATACAAACCATAAAATTTATAATAAATGTAACAAAAAAAACTTAAAAATTATCATTAAAATTTCATGTCTCATAAATTTAATGTTCGGAGGACAAATATCAATAAAAAACAAATACTAATGTTCAGAGGACAAATCTTAATAAACTAACTATAATTTATAATAATTCAAAGTCTATTAACAAAAAAGATTTCATATAATAATAATTTTCAAATCGCAATACCAAATTAATTTCAGGGATTAATGCCAAAGATATGGAAGAACCCATATCCATACAAATCGTTTTAAAAAAAATATAACATACAAACCATAAAATTTACAAAGGGTAATATTAACTTGTGTCATAGAGACACAGGTTAAAAACTAATAGTAGAAATGTTTTTTTTGAAATTAGTGTATTGTTTTTATTAAAATTTTATAATTAATGTTTTCATTACTTTTTTCTGTATAAACTTTCTATTTATGAATTGTTTAACCTGTGCCATTTGAGTCCAAATTATCATTACCCAATTTATAATAAATGTAAAAAAAAAAACTTAAAAAAAATTATCATTAAAATTCATGTCTCATAAATTAATGTTCAGAGGACAAATATCAATAAAAAACAAATATTAATGTTGAGAGGACAAATCTTAATAAATTAACTATAATGACCCACTCTAATATTATTTACTAGAATTAATTTAATAATTACTCTATATAAGACATGCTCAATACAAAGGTTAAACTTTATAATCATCGACATAAGTAAAACAAACACATGAGATGCTTATACTAATATTATAATCTCCTACATGTTAGTCTATAAAATATTATTAAGGACGCTACGGATCTAATGGAAAAGATTTATACTCGATGCTAACCGTAATTTTGAAATGTAATGTGTAGAGACAAGTGACTAACACGTATAACTTCCTCAATTGATACTTTTAATACTTTAAATACTTTTCACATCAAAATAAGAGATAATATATTTGTAATTTCGTATATTGAGGACCCTAACCTATAGAATGATGATTAATTAAAATTTTCATTATTTTAAAATGAGTTATCCTAAAATTCACTCATATCTTTGAACTTATATTTAACTTATTAATTAATTAATTAATTACTAATAAAAATTTAATAAGCATTTTTAACTTTATTTGACCATTTTATCGATTAAGGTTTTTAATTTAATAAATAACTTATATATATATATATATATATATATATATATATATATATATATATATATATATATTAATAATTACTATTATAATATAATAATTAAATAATATTTAAATATAAAATATTCCAGAATTTAACTCACAAAATAATTACAAATATGTTTAGAAATAGATTACATTAAATGCAACCACAAAATGTTCTTGTCGACCAAAGAGCAAAGCATAAATGAAATTCATTTTACAAAGATCCTAAAGTTTTAATGGAGAAACATTTGATTTGAATGAAACCAAAACACTGTATTTATACAAAACATTTCAAAACTATAGCTCTCTTAAAGCCTTTCAATGTTTGGTTCTGTGTTTATATAACAAAAGAGAAGGAATGAAAATAACAAACCTTGGATGCATTTCGTGAGCCTTCAGAATGCCTTGTTAGTGTAAACAACGATTTTCCTCTTCTCTTAATTATGTGATTCCAATAAACAATAGTTATTTTAAGGAAAAAGAATGAACATTGACACTTGAAATGAGAATAAAAAAACAATAGCTATTATGATAGGTAAAGAGAATATGAGGATATATGAGGAAAAAAATGTAAAACCTTGTTGAGTTTTGGGGGAGTTTTTCTCTCTCAATACTCTCTCGCGTGTACTCTCTCTCTCTCAATGGGAGATGAAAAGTTTTAAAATACATTTGAATTTTAAATTAGGAGAAAGAAAGAGAAGTGGGAAACAAAAATGCATTAACAATGACAAGCAAGGAAATCATAAAACTGGGCAAGTAATGAAGGGACACACTGATGAATTGGCTACATGGAAATGAATAATATTGATATATTTGAAGTTTACCCATCTGTCTTTTAGTTAGTGTAAAAATTTTAAAAGGCATATGGACAAATTAGAAAGCTTATATCCATTCAATTGTATTAATTATATAATTGATTATATTTTATTAAGTTAAATATATTTAAAATTTCTATTAAATTAGTTATTTTCACTTTTATTATTTTAAAATTTTTTACTAAAGAATTATCTTTTTAATATTTTTTGTTTATATTTTTTATTCCTTCTAACAAAAGTTGATGTGGTATGTCATATGGAATTTTTTTTGAAGATTGAATGTACATGTGACAATAATAACATGACAAAGATATTGATGTGACATGTCACTCGGCTAAAGTCAGCATCATAGAATCCATAAAAATTCATAACTTATCTGTAGTTAAATTCATAACTAATTTATAATAAATTCAAAAACTATTTTTTTTCCAGTTTTTGTACATGATGAAGATGCTTCTAGGTCTAAAATCTACGTTTCATTATTAATCCGTATGTTATTCATGCTATTGAAAAATTGAGCACATCTTTTGACATTTTTTATTTTTGCAACTCAACCACAACACAATACAATACTTTCTTGTCTTTAAATTGCATTATGTGTTAATTTATTAAATTCAAAATGTCTAAAGTATTTGTTTTCAAAAGGCAGCTGCTACTTACTTTAATTATGTTAGCTACTTATTTTGATAGTTTTTTTTTTTTCAAAGAACAGTTTCAACATCATATTATAGTTCATGTTGTTAAGGCTATTATGGCTTGAACTACAAAGACAAGAACTGCACACGATTCTCTTCTGCATTAATATAAAGCTATAATCGTGTGAATGAAAAAGAGACCAACCAAGTGACACCAACTATAATGACAAATGTTATAAATTTCAATGAAAATCATCAAGGAATAGTAAATAGAATTGGATAAATTTTCTGATTTTTAAATTTGTTACAAATTAGTTATGAATTTAGCTATAAATTAACTACTAATTTTTATGGATTCAAATATGATTTCGATCTTAACCACGTGTCATGTCACACCAGTCATTAAAAAACTATAATATGACATGTCATGTCATCTTCAATTAACAAACATTGATGAGAGAGACCAAACATATGAATGAAAAATATTATAAGAATAACTCTTTAATGATTTTTTTTTAGAGAAACTAAAAATGAAATAACTAACTTTACAAGGACTTTAAATTTATTTAACCCTATTTTATAATATTCATCTTATACCGAAAACTAAAAATCAGCGGATGTACAAATGAACATATATTTTACTAGTTAAGTTTTAAAGTCAATAGTAATGTAGAAGGAAGATTTTGAACTTATACCTGATGAATGGAAATGTCGGATATTGTGGTAAAACTGACTTCTAAAAATAGATTTTTTCTTCAATTAAAAGCCAAATCTTTTAAAAACAAAATTTCATATATAAATATTCTTGTCAAGTCTTTTATTTTTATAACTTTTTAAAAAAATTATTAAATGACTTGTATTTTAGATAATTGATGTTGTTTTAGAGAGTATAGGTATAATTGGAAGGTATAAAAAAGATTCGTTAGTAGGACTAGGAAAGTTGGAGTACTCAAGATTTATTTTGGAGAATTTATCCTGGCATATTTTTTTAAACATGGCACCTCCAATAGTAACATTTTTATCATAATACTCTCATACAACTTTCACTATTCAAATCGCATGTCGGAGGAATGGAGAAGAAGTGCCTTAGTTCCGATCTATAAGAGTAAGGAAGATATACAAAATTGTGCAAATTATAGGGGGATTAAGCTTATGAGTCATACCATGAAGTTATGAGAAATAGTGATTGAATGAAGATTAAGAAAAGAGACTCGAGTCACCGAGAATCAATTTGATTTTATGCCTGAAAGGTCGACCATGGAAGCGATTTATCTTTTATGGCGTATGATGGAGCCGTATCAGATTGACCAATAAGACATGCACTTAATTTTATTGACTTAGAGAAGGAATATGATAGAGTGCCTTAAGATATTTTTTGGAAAGCCTTAGAGAATAAAGGGGGTAGGATTGCATATATATGATCCAAGATATGTATGAAGGGGTATTGACTAGTGTACGGACACAAGGCGGAGAGACCATCCGTTTTCCCATTACAATTGATTTGCATCAAGGTTCAACCCTAATCTCCAACCTTTTTACCTTAATTTTGGATGTACTCATGGAACACATCCAAGAGCTAGCACCGATATGCATGATTTTTCCTAAAAGTAAGACGAAGTATATGGAATATAATTTCAACAAAAGAAGAAGTGTTTCTAACCTAGAGGTGAAAGTTGGAGATCATATTATCCCTCAAGTAACACAGTTTAAATATCTTGGGCACGTAATACAAAATTATGGAGAAATAAAAGAGGATGTAAACCATCGAATTCAAGTTGGGTGGCTAAAATGGAGAAGGAAATCACATGTTTTACGTGATGCAAAGGCACCGCTCAAGTTGAAGAGAGAGTTTTATCGGACTGCGATAGGACATGCGATTTTGTACGGGACATATTGTTGGACAGTTAAAAAATCAACACGAGAATAAAGTAAGTGTAACAGAGATGATGATGATGTGGTGGGTGTATGGTAAGACTCAACACAATAGAATTAGAAATGAGAATATTAGATAAAGTGTCGGGGTAGAATCTATAATGAATAAGATGATGGAAAATAGACTTAGGTGGTTTGAGCATGTAGAGAGAAGACTGTTAGATTATGTAGTAAGGAGGGTATGCTAGATGGAGAGAAGGAAAATAGTAGAGAAAAGGGAAGACCTAGAAATACTATACAAGAAGTTATTAAGAAAGATCTTGATATTAATGATTTAGATAGAATTACATGGTCATTGATAGAACATTATGGCGAAAGTTGTTCCATGTGGCCAACCCTATTTAGTGGGATAGGGTTTAGTTGTTGGTGTTGGTGTTGGTGTACCCTTGCACAACTTTCACTATTTAAATTGTCATTTTTTATAAATCTTGAAAAAATTGGATATTTACCATATTTTTTGAAGCATCTAATGGATTTTTACAAATAAGCGCCTTTTCTATTAAATTTATGCATTTATACTGGAAATTTTGAGTTTATATAAGATTTTTCACTAAAATTATGTTTTTTTATCGGTATTCTCGAAATTGATTTATGAAGATCCAACTCAACACCCTCAAGAACGAGGGAACCATGTTTTAGAAAGGGTTAATTATAAAAAAAAATAGTTTGGTTTTCTTGAAACTCTTTGTATGATTAGTCATAACGCTAGTTGCTCATTATATGCTTTGGATCTACATAAGATGAATGTTAAGATTGTATTTTTTAATAGGAATAGTAATGAAATAATATGATGTAGTCGTGAGAAGCTTTGTGTCAATATACTAAAAGTAGATGATTTTCAAATTAACAAAATTCATTTGAGTTAATAAAGTCATCTCTTTAGTGATACCATATAGTCCCGTAAGTTAATTATTTCATTTGGTTCTGAGATGAATATTATGATGTTACTTGTCTTATTTGATTTTAAGACGAGTATTTTAAAGCTGGTTGTCTCATTCGATTTTGAGATGAATAAGAGGGAAAATTATGGGTATTATAAATCAGTGGGACTACGTTTGAGTTTAACGGTAAAAAAACAAACATGCATATCGACAATTTCAAAAATGCCGGTGAAATGCATGTAGGATAATGCATTTTTCGAAAATGCCAATAAAATGCATGTAGGATACCATATTTTTAAAATATGTCAGTAAATACGTGGTCATTTCTGAATTTGTAAAAAATTCGATAGTTTTGTTTAATTTTTGGGTTTTTTGAAAAAATAGGTAAAATTTGTCACACATCCGATTTTTTGAAAACACGTATTATTTGATTGTCTACTGGATTATTTGATTGACCTACCAGATTTTTTGATTGTATACTGGATTATTTGATTGGCCTACCAGATTTTTCACACGAGAGAAAATTTTCCAGCACGTTGTTAATGAAAAAAATGAGAGTGATATTTTTTATACTAGGAAAAATTGAGGGTCAAAGCCAAAAGGTGGTTGGACAAATTCACTTTATTTTTTTGGTTAATGGGCTCTAGATTTCGAATCAATGGTTGGGCTTATTTTTATTGAGAATAACAAGTGTGAGTTGGAAATGTTGAGAAAAAAAGTGTGGGGAAGTCCCACATTGATTAGAAAAGTGGAGACTTGAGGATTTATAACTGAGAGAATCCACACACCTATTACCTTAAAATTTTGGGTGAATATGTAGTGTGTCTCTCACAATGTGTGTTTCTCATAAAGAAATATCCCAATATAAAATACCCCCTCATCTTAACCCCCAAAGAATTGATAGCCCTAACAGTGGTATCAGAAGCCTTTGGTTCGAGTGAGGGACCGACTTCCTTGTACCGAAAGTACTCACCATAGATGGTGGGTAGGAGGTGCCTAGTGTTTATGGATAAAAAGAGCTTTCACTTAAGGGGGAGAGTTGTGGATAGGCTCACACTTGAGGGAAGTCCCACATTGATTAGAAAAATGGAGACTTGAGCATTTATAAGTGAGAGAACCCACACATCTATTACCTTAAAATTTTGAGTGAATATGTGGTGTGTCACTCATAAAGTGTACTGCTCATAAAGAAAGACCCCAATATAGAAATTCTCCTTCATGTTAACCCCCAAAGAATTGATGACCTAACAATTTTTATACCATTTGATCGTAATATGAATATCAGAGTAGCGCTATCCCTACTGCTGCATATGAGCTGAACTGGGCAGCATCACAACCATTGCGAAATGCTCATTCACTGTTACCTACAATGTATTTGTTAAAATTCATCAACCCGAATTATTTTGCATTGAATAGGGGAGAAGTAAAATTATGCATTGTCCTATGGTTTCTACTCAGATAGGAGAAATTTATTGTCCATTATGGGAGTTGCATTGTTGCCCTGATGGCAAGGATGAGAGCAAAGGCATTTCTCATATGGTGTCTCATTTCAAGATGATATACTTATGGAGTGACGAACACAAAAACATAATTCAGGAAGCTATTGAGAGTTATTCAAATTCGTTTACGACATTCAAGGAGACTTTAAAGGAAGTTGGGCAATGGATATGTGGAAGGTGTATGAGGATTCATGCCATGGGTCATGCATGTCATCATTCCGATGGTCTGGTTCGGGTTACTCTTGGGACAATGGAGGTTGGAAGTCACATTATGGGTATTCTAAAACCATTTGAAATAGAATTTGGTAACCTTGATGCAAATAAGGGGATTGTATTGGATGTAAGGTTGTCAGAGAGAGTCTTTACAAAACCTATTTTCATTATAAAGAGCATACCTCTTAAGTGTCGTCTTGCTTTCTCTTAGGCATTGAACAATATGCTCCTTAGTGTGGTTATTGAGCCGGGATCTGTAGGTGCTTGAGTTTGGTTGTTACTTCTTCATCATTGTACTTTACAGGTGGTCAAGCCTCAGAATAGGCGGGATTGCAGGTCTGGGAATCATAAATCATTGCGACAATATTACATTTTGGAGTGCTTAATTACTTGGAGGGATACAGATGGTCTTGTCAAGTTAGTTGATAGGGTGTTAGATAGCTCTGAGTAAGATAAGTTGGGCCATAAGGAAGTTCATATTGAGGAGGAAGATGAAAAGGTGATCTCTAATGTCAAGCAATGTCTTTGTAAGGTTGCAGATAGCCACTTCACATCAGCTGTGAAAGTGTTGGGGTTATTTGGTGTAACACCCCATAATGCACATACTATGAAGGCCTTAAAGTCTAAACACCTATGCAAACCACCTCCCTCTATGCCAACCACTTTATATTCTGAAGCTCCTATAGTGTTTGAAGTTGATATGGTCTTCAGGTGCATTAAGTCATTCCCCCAAAGAGATATCATATGGTATAGATGGTTTACGAGCTCAACATTTATTAGACGTAATGTGTGGAGAAGGTTTTGTTGTATCTATGGATCTTCTATATGCAATCACTTTAGTTGTTAACCTATGGTTGGGAGGGATATGCCCAATGAGTTTGGCTAAGTTTGTTGGCTCTGCACCTCTAACGTCATTATTGAAGCCAAATGGTGGGACGCAACCAATTGTTGTGGGGTTTATTTGGAGATGATTGGTACCCAAGGTTGCAATGAAAGGGGTCAATAAGAATATGGCACAATATCTCAATGACTTCTGGTTTGGGGTCGGGGTATAAGGTGGTGCTGAGGCCATTTTGCATAGTTCCAGTAGGGTTTTGAGAAAACGTCATGGATATGGATCCTTGACTATCCTTACAATATATTTCATGAATACTTTCAACCAGGTAGATCAATCAGCCATTTTGCGTAGGTGAGATTTGTAAGACCCCAATTTTGTCCCTAAGATCCCTCATGGCATCATATCATAACATTGCATTGCCTCAAGGATCATTGGACACCTTGCTTCCTTCCCTGTGGGTGGGATCTCTTTGAGAGTGTTTCTTGATCACCAAGCATTGCTTGCATTTGTATTTCATTACTTTTCTTTTAATCACTAACCAAAAATGTACAAAAATATGTCACTAACCTTTGTCTTGCAGCTTAAGCATTTGCAGGTCAAGAAATAAAAGGCATTCATTGAGCAATAGATGGTGGTTATTCTTGAGATTTGGACCCCATGATCATTATCAAGAGTTCATATGAGCTATGATGTCATTTTGAAGCAAAATCCCAAGTGGTAGAGGCTTAAATTTCATCAGGACATTTCCAGGTCATCTGAAGACCCAGAAAGTCAACTACAAAGTCAACTGTGGATTTGGAGGTGGGAAGTGATTAGAAATACTTCATTCATGTTCAAACAAGTCTCATTTGACATTTCAAACACTCACATTTGAAGAATTTAAAGTCAAGGCAAAAATTTCCCAAAATGGAAAGTGACCCATAATTTGAAATTTCCAAAAATGGAAGGGTTTTGGACCAACTTCAACTCAATTTTACATCATCAAAAAAGCTTCAAATGAAATTTTGTTGAACATGAAAGTTGTAGATCTTTCTCTCCCATTTCCAAAATGTCCAAGATCATGAGCATCTGATGTGTGGTTGAGGAGATATGATCCAATCATTGCCAATGGTGCTTGAAATTTCAAATGAGCATAACTTTTGAACCAAAGCTCCAAAATGAGTGGCTCTTCTTGCAATATTATTCTCTTGACCTCTAATTTCCAAATCATGCATCACATTACATAAAATCTAATCACATAATCATTTGTTATTCCGTGCCTTTTTTGGAGGGAAATTGCAAAATTCAAAAATGGTGCATTGTATGGACTTTCTACCATTGCCATTGTGTTTAAAAGATGATTTTAAGTGACTTTGATGAAGGGAGTGGTACTGTTCACGTGGGTTTGCTACATACACCATGCAATTTTGATTTTTTGCAAAACACCTTATTTTCATTAACCAAGTTAATTATGGATTAGCAAGTTGATTAAGACTTCATATAAATACCTAAATCTAACAGAATTTGAGAGAGGTTAATCACATTTCACCATTTCTAGATCTAGTTTTCATCTCCCTCCAAAATTTTCTTCAAATCAAAATTCAAATTTCTTCAACATAACACCTTGTTATTGTTGAAGATTCATGATCAGTGAGTTGAATAGAGTGTGAATCAAGTGTTTGTTTGAGGAATTCGTGCAAGAACCAAGCAGTTGAAGCTCAAAACTCAAAGATGGAAATTCAGAATTAAGCTAGATCTACACGTTTTCAAGCTTCCTTTTCTTCATCAAACATCATCACAAGCATCATGGACTGGATTTGGATCATTACAAGCTGTAGATCGTGCGAATTCAAGAACTGCTCTTCAAGAGGTTCAGTTTTCGAATCTCTTATTTCTCAAATCCATTGCTATATTCTTGTAGATCTAGGTTTGCTGATAATTCTGGTGGAAAATTGTGTGAATTGATGCATTATTGACTGAGTTATGAACGATTCAAGTTTTGTGCACAAATTTTCTTTTGCTCGATTCTCTTTGATTATGTGGAATTATGCTTAGCTATTGCTTGATTTGTGTTCACCATGGAAGGATCTTTGAATTGGTATGCTTGTTTTAAATTTCTGGAAAAATTTCTGGAAAATTGTTTGAAGTTCTTCACTGTTCATCATCTTCCTCATGAAGAAGATGAAGATTCATATGTAGCGTCGGATTTGTGATGTTAGCGACCGACCTGGTTTTGTTCCATGCTGGCTAGGGTTTTGCGTGCTAAACGACACCGTTTTGTGTGGCGCGCTTCACATTTGAAAATCAACACGGATCGATTCCCAGCGCTGCCACTTTTTTAAATGTTTTCATCATTTTATGCTTTCCCTCCATTTGCCATGTTACATGCTTCATTTGATTTTTATTTTTTTCATCAACTTAGAAAATTCATATAAAATTGAAAAATGATCCAAAAATGCCTGGTTTTTTGCTACATGATCCTATGTTTGTATAGAATTTTATGATGTTGATTTCATGATTTTACACTTCCTGGATTTTGGTTTGTGCTAGACTTTGTGATCATATGTGCATTTGTGACCTTGCCTTACTCTTTCTATTGTGAAATGCTTGATTTTAATCCAATTGCTACCAAATTTGCCTTATGGCTTTTAATTACTAACATTTGTTGTTTTGTAGGTTGTTGATAATTCACTTGAGTTTGCCTTATGGCTTACATTTTGCACATTGGGATTGTTTGTTTGTTATTGACTGTTGTCTGTTTGTCTGAGTATTGTACTGATTTGTTTAGTTGTTTACACAGGTACCTAAGTTGCTTTAAGTTCATTTGAACTTTGCTTTGCTTTTTCTTGTGGTTGGCATACCACTTAGGTATAATCCCTAATCTTCATGTAGTCTGGAAGACCTGCTGTTATTGGCAGGCACCTATCTGAAGCCCTCCTTAGGCCTTAAGAGGCCATGTTTTTGTTTGTTTAATTTTGTGCCAAGCAGGTAAAGTCCTCTTAAGAGGCAATTGGCAGATAAAAGGGATGTGTAATCCATCCCCTGCTACTCAGTGTGTCATTCACTTTGCTCACACCATGTGTTGATGCATTGTGAATAAGAACCCAAGATCTTATAGAGTCAACCATATGTGGAGAAGAGTTCCTACATTCTGAACTCCCACACTTTCTATTGTTTAAAGCTCTCCCAGGCCAGTGATAAGAGCTATGAGGCATAACCCTCATCTCCATTTCATCTGCTTCACCCTAACTCTCAATGTTAGGGTTAAGAGCTCAAAACACCCCATTTCCAGTTGGCTTGTTTGTCAAGGTCGATATGACCCCTTGACTAAAGCCCAACCTTGCTTGAGCCTATTGATTGTGTATAGTGTGTGATAATTGACTTCTTGTTTGCTTATTTGTCCATCTGTGTATAATTGTTTGTGTGTGCCTCTGTGCATTGTTTTCATCTTTGAGCATTATTGTATATCATTTTCATAAACATTGTTCATGCTTTGTGACATTTTGTTTTGTCCATTGAGGAGTCAATTGTAAGTCCATTGATTGGCAGTTGTTTCCTGTGATATGGTAGGAGTCGAGTGTAAGACCATTTATTGGCAACTTGTTTCCTCTTGCGTATTGCATTTGTTTTCTTTGTGAGACTAGTGTAAGCCCATAGATTGGTGTAAGACCCCAATTTTTGCCCTAAGATCCCTCATGGCATCATATCATATCATGTCATTTCCTCAAGGATCATTATGCACCTTTGCTTGCCTCCTTGTGGGTGGGTATCTTGTGAGTGTGATTCTTGATCACAAAGCATGTCTAGCATTTGTATATCATTACTTTTCATTTGTTTACTAACCAAAAGTACAAAAATATTGTCATCTAACCTTGTTTCTTGCAGCTGAAGCAAACTAGGTCAAACAGTCAAATCATTCATTGAGCAATGAATGGTGGCCATTCTTGAAGAATTTGGGCACCAGGATCATTCATAAGAGATTCATATGAGTTGTGACATCATTTTTTATCAAGATCTCAAGTGGTAGAGGCTTGAAATTCATCAAAGCATGGCTCAATCAACCAAAAACCCTAGCAAAGTCAACTGTGGTCAATTGTGCATTTAATCAGGAATTGGAAGGTGTGAGATGGTTGGAAAGGTCTCATTCATGTCCATACAAGCCTCAATTGACATTTCAAACATCCATAGTGAAGGATTTGAGGCCAGACGAAAAGTTTCCCAAAATAGTAATGACCTATAATTCTCAGCTGCCAAAAATGGAAAGTCATTCTCCTCAAAATTACATGTCCAAGCAAGCTTAAAATCAAAATTTGTCCAACATGAAAGTTGAAGATCTTGCTCTTGCCTTTCCAAAAAGTCCAAGAACACTCATTTCTCATTTATGGTTGGCAAGTTATGATCAAATCATTTTCAAGAATTTTGGGATTTCAAAGTGGCATAACTTTCAAACCATTTGGCCAATTTGGGTGATTCTTTTTTGAGCAAACCACATTTGACATGAACTTTCATGATGCATCATCATATTTCATCAAAAATCATCATAGCAAAAGTCCATTTTTCAAGTGTTCATTTTGCATTTTGGTGTGAAAAATAGTCAATTTGAAAAATACATGTCATTTGCACTTCAAACCATTTCCAACACATTCTAAATGGAAAATGTGACTTGTTTCAGCTGCACTTTTACTGTTCCATTGGCTGCAATTGAAAAAGGGCATTTTGGCCACTTAACATGAAATTGCATTTCACTAATTCACATCATTCTTGCTAATCTTGTTTAACAAATTGGATTAGTACATCATATAAAGCCTTAATCATAACTGAATTCAGAATCACAATCTCAGATCCAAACTGAAAATTTCTCAATTCTCTCAAATTCTCTTCACACTTTTTTCACTTGTTCATCAAGAATTCACCATTCCTTTTGCTCGATCCTTGTGTTAATCAACATTTGCAAGCATGATGAAGACCTGTTGAAGCAAGATCGTGGAAAACTCATGCTGAATTTGGACTGTTGATGCAAGCTCGTGTTGATAGCAGTTGGCAATTTCGCGAAGCTGGAGCATTGTTGAGCTGAATTCTCACCTTCACACATCTTCTACATCATCATAGAGTATCTGTTTCTGCCATTGGAGCCTCGAAACAAGCTGAATCAGGACCTGCATCTTCATAAGGTCAGAACTCGATTGACACGATTCTTGAAATTGTGATATGGATTTTGTAGATCTTGAAACGTAGAGTATCATGCAATTTAGATCTCTTAAAACCATGCAGTATTGATAAAGTTAGGTTGATTCGAAGATTGAGGATTGAATTTGTTTTTGCTCGATTCGTTGAACATGATTAGATTTAGGTCAAATAAATGTTAGATTGATTATCTATGTTGAAAGGCGAATCGATCCATGTATGATTTGCCAATTTCTGTGTGAATGTGTTCTTGATGATGATGAATGCTGAAGAACACGTTGGGTTCTTCATTTTTTCTTTCCCAGAATTTCGTAGATCTTGTATACCTTGCCTTGCGTTCAAATTTCTGTTTCCCGCGCCAGGCAGCCAATCAGGAGGCGCCATGTGGTTAAATGAAACGCTGCGTTTCATCATAACGCAGCGTATTTACAAAATTGCCACTGCAGCATTTAAATTCATTTTTATGTTTTAAATGTTTATTTCATTTTCATCATAAACTTCAAAAATTCATAAATAATTCTTGGATGATCCAAATTGTGTGGGGATTTTTGCATCCGTCTCCATTTTTCATCTAGTTTTTTATGAGCATGATAACACAAGTTGTGCACGGCTGTGTTTTATTTTGGTCTAATATCTTTGTTCATGTATGTTTCTTGCATATATTTTGCCATTTCATTCATGAAATCTTGATGCTTGCTCCAAAATGCTTGAAATTTTATATGCATGATCTAGAATCATTCCTGGTGATTTTGGTATATGGTTTGCTAATTTTTCATTTCTGGATTGAGAGATATGATGTGATCTTCATGAGTGTGACAATGTATGTCACACTAGGTTTTGTCCAACTTCTTGAATTTAGTTTCCATGCTTATGCTATGCCAATTGCTCTGAATTTTTGCATGTGATTACTTATGTATGTCTAGTTTGAGCATGATTTTTTGTAGATTTTTTAGATTCATTTCCTATTTGATTGGGATTTTCTTTGCTGTTTAGTCATTTTTTGAACTTTTGTGGAGTGTTCAACTTACATGACTTGTGAAATTCCCATGCCTTATCATATGAAGCTGAAATTTTGTGGATTGGTTCTTAACATGTTTAACTTCATTTTGGATTTGGAGTGATTCATTTATCTTATGCCATTTCTGTTTTACACTTGCCTAAAGTTGATACATGATTTGTGGCCTAGTTTGAGCTCATTTTTGCATACCATGACTTAGTGGATTTAATTCCCATACTTCCCCTGGTCCAAATGGCGTGAAATTTGGTATGTTGCTCATTGAATGTGTTCTGTTTAAGCTGGAATTTTCTTGGAATTTATTGAGCTATTTTGGTATTGATTTGATTGTGATCATTCTGTTTGCTCCAATGTGATTCCAAAATGCATAGTTTGACATGTTTAGCTTATGAAATGGATTTGGTGCATAGTTTTGATGTGAGACCAATTGGATTCTACTCTTATTTGATAAATCTTGATTTTGATCAATTTTAACTTGCTGTTTTGAATTTTTCACCTCCTTTTGACCATAGGCTTGTCCTAGTGGTCTTACTTCTCACATTTGAGTTGTTTTTTCAGGTTAAAGCAACAATTGCTTTAAGGAGTTTAATTCAAGTTGATTGAGTTTGATTTGGTTGATTGTTATGAACTAACTTGTTTTGTTTTGTAGGATGCTAACTCATTTGCTTTGAGTTTGTGCTTTGCACATATGATTGATTGTGTTGACTGTTGGTTCATAACTTGTCTGTTTTGACTTTGTGATTGGTATGCTGATTATATTTGATTGATTTCAGGTACCATAGTCGCTTTAGTTCCTTTGAGAACTTGCTATTGATTTGCTTTGCTTAAGCATTGAGGTAGACTCTCTTGTCTCCATGTAGTCTGGAAGACCTGGCTTGTTATTTAGCCAGGCAACTGTCTGAAGTCCTCCTTAAGAGGCGATGTTTGTGATTGTTTAACTTTGTCCCCAAGCAGGTAAAGACCTCATATGAGGCGATTGGTAGACAAAAGAGATATGTAGCCTATCTCCTACTATTCTGTGAGTCACTCACCTTGCTCACACCACATGTGTTGATGCATAGTGAGTAAAAACCCAAGATCTATCGAGTCTAACTTGTGGAGAGAGTTCCATCTTTCTGAACTCCCACACCTTCTGATATTCAATGCTCTCCCTGACCAGGGATAAGAGTGATGAGGCACACCCCTCATATCCTTTCATCTGCTTCACCTTGGCTCTTAATGTCAAGGTTAAGAGCACCATTGACCCTATTCCAGTTGACTTTTAAGTCTAACCCTTTGATTGAGCCTAATTGTTTGGTTATAGTGAGTGATAAATGACTTGTTTGATTGATTGCTTGTTGCATTTGTACATGCTTGCTTGCCTTTGTGCACTTATCATCATCGATTGTTCATTATTGCATGATCATCATTGCATATCTTGTGGTGTGTTTGAGTTCACCCATTGAGGACAATTGTAAGACCATGTTCTTTGGCCATTGTTCCTATGATTTGGAAGGGATAGAGTGTAAGACCATTTCACTTGGTCACTCATGTCCATTGCTTAATGTTGGTTTGTTTGTTGTATGTGAGGATACAATTATAAGACCATGTTGTTGGCATTTGTATTCCTATGATCATCCTTTGGAGGTTGGTATAAGTCCAGATAGATTGGCATCTGACATCCAAGCATTGTTTTACTTTAGGAGATTGGTGTAAATCCATTTATTGGTATCCGATATCCGCTTTTGTTTTGTGAGATTGGAGTAAGACCATTTATTGGCTTCCGGTATCATTGTTTTGTTTTAGGAGATTGGTGTAAACCCATTTATTGGTATCCGGTATCCGCTTTTGTTTGTGAGATTGGTATAAGACCATTGATGGCATCCGGTATCACCTTGCCTTTATTTTTGCTTGCATTGTTACCTATTCCTAAGGACACACTTGAATCATCTTCTATATGATTTCAAGAGGTGAACCTTTCTAAGAAGTTTTACATTCCATCATCCATACCCTCTTTGTCCTAAACCTTTTCACACTTTGCTTTCAAAAACTTTGACTTGTTGTGCAAACATCTTCATGTCTTTTCAAATTAGAAACTTGGACCTTAAGTCCTTGACTTTTCAAACTTCACTTTTCATAACACTTCTTTGAATTGGACTTTAATCACACCTTGACCATATTTTGTGAATAATCATAACCAATTAACTTCACCCATTCAATTGTTTTGTGGCTTTGCCCATTGTTAATATGTTTTCATACATTAGCCGTAGGTTTCGATTACCATAGTGGTTGATGTAAATCTTACCTTATCCTTAGTGAGTCGATTGTAAGTCTTCCATACTTATTATAGGGTTAACCCCTCACTAGTATGTTGAAGCCATCCTCGCATGGTGGATTGTTGATGTTGGTTGATTTTTCTCCCATTGGTAATGAAAAGCCTTAGTGCTTATGTTTTAAAATTGAACTCACTAATTTTTGGAAATATTTTAGCCGAACTACGGCGTTTTGATCCTTACCTTTGATGGAAGGTACGTAGGCAACGGGTTCATCCGTTCAAACACAAAAATAATAAAATTGTACATTCTTTTCTCATCATCCCATTCAATGTTTACACAATATGTCAAAACAAATAAATATTTTTATACAACAAGTGTGAAAAGTGCTCCCTAGGAGTACCTAGGACGTGATGGGTGCCTAACACCTTCCCATCGCGTAATTTACCCCTTACCCAGATTCTCTGATCTTTTTATTGGTTTTCTACGTGTAAAACTTCTTAGGTTTTTGTTCGCTTTTTAACCAGTCCTTAGGATAAATAAAAGTGCGGTGGCGACTCGATTGATTGTATGCTTTGCTTATGGTTTAATCAATAAATCATATAGCGACGAATACACCGCTACAATTGGCATCTGGTATCCTTGTTTCTTTGCTTTGTGAGACTAGTATAAGTCCATAGATTGGCATCTGGTATCCATGTTTTCTTCGTTTTGTGAGATTGGTGTAAGTCCATTGATTGGCATCCGGTATCCATCTTTGTTTTGAGAGACTAGTGTAAGTCCATTGATTGGCATCTGGTTTCCATTTATGTTGGCTTTGCCTTATACATTGTTTATCTATTTTTTGTTGCCTATTCCAAAGGAATCACTTGGATCATCTACATATGATCTCAAGAGGTGAACAATTAAGAAGTTTTGCATCTCTTAACCTCCCACCCTTTTTGTTCCTTACAACCTCCATTTGCATGTTAACTCAAACCAGAAAACTTTTGTGCAAACATTCTGACTTGTTTTCAAACTAGAAACCTAGGCCTTATGCCTTTGATTTTCAAACTTCATTTTATAATACTTCTTCTAAATTGAACTCTAATGTCAACTTTGACTTCATTTTGTGAATACTTTTAATTGGTTAATTTCACTCACTCAATTGCTTTTGTGGCCCTAGTCCACTTCTTAATCAAATTTTCATGCATTAGCCATAGATCTGAATTATCTTAGTGGTTGATGTGAATCTCGCCTTTTGTCCTTAGTGATCGAACTGTAAGACTTCCATACTGAAAACAGGGTTAATCCCTCTAGTATGTCGAAGCTGTTCTCACATGGTGGACTTGTGGTTGTTCAGGTCGAGTTTTCTCCCTTTGATAATGAAAGACCTTAGGGCTTTTGTTTAAAATCAATCCACTCACTTTTTGAAATCTTTTAGCCGAACTACGGTATTTTGATCCTTATCTTTCATGAAAAGGTACGTAGGCAATGGGTTTCATCCATCCAAACACAAAAATAATAAAAATTGTATATTCTTTTCTCATCCCTTCAATCAATGTTTGCACAAAAATATTTCATAAACAATAATGATACAACAAGTTGTGAAAAGAGGTTCCCTAGGAGTACCTAGGATGTTGTGGGTGCCTAACACCTTCCCACAACATAATTACCCCCTTACCCAGATCTCTGACCTTTCATTAGTTTTCTATGTGTAAAACTTCTTAGGCTTTTGTTCGCTTTTTAGCCATTCCTTTGATAAATAAAAGTGTGGTGGCGACTCTATCTTTGTATGCTTTGCTTTTGATTTAGTCAATAAATCATAAAGTGACGAATACACCGCTACAAGAGTGAGAAGCCCATCTATTTCCTTGTGGTTGAGTTTCTCTATGGTTAGGCAGGAAGATTATACCTTGGGGATGGGAATTTTATGTCACCCACTAGAGTGAAACAAGGTGACATGTTAGGGATGCTCCTATTTACCCTTGTGTTACACTCACTTATTCATCAGATTAGTGCCAAATGTAAGCTTCTTCTTCATGCTTGGTACCTTGATGATGAGACCATCAAAGGGGATTAAGAGGAGGTTCCTAAAGCCCTTGAAATCATTCGGAAGACCGGTCCAGGATTAAATCTCAAATTGAATATTTATAAACCTGGGATCTTTTGGCCTTCGTGTGATATTAGTAAACTTCGTGGGGAGTTATTTCCTTCGTCATTGGGAGACTAATATTATGGATGAAGTTGCTTGGTGGGGCTGTTAATCGAGATGAAAGCTTTATCGAAGGGTTGTCCATGAAGAGAGCGACCAGGGTTATTGAGCTCATAAATCTTCAGCCACGACTAAGGGATCCTTAAAGTGAGTTCCTTTTACTTCACTCTTGTATGGGTATCGCCAAACTCCTTTTTGTCCTTAGAACGTGTCAACCTAATCATATGGAAAAAAATCTATTTAGTTTGATAAAGAGTTGCGAAAGACGGTTGAAGACATCATGTTTGGCGGAAGTTCTTTCTTCGGAAAACTTCAATTGAGGATGGCTTCTTTACGTATTAGATTTGGTGGATTAGGTTTGTACTCGGAAATAGAGGTTGCCTCATACGCGTTTGTGGCTTCTAGGCCCAAACTTGGGTGTTACAAAATAATATGTTAAGAGATAATGTGATATATGGTATGAACCTTGATTTCGAAAAAGCTTTGGATGGTCTTAGTGTTTTGATTCCAGATTTTGACCTTAGCGGTTTTACTAGAAAGGACATTGTCCCTCCTAAAGCACAACAAATTTTGGCGTGTGCTCTTTTTAGTAAAAGTTTTTAGGAGTTGGATGTAAAGTTTAACATGACCAAAAGACAGAAAGCAATTTTTGGTTGTTCATAAGCACCACATGCTCAATATTTTCTCCTTGATATCCCTATAGACGGTCTAGGTCAACATATGTCCCCAATAGAGTACCATACCATCCTTAAATAATGTCTTATGATTCCATTATTTCCTATTGATGAGGTTTGCCCTATTTTTTGGAAGGTGCGCTTGTATACATTTGGGGAGCATGTTATTCATTGCAATAAGCTTCTAGGGTTCAAATACCGGCATGACTTTGTAAGTGAGATTTTTTTTCTCAGGGGACAGTTTTCGAATATGATGCTCTAACAACAAGTTTGACAAGATAAACCAGAACTACTACAATAAACAATTACTAGATGATGGAGTAGAAAAGTCATAAACAGCAAAATTAATTGTTTACCCAGTTCGATGAAACTATACCTACGTCTGCGGGACTGAGTCCATAACCTAAGAAAGAAAAATTACTTATTAGTAGTTTAGTACAATTAGACTTACAAGCAACAACAAACCTTATGTTATTGAATTCCTCTTCCTAACACTACTCGATGACTTTCTATTTAGAGCCTCCCTCTAAACATGAGAACCTACTCACTTTCTTCTCTGCCACAAAACCAGTGGTATGGGTAAACAACCACTAGAACCTAGTGATAAACTTCAATCTTAACAAGAATAAAGAAGTATTACAACTCAACTAGACAAACTTTCTATGTCAAGTTACTAAAATATAGAGGTGTACATAACAATGTTGAATTTACAACTCAACTAAACAAACCCTCTATGCTAGTTTACTGAAACATAGAGGTGTACATAAAAATAACAAGGACTCTTGTAAACCATAACACTCTAAGATAAATCTCAAAAAATAAATTCGGGATTTTCTTCAAGGATTTAAGATTGATTTTTTGTCCAAAATTAATGCAGAATATGTTGAATATTTGATTTGTTCCTTGAATCTTTGATTTGTTCCTTGAATATCTCAAAAAAGATATGATTTCTTTTAATTTAAATTCAAATTTAAATCTTCAATTAAATCCGAATTAATTTTCATCCCTTTGTCAAACAAATCACCTAATTATATTGTTAAATCAATAACAATAAAATCTTTAACAAATCTTCTGCAAAATACACTTTAAAACACAATATTATGGAGACTATTTCACAAGGCCCATATATCGTACCAACATGCTGGAGCATCACGCCCAACATGTGTCTCTTTTTCAGCTTCATACAGCTTTAACAAGCTAGACCAATCTTGAACACTTGGACACTTCTCCAAGTTGTTGTTTTTCTAAAATGCATCCAATCCAATAGGAACTACATTATCCCCCTTTGGAAAATTGTGGCAAAGCAACTCTTCAAGATACAAAGCAGTTCTTCCATGAGAACACGTGATAATCAGTAGATGTACTGGATCTTTAGAGCATTTAAGCAGCAACAAATTCCATGTACCAGAGTTAAGAACCAGCAGCAGCAGAAGTCAGAAGCATCAACGTTCAGATGTTTAGATACAATCCATTATATTTCTCTAAACCAAACAGAGAATCATGCAATCATTCACAAACTTTGTCATGCATGAATCTAGTATCACATTATCGTTAGCATACAATCCTACTAACTAACATATATCAATATGCAATTATTCACATACTAAGTCATGCACATAAAATAAGTTATTAGTTGATATCAGAATATCAATGAATACTACTAACGCAGATAATCAACTGCCAAACTTTCTTCTTTGTCACCTTGACTTCCAACTTCCTCAGTGTTGGATACAAAGGTTATACCTTTGTTCTTCTTTTCTGACCTTTCACTGATGGGCATCTCAAAGGTTTATAAGGAACTAATGAGTTCATCAACCTTGATGTTGCTCAAATTTTGAGCTTCTTCAGTAGCAATCACTTTCATATTAAACTTCTTAGGTAATGATTTGAGAATCTTTTTGGCATGCTTTTCTTCAAACATCTTTTCACCTAAGGAAAAGGATGTGTTGGCAATGTCACGCAGTCTGATGTGAAACTCACTCACAATTTCATCTGTATGCATCCTTAGGTTCTCAAATTTTATTGTTAGAAGCTACAACCTTGATATATGAACCTTGGATGTGCCTTCATGTGCAGTTTTTAGAATCTTCAGTGCTTCTTTAGCTTCTAAACATGTGTTGATCAGCCTGAACATGTTCTTGTCTACACCATTGAAAATCATATTAAATGCTTTGGAGTTCCCAAGGGCTTCATCATCTTCAATATCGGTTCAATCTACTTCTGATTTTAGACTGGTGTTGCCATCTTCAATAATGATTATTGGATGTTTCCATCCTTTTAACATGAGTTTCCATGCTTTACTTCCCAAGGATTTTAGAAAAGAAACCATCATGACTTCCAGTAATCATAATTTACGTAATCCAAAACAGGTGGTTTGTTGACTGATCCTCCATCTTTCAGTTCTCCATTTGAATAAAATTTATCTTTCATGGAGCTCACCTAACAAACTAGGGTGTCTGCTCTAATGCCAATTGAATTTATATTCCTTAGGGGATAGATATCGAACATGATACTCTGACAATAGGTTGGAAAAGATAAACTAGAACCACTACAATAACAATTACTAGAGTATAAAAACAATAAACAACATAATGAATTATTTACTCAGTTTAGTGAAACTATATTTATGTCTAGGGGCTAAGTCCACAACCCAAGAAAGAAAAATCACTTATTAGTAGTTTAGTAAAATTAGACTTACAAGCAACAACAAACCTTACGTATTTCAATGCCTCTCCTAACATTACCTAATGATTTTCTATTTAGAGTCTCCCTCTAAACATGAGAACCCACTCACTTTCTTCTCTGCCACAAAATAAGTGACATGAGAAAACAACCACTAGAACCTAGTGATCAACATCAATCTTAACAAGATGAAAAAATGTTGAATATTACAACTCAACTAGACAAGCCTTTTATGTCAAGTTACTGAAACATAGAGGTGTACATAATAATAATGAAGTTACAACTCAACTATACAAACCTTCCATGTCAAGTTACTGAAACATAAAGGTGTACATAAAAATAACAAGGAATCTTGTAAACCCTAGCACTCTAATATCTTTAGTGGAAATGCTTGCTTTTTAATGTAGGTTTGAGCTCCTTATATAACAAAGTAACTCTGGGTTTTTCTTCATTGATTTGAGATTGATTTTCGTTTAGAATTAATGCAGAATCTGTATGATATTTGATTTGTTCCTTGAATATCTCCAACAAAATATGATTTGTTTTAGGCTTAATTGCAATTATGGTCCCCCTATTTTGTCTTTTTTGGGTTTTTGTCCCCCATTTTAAAAATCACGATTTTGGTCTTATTTTTAAGTTGTGTTGGATATTGGTTCCTTTTTGGGGACAAAAATCCGACACAAAATATAAAAAAGGAACCAAAACCGTGATTTTTAAAATAGGAAGATAAAAAAAAAAGTAAAATTGGAGGACCAAAGTTGCAATTAAGCCTTTGTTTTAATTTAAATTTAAATTTAAATCTTCATTTAAATTCGAATTAATTTTTATCCAATTATCAAACAAATCATCTAATTATTGTCAAATCAATAACAATAAAATCTTTAACAAATTTTCTACATAACAGACTTCAAAATGCAATATTTTGTCACCTATTGGTCAATGAGACCAAATGTCGTACCAATATGATGGAGGATCACGCCCAACATTTGTCCTTTTTTCAGCTTCATACAACTTTAGCAAGTTAGACATATCTTGAACACTTTGACACTTTTCAAAATTGTTGTTTTGCTAAAATATCGTCAATCCAATAGTAACTACAGTTAGGGATGTCCTATTTGATATATTTAGGCATGCATGAGTATCCGTGAACAAAAAGGCGCCTATGAATTTCCTAACTGATCCATAGGAGGGGAGATTGATTCTTAGGTGAACAAATATTCTGGTGTATGAGTGGGTAAGATGGAAACATGCATGTGTAGAGTTGACAGAGATTTCCCCAATGGTAGGACTGAAGACCGGAGATTTTATTGTGGGAGGAACAACTCTCAAAACGGCTTCAAGTGGTCAAACATGAGAAAACGTGTTATGACAATCAACATACTTTCATACTATTTGTATTTGATATTTTTAGTTTTCTAGCACCATAAGTAGTAAATCTTTTACAGAGAATGCAAACATTCATGTATAAATAATATTGTGTCACATAAGACAACGAATATAATTTTAAAAAAAATTAGTTGTCTTTCAAAAAGAGATAATGACGCAACTTGTTTCTTGTTTACCCGTTATATAGTCTTGATTATACTAATAATGATATATTGTTGCCTATCTGTCTTAGATTTTGAAAAAAAAAATTGTCTCGCCTAACCAATGAACTAGCTTATTCAAATCCATGCAATCTAACATTATATAATCAAATTTATAACTTAATCAAGCCATTATTCAAAAAAGTGTTTGTAACACAATTTCTTTTCTTCTATAAATTTCATCAATTTTTATCGAAACTTATTAAACACCAGGTGTACTATTTGTTTCAACCATAGTTTGAATCTTAATGAGTCTAACCGCTTTTGTTAGACCCAATCACTTTGGAATCAAAGAGAAAATAAGGATGAATTTTTCATAAATAGAAAATAGCTTATAAATCATAATAGTACAAACTTAAAGAAAATAATCTAAACACCCTCCATTATCCAAAGCATAAAAAAGTAACAATACTATCACACTTCATCATTAAACAAGAAAAAATTGGGCTCAAACAATGCATAATATAAATGCTCTAATAATCCTATAATCTTTTTCCTATCTATTTATTTGTGATCCTATCTCTCATTCCTCTCAAATAATTCTCCAATAACTTCTCAGAATAATAACCATAATGAGTACAAGAATACTACAATGTTTTCTTATTGAAAAGACACTGCCACTGGACTATTCACAACATGATATTTGTCACTCCAACTATACCATCCAAAAAAGTACTTCTCAGAATCACTTTCACTTAGTAACTCATCTCTATTTTCAGTCACTGTGATGACAAAAGTCATTTCCTGTCCAACATGTGTAAATCTCAAAACACTAGGAGTGGCTTTTATGGTAAATTCCTTTGGTGGCTTAGAAATAAACTTGTAAACACTTTTGCTTCCACCAACATTGGTCACTGTCCTTCTTATAGTCTTGGTGTAATTGAGTTTATGAATTTGAATTGATGGATAGTTGAGATCAAATGGTTGAGGTAATGCATTTGGACAGGTATATGTAATGCTTATGTTTTGTGTTAATTTGAGATTACAAAGGTAAAGAAGATAATCAGTGAAGGATGCATCATAAATGAGCCCTGGATTTGATGCTTTTTTAGGGTTGAAGTGACCAGAACCCATTGCAAATGGTGTTGTAGGGTTTCCTGTTTCATCTGTTATTGTGTTTCCTGTATTGTCTGTTGTTTTTGCTGCAAGAATAATAAAAAGGAACGCGTATAAATTTAGAATTTGATATTTTAAATTTGTAAAAATTGGCATTGAAATCTATGAAGTACTGACACAACACTGAAATTGACATATCATTGAGCAAAATCGGCATATATTGATATTGAAATTACCTGAAGTCATTAGGGCTGACCTAATAGCAGCTGGACTCCAAGTAGGGTGCATGGCTTTGAGAAGAACAGATGCTGCAGAAACATGAGGACAAGACATTGATGTTCCTGAGAAGATATTGTACTCAACAACTCGTTTATCATTATCAGTCATTCTTGTAGGTCCATCTTCACCTGTCCATGCTGCCAATATGTCTACTCCCGGTGCTGTTATGTCAGGCTGAAAATTTCCACAATTTAACTCAATGGTTATATAAAGTACTAGCACACAGACGCAAACACGACACAGACACACAAACACGTTGACATTGGTCATAAAATATGGTAATGGAATTATTTACCTTTAGAATATTAGGGTCAATTATATTGGGACCTCTACTAGAGAACAAGGCCATAGAGGGTGCTGGTTTTGTATCTAACACAGTTGTTCCAGGCAAAAGCTGTGCCATTGGATTAAGGGTAGAATTAATATATTGAACAAGTTTTAAGGTATTCTCATAGGTGACTTCAGTGGCTGGAATGAAATGAAGATCAGAAGCTAAATCATTTGCATAAGCTCTATTGTTCCCAAGTATGAAACCAAAACCACCGGCTCTTTCAACTTCCAACCCTTTTTTCAATCTTCCACCTATCCCTCTCATACACAAAACTATCTTCCCTTTTACTTTGATCGGATCAAGAGTATTGTCTAGACAATACCTGCATCAATAATTGAATTTAGAGGTAATCATTTGAGTCAGAGTTCAAACTCTGATGTTGACCGCTAACTTAGAAATATCGGTTTTTGCCAGCTGAACTACTATTCAGACATATAAGAGGTAAAATTAGTAATAGGAAAATGTACCCCGAAGAATTTGGACTTGTTATGCCTCCATATTCAACTTCACTAGCTAGAACTAATGGACGAAAGATATTTTCTTTGTGGAGTGGAGTAATGGAACTACCCTGTAATTAATTAACAAAGATAAAAGTTAATTCAAGTTCAAACAAGACTTTTTAAATTTAAATCGAACTCGGTTTCAAGAAATTTACAACACGCACCAACCATAATGGTTGCGATTGTTGTGACATACATCGTGTCACTATATTATAAAATTATAAAATTGTCTGATAAAATTGTCTGATGCGATTTCTAATGCAGTTACATGCAGGTCGCACATGTCATTGAAGATTAACATGTTTCAGACACTTCTCAATCAATTTTTTAAATGGAGTTGAAATTTACCTCAACAATTGTGCCATTGCTAAGCTTAATTGGAGCAACAAAGGAACGATCAACAGTACTAGCACCAACAGTAATAATCCAAGGAGCAGGATTCGACAAACTATGAGGAACAGGACCAGCATTTCCAGCACTACAAACAACAACAATGTTTTTCCTAACCGCTTGCAAAGAACTCTTGGCAATAACATCATCATCATATTTAAGTGGCTCAGGAAACCCGATCGATATACTTATAACATCAACACCATCCTCGATTGCGTCGTCTATAGCTTTAAGCATATCAATGTTCGTGCAAACGTTTCCTTCGTTTTTCGGTTTTCCTTTTATCGCCCAACACGCTTTGTATATTGCAAGGCGAGCTAATGGGGCTCCGCCAATGGCTGTGCCACGGGCGAAGCCTCCAAGTGCTGACGCATTTGGAACTGCTCGCCCTGCTACTATCGAAGACGTATGTGTTCCGTGACCGTCCTTGTCGCGAGCTGATTTGTAATCATCTGTTTCGTTTAGAGGACCATAGATACTTTCATAACCTTGCAAGTAGTACCTTGCTCCAATTATCTTTCTGCACCAACATAAAAAAATTACTACTTACATAAATTTTTCTTGATGACAAATTATTGTTGATTGTTCACTTAATGATTCAATTGATTAATTGATACAAAACACAACGCAAGACACAGCTAATAACATCACGAGGAAGCATGGCATGACTTGTCAGACAAGAACATAATTTGCATCAGTCTAAAATCCAAATTTACACTGACAAAAAAATGTTTTATCTTACAACTTTCTCTCTCTTTCTCGTGCACATGTTTTGGATATTTTATCATTCGTTGACCGTTTTCAGTACATTTCTTCAATAATTGGACCATACCATTATCTTTTCCTTCAATTCAATCATATCTATAGAGACTATATAAGACATGGAGTATCACAAAAGCTGAGAGAAAAGGAAGTGACAGAACCTAAAAGAAACAAGTTAAAAAATGGAATAGACATAGTCTTGTGTCTTGAATAGCAAAAGGAGAATATAGGGTAGGGACTCACGAGATGAGAGAATAAAAGAAGCCAAAAACAATCAATTCAAAAGGACAAAAGTTATTTAAATGAATAAACTCTAGAAATGTACTTCAAAATAGAAAACACATTTATCTCTAGTGCTCTCGGATTAATATGAAATGGTAAAGGGAGGGTTTAACCCAAATTCTAATATTCTAAGAAGCAATTGATTCTTATGAACTTTTGTCTAACTTGTTCTTAACATTTATTTTACTTTATTGATTAAAAAATATAATTGTTAGCACCTTTTAAGAATATCTACCTATTTTTCCTTTATACTATAAGGCCTTTTTACCATGTAAGGATATAATTGATGTTGTTGTTTACACATTTTCCTAAGTATATGAATATTTATATACCATGAATATGACATGTTCATAATTTATGCAACAGATAGTGAAGGAACCTTTGCTTTCGTAATGTTCAAGCCAATAATGTTCCTTATAATAGTAATTAGAAAAATAAACTACTAATTATTTTGGTTAATACCTAAGAAAGGAACCTATTCAAAGGTTCCAAAGTTCAATGAAATAACTTTCATTTCAAAAGACAATTATCTTGTTTTCGTTTTAGACATAATTTTTAATAAGTAAAAAAGAATAAAAGAAAGATATGAATTGAAACTTGTTTCAGAAATAAAATGGAACAACTTTAGGTTTTTTATTAGAAAAAAAAACCAACCTTAATTAAGTAGACACAAAAAAGCAAATTCCTGATAAACAGTGGCTCCACTTTTAAATGAGTAAAAATTTATTTTATTCATTATATAATTGATTTTGATATATTTAACTTCTTTTTCAAATAAAATTATTTTTGTTATATGTCTAAACCTTAGAGACTGAAGTATTTATTTATAAAAGTGATTTTTTATTTCTATAATTAATTGGATTTGATTTTATAATATAAAATTGATTTTAACAGATTTATTTAATATTAAAATTTATTACTTCCTACGTCATACAGTACAATAATTAAGTGTAATATTTTATATTTTTATTTCTTTTAGATTATTTGTATCTTTAGAATATCAATACAATATTTATAAAAATCATAAATCCCCGACATAATATTTTTTTAGAAAAATCAAATATTTTAATTTTGGATGTATTAAATACACGTATTTTTAAAAAAAAAAAATTTTAAACTCTTAAAGAGTGTCTCTAGAACATTAGTTAAGATTTCTTATTTATTAGATTTATTTCTATTAACTACTCAAATATCTATTATTAAGAAGGATATTTCAGTAAATCAGTTAGTTTTATCATTGAAATCAACGTAATTGTGAGATCGATTGGGTAATTAGACCAACTTTTTTAAATGTACTAAAATATAAGTCATTTTACATTTACCCAATTTTAAATAAAATTTGTTTTAAAAAATCAGTTTAATTATTCAATATTAATTTTTCTCTGAAGAATCAAAAGTAATTTATTTTATCTTCAATTTACATTTAATCTAACTCAATTTATTTAAAATTAATTTTTATCATAGAAATAAATATAAAGAAAAATATGGCTGACCTATTGCAATTAGATGAATTAAAATCAGTTCCATTTTGGCACACTCCTTTCCATTTTTGTGGAACAGGACCCATCCCTTCATCACTGAAGCTCTTTGAGTCTGGCCATACACCTATAGACAGATGGAAGGAAAAAACACACATGACTTGTTTTCATGCAAATTTCTAATACAGCATTATTTATAAAGTTGAATAAAAATAATGTAATAACTTACCATTATCAATCATTCCTACTATAATATCTTGTCCATATTTTCCTTTGGCCAATAATTCTCCATTTGTTTCATTGGATTTTTCTTCATAGGGATCAAATGACTTATCTAACCCGACAAACTTCCATGACCTTGTGGTATGCAATGAGTACATCTTTGTCTCACTTTTTCTCACAGACACCACTCCTTCCATTCCTGTTGTTTCATGTGAATTAATAATTTCCATTGTTTCAAAAAGTTGAAAAAGTTTGAGAAATTAATTATCAAATTTAACTTTATTAATTACCTGAGAGGTTATTGGCTTCATCTGGTGTAAGTAATGCTGCAAAGCCATTGAAAGTGTGTTTGTAGCTATAAAGAAATGAAGTTTTAGCATCTTCCTCAGTTTCTTTGACCAAAAGCAAATAAGAGCGATGTGTATTCTCTATTTCATGCAGTGTTGTATCTTCATTAGTGTTTTCTCCAAATTCAACAAGGTAAATCTGTAAAAAAAAAATCAGATGAAAGGATAAAAAAAGAGATTAAGTGAAGTAGTAGTTGAAAAATGAAAACCTGTTTGTTTTTGGTGCATAAGGCTAATGGAAGAAGGAGAAGGAACAAACATGTTGTGGGAATGATGCTGTTCATTTCTATAGTGAAGACAAAATGCAATTTGATAATGTGATGATGTATTACTAAATGTTAATTACACGAATCTCTAACCAATGCTTGCTCTCATCTCTAGAGAAGGGTTGTTGTTATCTAAATAAAGGACAAGATTTTATAGGCATGCTATGGAATAGGATTTTCTGTATTATATTTTGGTAATTTATTGGAAGTATAGAATTTTGTTGTATTAATACCGTCTACATGTGTTTTTTTTAAACATTGAATACTTTATTTAGCCTTAAAATCTTTCCTAAGATATTTGTTCTTTTCTGGAACTAGAAATGAATGAATGCAGTTAGATAACTGACGATCTTGAACGGTAGTGTTGATCTCTTTTACGGCGGTGTAGGATGAATCTATATGATTAATACTCTAACGCCCATGACAATTCAAGATTTAAGATGAGTGTAATGAAAAATAGAGATCGGAATGTACATTATTTTTTGCGTCTGAATTGATTTTATACCTTGGATTAAATGGAGTGAATTTGACATGAGTTTAGCCTTTGGTCGGGTCAAAATTGTTGCCCAAGACTTTGCCAGGCACTAAAGGAGTCGGGGGAAACCTTAAGTGATGTCAGTCGGCCTCTTGGACGTTGTCCGATATGAAATGGAATTGAAACGCCTGGAATCAATTGAAAAAGAAGTAGGGAAGAAGTGTATTAAATACAGTCACATTATTGAAACGTTTAGTAGCCCTCTTCGACACGTGTGGTGACGTGACAAGTTAGGGCATGACTCAGTTTACATTGCACTCGAGTTGGCGTGTATCCACGAGGGAAAATCTAATCGTTGATCTTGCGACTTCTTTTCCTGGTTGGTCCCTTCAACTAGCGCTGCTTACAAATATGGTGAATTGAATATTTTGAAGTTTTCACAACCATTGTCATTCAAACTTTAAGTTACTTTCTAAAATAAACGTCTTTTTTTCCTCTTCCCTGATAATATTATTAGAAGAAATCTTCACTATTTTGCTCAAAGCTTTGTCCTTTCTTCCTATTATCCTATTCCACCAAACTCACATAACCAGATACATTTTAACTCAACCTTTTATCTTTAACATTTCCCATTTTCTACTCAGGATGAGTGATAGTATTATTAACTTAGTGAGCGATTCTAAGGCCGAAACTTCGTTTTCCTCTATAATGGGGATATCCCCTCATTCTCATCTCCCTCATCTTGGTCACAATCACTTGGAATCATAAATCATATCTCTTTTTGATGATTCTGATTCAGAAAGGGTATCTGGGAATTCCTTATAGTAACGAATTTCTTCCTCCAGTTCATTAGAAAACCTTTTATCAAACATTGACAAAGAGTTTAATTATGTTTAGGTCCCTATGCCCCCTTGTGTCTTATCTGAGGGTAGATAGAAGCCAACCGAAAGAGGAGAGAACATGCTAAAGTTTATATCCAGGTTTGCCTGAAGATCGATAATTGTGATCCTAGTGACGTTGAAGTGAAAGCCCACTTGGATCTTCGAGATCAGCCAGACGTGGTGGAGTACAACTGGATAAACCCAAAAATAGCGGGCACTTTGTCAATTTTGTGCACTAAAGTAACTATACATACAGTTGGAATTATGGTCGGCGATTCTCTAGAATGGTTGGATTTTCCAGTGGAGGCGGAAAAGAGGATATGCGGCTCTTTTGACTACTGTATTATCTCATTCTATGAATGTTTGTTCACGAGAATGGGGGTGCACTTGCCTTTTTTAACTTTAAAATAGTCATTTTGAAGTATTTAAAAGTCTCCCATTCCTAGCATCATCTCGGGTCTTGGGTGTTCGTGAGGGTATTTCAGTTATGCTTCGAGCATAAATCTTAAAAACCTTATCTTCGATTATTCCTTGATATGTTCCACCCAAGGAACACTTCTCATGATAACTTCTAGAATTATGGGCTCATTAGCTTTAACCAGGTCAATCCTTGGTTTGATCCATTTACTCTAGACTGAGGCAATTTTCTAGGGCGATTCTTACTGATAATGACCATCACACTCATGTCCCATCTTATTTTTTGTTACGTCCCTGTCGATTCTCATTGCTTCTGTCAAATTTTATGTCTGAAGTACTGGTCTAAAATCCACTTGATCTGAGACGCTCGCTTCTATTGTACCAAGTCGGGCTTGTGAGTGCATTATCCTCGTAAGAAATGTTTTGAATGATGTCAAAACTAGGACACTTAGTATTTGTGTACAATAGATCTTATTGTTTATGTCTATATGTGCATTATTGAAATTCTGGTGTAGTCAGAGTTCAGATGTTCTACTCCAAGTAATGACATCTGATCCAACATTGTTACTAATACAGCAAAACAGTTATACAAATTAAAACCCAGTACTGATATGCACACATTCACAGATGTCACGACATCTGCTACTATATCACCATAGAATGGAAGAACACCCAGTTCTGTCCATCTGGTACAAAGACACAGCAGAGATCAACATTGGATGTTATGACATCCAATTCTGCGCAAACAAGAATGATGCAGAACTTAAATTTAAAGTGCAGTAAATAACACAAGGAATTGTTTACCCAGTTCGGTGTCACACACACCTACGTCTGGGGGCTACCAAGCCAGGGAGGAAATCCACTATTAGCAGTATTAATTCAGGCCTTAAACCACCTGTTTAATCCTATCACTTAATACCTACCCAATGCAATTTCAATCTAAACTAAGAACAGAGTTCCTACTCACTCCCCCTCAATCACCACAGTGATTACAACCTTTAAATAAGTTTAAAGTCAATTGTGAAGTTACACTTCAAACAACTCTTGATTGTGCTTAACAGCTTTAATCAAGATACACAGCACTCACGCTTAAAAGCTTAGAGTGACACAACACTTACAACTCAATGAACACCCTAGTCCAATGCAATCATCTAGGTGATAATTGCTTGGCTTACACGATATACCTAATACAAGACACACATAAAATACAGCAGTGAAGAGTACTGGAGCAATGAATGCTTCACGCTAAAAACCCCTAAGTTCTGAAATCAGGATTGCCATCCTTTTATATTGCAGCACTTGGGCCTTGTACTTGTATTTCCTAAAAATAAGGTTAAGCAAGTTAACCTAATTTCCACATATTAGGGTGCTAACAAATAGGCTATTTGTTAGGGCTCTTGAATTTAGCTCTTCTGTTAGTTTCCTGGATTTTAGCACAGCTGTTAGATTCCTAAAAAACAGCCTGAGAAAAATACTAAAACATAAAAACTAAGCATCCTACACTTTAGCATATGCTGTCAGGAATGAATGTCATAACATTCAGTTTGACGTCCAGAACATAGGCCATATGCTAACTCTATTATTCTCCTGAAAACCAGTCTGAAAGAAATACCGAGCTGTAATAAATACTGAACTATACCAGAAAAACTAATTGGCCTATAAGTCAGTATCTGTTGTCATGAATGAATGTCATAACATTCAGTTTGACATCCAGACAATAGGCTATGTGCTAGGTCTGTTATTCTCCTGAAAAACAACCTGAGATAAATACTGAACTATAACAGAAAAACCAACTAGCCTATAGTTCAGTATCTGCTGTCAGGAATGAATGTCATAACATTCATTTTGACATCCAGACAATAGGTTGTGTGCTAGGTCTGTTATTCTCCTGAAAAACAACCTGAGATAAATACTGAACCATAACAGAAAAACCAACTAGCCTATAGTCCAGTATCTGCTGTCAGGGATGAATGTCATAACATCCAGTTTGACATTCAGTAAGTCCTGTATTGAATGACTATCATAACAGAACAGAAAATCAGCCTGCTGTTAGTTTCCTGAAAATCAGCCTGAGATAAATAACAGAAAAACTAACTGGCCTGTCAGGAATGAATGTCATAACATTCAGTTTGACATTCAGAGAATGCTGTCATGAATGACTGTCATAACAGAACAGAAAATCAGCCTGAAATAAATACTGAACTATAACAGAAAAACTGATTAGTCTATAATTCAGTATCTGCTGTCAGAGATGAATGTCATAACATTCAGTTTGACATTCAGTAAATCCTGTATTCGCTAATCCTGCAGCATACTACTTAAGCATGTCATGACATCATTCAAGACATCTAAGTACAGTAAGTGTTTTAACACAAAATGCAGCCAATCAAAAACATCTACAAACTCCCCCTTTGGCAAATTTTTAGCTAAAACAACTTGGCATCACAACAGAGTTCACAGCAGCGGAAAACACACATCCAAGCAGAGAATTAAATTAGCTAATACACTCAGCACTCATAGAAGTTAAACTTCAAACAGCAGCAACACAAGTAGAATGCACACAACACCATAACCTCTTGTTTAGAGGACCTTCAAACAGCAGCAGCACAAGTAGAATGCACACAGCACCATAACCTCTTGTTTAGAGGACCTTCAACGAAATCTGTTATCCTGGGGTACATTTGTTACTCCCCCTTTTTGTCAAAAATGTTGCCAAAGCAACATTTAATAGTACAGACCAACAAAAATAAAATTACAAGCAAATTTCAGAAACACACACTTGATTTTACATTCACACTTAATGTTTTGTATACATGGTGTCATGACATCGGGTCTGACATCCTGGAAAATTCCTGCATAATTCCATAATTCCTTTTATAACTTCCAGCAGGTACAATCATATCAGATGCCATAACTTTGTGTATGACTTCTTGAAACACTTCTGCATGAACATGTTCTTGAACTCCAGCAGGTACATATCATATCAGATGCCATGACCTTGTGTATGACATTCTGAAACAAATACTGCATGAACATGTTTTTGAACTCCAGCAGGTACATAGGATATCTTATGTTAAGACATCACACATAACATCTTGTGAACACTCTTTGTTTTACCAAAATTGCTCCCCCTTTGGCAAATTTTGGCTAAAACATATATCTTTCCTTTTTGTTCACAAGGTAAACTATCAGCAGTTAAACAACATAACAGTAGTTTAAACAGCAGCTGAAGCAATACAATTACTAGCTTTATAGTTACTAGTAATACACACATGCACAAGGGTACTTCTCCTCCCCCTAAATCTGTGCAACAAAAACAGAATTACTAGTTAAGGATGCAACTAGTAAGACACACAAACACACAGGCTCATTCTAATATATCATAATGAGACACACCACATCCATATTTCTTTATGACTATAAGTTTCAGAAGGAAATAACAATATTGTCTAAGGCAATGTCATGACATCCGGTCAGACATTCTTCTGCTCACTCAGCCTTGACACGCACCACATCATCTCAATAACTAACAAGGTGCCATACCGTGTTATCTGATAACACATAGACCACAAGCTTGATGATTACTTGCAGCACAAAGACAGAACTCCCCCTGTCATGAACAACCAACTCTCCTCTTGAAACTTGGAGATCACACATGAACATATCCAACACCCCAAAGTTGGACCTTCACATACTTCCTGATTCAAAGAGAACCCAGACCACTTGATGAATGGAAAACATAAGACGCATCTTCATGTCTTCAAGAGCACACCCTCTGTCCAACCCTCTTGGCTGAACACATACACACTCTGTGTCAATCTCTCTTCTAACCAGAACAGAAAACCACTTCACAAAATGTTCTATCATTAGTTAGGACATCCTTCACAACATAACAAAGAACACCATCTGATAATCTTCAGATATCACTGAGTCACCCGCTTGATCCAAAAGAAACCAGACACAAATTGGGACATATACATTCTCATCCCATTACAAGAGATAATCTTCCATAGATAGCTCAAAACTCCTACCATAAGCTCCAAGAGATGAATAGAAAACACCTCCTTTTGTCTTCAACTTACTACTTTTCTGCTCAAAAGTAATTTGTCTCAGACTTTCCTCAAGAATAATCAGCTGCCATATGTTGATTATCTTGATTCTTCGAACTCACTTCTGAGATGGACCAAATGCCACTGGTTGATTACCTCCTTCATGAATCCTCATATGAAAAAGTCAAATGCCACTTTTTGACCTCTCCACATTTATCAGACTTCTCCCAAAGATATTCTGACCTTCCAAGTGAGACTTGAACTTCAAGCTACATGTTAAACAAAACTTAGATTCTCTAAGACATGAACATGTAACATCTTCTCCATCCAGTAACTCCAAAGAACTGCAATGAGAACGATCTTTTTGAAGTACCCAGTCTACAACTCTGTAGACCCTTCTATCTTAAGTTGATGTGCCACTTCACCAACTAAGATTTTGATGTTAAACCAAATGTCACAACATTGTGTTTTAACATCTAGCTGTTGAATTTAGCTCCTTCTTCTTCCACTTGAAAGAACTTCCTCCCTACATAGAACAAGAGTTCAACGCTCTCATAGACTTAATTATGGAACCAAGTTTGAGTAAACAACCTCCATCCTGCAGGTTTGCAGTTAAGTCATCCAAGCTCACACCTTGATGAATCCCTACTTCTTCTCCAAAGACATCAGACACTCTGATGCATGAGTCTTCAGAAGGACCAGTTAGAAACTAACCCTTCAGCTATACCAAGGATTCCAATTCCTAAAGCAAGGTTGTTTCCATGATGTCAAGAATGCTGCCACTTGTTCTTAACTCCACAGTGTGCATTAGCCAATGCACTTCCTTACCTAGATCAGAAATAAACTGATCCAAGTAACCACCATCAAGACTATGATGTCTTCTTCTTCTTGTACACACCAAGGATGAACATGTTTCTTGCCAGGAAACCTTTTCAGAGATCATATGCTTTTGCTGCCACCAAAGAGCTAGATCATAAACCAATGTACTATCCTTCCTGTGATTCTGCACAGGGTCTTGAAGAAGAGATGTTCCAACATCTTTAAGAACATCAGTTATCTTGAGCTCCAAGGATAATCAATTAAATACTTGTACTTGGCACAAGTAGACATTGATCTTAAATCCTTTCCCAATTATCCTTTCAGATACTTCCGCCATAAGAATACTTAGAAAATACTCTTCTTGTGTCAACATCTTCTGCTTGCGAGCACCTCAACAGTTTTGAGAATCTTTCCATATTAGATTCACCCTTAGGAATGAGAGAGATGAATCCTTCCTTGCAAATGTGTCACACAACAACCAGAACCCATGTGACACAGGTCAACAGCCAACCAGACCCTAGGCTGACCAAACGTGAGGAGGTTAACCAAAACTCCCCCTCAAATTAACAATCATGGAAACTCCACACCAATATCCATGCATTGTACACAAATGTCTCAACATGACATACACCATCCCTACCAGTGGCAACTAACTCTATGAGTTATACCTATACATACTCCAATCACACCAATCAGACTCCAGCTGACCATAAGTACTAGTGAAAAAAACAACACCAGACAATAGTAGATATGCATTGCCAAAGCATACTACCTCAACCAACCTCTGAATCTTCATATTCTCACTCCTTGAAAGAACTGCCACTTCTGAGCGTGGTGTTTGAATAACAAGATTCATGGTCCCAATCCTCTTAAATGAAATAGCAATCAGGTTACCCCATTATTGACTTCTAACATCCAGGGGACTTGTCTTCCAACACGACATAGTACTTCAGGGAACAACTATCCAACCCTGATCAATCTACAGGAATAAGACAAACAGCAGGAAATTGCACAAAGTCACATCTCAACCAGCTCCACTTCTAGAGATCAGACTTCTAAAAGTGACCTTCTTGAGCACACACACAGTTGACCCTACCCTTGTCAACTTAGAACACACAGATGTCTCCTCTTCCAAGTCAGGAGTAGGTTCCAAACAAAAGTATCCCTTTGTTTGACACCTAAAAACATTTGCTCTTCAACCAGTAGCTGCATACTTGTTGAACAACATGTTCTAACATCACATAGAACATTAGTTCCACCTCCTTGGAACAAACACTCCTTGAAAGTCTTCAAGGTCTTCATATACACTACCCAAGAGAGTGAAAGAATCAGTGATCAGGTGATTCTTACCATGATGAGTGGACTTGAGGAGACTCAAGTATCTTTGACATCTTCAGTAGATTATGATGAAATCTTGAATACAACAGCCTTTCATCCACATGAGGGGAAACTACATCAGAGTTTGAGTTTTGCCAGGTATTATGCAGTGGAAATCATAATACAACTCAACCTATGAACACACACTTCACCAGATCATCCTCCACGAACATACCAAGTTTGAATATGATTCAATACTAGCACATCTGTCCCACACAAAGGCCAATTTCCAACCTCCAGAGACAGGTACACACAGTTCCTGTCATGAATAGTCCATCCACCTACTTCAAGGGACCATTCAGGGAAATCACAGAACCTTCCACTGGTTCCAACATCAGTAATAACATAACTCCTTGCAGGATACCAGAAAGTATCACCCATGGATCTCATCCAGAAACAGAATAGGATGCCTGCTCTGATACCAATTGAAATTCTGGTGTAGTCAGAGTTCAGATGTTCTACTCCAAGTAATGACATCTGATCCAACATTGTTACTAATACAGCAAGACAATTATACAAATTAAAACCCAGTACTGATATGCACACATTCACAGATGTCACAACATCTGCTACTATATCACCATAGAATGGAAGAACACCCAGTTCTGTCCATCTGGTACAAAGACACAGCAGAGATCAACATTGGATGTTATGACATCCAATTCTGCGCAAACAAGAATGATGCAGAACTTAAATTTAAAGTGCAGTAAATAACACAAGGAATTGTTTACCCAGTTCGGTGTCACACACACCTACGTCTGGGGGCTACCAAGCCAGGGAGGAAATCCACTATTAGCAGTACTAATTCAGGCCTTAAACCACCTGTTTAATCCTATCACTTAATACCTACCCAATGCAATTTCAATCTAAACTAAGACCAGAGTTCCTACTCACTCCCCCTCAATCACCACAGTGATTACAACCTTTAAATAAGTTTAAAGTCAATTGTGAAGTTACACTTCAAACAACTCTTGATTGTGCTTAACAACTTTAATCAAGATACACAGCACTCACGCTTAAAAGCTTAGAGTGACACAACACTTACAACTCAATGAACACCCTAGTCCAATGCAATCATCTAGGTGATAATTGCTTGGCTCACACGATACACCTAATACAAGACACACATAAAATACAGCAGTGAAGAGTACTGGAGCAATGAATGCTTCACGCTAAAAACCCCTAAGTTCTGAAATCAGGATTGCCATCCTTTTATATTGCAGCACTTGGGCCTTGTACTTGTATTTCCTAAAAATAAGGTTAACAAGTTAACCTAATTTCCACATATTAGGGTGCTAACAAATAGGCTATTTGTTAGGGCTCTTGAATTTAGCTCTTCTATTAGTTTCCTGGATTTTAGCACAGCTGTTAGATTCCTAAAAAACAGCCTGAGAAAAATACTGAAACAGAAAACTAACCATCCTACACTTTAGCATATGCTGTCAGGAATAAATGTCATAACATTCAGTTTGACGTCCAGAACATAGGCCATATGCTAACTCTATTATTCTCCTGAAAACCAGTCTGAAAGAAATACCGAGCTGTAATAAATACTGAACTATACCAGCAAAACTAACTGGCCTATAAGTCAGTATCTGCTGTCAGGAATGAATGTCATAACATTCAGTTTGACATCCAGACAATAGGCTATGTGTTAGGTCTGTTATTCTCCTGAAAAACAGCCTGAGATAAATACTGAACTATAACAGAAAAACCAACTAGCCTATAGTTCAGTATCTGCTGTCAGGAATGAATGTCATAACATTCATTTTGACATCCAGACAATAGGCTGTGTGCTAGGTCTGTTATTCTCCTGAAAAACAGCCTGAGATAAATACTGAACCATAACAGAAAAACCAACTAGCCTATAGTTCAGTATCTGCTGTCAGGGATGAATGTCATAACATCCAGTTTGACATTCAGTAAGTCCTGTATTAAATGACTGTCATAACAGAACAGAAAATCAGCCTGCTGTTAGTTTCCTGAAAATCAGCCTGAGATAAATAACAGAAAAACTAACTGGCCTGTCAAGAATGAATGTCATAACATTCAGTTTGACATTCAGAGAATGCTGTCATGAATGACTGTCATAACAGAACAGAAAATCAGCCTGAAATAAATACTGAACTATAACAGAAAAACTGATTAGTCTATAATTCAGTATCTGCTGTCAGAGATGAATGTCATAACATTCAGTTTGACATTCAGTAAATCCTGTATTAGCTAATCTTGCAGCATACTACTTAAGCATGTCATGACATCAGTCAAGACATCTAAGTACAGTAAGTGTTTTAACACAAAATGCAGCCAATCAAAAACATCTACAATTATCATATTAGGACACTTAAAATTAGGTTAAATAGGCCATTACAAGTCAAAATTATGAATTTTCATGAAAAACAAGTCTATGAGTTGATACATTAAGTTTATGAGTCGATACATACTGATGGATTCTTAAAACAAAAATTATGCCTTCTATGTAACACTACATTGGAGTCTTGAGTTGATACATATTGCGTACGTCCTGTTCAATTTAACAAAACTTGTAATTTTTGCTAAAAATCTGTTTTGTTTGTTATTTTTCACACACACATATACATATAAATATGCATTCGTGCATCTTTACTCATAATTGAAATCAACAAACATACAAATAATTTTCTCATCATCTTTAACCTTTTTCTCTCATTCATTCAACAATTACACATAATCATTTTTGTTGAGTGTGATCTATAAAAAATATTGATAAGCTCTAATTTAAGATTTTCGTAATCAAATTGGGTTGAGTATCTTTGGGGGTTTCATTGATAAAATCAATTAGGGTTTTTCCTCCAAGATCAAGGTTGATTTGGGGTTTTTTGCCCAAGTCTTTGTATTTAGATTCAGCCAAGTGAAAGCTTTCAAGAACGGGGGTTCTGTCAAAGGAGTAGCGATAATCGGAGGATCATTTGAAAGGCTTGGGACAATATTTTGCAGCGAGGATTCAGCCGTGTAAAAGCTTGTAAGAAAAGATTTTATGTCAAAGATGTAACGCTAACATGAGGATCAAATTGGAAGTCTTGTGTGACTTGATCTTTCTTAAAAGTAAGGGGAGAGGAGAAGTTAGTATCAACATTAAACATAGGGTTTGTGGGTTTGGATTTCTACTTTTTCTCTTGCAAAGGTTAATTACATCTCTCAATTCTATTTGAAATTGGGGAAACACATACCCATAGAGAAGACAATTGGGGAACTTCCTAAACAAATCTTGGCGTTCTCTCTCTCTCTCTCTCTCTCTCTCTCTCTCTCTCTCTCTGTCATTCTCTTACATTTTGATAATACAATAAGTGTGCAATTTGATTGACTAAATTTTCTGGTTGTGTTGAAGTAATTCAAACTGTTTTGTAAAGATAACTGCAATTTAAACAATTGCAATTGGTTTTTCATATCTTCAACACAAAGGAAAATTAGCTTGGTGTTTATTGCACACCGAGTGTTTGATAAATTGTTTGTGTCAATTTTTGTTTCCAAATTCATTAGAAATTGACTTCAAAGTGTGATATTATTCAAACAATTATTTTGTAAAGCATATTGATTTACTTTCTCATCATTAGTATACGTTTTGATATGGTTTAAACACATATTCGATTCTTTCGATAACGGTTCAAGATATACGAGTATCGATCTGAAATTACTTCTGTTTTCCATAGTAAATATTTTCAAAACATAATTTTAATTGAAGATAATCTTATTTGTGATCTATTCACCCATCCTCTAGATCATTGCCTTCATCTAACAAGTGGCATCACGAGCACCAATTTATCTTGTGCTTTAATTTGCTTATTAGATTACGGCTTCCAAACCTAAAGGGGTGTATAATAAAGCGCCATTTTTCAATGGAGAAAACTAAGATTATTGGAAGGATTGTATGTGTATCCATATCAATTCTATTGATAGGAATTTATGGAACTCCATCCAAAATGGTCCATTTGAAATTACTATGACCAGTGCAGATGGTGGTGTTGTACCTAAACCAGAAGCACAGTGGAATAAGGATGATGAGAAAATATGGTATTGTGATGTGAAAACAAGGAATATGTTAATCTCCTCTTTAGGATTTGATGAATATTGATGTGTTTCTCATTGCGAAACCTCTAAAGCTCTATGGTACTCATTACTAGTTACTCGTGAGGGTACAAATGAAGTCAAACAAGCTAGAATCAATACTTTAAACCATGAGTTTGAACTCTTTCATATGAAGCATGGTAAAACCATTGCTGGTATGCGAAAGAGGTTCATTCATCTTATAAATCGTTTGAATGCACTTGGTAAGCTGGTTTTCAATGAAATTTCTACTAACAAAATTTTGAGATGTCTTCATAGGGAATGTCAACCTAATGTCATCGCCATCAAGGAAGCTAACAACCTATTGAAATTAGACACTACTACTATGTTTGGTAAGCTTGAAGAATATGAGCCAGAGCTCATTTGCTTAGAGAAGCATGAGAAGAAGATAAAGAAAAGAAAAGGAATAAGGAAAAGGAGGTGGATAAGAAGTCAATTGCTTTAATGGATTTTAGTTCTAAGTCCTCTACTAAAGAGAAAGATGATAGTGGAACTAGTGATGGTGAGTGTTCGGATGATCAAGAAATGAGTTTTTTTTGTTAGAAGGTACTACAAGTACATTAAGAAAATGGAATAAATAATTCTAAAAAGAATCTCATCAACTATAGAAGGAATTCAAATACCTCAAGGGAAGATGAGAATAAGAAGGATAAATCTAAAGGTTCATGCAATAATTGTGGAAGAGTCGGTCATTACAAGCCGGATTGTCCATCGCTTAAGAAGGATAAAGTAAAGGGACAACAGAAGAAGTTTAGCAAGTCTAGAAGAGCATACATCACATGGGATAGTGATAGTGAATCCTCCAAGGCGGGTAGCTCAAGTGAAAGTGATGAAATGGAAAATCTTTGCTTCATGACCAATCACAAAAAGAAGAATGTAAGTCATTCCAAATATGAACCTATTGATGAAATGTCTTATTCTGAATTACAAATTGCTTTTGAAAATCTATATTGTGAATTTGTAGATGCTTTTAAAAGGCTGGATTCAAATAAAAGAATTTTTTCATACTTAGAATCCAAAGTTTTAGAAACTGAAAAAAAAAAATGGAAGTTATTAAACAAACCATGTTAGATGCTTCTAGAGTTGATGTTGAGGAAGAGAAATCTTCTTTGTTTAGTTGTGAAACTTGTCACATTTGGCAAAAAGAGGTTATTAAAATCCAAATTAAATAAGACTTTAGAACCAAAGGTCATCTTCGATATTAATCCTACAAAATTCAAAATATCTTTAAATGTGCCATATAAGAAGTGCAATTTTGTTGTAAGGGAATCTAATAGCAAAAGTCATTCACATCATCATTTAACTTGTCACTATTGTTGTAAGAAAGACCATAACATTTCTAAATGAAAATTTAGGAGATACTTGGTTCCTAAAGGTGTGTTTCAACGGTTCCTAAATGCAAAAATATTTCCACTCACTCTCAAGGATCCAATGAAAATTGGTTACCTATCACTCTTGTTTGATCTTGTAGGTTGAATGTCTTTGCTCCATGGAAAGAATATGGTTTCTTAATAGTGGTTGCTCAAGGCATATGACGGGTGACATTTCCCTATTCATTGACTTCACACTAAATAAGAAGTATTTTGTGACCTACGGAGAAAACAATATGGGTGCAATACTTGGTAAAGATAGTATAGGTAATCCTTTTATACTACTATCTCTGACGTAATACTTGTTCAAGGTCTTAAATGTAATCTGCTTAGCATTAGTCAACTATGCGACAAAGGCTATAAAATAACTTTTACAAATAGTTCTTGCATACTTGAACATAATGAAAAAAATGATTATTCATTTAAGGGCTTAAGGGTTAACAACATCTATATGCTTAACTTGAATGATATATCATTAACAAGTACTAAGTGTTTAGTAACCATGAGTGAAGACTCTTGGTTATGGCATAGACGCTTAGCACATGTTAACTTGACTTACTAAACAAAGTGATTTCAAAGGATCTAGTTATCGTTCTACCAAAAATTAAATTTTCAAAAGACCATCTATGTGATGCATGCCAAATGAGAAAGCAAACAAGGGTCTCTTTTAAATCCAAAAATATTGTTTCAACTTCTAGACCTCTTGAGCTTCTCTATATGGATATTTTTGGCCCTTTTAGGACAAAACACTTAGGTGTTAATTATTATGGTTTTGTTATAGTAGACAATTACTCAAGATTTTGTTGGACTATCTTTTTGCATAGTAAAGATGAGACTTTTTCAACTTTCACATATTTTGCAAAGTTGTCCCAAAGCGAACTAAGTTCAAACATAGTTTCTATTCGAAGCGATCATGGAGGTGAATTTGAAAACCACCTCTTTGAGGGTTATTGTGATAAATATGGCATTGAACATAATTTTTCACGCTCCAAGAACTCCACAATAAAAGGGTGTTATGGAGTGCAAAAACAAAATTTTAGAGGAGTTGGCAAGAACTATGACCAATGAGAGTAATCTACTAAAATATTTTTGGGTCGATGCTATTAGTATGGTGTGTTATGCTTTAAATAGGATACTTATTCATTTTATTTTGAACAAAACACCTTATGAACTCTTAAAAGGTAGAAAGCCAAATTTATCACATCTTCATGTCTTTGGATGCAAATGTTTTGTCTTAAATAATGGTAAGGATAACCTTGGAAGGTTTGAGGCAAAAGTTCATGAATGTATCTTTCTTGGTTACTCTCAGTCAAGCAAAGCTTATAAAGTGTACAATAAGTGATTCCTTACTTTTGAGGAGTTTGTGCATGTCACTTTTGATGAATCTTATCCGAGAAATGTATGAAAGGGTATTTCTTTTCATGATTCAGATGTATCTTTAGAAGACATAATCAAAGACATTGAAAAAGGAATTGATCAACCTGAAGCATTGAAACCTCAGGAGGAGGAAGCTGGCGATTCTAAAAAGAAGAAGGATGAGAGTCCAAATAAAGTGGATTATCTTCCTTTGGCTTGGAGGTCTTCCAAGGACAATCCAATTGATAACATTTTTGGAGACATCACCAAATGTGTAACTACACGCTCTAAGCTAAGTAATTTATGTTATCACTTTGCATTCATTTCACAAGTTGAACCTAAAAATGCAAAAGATTCCTTAATTGATGAGCATTGGCTAATGGCCATTCAAGTTGAGCTAAATCAATTTAAAAGAAATGATGTATGGGATCATGTCCCACCTCCGCGAGATCATCAAATTATTGGCACTAAGTGGGTTTTTAGAAATAAAATAAACGAAAATGTAGTGATAACTAGGAACAAGGCCTAGCTAGTGGCTCAAGGATATAACCAAGAGGATAGCATAGGTTATGAGGAAACTTATGCTCCGGTTTTCCACCTCGAGGCTATACATTTTTTACTAGCATATGAATGCTCCAAAGATTTCAAATTATTCCAAATGGACGTGAAAACTGCTTTCCTTAATGGTTATATAAATGATGAAGTTTATGTTTCCCAACCTTCCGGTTTTGAAAATCATGAGTATCTTAATCATGTTTTTAAACTAAAACGAGCTTTGTATGGTCTTAAATAAGCCCCTAGGGCTTGGTATGAGAGGCTTAGTAAGTTCTTACTTGATCAAGGTACTCTTGAGGGAAGGTAGATACAACACTTTTCATTAAACATTAAGGAAAATATATTCTTCTTGTTCAAATTTATGTTAATGACATCATATTTGGTGATACTAACATGCAATTATTTAAAGAGTTTTCTAAGCCTATTCAGGGCGAATTTGAGATGATTCTAATGGGGGAGTTGAATTACTTTCTCGAACGTCAAATCAAGAAGCTCAAAGAAGGGACGTTTGTGTGTCAAACAAAGTATTGCCAAGAGTTGCTTAAATGCTTCAGAATGGTAGATGCAAAATCAATTGACACTCGAATGCCGAGAAATGAGAACTTGGACATAGATGAAAATAGTAAGGATGTTGACGTCAAAAGGTATATAAGTATGATTGGATCACTCTTATATCTTACTGTATCTAGGCCTGGCATTATGTTTAGTGTATGCATGTGCGCTCGATATCAATCCACTCCTAAAGAATCAAATTTAAAATTTGTCAAGCGCATCCTTAGATACCTTCGTGGTACCTCTAAGTATGGGCTTTGGTTTTCCAAAGGTAGTGATTATAGTTTGGTTGGTTACTCCGATTCCGATTTTTTTGATTGCAAATTAGATAGAAAGATTACTAGTGGAACTCGCCACATCTTTTCAAACTCCTTAGTTAGTTGGCATAGCAAGAAGCAAGTCTATGTTGCTTTATCAACTTCCGAGGCAGAATACATCATAGCTGGTAGTTGTTGTGCCCAAGTTTTATGGCTCAAACAACAATTACTTGACTTCTATATTAAAATTCAACGTACTCCAGTAATGTGCAATAATACTAGTGTGATCAACCTAATCAAAAATCCAATGCTACATTCTCGTACTAAACAAATTGAGATACGTTATCATCTCCTATATGGCCATGTTGAAAAAGGCGATGTCGTTTTTGAACATGTTGATAGTAAAAATCAATTTGCCAATATTTTCATAAAACCTCTTGCGACTAAGCTATTTTTCAATATTCACGAGAATTGGACATTCTCGATATCTCAAATCTTGCACAATATATTTTATTGCATGCACTATTTACATTTGTTTTAACCTTCATTCAAAAAATTTATTTCATATAAGTGCATCCTCCATCTCTCATCTTATAAGGTAATATCACTCTCAAATTATTTCTTTATTCTTAAGTTCTTTTTGCTTATATATGACTCTTGTATTTGATTGCATGTTTATGTTCCAACATTGTGTGATATATTTGATGTATGATAAATTTCATGTTTGTTCACTTCCAAAAATTCCAATGATTACCCATGAATTTTTCAATCTATATTCTTATAGTGACAAGTGACATCATGTTTAATTTCATCATCATATGTATTTCATGCTATTATTTATTTTCAATGGAAGTATTTTTAATGATATTAGTGTTTGAGCATGTTCTTATGTTTTATTATTATGTTGTTCTATTATGACTTTCTTATGACAAAATTGCTATGAATTTCATTTCTTTTGTCTATATTGATTGTTTATTTATGTTTATGCATTTATCACCTTAACATAATTATATGTGAGTGCACATTATCATTGATTATTTTATCTTTGCAACACCTCTGAGTGATTTATATGTTGTTGTGAATTTTCCATGATACTTCTCACGTTTTGTTGGTTTTCCTATTTTTGGTGTTGCCAAATGGGGAGAAGTTTATGCAAGAACAGGGTCTTAAGATGCACATATTCAGGGGGAGCTTTGATCAAGACGATAAATACTTTATAAGTTTTGTCATCATAAAAAAGGGGGAGTATGTGAATGCAATATCCTCGTAAGAAATATTTTGAATGATGTCAAAACTAGGACACTTAGTATTTGTGTACATTTGATCTTATTCTCTATGTCTAGATGTGCATTATTATATTAGGACACTTAAAATCAGGTTAGATGGGTTATTAAGAGTCAAAAATATGAATTTTCCTTTAAAACAAGTCGATGAGTCGATACATTAAGTCTATGAGTTGATACATACTGAAGGATCCTTAAAACAAAAATTATGCCTTCTATGTAGCGCTACATAGGATCCTTGAGTCAATACATAATACATATGTAGCGTTACATTCGTGTTTAGAGGCGACTCCTGCTGAAGAGTTTTTGCAAGCAAACAATCCTGCCTCACTTGTATCGATACATAGAGTCTATGTAGCGCTACATCCTGTTCTATTTTATAAAACTTGTAATTTTTGCTAAAAATATGTTTTGTTTGTGATTTTTCTATACACACACATACATATAAATATGCCCATGCATCATTTCTCATAATTGAAATCAAGAACATAGAAAGAATTTTCTCATCACCTTCAACCTTTTTCTCTCATTCATTCAACAATTACACATAATAATTTTTATTGAGTGTGATCTAGAAACAAGATTGATAAGGTCCAATTTAGGATTGTTGTAATCAAACTAGGTTGAGTATTATTTGGTTGTTTCATTGATAAAACCAGTTAGGGTTTTTCCTCCAAGATCTAGATTGATTTGGAGTTTTTTGCGTAAGTCTTTGCATTTGGATTCAACCGAGTGAAAATTTTGAAGAACGGGGGTTCTATCAAAGGAGTAGCGGTAATCGGATGATCATTTGAAATTCTTAGGACAAGATTTCGCAACGAGGATTTAGCCTAGTGAAAGCTTTGAAGAAAATATTTTCTGTCAAAGGAGTAGCGGTAACCGGAGGATCGAATTGGAAGTCTTATGTGACTTGATCTTGCTTAAGATCAAGGAGAGAGAAAAAGTTAGGATCAACATTAAACATAGGGTTTAGGGGTTTGAACTGCTACCTTTTCTCTTGTATATAACTCTTGCAAAGGTTAATTACATATCTCAATTCTATTTGGAATTAGGGGCAGGCATACTCATAGTAAGGATAATTGGAAAACTGCCTAAACAAATCTTGATAATTAGTTTTGGCCATGAATTATTTATGCTTTTAGTTTTTCCAACTCCCATACAAAGGAATCACATACTCACTTCGAATTACACCACTTTTCAATGTTTTCATATTTCTTTAGAAATTATCTTTCTCCCTCTAGAAAATATTTTCTTTCACTTTTTATTGCCTTAGTGCTAGTAAGTGAATCTTTACTTGTGATAAAGGAGTTTTTGTAAGTGGTCATACTATTCGTTTATATTCTTAAGGGTCTGATACTGTTAAGATATTTAGTTTGGTTCTTGAGATAAACTTGTCATAAAATCTCTATAATTGGTTTCATAAGCTTTTCTAGAAAAAACATATTTTTCGTTATTGAGAAAAGTCATAAATCTCTAAACAGTTTGTTAGCTTAGCCTGGGGTAAAAGTTATCACTGGTTGGGGATAAGCCTATAGAAATCTTAAGATTAGATTGTATTAAGGTTCGTGGGAATAACATTCAAAAGCTCAAAAGTTTAAAGTCAAACTCGTAAGAAGACCTCTTAAGGACATGGCTAGGTCAATGCTCGACCAAACCAGTATAAATCTTAGGTGCAATCTTTCTAATCCTATCCTTTTATTTTTTGCAATTTACTTTTAGTACTTTATCTCTGCCACAAATTACTGATTTAAAATTACTAATACGGTCTTAATCGATAAAGGTTTAAAATTAATCACGAACTTTAACTACCACAATCCTCCCTCTTATGCTTAAAGTCACTTGCCTAACAAGTGGCAACAAAGTTTAACTCCTATTAAGGACTAATCTTTTCAGGAGTAAAATTGACTTCAACTTGTTCACTAAATAAACCCTTCATTCTTTAATGGAGAAATGTATAGTTTATGGAAGAGAAAATGAAAATTTTCATAGAAGTGACAAATTGTGGTATTTGGAAGGCTGTGAGTGAAGGTTCATTTGGTCCTACACATATAGTTAATGGTGTTGTTGAAAACACACTTGAAAAGAATTGGACCAAAAATGATAAAGTAAATGTGTAGCTCAGTTTGAAAGTGAAAGTTGTCATCACTACCGCTCTCGGTCTTGATGAATTTTTGCAAGTTTCTCACTATGAAACTGGAAAATAAATGTGAGAAATCCTCCATATCACCCATGAAGGTACTACTTAAGTGAAGAGGGAAAGTTAGGCACATTAACCCATGAATATGAAATCTTCATAATGAAACTTGAAGAGAGCATTTATCAGATGCAAGCACGGTTTACCCATATCATGAGTCATATGAGAACTCTAGGAAAGACATTTTCAAGTGGAGATTTGGTTATAAAGATTCTTATATGCCTAAATTGTATTTGGAAACCTAAAGTCATTGCTATTTGTGAATCTAAGAATTTAGCAACCATGGAAACACACACATTCCTTTTGGTAAATTGCAGGAACATGAGATGGAGCTAAAAAGACTTACTGATGGTGAAGAAGATAACAAGAAGATGCCCGAAGAGAAGCTGGTTAGAAAAGTTCTCAAATCGTTGCCTATGAAGTTTGACATGAAGGTCACAATTATTGAAGAATCCCAAGACATTTACAACATGAGAGTGGATGAACTTATTGGGCCACTTCAAACTTTTGAATTGGCTATCATTGATAGACCTGAAATAAAGAACAAAAGCATAATTTTTATCTCCAATACTGAAGATGAAGAGGGTCAATGTGACTTGGAGACTGATGAAGGAATTTCTAAAGCCATTGTGCTTCTTGAGAGGTAATTCAATAAGGTGTTAAAGAAAATGGATAGGAAGTCAAGACCTGATGTCAAGAACATGTCATTCAACATCGGTAAGAACAATGATTCTGAAAGAAAAGAAAGAAAGGAAGAAATGTTGGTGTAAGCCCTAGAGGCCAATATTTTTGGTACTTGCATCGAATTATTTATTAATAATAAAAGGCTTTTTCTTTATTATGTTTGTCTAATAAAGTCCCTAGAATGGATAGTTCGTTTAATGTATCAAGTATGACTTAATCATGAGATCACATTAAACATAATGACACTATTCTTAAAGTATCCATAGTCGAGCTTTATTGTGAAGTGGGATAACATTAAAGCATTAAGACTATTATGTATATAGACTGATGATCACATCTCATGGATCATGGATAAGGAGTTATCAAGTCTTAAACATAGGTATGAATATTAAGAGTAATATTTATACTGGATTGACCCGCTATGAGAATACTATATAGAATGTTATGCAAAGTGTCATAAGTTATTCTCATGGTGATAATAGTGTATGCCACCCTTCGACCTGAAACCACTATGGATCCTAGATGTAGAGTCGAGTGCCTTATTGTTGATCAAACATTGTCAGTAACTGGATGACCATAAAGACAGTTGATGCGTACTCCACAAAGCATGCTAAGAGACATGAGTGACCTAGATGGAATTTGTCCATCCCACGTAACAGGATAAATGTCTATGGGCCCAATATTGAACTGGACAAGGATGACACGGTCTATTCCTTGTGTTCAATATAAACATAAGGGCAAAAGGGTAATTGTACACATAAGTATTATCACAAAAGGATTTGTCAAATCACATGACATTTTCGTGTCTTGGGTAGCAGTGATGTGTTGCTAGATACCGCTCACTGTTTATTATGTTAAATACGTGATTTAATATAATTGCCAATGCCGCGAAAACCTACAGGGTCACACACAAAAGGACGGATTGATGAGAGATAGAGTAACTAAAGAATACTGTAATGTACGGTGCACTTAAGTGAATTGTAGAACATCATAAGGTATGGTGTACTTAAGTAGAATACGAAATATGGTAAGGTACCACGTGCTTAAGTGATTTTGGCATATTATAAGATATGGGCCACATACACTTGAGTGGGATTTTTAGCTTGCAGCCCACACAAGTGGTTCTATAAATAGAACCCTTGTGTAGAAGCATTTGTGCAGTTGCAATTTCGTTTCTCTCTCTCTCACTCAAAGCCTTCATTCGTAGCAGCTAGCACTGAGATTGAAGGAATCCGTTTGTATGGACTGAGTAGAGGCGTTGTCATCGTTCAACATTTGTGATCGCTCTGTAGATCTGCATCAAAGGTTACAATCGCCACAAGAGGTAACGATTCTATCACTGATCATGCCCATTCATAAGGATCACTAAAGGAGAAATTTTAAATTTTGTTGCGTTATGGATCGCTCTTCTCCTTCAAGAAAACCCCAATTAAGGAAAAGGTATTCATAGTCATGAATGTGAGGGTTTTGGTCACATTAGATCAGAATGTCCCACGTATCTCAAGAAACAAAATAAAGGCTCATCTGTTTCTTTGTCTAATGATTCTGAAGGTGAAATTGACGATGAAACAGCTAAGCATGTTACAACCTTCATTGGTAGATATGAATCTTAAGAAGATTATTATGATGAGGATGTAGCTTATGAAGAATTGTATGCTTCCTACAAAGAGCTTTGTGTCAAAAGTGAAGAGGTGTGTAAGACGGGAGAAGAGCAAAAGAGAGTCATTGCTCAACTGCATGCTGAAAAGGAGAAACTTTTATCTACTGTCACTGATCTTGAAAATGAGGTAACTCTATTATCTTCTAAACTTGAAAATAAGACCAAATCCATAAGAATGTTGGACAATGGGTCTGATATGCTAGATGAAATTCTTCAAGTTGAAAATGAGGCTCAAAACTTAAAAAGGTATAGGTTTTAATTAACAATAGAAAACCCCATGTGACAAAATTTATTCCTTTAGAAAGGAAGTATGAGCTCATGATGTCCGACCAAATGTTACAATATCCTACCAGACATCAGGGAACTCAAACTAAAGTCAAGTTTTTGCCTTGGAAATATCATTAATATGGAAAATATGGACATATAAGGCCTTTCTACTACATATTGTATGGTTATCCAAAACATCCAACACATCATATGGATAATCATGTAATGTTTAAAACTATAAAGGAGTGGAAACTTAAGGTTGTTCCATATGAAATTACTTGTTCTTCCACATGCCTAATGTCCAAAGAAGATGAAGTCAAGTTGTGGCACCAAAATCTTGGATATCTGAATCTCAAAGGGATATCTCTTGGTTACTCTATAAACAGTAATGCTTATAGGGTATTTAACTCCATAACCAAGGGCATGATGGAATACATTAATGTTGTGGTTGGTGATTCAATTATTGTAAAAGGGAATGATGTCGATGAAGAAGTTGGAACATCATCTGAGCAGACTGATGCTGCAGAAAATATGGAAGACATTAAGTCAAATATTGAGCAAACAAGGACTGAATCAAATGCTTCTACTAACATCTGAGTTGTTTGTTTTTCTGTTTGATTTTGTATGTTTTTTATGGGCCTCTGCCCTGAATATTGCACCTCTGTGTGCCATGGCCTATACCTTCAACTCACATGTTATGTTACTGCTTTGCTCTATTTTTTTTGTTTCCATTGATGAATGTCTGCTTGGTTTTTTATATTCTAGTTAAAAATGGGGAGTAGATAATGTAGAGTTGTGCTAGGTATCCTCTTGATTTTTTTATTCTCTGTATGAAGGTTGTTTCATTGAGGGGGAGTATGTTTCCCGTGTGACAGGGGGAGTTATTTTTGTGTTGTTGATCATGACATTTAGGGGGAGTTTGATTTGTTTGTACCTAGGTTATTGTGTACTTGCTTTGATGTCAGACAAAATGTCTTGACATTTTGTTTCATAGAATTTTGTTTGTGCTTAGTGTAACACCCAGAATATTGTTAGATTAATTTAAATATTATGTTAATATGATTATTTGAAGGTAAAATGAATTATTAAATAATATTGGGAATTATTATTATTATAGATGTTATTTATTTTAATAATAATTAAATAAATAAAATAAATGGAATATGAAGAGTGGAAGGGTAAAAGTGGAAGTGGATAAAAGAGGCCAAAGTGAGAACTCAGAGTGTTTTCACGTATTTTTTGCCTCAGAGTCAGAGAAAGGGAGAAACGCTGAAGAGAAAGAGAAGGAAGAGGAAAAGGCCAAAGATTGCTCAGAACTTCCTTCAATCCAAAGAGGTAAGGGGTCTGAACCTTATTAAACGATAATATGCGAGCAAATTCATGATATATGTTGGATTGTTGATGGATTTTGGGGATTTTAGGGAGATTGGGAAAGTTGGGGTTTTGATGGAAATTCTCCGATCTGTGAGTTTTGTTGGGTTATATGCTTAGAAGCCCGCGCGTCCACTGTTTCTGCACTTAAAATCTTATTTATGCACATAACAGCCAAATGACGTTCGCCATTATGCCTTTGGCGCTCGCCATTTGGGCTTTTTTTCCAGAATAAGAGCGTTTAACGCTAATGGCGTTCGCCATTAGCCTAATGGCGTTCGCCATATCAGTTTGACGGACAGTTTTTCCAGAATAAGAGCGTTTAACGCTAATGGCGTTCGCCATTAGCCTAATGGCGTTCGCCATATCAGTTTGACGGACAGCTTTCGCGTTTTAAACTCCCAGATGTGATATCGTTGTAATGTTGTTGTTGTTTTGTTGAGTTGTATGTCATGCTATTAATGATGATGATAACATGACTATATGATGCTGTTGTTGCTATGTTGATTATGATGCATGTTTGGTGTGCATGCATTCATGAAAGGCCGATGCCTAGTGATGAACGGACTGAGTTCCAATGATGTTGTTGACTCCGGGCTTGTGGAGAGGCTTGGTTCCTTGCGGGGAACTCGGATTCTATGGTGATGAATCTGGGAGTGGTGATCCTGTAGTTGGTCACAAAATGGGTATACCGAGTCGTGTTGAGTCATGCATGGGTGTGTGCATTGCATTTGATATGTTGTTTTGTTGATGTTCATGAGTATGTTGATTATGATGATTATGATGAGCTGTGTTGGCATATGTGAAATATATTTATGTTATATTTCTGTCGTTATATTATTATTTAATAATGTAATTCTCACCCCTTCTGCATGTGTTTATGTTCATCTATGATGAGCAATGTGCAGATAAAGAGGAGTAGCTATTGTTGAGGTTTGAAGAATAAGTGTAGAGTTATTCTACGGAGTCGAGTCAAATGCTCTGGTCATGTGACACCGGGGTTATGGGATTCGATAGATAATTGGTTATTATTTACGTTGTTTATGATGACTAATATGTTGAGATGCTTTGTTGAGATAATGTTGAAACATTATTATGAATTGTTATATGATGAATGATAATATTTGTGTTGTTGTCCGCTGCGAAGTTTTAATAAAATAAATAATATGTTATATGTTGTGATGCGATAAGTGTTATGTTGTAAGAAGTGTAAACTCTTCTACATGTTGTACTCTGATAATTTATTTAAATATGTCGTTTGGGTAGAAGGGTGTTACACTTAGGCTGTTGTGTGCTTGCTGTGATGTAAGACAAAATGTCTTGACATTTTGTTTCTAGAGGAGGCTTGGAGTGTGAGAATTTATTTCTCTCTATGTCTTTTCTGTGAGGTTGGATTTCTACTACTTATTTTTGTTGTGTGTGACTTTGATATATCTTGGTGTTATACCAAGTGTTTGGTTGTTTGTTTTTTGTGCTTGTGATTATTGCTATTTTTTTATCTTTTCTCCAGCTATATGATGCAAAGGTTTTTTTAGCCAAAATTTTCCAAAGGTGGAGATTGTTAGGTTTGTGCTTTTATGATTGACAACAATTGTGTTAAAACATGTATCACAGCAAGATGTTGAGTAAGATGTCGTGACATGTTGATCAGACATCTTTGTAGGTTTTATTTTACTTCTTGGAAGAATTATTTTATTATGAGATATTTGAAGATTCTCTGAATATTCAACTATCATATTTGATTGTCCAAGAAGGGTTTTTTAGGAACTCTTGTTTCGTTTCCAGCCATGCACTTGTTTCATAAAAAGGGATGTTGAGGGGTTTTAAGGAAACATTATATCAGATTTGATTTGATTCTGCAGAAGATTGTGCAGACTGGATATCGAAATATTTAAGAAAACATTTGATTTGATTATGTAGAAGATTGTGCAGACTAGATGTCGAAACATTTGATTTGATTATGCGAAAGATTGTGCAGACTGGATGTTGAAACATTTAAGGAAACATTAGATTTGATTCTGCAGACTGGATATCGGAACATTTAAGGAAACATTAGATATGATTCTACAGAATAGATGTTAAAACATTTAAGGAGACATCATATTTGATCCTGCATAATGGATGTTAAAACGTTTCAGGAGACATCAGATTTGATTCTGCAGAATGGATGTCAAAACATATAAGGAGACATCGGATTTCATTTGATAAAATATATGCAGAACAAATGTCAAAATATTTAAGGAGACATCACATTTGATTTGATTTGATTTGATTTATTTTGGATCTGCTGTTTTTTAAGCCCAAATCCCGTGTTATTTTGGGGTTATTTAAAGGGTGATTCTAAACCTAAGAAAAGCAAGAAGCTGCACTGGAAATTGTTATTGTTAGGGTTTAGTTGTCGTTGTTATTTGTGAGTCATTCTAGTATCTCTTTGATACTTGAATTGGACTGAGTTTATTGAGTTGTAATTGTGAATCACTCATGAGCTTTTAAGCAAGAATGTATTCTGTTTCATTGGAATTGTGTCTTCTGTTCTTTGATTGTTTTCAGTTGTTATCACTGATGTGTGATTGAAGGGAAGTGAGAGGAGTCTCATATTTCTGAAAGTCTTATATAGAAATTCCAAGGGTTGTGATTAGGTGAGAAGTTTGTAAAACCAGAGGTTATTTATAACTTCAAACTAATACTATTATAGTAGATTTCCTTCTTGGCTTGGATGCCCCCAGATGTAGGTGACGTTAAACCGAACTGGATTAACAATTGACATGTGCTTTTACTTCCTGCTTTTTACATCGTAATTGTTTTTGGTGACATGTCCTGAACCTGGTGTTGTGACATTGTATACGACATCTATTATCTGTGTAATTATTTATGGTGTGACATGTACATACCCTAGTGTTCTGATATCGTATACGACATCTGATATCTGCGTACTAGAATTTCAAAATTTTATTTCTGAGTTCTTTTCAATTAGATTCCGTTCTCACTGTTTCGAGATGAAAACAAGATCGCGGTGTTTCCAACTTCGTGGCAAACTTTTAACAATAAAAAGCATAATTTTCATACTTAAAAATAACTCACTACAATTATTTATTGTACAATTTATTAGAGTACCGTCGGTATGAAGGTTATCACATTCTGAACTTAATTGACTTAAGATGACATGTTAAAAGCGCTAAATAAGCAGCTTATTTTAATAACATACATACTAAGCATAATAAAATAAAGCATAAAATAAAACATGTAAAATGATGAAATAAAAGTGAAATTCTTAAATAAAATTGCTTGGAAGGGAGAGTTGAATATGATAAAAAGTTGGAAATAATTATGTAAATAATGCCGACAAACCTTAATTAAAGTAACAACAAAAAAATAACTCCAAAGTGCATAATCAAATAAAACAAAGTTTCATAAAACACTCTAATGTTGAATGTTTGTGCTCTTCATTCACTAATTCTATGGCTATTACAAGCTTGGATCCTAAAAATCTGATTCTAAAGCCTTATTTATAGACTAAAATATGTGCAAAAAGCTACTAAAGTAGTGAAAAGAGAGTGGACAAAGTCTTAGACTGGGAAAAATAGAAACAGTTGAAAGTGGTTAATTTTACAAAATACGACATCATGACAGTCGTCATCATGCTGACGGGTTGTCCTTCACGAGCATGACGGTTGTCATCCTACTGACGAACCAATTTTCACGTTTTTCAAACTTTCCTCATACGCCCTGACTGAAGGTTTGCGCTGACGATTGTTATTAGTCATCCCATGATGGGCGTCATGGCTGGGCAGAGCCCATCATGACAGCCTGGTATGCTCAATACTTCACCATTTTTTGCCGCAAATCCTTCAACAAGATCAGTACCTGAAATGAACAACAGAAAACCAACATAATACCATAAAAATGCATGAATTTAATCCTAAAAGTAGTGCAAATCAAGGTAAATATGCAGTGCATTTTATGTGTTATCAAACTGACCTCATTATAATTGCCACTAGGAGTACTAGCTCAACCAACACATGGAGTTGGGGTTACATATGGTTGGGAAGTTATGCTTCCTAGCTAAAAAGATTACACATAAGTAGACAAGAAACAATAAAAAAAAGATCATCATGGTTCAATATGGTTCCATCAATGAGTTACAATAGAAGATTATCTGAAGTTAGCTAATACTCCTGACCTGATACTGTGAATTGGCTCCCCAAGAGCCTGGATTTCCATCTTCCCAGTTATCCCTTAATTTATTTTAGCATTAGAATTAGTAAATCACATACGTTATATTACTAATATGATGATGATGGTGCAAATTGTAAACTTATCCAAAATGAAATTAAATTTGTTAAAATGTTATGTAGCTAATCTTGATTTCTCTTTACCCTTTAGTGGTATAAGAAAACTCATGAAAGCCTCAATAATCAACATACAAAATAGAAGGAAAAATTAAGAGGATAAATATGTTGCTCCTTTGAATTGGCTGCATTATGTAAAACAACATGGAAGTTCTTAAAACTATTTGGTGCATAAGGGACACATGTGGGACACGATATTCCAACATGTGTGCTGCAATATCTGATCTCTTATAACATACATAAGTTATTGTAGGTTGGTTTATTGTAGGTTGCTTAAGGCTTATGTTATATCTAAGACTCACTCTACAATAGAAGATATGCAAGTAATGAAAAAGAGTTGATTTTGATGTTCTGGTGCAACATGAGGACCACAATGTTCTAATATGTGTGTTGTTCGACATCTGGCCTTGACAACAGGTCATATGAATGTTGTTTGATGCGCAAATTATGATTATGTTTTAATTAGGTTTGTTGTAGTTTGTTAAGCAATGTATGGTTGATTTGTTTAGTAATCATTGAAGATCAAATCATATTTAAATGGAGATTTAAATTTGAAATTGAAAGTAACAAATCTTATCTTTTGGAGAGATTTATGGAGAAGATCATATCCAACATAATCTCTATTATTCTGAACAAAAATAACTCAGAGATCCATGAAGAAAAAAATCCAGAATGCATTTCTATATTAGGGGACACAATTCTCATTGTTTGAAGAGGAATTTTGTACACAAGAGTAAAGTCTTAGTGTCTAGGGTTTGTGAGTCTTTCATTCCTTGTATTCCACGCTAATTACATAATTGGATTAAGGTTTAACCTTGATGTACACCATTATGTTTCAGTAACTTGACATAGTTGGTTTGTCTTAGTTGAGTTGTAACATTCAATATTGTTTATTGACTTGTAAACACCAATCACGGGTTGTGTGATTGAGAAGAACGTGAGTAGGTTCTCATATTTAAGGAGAATCCTTAAATAGAAAGACACTAGGATTAAGAAGAGGCTTTAAACAACATAGAATTTGTTGGTTCTTGTAAGATTAAAGGTACTAATTCGAATTAGTGGATTTCCTTTTTTTAGTAGAGTACCCCCCAAACGTAGGTGTGGTTTCACCAAACTTTGTTATCAATCTCTTGTGTTATTTTTATAGTTTTCTAAATTGTTTTCTTATTGGTGCCAAACTGTTTTGGTATTGGTGTAAAAAGTTGGACAAATTACCTCAACATCAGGTCTAACATTTGTCCCCTTAAGAATAAAATTTCAAAATCATAGCACATATTAAGATCAGAAGGAAGGATGATATTAGAACAAACCATTCTCGTTGGTGCACAAGGATTCCAAGCATGATTACACATAGGTGTCCTCATTCCATCATGAATTGGGTTTACTGCAAACAAAAATACATTTAAGAAATATTAGTTGTTTAAGAGATGCTCAGAAGCTAACTTTAATATATATATATATATATATATATATATATATATATATATATATATATATATATATATATATATATATATATATATATATATATATATATATATATATATATATATATATATATATATATATATATATACATATATATATATATATATATATATATATATATATATATATATATATATATATATATATATATATATATATATATATATATATATATATATATATATATATACACTAAGTAGGGTCCTCAAATAATAACAAGTGAACCTAGTTATTAATAATGATGACTTGCAATCTCATGAGAACCCCAAATCACAACTCACTCTTCATTTTCATGGATCCTAATTTCAGCATCAGTTACGATTATCGCCTCTTAACGGAAGAAAAACAATAAAAACAATGAAGTAGTAAAAGACAGATTGTCTTCACCTTATTCCCCCTCCTCTTCATCATCGCCATCAGTTACAATTTCAGCTTGTTCATCGAAAGAAACTAGAAGCAAAGAGAAATTGGAAGTTACCTTGAATGGAATCGTTGAAAGGGATAATCAACAACAAACAGAGGTGTTTTGACCATCGGTGGCCATCAACGATGTAATGGTTGTCGTTGCGCTGTGGAGAAAATGTTAAATAACAAAATTCAGAATCAATGCGGCATAGTTAGAGAAGAATGAAATTAAAAGTTAGGATTTTGTGATTTGAAGAATCCGAATATTTTTTAGGGAAAAAAGGAAAAATAAGTGGAAAATATTGAGAGTTAAGAACCGAATGAAATTTGGGAGGGAAAATGAGAAATCAAAAGTGTGAATTGTGAACTATGCAGCGGTTGTATAACCATCCCGTGGTCGAATTGAAGGCGGGTATAAAGTAGGAATTGTCATAGATTTTGTATTTTTGAACATTTGGTTAAATGGAATTCTTTTTTATTTTAAAGAATTTGAGCCATTTGTTGTTAACCGTCCTGACAAATATCGATGATAGAGAATAAGGGTCATTTTTTCATAAGGGTCGCAACACATGTCACAAAATGAATAGTTATAATCACTTGTTATTTGTCACAAAATGTATTTGGGACTTGGATCGCCTGCATTCTTTCATAGAATAGTCTTTATGTGATGTGAAGGTTTTAGACAAATCATAACTTCTTCCAATTGGTCGGCCATAGACCATTGTGGTCGGACCGGAACAATTTCCATAATAAAATACCATTTTTCTAGTAGTGAAATTATGATTTTAATATTATTATATGAAAATGAGAAATTATAAATGTTTTTACAAAAATATTTTTTATTAATAACATGAAGAAAAACAATTTAGAAGAGATAATAATAAATTTTTAAAATGTAAAATAATTTATATACAATTTTTCCCCATGAAAACGGTATGATTTAAATGCAGAGTCTTATCAACCAGTGCGGAGTTCCTATCCAAGCAGGATAATATGTTTGAGGAACTCATGTTTCGACCCGAATATTTATTCATTTTTTTATTGAGTTTCAAAACAAAAAATTAATTTTGACAAAGTAATTAACTATGTTCACAAGTGAGAAAAGAAATAGACTTAACAGTATGGTTCAAAACTTAAAATCTTTCAGAGTGCCTTCATTTCTGCATAACCTTCCCATGTCTGTATCCTTCCCATTTTCTGATAACTGATTAGGAGAAATATGTTAAAATTAAGTCAAACAGTGAGGTTTCTTGGAGGTCGTGATTTTGGCTTTTGAACTGCTCAATAATGGTATCACTTTTGGATAATAGGAAGAAAATATATCCACCACCATACATCCATCACGGATATTTGAATTCTTCAGCCCTAAATTTTGACTAGAAACACAGCAGGATTCTGCACAACTTCTACAGATGCATGCTAATAAAGATAGATTCAGTACTAATATGCGAACACAGTAGAGCAAAACAGCAGGACATATCGCAAGGGTTACTGAATTTTTTAAATAACAGCTGCACGCAAATGCTAAACAGATACTCAGAATCAGGTATGATCAGACCAGTACCAACTACACCAACAAATATCCACCGGTTTGTTACTACCAACATAGATGACAATCACCAACAAATATCCATCAGTTTGTTACTACCAACATGGATGACAATTGAAGAGTATAATTTTCTGCTGCTTAGTCATATTCCAACTCAGAGCTTTGCTTGTATTTTTGAAGTCGAATGTTGAGAATGTATCAAGTATAAGTAGTGTGGATAATAGTCTCACATTGATTGGAAATGTAGAGACTTGAGCATTTATAAGTGAGAGAATTCACTCACCTATCACCTTAAGGTTTTGGGTGAATATATGATGACACAAAGATGTTGTTCAAAAAGAAGAAATCCCATGATTTTCAATGTTCTCTATTGAAAAACTCCCTCAACATCGAAATTGACTATTTCAATGATTTCTAAACACATTTGCACGTTGGGTTAAATTGATTTCTTTCAATTTTAACTATTCTAAAAGAACCTTTCTTATTTTCAGCTTCTCTATGTGATTAATGTGTTATCTCCAAACACATTTTCTCTTACACAAAACTTATTCTCTTAAACAAACTTCATAATAAGCCTTGCATTTACAATTTTTCTCATATCATGACAATTTAGTAGGTGGTTAGGAGAATAATGATACCACCATTATATTATAGCTCCAAACCTACCAAAAAGCAACTAACTAATTATAGCTCAGAGTTTTTATCAGTCACAGGAAAAAATTGTAATACCAAATCCTTGGCAACTTTGATCAAATCCTTCAAATCATTGCCACCAAGTAAAAGACAATCTTTGATTAACCCACCTTCCACGACCTCAATTCGCAGCGTCTTCACTATTTCCCTCACCATTTCCTGACAAACCATATGCCAAAATCAGGACATGCAAATATATCAGAGTTTTTTTTTGGTTTACATTTGATTCTTGTATCACAAAAATTGATTTAGACTAGAGCTTAAAAGCAAATGCTTATAGAAGGGGTAAGTAGAACTAACTTAAGAGTCATATTCACTAAAGATTATCTTAGAATCCCTAAAATGAACGACGCAGAATGCAATAAAAGTAGAGTGAAAATGCAATAAAAGTAGAGTGAAATGGAATAGAGAGAACCAAATATCATTCTATTGTTTAAATATTTTATTATAGAATGGATAAATTTCTCATTCCGCCCAAATTATAGGAAAGAAAATGAGATAGATAACACTTCATTCTGCTCCATAGAATTTTAATTAATCCAAACCATAAAATTTAACTAATCTAAACCATAAAATTTTATTCCATTTTATCTCATACCATTTCATTTTAACACCTAACTAATCTAAACCATAAAATTTTATTCCATTTTATCTCATACCATTTCATTTTAACACCTAACTAATCTAAAACACAAAATTTTATTCCATTTTATCTCATACCATTTCATTTTAACACCTCCATCAATTCAAACAAAGTTTTTTATTTTAGCACATCATTAGATTCTTATAAGTGTATTTTTAATTTCATTGTATGAATGAAATGACAAAATAATGAGTGGGAAAAGAGTGACTAGAATTGAATATAAAAATTAAAAACCCATTTATATATTTATGTTTTTTTACCCAATATATATATAATTAATAGTGATTCAAACAATAAATTTAATGTTAAAATCAAAATCAAAATTTTAAATTATAATCAATTTTGCTACAAATAGTAAACTACTAGTATTACTTTGGTTTCTAATATATAGATATATATATATATATATATATATATATATATAACAATTAATAGTTAATTTTGTCACTGAATGTATTTGCAATTTAATGTACATTTTCATATAACGATTTTCTCTAATACTATGGTTAACCATTAACATGAAATTATAACATAAAAGTAAATGAAACGGCGTCGTGAAACGTACCGATTGACCAAAGGCTTTGAGGAGTTTGCGAGACAGCGATTTCGTAACGGTGAGGAGATTCTGGTAATTTCTCGAGAGCCAAACAGCCCTTTCTGCAGCCGATTCCAAACGAGTCAACTCATTCAAACTCCTAAGAAACTCGTTGATGTCAGAAACTGCACCATATAGCTCTTTGAACGGGAGTTCCTTCAACGTCCAGTTCCAAGACCAAGCGGACCAGACAAGCTTCATGAATCCAAATCCAGTGACCTTCTCCAAACTGTTTGCGATTGTCCTGGCTCTGTTGGCGCCGGCGACATCGCCTCTGGCGGCACGGAGGTTTGCGACGCCGATGAAAATGGAGTGTGCGAGGGAGAAGAATTCTCGGAATCGGAAATAGGAAGAGAACGAGAGTGATTGGGATGGTGTGATGAGGAGAATTAAGAAGAAGAAGACAAGGGTTGAGTTTGATCGGACGGTTGCCATTTGATCTGGAAATCCAACGCCAAGAGATTGCGAAAAACTGTTTTCAAGTTGGGGATGGTTCGGGTTGCCACCGCCCAAGATAATATCTTTGGTTTCCTAATTCCTTTCCTTTGGGTCGGTTTATTTTTAAAATCCTTCTGTTTTCATTTACTTTCATCATAAAATAAAATAAAAATAGATTATTTTCATCTAATTTAATTATAAAATATCAAAATTTCCTATATTATATGAACATTTACAAAAAAATTTACATGTATTAATGATATTTTTCTTATAAATTCATCTAGTGTTTTGTGGATGAACGAGAATAAGAAGAAGTGAATTCTTCTGTATAACGGTAAGATTCTTCGTTGCCCCGGTAAGTTTCTTCAATGTGGTGGAGTTGAATGGATTGGCTAAGTAGGTCTCTCACAAGAGACTGAAAAATTAGCTTCTTTTTATTTATTTATAAATATTTAACCACTTAATATTTGTTTTTTTAATTATCTAACAGCGATTTTAAATCAACACAATTTTTTTTCTTCAACCTTTTAACAATAATTTTACAATAGTTTTAAACTATTATAGAATAATCACTGATTAATTTTAAAATCACCGATAAATAATAAAAATTGGAAAAGAAAATGTTGAAATGCTACTGCTTACATGAGAAACCTTTTAAGGGTTCTCTCTAATATTGGAATAACTCAATATCCAAGTCAGTAAAGTGAGAGATGTACTCCAATTCATAAGAATGAGAATAATAAGAATCTTTTACCATATTATCATTTTTTTTTAAATGATTAATCAGAATGTCATTTATTTCAAATACATTATCTAAAGTATCCTTTTTTTCAAATAAAAAAAATTCGTTTATAGAGCAGTCACCCAATAAAAGAGTGATCCCCTTTAAAAAATTAAAACACCTGCCACTGAATAGGCGGCACCTTATAAAATAATTTTTTTTTTATTTTGAAAATTTTAATATTAATAATAAATATATATTAAATAACATATTTATAATAAATAACATATTTATAAAAAATATATATGATTTAGTTTTGAAATTATAATAAACTAATTTAAATTTATTTATATATATAATAATTTTAATTAAATAATTTTTTATTATTTTATACATACCCGACATCATAATTGATCGTTACTTTAGATTTTTTATTATTTAAGAATACATTCGGAAGTATAATAGACTGTGTTTTTTATTATTTAAATATAGATCCGAAATTATAATAGACAATTGTTTTTTATTTTTTATTATTTAAGTATAGATTCCGAACTGTAATAATTGATTGTTTTTTATTTTTTATTATTTAAGTATATATCTAAAACTGCAATAGGCGATTGTTTTGATTTATCTATAATGTCAATTGTTTTGGCGGTGCCACGTGGCGAATTTGGTATAAATAGATGTGTGATTCGATTAGTTTTTTCACATCCATTCTCATTTTCTTCTAATTTTTAAAGTTGCTCATTTGTTCTAACATGAATCGTTGCTACGGGCATGTTATTTATTCGAGTGTCAAGCCTCCGATGAGGATGCTTATTTGGAACATCCAAAGTTTCGAGTATATAGAGAAGAACTTGATCTGTTGGTTAGACAAAGAGATTAATGATGGTGAAAGAATTAGAAGTATTGAGCGACTTGTTTCGTCCATCTCTATTGTAGAAGACAACAATGGTGTCCAGCGTATGTGGGTGCAAGTTAAAGATGACAGTGATGTCAGTGCTTTGATGTCTTGAGGTGATGATATTGTTTTGATTGTTGTAATCTCTTAGAGTTGTTATGGTGTGAAGTGTTTTTATTTGTTGTTTGTGTTGTATTTTGAGATGATAATCTTCAGTGTTAAGTGTTGTTTGTCATATTATCTATTATTAAATGTGAAAGATCTTTGTATTAAAAAAACTTTATTTAACGACAGAATAAATACTTAATTAACCGTTGATGGTAATCTGAAATTGATATTGCACAACAACAAAAAACATAATTATTACTATTTCCAACAACTGGACACCGAGTTAGGTTGTGTCCAAGAAGACGACACAATCCACATTTCCTCTCAAACTTATCAATTGTGTCCATTTCTGTTCTAATACGTGTGTTTATTGGGTGACCTTTCTTGTTCCTCCGCATACTTGGATTATGGAAAATTTAATCTCCTTCATAAACAGGTCAATATTCCTCGTACGGTAGCACTGGAAAGCTTGTGATGTAAAGCCCAAATAAAGTTTACGACCTTGTAAACGTTGGACAAGTGAGCATGGGTGTCTAGGTGTACACTAGAACATGCAGCGATAACATGTGAACAAGAAACGTGGTAAGCTTGAAACTTCCTGTAGTCACACTAGCCATTTAACACGTCGACCTTGTAACGTCCCATAGGTTTCCCCTCGCCATGGTCCATCGTCTCCTTCACCCTGAAAGTATGACGTTGGTACTCAAAAGAGGTTACATGATGCGTGTTGGATTTTATTGTTTCTTCTCTCATCACCTTCATGCAATTTTCTATAAATGTTTGCCTAGATTCCAACACTACACTCCATTGTGGACCTCTTTCCGTAAATAGTGACCTCATCCTATAGTAGGTTGCACTTACCAATATTGTGATGGGCAGATTACGAGTGCCTTTAAAGACTGAGTTCATTTACTCAGCGAGGTTCGTTGTCATGTGACCCCAACGCCCACCCTCGTCAAATTCCCGCGTCCATTTTTGAACTGGAATATTGTCCAACCACCTTAAAGTATTGGCATTTGCTAACGCAATTTCTTTCTGGTAGTATTCAAATGTTGGTCGGGTTAAACATACCATGTATGTTACAAAAAAAGTGTTATGATGTGTAGCGGTGTATTCGTTACTATATGATCTATTGATTAAATCATAAGCAAAGTATACAATGAATATAGAGTCGCCACCGCACTTTTATTTATCCTAAGGACTGGCTAAAAAGCGAACAAAAGCCTAAGAAGTTTTACACGTAGAAAACCAATAAAAAGATCAGAGATCGGGGTAAGGGGTAAATTACGCAAAGGGAAGGTGTTAGGCACCCAATGCGTCCTAGGTACTCCTAGGGAGCCCTTTTCACACTTTGTTGTTTGAAAAATTATTATTTGTCATGACATAAGTATTGTACAAACATGATTGGGATGATGAGGAAAGAATGTACAAATTAATTATTTTTGTGTTCGAACGGATGAACCCGTTGCCTACGTACCTTCCATCAAAGGTAAGGATCAAAACGCCGTTGTTCGGCTAAAAATTTTCCAAACATTTGTGAGTTCAATTTTAAACACAAGCCCTAAGGTTTTACGTTACCCATGGGAGAAAACTCAACCTTAAGAAACAACAAGTCCACCATGTGAGAAAAGCTTCCACTTGCCAGAGAGGGGTTAACCCTATAATAGGCAAGGAAGACTTACAATTCATCTACTAAGGACAAATAGGTGAGATTAATATCAACCAACTAGGGTAAATCAAACCTATAGCTAATGTATGAAAACTTAACAAACATGGACAAAGCCACAAAATCATTTGAATGGGTGAAGTTATTTGGATTATTTACAAAAAGGTCAAAGTATGATTAAAGTCAATTCAAAATGAAGTATTTACAAAATGAAGTTTGGAAAATCATGGACTTAAGGTCCAAGTTTCTAAATTGGAAAGAGGTGAGAATGTCTGCACAACACTTATTTCAAAGTTTTAAAAGTGTGTGAAAAGGTTTAGGACACAATGGGATGAATGGATAATGGTGGAATGTAAAACTTCTTAGAAGGGTCCACCTCTTGAAATCATATAGAAGATGATTCAAGTGGGTCCTTAGGAATAGGCTACAAATGAGCAATAATACGACCATGATAACAGGTGAAAGTAAATAAAAGCGGATACTGGATGCCACTCAATGGTCTTATACCTGTCTCCTAAAACAAGTAAGGATATCAGAAGCCACTTTATGGACTTACACTAATCTCCATCAGAATAAAACAAAAAAACAAAACAGGGAAGTCAACTGCCAATCTATCTGGACTTATGTGAACCTCCACAGTATGATCCTAGGAATACAAATGCCACATCACAGGGACTTACAATGAATCCTCACATACAACAACAATGCTCAAACAAAGAGCAAAGAAGATATGAGTGACCAATGAGGTCTTACACTCTATCTCTTCCATGTCATAGGAACAAAAGCCAATCAATATGGACTTACAATTGTCCTCAATGGGAAAACATCAATGTCACAAGGACAAAAGAAATGATCATGCACTAGTGGCAAACAAAGATGATAAATGCACAACGGCACTCAATGATAGTAAACGCACAATGGCAATCAAGTAATCATGTATAAATGAATCAAGTAATCAATCACATAAATTCAAGTAGCACACGCTATAACCATTCAATGAGGCTCAAGCAAAAGGGTTTGACTATGAAAGTCCACTGTAAGAGGTAAGTGTCGCTCTTAACCTTGCCATTGAGGGGCTAAGGTGAAGCAGATGAAAGGGTATGAGGGGTGTGCCTCATTGCTTCTATCTCAGGTCCGAGAGAGCATGTAAATATAAGAATGTGGGGGAGTTCAGAAAGATGGAACTCTTTCCCCGATTGAAGACTCTATAGATCTTGGGTTTGGATCTCAATGCTACAACCATGTAATGGGAGCAAGGAGAAGACTCACAGAATAGTGGGAGATAGGCTACATATCTCTTATATCCACCAATTGCCTCTAATGAGGACTTTTCCTGCTTGGGACAAACATAAACAATCACAAACATTGCCTCTTAAGGAGGACTTCAGACAGTTTGCCCGGCCAAATAACAGGCCGGGTCTCCAGACTACATGAAGAATAGAGAGCTATACCTCAATGCAAATGCTATTTAAGCAAAGCAATGCAAGTTCTTAAGAGAACCGAGCAACTAAGGGTACCTGAAATCAGTCAAATATAATCAGCATCCCAACATAAACAAAACAACAACAATAAGGATCAATCAACAATGTACAATCAATGGTGTGCATAGCACCAAGTCCATGCGAACCAAGCACCCTACAACACAAACAAATTAGTATACAATGATCAAAGTAAACAACTCAATTATGAATCAACCTCCTTAAGGCATTAGCTTTTTAACCTGAAAAGTCAAAGCCAAGCTCAAACATAAGTAACAAGACCACTAGGCCAAGCCTAGGGTCCAAAGGAGGGAAAAAATGTAAAACAGCAAGTAAAACATTATCAAAGTCAACATTAATCCCATGTAAAGATAATCCAATTGGTCTCATGTATAAACCATACACCAAATTAATTTCATGCACAATCTAAGTCAAACTAGGTAAGTAAGAACCACATATGCACAAACAGAATAATTTCAATTAAACCCAAACCAAAGCAACTCAATAAATCTCACAAAAATTCATGTCTAACCAGAACCTATTCAGTGAGCTACATGTCAATTTTCATACCATTTGGATAAAAGGAACTCTGGAAATTAAATCAACATGTTAAGGCATGCAAAAACACAACCAAAATAGGTCACAACATGTACACTAACTTCAATCAAATGGTAAACAGTGATATCACATGGGAAATTAATGGGACCAAAGCCAAAGTGAAGCTTAATATGTCAGGAAACACTCCACCAAATTTCATGTTCATAGGATTAGGGATGGGCATTTGGCGACATATGTAAAAATGTTACACAAGCAAAGCCCTAAAAATGCTAAGCAGCAAACAAAAATTCTAATCAAATAGAAAATAGATCAATAAAATCCCCAAAAATTCATGTTGAAAGTTAACATGTCAAAGGTATCTCATGCAAAAAATCAGAACCATAGGCCTAATGGAAGCATGGAAAAATAATTCATAAACTCAGCATATCAAAGTGTGACACATATTGTCACACTCAAAAAGAATTAATCACATCTAGCAAACCAGAGGTCCAAAAATTACAAATCATATGTCAAAAATTCCAGGAGAGGGTTAAGAATCATCCCTTAAAATTTCATTCAATTTGGAGCTAGCATGGTTATTTTATGATTAAAATGGTAAAACACATCAAAATAGCACACATGATGAACATCCCTATGCCAATTAAATTTTCTACCAGGCACAACTTAAATTTCTATGCCTAAAAAAAAGTAGATTAAAAATGGAGATCATCAAAAAAAGTCCCAAATTAATTGGATGAATATTGGTTAATCTATGATTTTTTGAAGATTTGATTAAATATTGAAATAATTATTTAGGTTTAATATGAATTAATTAAATGCTGAGTGGCAATTCCGTAATTAACATAAGCCGTGGCCAAAACGGCGCCGTGTCACTAAATGAGGTGGCGCTATGCTAATGGACGAGACTGGCGGGAAACGCATTTTTCAAACGGAGACGCTGGAGTATGGATCTAGCGCAGGTTTTTTCCAGAATTCTTGAAGCTTCAACGTGTTCTTGGTCTTCTTCCATTCCAGATTAGGTCATGAACAGATTTTAACGAAAATACATAATCTATACACCGTTAGAACCGGCGTTCCATGTGGATCACAAATATGGTGGTGAAAATGTCCAGAAGTTAATGTGTGAAGCGAATCGAGCGAAAGAAAATATCGCGTACGAACTTCAATCGAAGATATCTCAGTCAATTCATCATGAAATTACAATCCACAAGTTTCAGATTACTCTACGATGAATACTCTATCAAATCCCTAACATAATTGAAGCAATTGTGAGATTTGTTTTCCAACCTTTCTTGAAGCGCAGCAATGGAGTTGTGTTCGTTTCGCTCGAAAAGATGGAAACAGGTACGTGTTGAAGCGTGGAGAAGATGATGGAACCAAGATCCTAGCTCGAAGCAGCTCCAATTCTTGGAAATCTCCGACTGTTCTTCCTTGAAGCAAGCTTGGACAGTGTAAATTTCGGCGGATTTTGGCTTCAATCAATGTAAACAGATCTCAATCAACACCTGCAAGTGAGAGATTCACCAAGAGATAGCACGAAACTTGAAGAATTATTGGTGAAAAATTGAAAAATGTGAATATGCTATGTGTAAAAAAGTGAGAGAAAATGGGAGAATTTCTTGAGATTTTTCTTGTGGATCTGAGAAAAATGATTAGTCTTGTTAGTTTCTGTTACAATTAGGCTTATATATGATGCTCTTAATCCAACTCATAATCAAGATTAGCAAAAAAATAGTGATTAGCAAAATGAGCTTATGTGTGTATTTTGGCATTTTTACCCTTTCTCTAAACCAGTCCATATATCAGTTCAAATTTGATTCAAGCAAGTCCAAAATACCATATATGATGTGTGGAAAAAAGTCCCATTTCCATTGACCATGTACTTTGCAATTTCACCATGTGATGGTACTTTGTCCATTTTTCCAATTCATTTCAAAAGCCAATTTCCAAACCACAAGGCCTAGGCATGTTATGATGATTCCAACAACTTTCAAATACCATTTATGAAGTGTAGCAAAAATCCCCATTCAAAAATTCCAATTATTTCACAAGTTGGACAATTTTGCCCCTGGTTCATTTAACTGTCCAGTTGAAATTTGACCTTTTGCATTGACCTTTTTTGAAGAAATCCAATTATGCACCATGAAAGTACATGTCAAATGGAGTTTGTGCATATAAAGAACATCCAATTTGGACACTCCATGTGGAAGTTATCCCCTCCTGATTATGGGTCATTTTTGAAATTCACTGGACCATAACTTGCCAACCATACATGGGAATTTCAAGTTCTTGGACTTTTTGGAATGGTGAGATCAAGATCTTCAACTTTCATGTTGGACAAAATTCCATTTGAAGCTTTCTTGGACACGTAATATTTGGGAGAAAAACATTCCATTTTGGGCAGGTGAGAATTACAGGTCATTTCCATTTTTGGAAACTTTTTGTCTAACTTCAAATCCTTCAATCTTGATCTTTGAAATGTCAAATGAGACTTGTATGGACATGAATGAGGTCTTTCTAACCATCTCACACCCTCCAATCCCTGATTAAACACACAGTTGACCACAGTTGACTTTTGTTGACTTTTGGTTGACTGGGCCATGTTCTGATGAATTCCAAGCCTCTTTCAATTGAGATCTTGATTCCAAATGACATCACAAGTTATATGAACTCTTAATGAATGATCATGGTGTCCAAATTCTTCAAGAATGGTCACCATCAATTGCTCAAGGCCTGATTTGACTGGTTGACGGATGATTGCTTCAGCTGCAAGTAACATGGTTAGATGACAATATTTTTGTACTTTTTGGTTAGTAAACATATGAAAAGCAATGATATACAAATGCAACACATGCTTGGTGATCAAGAACCACACTCACAAGGTAACCCACCCATTAGGAGGGAAGCTAGGGTATGCAATGATCCTTGAGGCCATTATATGATATGATATGGGCCATGAGGAATCTTAGGGCGAAAATTGGGGTCTTACAGATGCCCCTATTTAAGGTCATTCTAGCCGGAGAAGTGAAGTTTAGAAATCTTCATCTCGACGCGGTAGAATGGGCTTAAATAATAGTGATGAGACAAATTTTGGTCCCTAAGAGACCTCATGATGCAGATGTATGCATGCAAAAGACAAATTCTGTGGAGAATATATGGTTCACACAGAAGGAACGACGATCCATCGGAGTAATACACTCACCAGGAACAGAGACTCTAATAAGACTCTTATTGGGACTCTTTTAGGGGATAATAAGGAAAAGACTGCGTGAGCAGGACACGACTTTGATTAGGGATACAAAACTGACATAACGTGAACTAGACACGACTGCGATTGGGGATAACAGACATCGGACTGGAGAACTTGCTGGGGAAGCAAAGGACTCACACCGGGGAATAAAGAAATTCCAAGGAAAATAAATCCATAGGAAAGACATAAGCTGACTCAAATTATCCATAAAGGATACTTCGGATAAAAATCCGGACTCGGACCAGGAAAAGATTCACATAGAACTTCCCTGCCGGAAATGCATATATTGGGGAATAAACACCCATATAGCAAAGGGGTAAAAATCACCAAAGGAAACTCCACAGGGGAATGTCTAACAAAGAGACTCTCCTGGGAAAAGCAACAGGAAATGAGGTGTTACCGGTATAAGGGTAACAAACTCAGGAAGAATGAATATCTAAGACCGGTATAAGGGTGAGAGATATCAATCAACCAACATCCGAGAAAGACCTACAAAGGGTACAAAACTCAGAAAAATCTAACTCCACAGGGGACCAAGGTCATAATAGGGAGTAGACAGAAAGGAACACCAGGGATACCGAGGTATATAATAGGTGACCGACAGAACGTGAATTGGTATATATGCCAAGACACACATCATCCGAAAGGAGGGCTTGAAACAGCAAAACAATTTACAGGATGGAACATTCGAATCCACAACGGGAAAACGAACCTTACTCAACTGGGGACACAAACCCAAAGAGCGCAAGAGATATAATATCCATTACCGGCAGACCGTGGATAAGATACTCGCATGAGACATATTATCTATTACCGTCAGAACGTAGATAATAAACTCGCATGGTAAGAAACACCAGAGATACCGAAGTATATAATAGGTGATCTACCGCAAACGTGAATTGGTATATATGCCAAAACACACATCCGAAACACAAACAGGTTAAAGGATGAATATTCGATTCTACAAAGAATACGAATCTTACTCTACTGGGGAAAATCAACAAAGGACTCCAACCAAAGAGCGCATGAGACATATTATTCATTACCGGCAGACCGTGAATAATATACTCGAAAGGAAAAGACACCAGAGATACCGAAGTATATAATAGGTGACTATCCAAAACAGAGAGAGACAATCGATACCAAGCATCCGGGTAAACGAAAGACAACTCAAAGGGATAAATTGCAAGCATCCGGCAATTATCCAACAACAAGAAATATTCGATTCCGCAAAGGGAAATAACGAATCTTACTCGACCAGGGAAACACAAAAGGCTTCAACTGAAGAGTGCATGAGATATATTATCCATTACCGTCAGAACATGGATAGTATACTCGCATGGAAGATTATCCACAACCGGTATAAGGGTTAATAAAGGATAAATCGTCCGAAAAGAGAGGCATCGGGATACCAAACAGGCATATAATGATGACCAATCAAAGGGAGTAACAACATTACCGACAAAAGGGTAAATGAAAGACTCACTAGGGATTAATTGCAAGCATCCGACAATTATCCGCAAAAGCAAGGAATACATTGATAAACAATCAATGATCCGGGGAACAAATCACTAGCAAACGGTGAAAAGACCCACTGGCAACTTCAAAAGGATAACATTGCAAGCATCCGGCAATGATCCAGAAGACTGCTGGGAATACAAGTGCTTACTCAAGAGCAACTACCCAAAGCAGGGAGGAATATCAACATCGAATATTGAATGAAGATAACCACAAAGAGATTAGGGTTTACATCTACCGAATACGGGGCAGAAGACCAAAAACTCTAGCTGAGATAACAAGAGGTTTAACAATACCGACTACTGGGTAAGAAACCAAAGACTCAGCTGAGGATAAAATTGCTAGCAACCGACAATTATCCACATGTATCATAAGATACAACTCCGCTGGAAAAAAAAAATCACAGCGACGTAGGATTTACAACTACCGAATACGGGGTAGAAGACCACAAACTCCACTGGGGATAAAAATCACCACAGGGAAACGCAAACTCTGTTTGGGAATAAAGCCACAACAACAGAAGAATTCACCAACAAACAGATCGAACCACAAAGGTTACCACTGTTAGGGGAAAAGAGATAGGACTCACAACTACCGGTATGAGGGCAGTAGCCATACTCTGGTGGGAATAACCACAAATTAGGGTTTACATCTACCGAATACTGGGCAGAAAACCAACAACTCCGCGTGGGGATAGAACAAATCACAAATCCGCACGGAAAACCAAACATGAGGTTTATAACAGACCGCAAACTCTGCTGGAGAGTAGGGAATTAGGATTTACGACTACCGACTACCAGGTAGAAAACCAACAACTTTGGCTGGGGAATAAAAGGTGTATAACCACAAATTCTGCCAAGAAAGCCAGGAGAATAGGACTTACAACTACCGGTATAAGGGTAGAGGCCAAAATCGACTCTTGCGGAGGAATGAAAGGTAAATAACCACAAATTCCGCTAAGAGGAAAGGAACAATAGGACTTACAACTACCGGTATAAGGGTAGAGGCCCGAAACTCCGCTGGGGATAAAAATCACCACCGGGAAGCACAATGAACAGACGACAAATGTCAATTCAGGAAAGATCCGAAAAGACAGATTGAATCAAGACACGTCCTAATGAGGATATAACTCAAATAGGAACCTCCATCCCAATATATGTGTTGGGAGGAAACGGAAGAAACCGTCATCCACGAGGGTATATCTCAGTGGGGAACTGCAGAAGGACAGACAGACACTTTCTGCTTATGGGCTGACTCTACATGGAGAGATTTAACACCCGACATCTGCTTAGGAAGATCTATAAAGATCTATATCACCATAGCAGGGAACAACAAACAAAGGATATATGGCAAAAATGCAACATGAATATCTGAATGTTTCATGAATATGCATGAATAGGCGTGATTTATGTTTGATGAATGCTGACAAAACAGACATATCTGACACAACAGGTCCAGGAATCAAACGTCCGGTATTACACTTCCAGGGGAAAACCAACTGGACAGCCAATTCTGCTGGAGATCTATATGCTATAAAGCAAAGATCTGCGGGTACTGCCGGGAAGCAGAAGCAAAAGAATCAGATAGATCCGGAAAATACCAAATCTCTGAGCGATGGATCAGCGATCGCCCCAACTGGGGCACAGAAAGTCACAACAGGCAAAGAGCCACAAAGACAAATCTGTTGGGGAACAAGAGAATCTCAAAGTCCTGCAGGGGATCCTAGCAAACACTGCTATGGGAACGGATCCAACATAACTCCATTGGGGAACAACCCACTGAGGGAGCAAAGGTCACCCGGATAGAGTTTGGCTGCACAAGCAACTCTACTGGGGATATCATCAATTACTCTCTTGGGGAACAACCCACTGAGGAAGGAAAGCACCAAACAAGTAGATTCTGCATCAAACCACTCTACTCGGGGCGAACACACATCTGATGGATCACATCAGCAGATTCTGCAACAAAATCCGCTCTACTGAGGATCGAAAGGTAATCAGGAAATCAATACAATCTCTGGATGACAGAGCTATCAACCGGCCATACCGGGGATTGAAGGAGGTTCAACAGGCAATAATGCCACAACAACCGCTCTGCAGACGAATGCTGGAGAAAGATGGATGAAAATACTGGGATATCAACCCAATCAACCACGGAGTAGGAAAATAAATCCTGCTCTGCTGAGAATAACAACCATTCTGATAGAGAGAAAGTAAACAACTCCACTGACGACTTTGCCGGGGAAAAGGTAAGGTATCGGGTATCAAACCACTGACTTACCGAGTCTTCCAAAAGGAAAGCGACCGTGCTGAGAAAACAGACAAATCCGCTGGCAACTGCGCTGGGGAGAGTGACAACAACTCTGCTCGCGACTTCGATGGGGATATCAATAACAGCTCTACTGTGCCAAGGAGACAAATAAAGTCTGGGGATAGGGACCCACTGGAGAAAGTGGCGAGGCACCAAGGTGGCAAACCATCAACCGCCGAATCTTCCACAAGGAAAACATCCATGCTGGGGAAAACTGCTGCTGGAGAAAACTGAGTCTTCAACAATACTCTGCTTGGGGAATAACCCCACCAACAACTCGACTTGCAATTATGCTGGCAACTCACTTGGGGAGAAATACGGGATACGGGGATATCAACCCACCAACCGTAAATATCCTGAACGACTGAGCAATCAAGCCGGGGAGAGACTACTGCTGGAGAACAGGCCGAGTCTTCAACACCACTCTGCTTCGGGGAGTCAAAATCCACAGAAGCTCTGCTTGGGGAACAACCCCAACAATCAAATCTGGAGAAGAAGGATACAAACCAAACCAGGAATATGAACAAATGTCTTACCTGTTGGAAATCATGCCACCCTTGGGAGAGCACTGAGGAAATTCTTTGAGTATCCTTTTATCATTGTGAATGTTCACTTTGTTTAAAACAATAATTTTGAAAAAATTTGTTTTTAAAACAATGATATTTTTATCAATTAAAACATGCAAAACATTTGTTGAATTGAAACAAATAAGAGTGCAAATAATTGGATAAAAGCTCAAATTCATTTGATGGAATGGTAGTCTGCAAATGGCAAGACTCCATAGATCTGTACAAATTTGAAATCAGTGATATATATTGGAAGAGGGCTACATTGAACATAATGATCCTTTCTCTACCAATTTGAATCTCGATGTATTCGAAGCTTCAGTTGACGACGAATCGAGAATCTTCTGACGAAAATGACAGCTAGTGGAATAGAAAGTCTTGTCAGGATGCAGTTACTTGCCAAATCCCTAATTTTTGCCTAGATTGCCCCAGGGTGAGGTACTCAATCCAGCGGGATGCAAATATGCTTTTTTTTTTATCAAGTCTCTAATTTTTGCCTGGATTACCCTTGCGGGTTCTCCACCGAGATGCTCATTTTTGCCTAAGCCGCCCTTTCGGGTTTTCAGCTTAGCGAGTTATTCTGTTTTTCATTTGCATATACTTTTTTTCTAGGCAAAGTATCTCTTAACTGCATCTGAATTCACAGGACGAGTGAAATTCTCCCCATCCATTGTTGTAAGCATCAAAGCACCGCCTGAAAAGGCTCTCTTAACAACATATGGACCCTCGTAGTTTGGAGTCCACTTGCCCCTGGAATCGGGCGCGAAAGACAAAACTTTCTTGAGCACAAGGTCACCCTCTCGGAACACACGAGGCTTGACCTTCTTATCGAATGCTTTCTTCATTCTATGCTGATATAACTGACCATGAGACATGGCAGTTAATCTCTTCTCCTCAATCAAATTCAGTTGGTCATAACGACTCTGAACCCATTCAGCATCAGTCAACTTGGCTTTGAGGGTATCAGGCTTCTTTTATTCTTTTTTTTTTATTTGAAAAAATTTTCCTGATTTTTTGATTTTTCATCTTTTCACCCTCTTCTATTTTCTTTTTTTTTTTACTTTTTTTTTTTTTTTTTTTTACATTACATTTGTAATGCCCCAGTTTGACTGTTCTGCTGATTCTCATGATACAGCTGAATGAGCTCCTTTGGTGCTCAAGAAGGCGGGTAATCTCATCAGGAATCCCCTTCAACATCATCTTCCTCTGCTCCGAATACAAGGAATTCAAGATTGGGAGATGGCGTTGGATCATTATGTTCAATGGGTTTAGAAATCCCTGCATAATGATTTTGGATAACGAAAAGCTTTTGTATTTAAACAAGCAAATCATTTATGCAGATGAAAAAGCTGTTTTCTTGTTTTTCAGGTTTTTTGTGATCACTGATTTCATGCAAAAGCAAAAAGTGAAAACAAATGGAAAAACAAATGTTTAACAATGCATTAATTGAATGAAAACATCATTGCATATGTGAGCCAATAATGTCATCACTTCTCCTTTTGGCATGGGAGAAGGGTTTTAAACAAAGTGAACAATTATTACTCTGATCTATGGATAAATGTAGGAACATCCACAGCGACCCAATTGTGGCAGACACCACCAGGAATAACAAAATTGTTCAAAGCCTCTGCATCTTCTTCAATGATAGCAGCAGCTTCCTCAGATTGCTCATCATACGCCCCAGAACAGTAGCCAATGCCAGCCCGGGATTTAATCCGTCAAAAGCACTCGGTCGGGAATATTCCTCCTTGAGTTCGCAATTTTCTTGCTCAGGATGATCCATCAATCTGGCAGAGATGGGCTCTGGTATAGTACCGGCGAAGCGCGTCTTCAAAATAAATGAAGATCGCAGGGTCAGACCATAGGACGGGAGACCGGAACAAAACACCTGCTTATGCAAATGATGCATGAAGTGTTTGTGCATATGCTTGTTTTTTATTTCAAAGGAACTCGAGGGTTTTATTTGCAAACTTTGAAATATTAACATTTTGATCATATATGAGAATATCTCATCAGATATATCAGGTGAAAAAATTTTCCCAGTTTTTTCATGTTTTGAAAATTTTTGCAAATAAACTCCTTTGAGTTCCTTGAAAATTTTCTTTTTATCAGATGATATGGATGCGGATGAATGCATGAATGTATGAATGCAACAATCACACTCAAGGATCAAGCAAGGCACACCAAACAAAGGTCGTGGGAAAGCTCATTGTATCCCTAATATCAATCATCCATTTTGGTGGATTTAGGTTTTCACCTTATCGACACCCAAGTTCCATTGATATTAACGGTACATGAACCGGCTCAAACATCCTTAATATCAACCAGCCGCTTTGGTGGATTTTAGGTTTTACACCTGATCCGGGATCCATTGATATTAACGATGTTTGAACGACTCAACCACGAATCACGGGTTTGCTGAGAGTCACGAGCATGGGGTCTTGGTTAAGAACCAACCAAAGGGAGTGTACTAGGGTTTAAACCTGCCAGACATGTTCTACCAGAGGTTCCTATAATCATCGTCCCATCTCTCGGATATTATCGGAGGAACGAATACTCGTATTCCAAAAATATTCTCAAGAGAGACTCTTATGAGTGTAGTATCGCGTAACAATCGCATCAGATCTGACATCTGAACGACCTCCGCACTACGTCCTAAAAATAGGCCAAGATGGGTTTGGTAAACTAAGGTCCTTGGCTTCTAAGGCACATGATTGAAAGAATAATGCCTAACCACAAATAACTTGTGTGACATTATCAATCCAACATGACCTCCACCAAGTGAATGGACTCGCAAGTCAACTGGCTAAGGAATACTCCACACCAATCGACAAGACTATGCCATTCTCCTATCCTAAAGTGCACTCGAGTTCGGGTATAGAACTCATCTCACAGAGATCACCAAAGCAAACAGCAATCGTATATCAAGCAATTCACACATTACAATCAATACAGTTATCCCAAATTGTACAAAAATATGTCAAATAACACATAAACAATTATCATACAACAAGGGTGAAAAGTAGGCAATACCACCAGGGAAGGTCTAATGTAATCCCCAGCAGAGTCGCCACTTTTCTGTAGCGGTGTATTCGTTACTATATGATCTATTGATTAAATCATAAGCAAAGTATACAATGAATATAGAGTCGCCACCGCACTTTTATTTATCCTAAGGACTGGCTAAAAAGCGAACAAAAGCCTAAGAAGTTTTACACGTAGAAAACCAATAAAAAGATCAGAGATCGGGGTAAGGGGTAAATTACGCAAATGGAAGGTGTTAGGCACCCAATGCGTCCTAGGTACTCCTAGGGAGCCCTTTTCACACTTTGTTGTTTGAAAAATTATTATTTGTCATGACATAAGTATTGTACAAACATGATTGGGATGATGAGGAAAGAATGTACAAATTAATTATTTTTGTGTTCGAACGGATGAACCCGTTGCCTACGTACCTTTCATCAAAGGTAAGGATCAAAACGCCGTAGTTCGGCTAAAAATTTTCCAAACATTTGTGAGTTCAATTTTAAACACAAGCCCTAAGGTTTTACGTTACCCATGGGAGAAAACTCAACCTTAAGAAACAACAAGTCCACCATGTGAGAAAAGCTTCCACTTGCCAGAGAGGGGTTAACCCTATAATAGGCAAGGAAGACTTACAATTCATCTACTAAGGACAAATAGGTGAGATTAATATCAACCAACTAGGGTAAATCAAACCTATAGCTAATGTATGAAAACTTAACAAACATGGACAAAGCCACAAAATCATTTGAATGGGTGAAGTTATTTGGATTATTTACAAAAAGGTCAAAGTATGATTAAAGTCAATTCAAAATGAAGTATTTACAAAATGAAGTTTGGAAAATCATGGACTTAAGGTCCAAGTTTCTAAATTGGAAAGAGGTGAGAATGTCTGCACAACACTTATTTCAAAGTTTTAAAAGTGTGTGAAAAGGTTTAGGACACAATGGGATGAATGGATAATGGTGGAATGTAAAACTTCTTAGAAGGGTCCACCTCTTGAAATCATATAGAAGATGATTCAAGTGGGTCCTTAGGAATAGGCTACAAATGAGCAATAATACGACCATGATAACAGGTGAAAGTAAATAAAAGCGGATACTGGATGCCACTCAATGGTCTTATACCTGTCTCCTAAAACAAGTAAGGATATCAGAAGCCACTCTATGGACTTACACTAATCTCCATCAGAATAAAACAAAAAAACAAAACAGGGAAGTCAACTGCCAATCTATCTGGACTTATGTGAACCTCCACAGTATGATCCTAGGAATACAAATGCCACATCACAGGGACTTACAATGAATCCTCACATACAACAACAATGCTCAAACAAAGAGCAAAGAAGATATGAGTGACCAATGAGGTCTTACACTCTATCTCTTCCATGTCATAGGAACAAAAGCCAATCAATATGGACTTACAATTGTCCTCAATGGGAAAACATCAATGTCACAAGGACAAAAGAAATGATCATGCACTAGTGGCAAACAAAGATGATAAATGCACAACGACACTCAATGATAGTAAACGCACAATGGCAATCAAGTAATCATGTATAAATGAATCAAGTAATCAATCACATAAATTCAAGTAGCACACGCTATAACCATTCAATGAGGCTCAAGCAAAAGGGTTTGACTATGAAAGTCCACTGTAAGAGGTAAGTGTCGCTCTTAACCTTGCCATTGAGGGGCTAAGGTGAAGCAGATGAAAGGGTATGAGGGGTGTGCCTCATTGCTTCTATCTCAGGTCCGAGAGAGCATGTAAATATAAGAATGTGGGGGAGTTCAGAAAGATGGAACTCTTTCCCCGATTGAAGACTCTATAGATCTTGGGTTTGGATCTCAATGCTACAACCATGTAATGGGAGCAAGGAGAAGACTCACAGAATAGTGGGAGATAGGCTACATATCTCTTATATCCACCAATTGCCTCTAATGAGGACTTTTCCTGCTTGGGACAAACATAAACAATCACAAACATTGCCTCTTAAGGAGGACTTCAGACAGTTTGCCCGGCCAAATAACAGGCCGGGTCTCCAGACTACATGAAGAATAGAGAGCTATACCTCAATGCAAATGCTATTTAAGAAAAGCAATGCAAGTTCTTAAGAGAACCGAGCAACTAAGGGTACCTGAAATCAGTCAAATATAATCAGCATCCCAACATAAACAAAACAACAACAATAAGGATCAATCAACAATGTACAATCAATGGTGTGCATAGCACCAAGTCCATGCTAACCAAGCACCCTACAACACAAACAAATTAGTATACAATGATCAAAGTAAACAACTCAATTATGAATCAACCTCCTTAAGGCATTAGCTTTTTAACCTGAAAAGTCAAAGCCAAGCTCAAACATAAGTAACAAGACCACTAGGCCAAGCCTAGGGTCCAAAGGAGGGAAAAAATGTAAAACAGCAAGTAAAACATTATCAAAGTCAACATTAATCCCATGTAAAGATAATCCAATTGGTCTCATGTATAAACCATACACCAAATTAATTTCATGCACAATCTAAGTCAAACTAGGTAAGTAAGAACCACATATGCACAAACAGAATAATTTCAATTAAACCCAAACCAAAGCAACTCAATAAATCTCACAAAAATTCATGTCTAACCAGAACCTATTCAGTGAGCTACATGTCAATTTTCATACCATTTGGATAAAAGGAACTCTGGAAATTAAATCAACATGTTAAGGCATGCAAAAACACAACCAAAATAGGTCACAACATGTACACTAACTTCAATCAAATGGTAAACAGTGATATCACATGGGAAATTAATGGGACCAAAGCCAAAGTGAAGCTTAATATGTCAGGAAACACTCCACCAAATTTCATGTTCATAGGATTAGGGATGGGCATTTGGCGACATATGTAAAAATGTTACACAAGCAAAGCCCTAAAAATGCTAAGCAGCAAACAAAAATTCTAATCAAATAGAAAATAGATCAATAAAATCCACAAAAATTCATGTTGAAAGTTAACATGTCAAAGGTATCTCATGCAAAAAATCAGAACCATAGGCCTAATGGAAGCATGGAAAAATAATTCATAAACTCAGCATATCAAAGTGTGACACATATTGTCACACTCAAAAAGAATTAATCACATCTAGCAAACCAGAGGTCCAAAAATTACAAATCATATGTCAAAAATTCCAGGAGAGGGTCAAGAATCATCCCTTAAAATTTCATTCAATTTGGAGCTAGCATGGTTATTTTATGATTAAAATGGTAAAACACATCAAAATAGCACACATGATGAACATCCCTATGCCAATTAAATTTTCTACCAGGCACAACTTAAATTTCTATGCCTAAAAAAAAGTAGATTAAAAATGGAGATCATCAAAAAAAGTCCCAAATTAATTGGATGAATATTGGTTAATCTATGATTTTTTGAAGATTTGATTAAATATTGAAATAATTATTTAGGTTTAATATGAATTAATTAAATGCTGAGTGGCAATTCCGTAATTAACATAAGCCGTGGCCAAAACGGCGCCGTGTCACTAAATGAGGTGGCGCTATGCTAATGGACGAGACTGGCGGGAAACGCATTTTTCAAACGGAGACGCTGGAGTATGGATCTAGCGCAGGTTTTTTCCAGAATTCTTGAAGCTTCAACGTGTTCTTGGTCTTCTTCCATTCCAGATTAGGTCATGAACAGATTTTAACGAAAATACATAATCTATACACCGTTAGAACCGGCGTTCCATGTGGATCACAAATATGGTGGTGAAAATGTCCAAAAGTTAATGTGTGAAGCGAATCGAGCGAAAGAAAATATCGCGTACGAACTTCAATCGAAGATATCTCAGTCAATTCATCATGAAATTACAATCCACAAGTTTCAGATTACTCTACGATGAATACTCTATCAAATCCCTAACATAATTGAAGCAATTGTGAGATTTGTTTTCCAACCTTTCTTGAAGCGCAGCAATGGAGTTGTGTTCGTTTCGCTCGAAAAGATGGAAACAGGTACGTGTTGAAGCGTGGAGAAGATGATGGAACCAAGATCCTAGCTCGAAGCAGCTCCAATTCTTGGAAATCTCCGACTGTTCTTCCTTGAAGCAAGCTTGGACAGTGTAAATTTCGGCGGATTTTGGCTTCAATCAATGTAAACAGATCTCAATCAACACCTGCAAGTGAGAGATTCACCAAGAGATAGCACGAAACTTGAAGAATTGTTGGTGAAAAATTGAAAAATGTGAATATGCTATGTGTAAAAAAGTGAGAGAAAATGGGAGAATTTCTTGAGATTTTTCTTGTGGATCTGAGAAAAATGATTAGTCTTGTTAGTTTCTGTTACAATTAGGCTTATATATGATGCTCTTAATCCAACTCATAATCAAGATTAGCAAAAAAATAGTGATTAGCAAAATGAGCTTATGTGTGTATTTTGGCATTTTTACCCTTTCTCTAAACCAGTCCATATATCAGTTCAAATTTGATTCAAGCAAGTCCAAAATACCATATATGATGTGTGGAAAAAAGTCCCATTTCCATTGACCATGTACTTTGCAATTTCACCATGTGATGGTACTTTGTCCATTTTTCCAATTCATTTCAAAAGCCAATTTCCAAACCACAAGGCCTAGGCATGTTATGATGATTCCAACAACTTTCAAATACCATTTATGAAGTGTAGCAAAAATCCCCATTCAAAAATTCCAATTATTTCACAAGTTGGACAATTTTGCCCCTGGTTCATTTAACTGTCCAGTTGAAATTTGACCTTTTGCATTGACCTTTTTTGAAGAAATCCAATTATGCACCATGAAAGTACATGTCAAATGGAGTTTGTGCATATAAAGAACATCCAATTTGGACACTCCATGTGGAAGTTATCCCCTCCTGATTATGGGTCATTTTTGAAATTCACTGGACCATAACTTGCCAACCATACATGGGAATTTCAAGTTCTTGGACTTTTTGGAATGGTGAGATCAAGATCTTCAACTTTCATGTTGGACAAAATTCCATTTGAAGCTTTCTTGGATACGTAATATTTGGGAGAAAAACTTTCCATTTTGGGCAGGTGAGAATTACAGGTCATTTCCATTTTTGGAAACTTTTTGTCTGACTTCAAATCCTTCAATCTTGATCTTTGAAATGTCAAATGAGACTTGTATGGACATGAATGAGGTCTTTCTAACCATCTCACACCCTCCAATCCCTGATTAAACACACAGTTGACCACAGTTGACTTTTGTTGACTTTTGGTTGACTGGGCCATGTTCTGATGAATTCCAAGCCTCTTTCAATTGAGATCTTGATTCCAAATGACATCACAAGTTATATGAACTCTTAATGAATGATCATGGTGTCCAAATTCTTCAAGAATGGTCACCATCAATTGCTCAAGGCCTGATTTGACTGGTTGACGGATGATTGCTTCAGCTGCAAGTAACATGGTTAGATGACAATATTTTTGTACTTTTTGGTTAGTAAACATATGAAAAGCAATGATATACAAATGCAACACATGCTTGGTGATCAAGAACCACACTCACAAGGTAACCCACCCATTAGGAGGGAAGCTAGGGTATGCAATGATCCTTGAGGCCATGATATGATATGATATGGGCCATGAGGGATCTTAGGGCGAAAATTGGGGTCTTACATGATGTTATAATCTTTTATTGACTTAGATATAATGTTAATAAATAAAAACTTACTCATGTTAATAACTTTTTTTAGGAGGTTTATGTTTTTAATTTCTCTCATGAAATTTTGAGCAATGTGTCTAATACAATAGACATGCACATATGGTGGATCCTGCCATCTGTTATCGGGATTGTTGTACGCACTCTCAACCGATGCATGCATGTCTGATATCAAACATAAACTAGGTTGAGGAGCCACATGCATCTGTAAGTTCTGCAGAAAGAACCCCAACCACCCGCAATATCACCTTCTACAAGGGCAAAGACAATTGAAAAATATTGGTGTTTTCATCTTGCGTTACTGCCATAAGTAGAATTTCCTTGTATTTACCATACAATCAAGTTCCATCAATTTGAAGTATAGGCTTGCAATATGAAAAGCCTATAATCCATGGTTAAAATGCCCAGAATAACCGGTGGAAGATTTGGGTAGTGTCCATTTCTACAACTGTATCGGGAACAAATTTCTTAAGTGTTAACAAATAATGTGAAAGTTCATTGTATAAAATTTCCCAGTTTTCGTATACCTGTTCAATTGCTTTATTCCTTGCAATCTATGTTTTTCGGTATGATAGAGTAAATTTGTGTCCAAACAAAATTTGACCGATACAAACAATCACCTTGGTTGAAGGATCTTAACTTATAAAAGGATCCTAACTTACAAACAATCACCTTGCATAAGAATAGTTGTTGTACGACTATGTGGAGGGTTCATAATGCCTATCTCCCACAAGTCACTTCTTTTTATATAGAACGCCAATAGACGAAACTTGCACGTAACTTTTCTACAACATATTATATATCTTTTCTTATCAGAAGTATTTATGTTATAATCAACACAATGTTTCATGTGATATTTCTTTATGGAAAGCATGCAGTCAACTTTATTTTTAAATTAGTTACCCACAACTAAGTCACCATCCATGGGAAGATGGGGATTATGTGGCCAATCGAAGAAAGGTTGGACAACACTTAGACATGAGTTTGTCATGTGGGCAGGTGGGCAAAATACATTCCCAATTGGAATATGTTGATCATCTACGTCAACTGCTTTTGATTCGACATGATCACATTCTTCGAACAACGAAGTAAAAAAATGATCGTATTGTGCCTTATTTTCTTCCTCATATTCTTCTTCAACATCTTCACTGGGAATTATAGTTGGAGAGTCTTCTTTTGATGTATTGATTATCTGTGACATCTGGGTTTGTTGACATTGTTCAAATCTTATATATAAATCAATGTAATGAAACCCAAAAAATTATTGATTCACAAATATCGTTTCAACATCTTCGTCGTCGCGGACCTTCAATGGAAAATTTTTAATATGATTGTTCCCAAAATGAACAACATTTTTGTAAATAATTTGTGAAACAAATCCAACTTGAAGCTTCATCTCTATCCTTTCTTTCAAATGTTGGAATGACGAACTTCTACTAATCGTGAAACAACAACTTTAAGTATTTTCAAAGATCATGCCCACTTCATCAGATGCAATAACATCTCCTTTTTATGGGCATTAACTATGTATTGTTGAGGGTGAGACATGGTATAATAATGGTAATGCACACAAATGTTGTGAAAGTGTTTTGAGTTGGTGTAAAATACTTGAAGCAAGTGATACTTAAAAAAGGATATCTTTTTTTGTCTTTATTCACACTATTTTGCATGTCGGTCAAATGGTCAAAAATCAGTTTTACACATTGTCGTCCATTGTATGTCTGGGTGTCAGTGGAATTATACACTACCACCTAATGCATGTATGGTCAACATGCATGTGTATCATCAAATTATGTTGGCTGCATAAGGCATTTATACAGTGTCGACCATTGCAGGACCGACTGTCAGTCAAAAAAGCAAGGCTTCCGCCCATTGCATGACCAAGTGTTAGTGGAATTACACAGTGCCACCCAATGCATGTTCGATCACGAATCTATGCTGCATGCAAAGATTCCCACGTACAAGCATGCATATCTCTCTTCACCAACATCATTCATATCCTATTAAATTTTTCTACCAACAATTATCTCTACTACTTCATAAAATTTTCTATGAATTCCTTCTTCTACCACTTTATTAACACACATAAATATCTCTACTACTCTTACCATATAACATTATCTCTACTACTCTTATTATATAACAAACTATGTCTCTACTAACTTATGGAGAAGAACATCGAGGGACACCAAAAAATACTGTTGCATATGTAAGTGTTTAAATATGGATTTGTTTCTAATGCATATGTCTTTGTTTAATTTTTATAATGTAATATATTGCTTATATTTTTCTTTTTAGAATGAAATAAATTTTAGACATTCATATGCCGAGGTCGACGAGATGATCTGTCCATATATGATACAAGCAGGCTTTGATCTCGTTATCAATATGACTCTATTCGATATTGATATAAAATTTATTCTTTCCTTATGCAAAAGATGGAGACCGGAAAATCACGCATTTCATCTTCCAATCGGTGAATGCACAATCACTTTGGAGGATGTACACATGTTGTTAGGTGTACGTGTGAATGGTTTGGCAGTAATTGGACGCACAAATATGGCATATGAGACGACTGTAGAACTATTGAGGGTGCCTTTTGAGTACGGTGATAGAAAAGGGAAAAGCATTAAATTAAACGGCTAAGGGACCATTACAATGCTTTGAGATTATACGAGAATTCCCCCGAGAAAGCAAAACTTTAGAAAACTAGAATGTATATTTTATTGCTTTTTGCCAGCTTATTATTTCCTGATACCAATGGTAACACTATACATCTTCAGTTTTTACCATTATTAGCAAACATAAATAAAATAGGTAGATATAGTTGGGGTGTTGCTACTTTAGCGCATCTATACACAAATTTGTGTAGATGCGCTAAAAAAATGTGCATAACTTTGCTGGATGTGGAGTTTTACTTCAAGCTTGGGGTTGGTCCAGAATTTCAAGATTGTCACCAAAAAATCTCAATCCATTCCAGTTTCCATATGCGATCAAGTAAGTATAAAACAAATTGTTTTTTTAAATATGTTTTTCTAGGTATTTTATAATAACTATTTCTTTTTTAGGTGGTCCGCATATGGGATGAATTACGATAAAAACCCCCATCATTATGCTGCCGGATATCGAGCATTCTTAGATCATTTCAAGGCGGATGATGTATTATCTTCAAGACTTATACTACTTATATTTAATGTTTAATTATAACTTTTTTAACTAATCCTTTTTACTACTATGTAACAGTTTCTATGGAGGCCCTATCTTGGACTTGAAGATGAGGATCCAACTGAAAGTGACATGTGGAGTCAAACAACGCTTTTAATTTGTTTAACTAATGTTGAAATGCATAATTCAAATAGGTTTAAACTCTAATTTTGGTTTCAGCAAGAAATTATGGGTCCACCTAGGTCCACTGAGGAGTACCACATAAGTCTAACGTCAGACTAATGGAAATTTCCAAATTGGAAAGACCATTATAGACAAGAGTGTCATCAAAGGCAAAATCGACGCGACGTTGTCTTACAAGGAGATATCAGGCCAAACGAATGTAAATACAGTAGGGAATACATGGATTGGTATAGATTTGTGTCAAATTTGTATCTATCACAAAATAGATTACTAGTTGACCTTCGTAACCAACCCATATCTTCAAACTTCCAACACACCGGACCATCAACCATCACTTATGCCTAATAACCTACATGTAACACCCAACAACCTACATGTAACACCCAACAACCTTTCAACCCAACCCAACTGTAATATCCCATATTTCCTTAAATGCTCAATTAGTCGTCATTTGAGGCCAATTGATTTCTAATATACTTTATCTTGTGTTAGTTAGAACAATTTGAGCTCCTAAGTGCTCTAATTGTTGTTAGTTGGGACAAATAGAGTAACCAGTAAACTCAGAAGAGATCAATTATTATTAAAAGAGACTGACCTTTATTAATAAGTACAAGAGGGGACATTTTGGTAACATTAATAATTGGTCAACTGATACTGGAAGATAAAATATCAATTGTGATATTTTCTATCACTACTTAATATTATATATTATATATTATATTTATATATATTATGTGTTTATAAGAGAAAGAAGGAAAAATGGATAATAAGAAGAGAAAGAAAGAAGAACCAGTAAAGAGAAAAAGAAAAGAGGAAAAAAGGAGAAGGGAGAAAGGAAGAAGAAAAGAGAAAGAGGAAGGAAGCGATGGAACCACAACCACCACCACCATCATCTCATCTTCTTCATCATCTTCACCATTTTCTTGATTCAAGGTGAGTTCCTAGGTAGTTTAGCCTTGGAGGAAACTTAGGGTTTTTGTATTCTTGCTCCAACTATAGGATGATGATGATGATATTTGTTGTCGCATCTCGAAAAATACGATTCCTCGTGATGGTCGCAGAAAAAATTATGTTCGAATAGAGTCGCCACCGAACTTTATTCATCCCAATGAAGGAATAGGAAAATATCGATAAAACCTTTAGAAACATAGAATAATGGTCATCACAACCATATTCGGGTTCGGGAGTCGATTACGCAAGGGGAAGGTATTAGCACCCCTCACGTCCGTTGTACTCAACGAGAACCTTTTAGTTTAATTTGCGATTTGAATTTTAGCTTATGTTATTTGTTTTCTTCGAGTGAATAAAAGATTAAAAATAGAGATGGATGGAAACCTCATAAGGGGGAAAAGGGAGGGTTTTTTTAGTGTGCTCACCAAGATCTCGCAATCTCGGACCTACGTATCCTTATGGTGCAATAAGAAAATAAGAGCATTCATAGTTCAGGGAACTACGATTGGTTGGTATCTTTTAGTGAACAACTATTTGGATCGTGTTCTAAAGGATAAACATTGACTTGTCTACTCTCGGCGGAGGCTTAAGCACTAGTTTGTTATGCGTGTTAGAAGGGATTAAACAGTGTTCTTTCTTAAAAGAGTTTTGGTCACACGGGGGTGACAAGCTGAGTTAATATGTTTGATGTTTTCTTTGATTGGTTTCCATCGCATGGGGCAAGGATAGATAGATTTGATGTGTTAAGATATTTTTGGTTGGATGACAATTACTCGGATAGTTGAGTAAGACAACTCGTATCCTAATAGTCGGGAAAGGGAATAGAAGACTCTAGACCACTTTCTTTTTCATCCGAGTGACTATAAAAATAGGTTTATGTAAGGTTGATGTATTTTAGAATAAACGACAAGTGCTCGAATGGCTGGTAAGACAACTCATATCCAAGCATTTGAGGAGAGGAATCGAAGGCTCAAGACCATCTCTCTTTTCGCGTAGATTATTGTGAAAATGATTTGATTAAGTTATATGTTTGTGGAACAATGACAATTGTTTGACTAACCGAGTAAGAGAACTCGTATTCAATCAATTGAGGAGAGAAGTTGAAGGCTCAAAATCATCTCCCTTTTCATTTTGTTATTATGAAAATAATTTGATTTAATCTTGGTTTAAGGTTTGTAAAGGAACGACGATTGTCTAACTGACCGAGTAAGAAAACTCGTATTCAAACAACCGAAGAGGGGATTTAAAGGCTTAAAACCATCCCCCTTTTCATTATTATGAAAATAATTCAATTTAATTATGCTTAATCTGATAGGAATGACAATTATTTGACTAACCGAGTAAGAGAACTCGTATTCAAATAATCGAGGAAAGGAGTTGAAAACTCAAAATCATCCCCATTTTCATTTCCAAATGAAATGGTATTTAATTGTGATTAGGTATTTTAATTAACTTGAATAAAAATATTCGATGTTGGATCGAGATTTGAACGTGTGTTTGCGGATAATTCAGATTATTTTAGTAAATCAATCATCTACTCGATTAATTAATAACCGAATAGGTCTCTGTCATACGGTGAACTGACTTTGATGTGTTTTTTTTTATCGCAATGTCGCGGTCAGCAAGAGTCGCCACCGACTTTTCTTTTATCCCATAAGGAAAGACGGAAAAGAACAGGAAAGACCTTAATTTAGGTTCTTAGGTTCGGGAGGTACATTATACAAAGGGAAGGTGTTAGCACCCTTTGTATCCATGGTTATCCATGGGCTCTTAATTGCTCAATCATTTATGTTTTTCTAGTTTGAAACAGTGTTTGAGAAATGTGTAGAAAATGTTTTGAAAAGGAGAATTTAACTTTGTAATGATTCTTGTATGAATGTATACAAAGTGGTTATCTCGTTTAGTTTTGAAAGTTGTTTAGAAAAAATATAACTCGGCAATGATCCTAGTACGGATGTATGCCAAGTGGTGATTTTCTAAAAAAGGATGTTTGGAAATGTGTGAGGTGTGAAAAGCGTTTTAGGTTATGAATGAGCAATTAAGGGTTATACCTGTCCGAGATCTTTCCGGGCATTTCCTATCCTTATGAGGGTAAAACTGTCCTTACTATTGAGAAGTAAGTAGTTTTATCCTTTGGATGTAAAAGGGTCATCGAAGGGTCATTGCTCGGTCATCGAAGGCAACAGTTGTGAGGATACCTTAGCATTCGAAGGGACGATCATCATTTAACCGTAGGCTACACCGAAGGGTCATCGAGGGACAAAGGCAACATTCGAGGGACTATGATGATTTAACCGAAGGGTCTTTGCTAAGTGTATCCCCATATTCGCGGGACATGACCATAATACCGTAGTATCGTAATATCGTAGTATCGGAGGGTGACAAAGAGAGGTCCGAGATCATTTATTTAAAGGCAAAGTTTTACAATTAATTAGGTAGCCGTGATCAAGTAGGTAATTAGGTCCATATTACAATCAATACATTAAGAACAATTAAGCCGTTAGGGTGGATCTTCGCCATAACATTAATACATTAAAATCAATTGAATAATTCGGGGTGAATCTCCATAAGGGTATCCCACACATAAGGTGGAATACCTGGCCGGCCGTTTCTTCGAGAATATGTAAGCCTTTACACCATTCAACACACGGGTTAGAGCATTGAGATAAAGTATGATTTGACAATTGCATCATAAAATAAACATAATAGTCATGAATTCAGGCCAAATGAGGCAGAACTATAATAAATCATGATTAGATAAACATAAGATAGAACAACAAAGAGACAAAGCAGCCACTGTCCCGTTCGCCTCTGCTTCGCCTAGCGAAGGCCTAGCGAGTACTCGCTACCGGCTCGCTTAGCGATGTGCTAGCGAGCGGCTGCTGGTTTTGAATTTCGATATCAGTATCATCTCAACCAATTTCATGCCTTATGGATTTCATTACTGCAATTATATGGTTAATCATTTAAGGTCTGCAGGTATATACTAAAGTTCACATGCCAAGCTTAAGAGATTTCATAAATCTAATCATGAAGCCATATGCAAATAAAGAACATAATAAGAATAGCAATGTAAACCTGTTAGCAACTGAGTTGTGACTTCGAATCGGCAAATCGGATTGAATTGGGCAGAGGTAGACCTTGGTGCCGCCGAATTCCTTCAGGGTTTGCCTCCAGTGAGTATCAGGGTTTGCTTGCTAGGGCTCTCCTTTCTCCGTTTCCGTTCTCCCATCTCCGTTTTTCTTCCCCTTTTCGTGACTGAAGGCTTGGCTATTTATAGTGCTCTTGTTGTGACCTAATGGGCTCAGAATGAAGCCCAGAAATTCTGATATTCACAAGCTTCGCTAGGCGAAGGAATTGCTCGCCTAGCGAGCAAGCTATTTTGGGCTTTTACTGGATTTGGCGCTTCGCTGGGGCGAGTGTCATGACGAGGGATTCGCTAGGCGAAGGAATTGCTCGCCTAGCGAGCGAGCTAGTTTGGGCCATTTTCTGGATTGGGCCTGTTGTGAGTTGGGCCTTTGTTCTTTAAGATCAGTGCCTTGCAGAATAAGTCAGAGTGTCTTCAAAAATGCCTTGTAATATTAACGGGCAAATTTTAGGGTATGACAGCTGCCCCTGTTCAATATTCTTGAACCGAGAGAGTTAGAATGGTATGTACGTCATTCGTGGTCTGGAGGTGGAAGATTATTGAACACTAGAACACCCCCAAAATTGGCGCTTGTCAATTAGTCTTGATGGAGATGGGCTTAGAGATGCCATCCAGGAAGTTTGATGATGAGAGCTTCAGATTGTGTCGTACGTTAGGCGATATCTGAAGACATGGTTGTCATACCGGGTCGTACGTTAGACCGTATAGTGAGTCGCCCATTAAGCTGTCGACTTCGCTGGGGAGTCGGAGTGTATTATATGCCGTTGGGGGTAAGGGATCTGAATGGATTGTACGCTAGATCGTATCTGAATAGCGGACTAAGCCGTCCAGTAGGCGGGTGACTTCACTGGGGATGAAAGATCAGAATGGATCGTACGCCAGATCGTATCTGAGTTACAGAATGAGCCATCCATTAGGCTGTATCTGAGGAAGGTGGAATTAGAATAGATCGTACGCTAGATCGTATCCGAGTGGAAGATCCAAAGGGGTCGTATGTTAGGCCGCGTCTGAGGATGAAATGGGTAGTCGTACGCTGGACTACACTTCAGAAATGTACCGTACCCTAGGTAGCATCTGAGGACTTGAAGGTCTAACCGGGTCGTACATTAGACCGTATCTGAGCAGGACGAGCCGTCCGTTAGGCTGAATCTGATGATGAAAGGGGTAGTCGTACGCTGGACTACACTTCAGAAATGTACCGTACACTAGGTGGCATCTGAGGAGATGAACATCCGAATGGGTCGTACGCTAGACCGTCTTAAAGTAATTGAAGGAATCATATGTTGAGCTGAATCAGAATGAACCGCACGCTAGGCCGTTTCTGATAGTATTTGTATATGTTGTATTCGCAATAAATGTCTGGGATGGGCTTAGGGATGCCCGCCAGAGTGGATCTTTATTTGACCGTATCATGAGGAGGCTTAACCTGAAAAATAGAGTTAGCTTAATGCTATGTCATGATGCATGAGATGCAAATGTTGTATGCATGCGTGTGCTGTGAAATGATGCAATGAGTGAATTATGCGTCTGAAATAAATGCGAACATTGTATGCATGTATATGATGTGGAATGATGTAATGAATGCACTATGTGTCTGAAATGTTCTTCCAGGGGACTCTACTGGGGAAATAAATCCCAGCCTTCGGGTCGGAGATATTTGTACTGACGACCCTGTCTCAGCTGGGGGTATTTGATTTTTATCTGATGGCAGAAACATTCGGCAGAGCTTGGCCGGGGTAGAAAAGATGACCAATTTGTCTAGTGATGCCAATTTCTTCTGGGGAATAACTGGTGTTGCCGGGGAATCGAATTAGCAACGGATTCATTGGGAAGCGTGATTAGACCTTCTCCTCGATCCTGAAGTCGTATAGTAGTAAACATTGACCATCTTCAAATGCATAAATCAATTCAAATTAAATCAATGGACGTTTACGCAAACAAAACAGAAAAGTAAAAACAAAAGCATCCTTTTTTGGAAATTGTATTGATTTCGAAAGAGGGCCTGTAAACAGGCAATTTGTGTACAAGGAGACAAAAATCCTAGTAAGAGGAAATTGTCAGGCAAACAAAGAGAACGCTATGCAGAAAAAGTCCTATCGATTCTAATTCCACCACTGTCATTATGTCTTCAAGCGTCTCATCTCCTGCTGTCGGATAGAAGTGATTGGCTTGTTCAGTCCCTTGAACTTGGTTGAAGCTGACAGAGAACGGGACATAGTCATACGCTTTAATCCCTTAATTTTTGCCTGGACCGCCTTTTCAGGTTTTCAATCCACCAGGATACCCTTTTTTGCCCAAGCCGCCTTTTCAGGTTTTCGACTTACCGGGTGTACGTCTTTATATGTTTATCCCTAATTTTTGCCCGAACCCTTTTGGTTCGCCGGGATGCCCTTACTTTTGCCTAGGTACGTCGACCTAGCGGGTCTCTTTTATGCGTAGTATTTTTTAACTATGTCCGCGTTCACCGGATGCGGGAAGTCTTCGCCGTCCATCGTAGCAAGTATCATGGCTCCACCGGAGAATACCTTCTTAACTACAAACGGCCCTTCGTATGTGGGGGTCCATTTGCCTCTGGGATCACCTTGTGGTAGAATGATACGCTTGATCACCAAGTCGCCAATTTGATACACCTGTCTCTTGACCTTTTTGTTGAATGCCTGGGTCATGCGCTTCTGATATATCTGCCCATGACAAACAGCCGCAAGTCTCTTCTCCTCAATCAAATTTATCTGATCGAATCGAGTCTGAACCCATTCATCTTCATCTAAGCCCGCCTCTTTCATGATTCTTAGAGAGGGAATCTGAACTTCCACTAGTAAGATGGCTTCCATTCCGTAGACTAAAGAGAAAGGAGTTGCTCCTGTCGAAGTGCGCACTGAGGTGCGATAACCATGGAGAGCAAATGGCAACATCTCATGCCAGTCTTTATGTGTTACTGTCATCTTTTGTATGATCTTCTTAATATTCTTATTAGCAGCTTCTACGGCGCCATTCATCTTAGGCCGGTACGGAGAAGAGTTATGGTGTTTTATTTTGAACTGCGTGCAGAGTTCAGTAATCATCTTGTTGTTCAAGTTAGTACCATTGTCAGTGATAATTCTTTCAGGGATGCCATACCGACAAATGAGACTATTCTTGATGAACCGTGCCACCACATTCTTGGTGACAGAAGCAAATGAGGCTGCCTCTACCCACTTTGTAAATTAATCAATAGCGACGAGAATGAAGCGATGTCCATTAGAAGCCGTAGGTTTAATCTCTCCAATCATATCGATGCCCCACATTGCAAAGGGCCAAGGTGCCGTCAACACGTTCAATGGAGCAGGAGGCACATGTACTTTGTCCGCATAGATCTGACACTTGTGACAGGTTCTAGAGTGATGGTGGCAATCAGCTTCCATGGTAGACCAATAATACCCTGATCTCAGAATCTTCTTGGCCATTGTATGTCCACTAGAATGAGTCCCAAAAATACCGTCGTGCATGTCTTCCATAATCCTTTCTGCTTCCTTTTTATCCACGCAGCGAAGCAGAGTCGAATCATGATTCCATTTGTATAATACTCCATTACTCAAAAAGAATTTAGCGGAGAATTTTCTCAGGAATTTTCTGTCATTGATGGATGCCCCTTCAGGGTATTCTTGAGTTTCTAAATATCTTTTCACTTCGTGGAACCAAGGTTTCTCCTCTACTTCAGTAGCGTTAAGTTCATAACAATATGCTGGTTCGTCTAATCGTTCGATAGCGATCCGGGGAGCTTCGTTATCCCATCTGACTCTGAACATAGATGACATGGTAGCTAATGCGTCGGCCAACTGATTCTCTTCCCGTGGAATATGTTCAAATGTAATCTCTTCAAAGTACGGGATTAACGTCAATACCCGCTCTCGATAAGGGATGAGATTTGGATGTTTAGTATCCCATTCTCCTTTGATCTGACTGATTACCAAGGCTGAGTCTCCGTACACACTCAAAAACTTGATTCGCCGGTCTATAGCAGCCTTGAGTCCTAAAATACATGCTTCATACTCAGCCATATTATTGGTACAATGAAAGCATAGTCTAGTAGTGAAAGGTGTATGGTAACCCTCGGGAGAGATGATTACCACACCAACGCCATTGCCCAATGCATTAGAAGATCCATCAAAAACCATAGTCCATCGGGATCCCAGTTCGGGTCCTTCATCCGGTTTAGGTTTTTCATCATCAGTAACAAGCATGACATCCTCATCTGGAAACTCAAAATCCATAGATTGGTAATCATCCACCGCTTGATGAGCCAAATGATCAGCTAGCACGCTTCCTTTGATTGCTTTCTGGGTAGTATACTGGATATCATACTCTGTTAAGATCATCTGCCATCTCGCTATTCTTCCGGAGAGGGCAGGTTTCTCGAATATGTATTTGATGGGATCCATCTTAGAAATCAACAAAGTGGTATGATTCAACATATACTGTCTTAGTCGGCGAGCAGCCCAGGCCAAAGCACAGCAAGTTCTCTCGAGCAGTGAGTATCTTGTTTCACAGTCGGTGAACTTTTTGCTAAGGTAGTATATGGCGTGCTCTTTTCGACCAGACTCGTCATGTTGCCCCAATACACACCCCATTGAATTTTCTAACACGGTCAAATACATGATTAGAGGTCTTCCTTCAACGGGTGGTACCAGAATTGGAGGTTCCTGGAGATATTTCTTGATTTTGTCAAAAGCTTCTTGGCATTCATCATTCCATATCATCTCTTGATTTTTCCTCAGTAATTTGAAGATGGGTTCGCAGGTAGCAGTTAAATGGGAGATAAATCGGGCAATGTAGTTCAACCGTCCCAAGAAACCTCTGACTTCTTTATCCGTACGGGGAACGGGCATTTCTTGAATAGCTCTCACCTTAGCCGGGTCGACTTCAATTCCTTTACCACTGACGATAAAGCCCAAGAGTTTACCGGATCTTACACCAAAGGTGCATTTGTTCGGGTTCAATCTCAGCTTGTATTTCTTCAACCTCTCAAACAGTTTGTATAAATGATCGAGATGTTCTTCTTCAGTATGAGATCTGGCTATCATGTCATCCACATATACTTCTATTTCATGATGAATCATATCATGGAACAAGACTACCATAGCACGCTGGTATGTTGCTCCTGCATTCTTCAGACCGAACAGCATTACTTTGTAACAGAAAGTGCCCCATTGCGTCACAAACGTAGTTTTCTCCATGTCCTCAGGTGCCATCTTAATTTGATTGTAACCCGAGAATCCATCCATGAAGGAGAATACTTTGTGTTGAGCGGTGTTATCTACCAGAACATCGATGTGCGGGAGTGGAAAGTCATCTTTGGGACTCGCTTTATTCAAATCTCTGTAATCTATGCACATTCGCACCTTACCATCCTTCTTCGGCACTGGTACCACATTAGCAATCCATTGAGGATAAGAAGTAACGGCTAGAAAACCGGCATTGAATTGTTTCATAACCTCGGCTTTGATTTTCTCAGACATTTCAGGACGCATGCGGCGAACCTTTTGCTTGACAGGACGACAGTCTTCCTTCATTGGCAGACGATGCACTACTATGTCAGTATCCAATCCTGGCATATCTTCATAGGACCAAGCAAAAATCTCTACGTAGTCACGTAACATCTGACTCAATCTGTCTTTGATACTTTTTTCCAAGCCTGTTCCTATTCTGACTTCTTTCTTGTCTACTTCAGTACCCAGATTTACAATTTCGATTGACTCTTCATGCGGCTGTATAGTCCTTTCTTCTTGCAGTAACAGTCCGGCAAGTTCACCAGGGACTTCACACTCTTCCTCAATTCCATCCTCGGCTTGGTAGATCGGATTTTCAAAGTCATAATGAACAGTAGCAGAATTATTATCAATAGGATCCAGAGTGGATACGGATCTGCAGTTACGTGAGTGTGTGTAAGAGAGCATAGCTTGTTTGAAAAAACTGACAGGAAAGATAAAGAGCGCAATATTTGAATGCAAAAAGTCCATTGATTTATTGAATATGAATATGCTTATGAAATGACAAACCCTTAACAAATTAGCTATTGTGCCCCGGGCATAGACACAATGCTTTAAGAAATTCAATTGAAAAACTAAAAAAATTTTGCAACACTAAATAGACAATAACAATTACTCCTGACTAAAGGAGACCGGGATAGTGTCTTCAGCCTTCCAATTATTGAGTCCGTCACCAATCGTTGGGTAAATCCAGCTATCCAGGTCGCAATCGCTGTCAGCATCTTCTACAGCATTGATATGGTCTTTGACCATCTTTTCAGAATTGAATCCCAGGCCAAATTTATCAGACTTGTAGGGTATGTTGATCAGTTGACCCCAGCCAGTACGACCACCATCTTCGACCACAGCTTGAGCATCTTTCAGAGAAATCATAGTTGGAGGAGCACGAATAACCTTGGGCGCACAGGAAGTCGGCTTAAGGACAGGATTGGTCGGAGGAACTACTTCAAATGACTGACAAGGAGTCTCAATGAATTCACCATCCATCTCGACGTATCTGAAGGCGTGCACACTACTGGCGATGTACTCTTCTTCCCCACACACAGTGACGATCTTACCCTCTATTGGATATCTCAGCTTTTGATGGAGAGACGAAGCTACAACACTTGCCCCGTGAATCCAAGGGTGTCCCAGCAAGCAGGAATAGGCAGGACGAATGTTCATTACGTGAAAGGTAGTGTCGAAGACTTGAGGTCCTATCTTGATAGGGAGAACCACTTCCCCATGGACAACACTTTTCGCACCATCGTAAGCACGCACCACAATGTCACTAGGCTTCAGTTCAATGCCTTTACAGTCAAGTTTATCGAGCACGGCTTTCGGTAGCACATTCAAAGAAGAGCCATTATCGATCAACACATGAGACAAGGTGATCCCCTTACACTCAATAGAAATATGCAGGGCTTTATTGTGATTCTTCCCTGCTGGTGTCAGGTCAGCATTGGAAAAACCTAGGCCATCGTCAACAGTCAGGTTAGCAACATAGTTTTCGAACTGATCGACGGATGTTTCCTGAGGTACATGAGCAGTCTTCAAGAATTTTATCAAGGCATGGGCATGAGATTCAGAAGATAACAACAAGGATAACATCGAGATCTTAGACGGGGTATGCCCCAACTGTTCTACCACATCAAAATCACTCTTGCGGATGATTTTCAGCACTTCCTCCATTTCCTGTTTGGCAACATCTTTAGTAGTAACTTCGACCGGTGTCTCTGCCTGAGAAGGATTGATTACCGGTTCCTTTCCTCGAGTTTCAGGGACGGGAGGTGAGATCTCTGGAGAAAAGATCCTTCCGCTTCGGGTAATTTTACTAGTCCCCACAACGTCATCAGAATTATCAACTTGTTTTACGCCATGGATGTAAACATCACCTCCGTAATTCCACGGAATGGCTTTGCTTGAGGAATACGGTACTGGGCCAGGTGCAGTAATGATTAAGGGAGCCACCTTGGGCTCAACAGTAATTTTCACAGGTACTCTGGGAGCAGTAATCTTCACTGGAACTTTGGACCTCGCAATCACAGATACCTCTTCAATAGGGTCCTTCGCCTTGGGAATCTTTTCGAAGAGGATCGTACGATCATCTATCAGTCGTTGAATACCATTTCTCAACTTCAAGCAATCACTGGGTCGGGATATACAGAGATCGCAATTTTCAGCACAACCTGGAAATAAACCAGCTTGCAACAACTTCTTCTTGATGGCCAGGAGAGGAGATGCTAAGTCAGCTACATTAGAGATGTGAGGGTAGTCATCCACAGCATTAACAGCCTTGTCATGGTTAGGCATAGGTGCAGTGATGACGTTAGGAGTCTCCGGAGGCTCAAATTCAATTTCTCCAGCTTCGATCATATCCTGTATTTTGTTCTTCAACGACCAACAATCGTTTGTATCATGTCCGGGGCTATCGGAGTGATACGCACACCTGGCATTGGGATTATAACGAGAAGAAGCAGTGTTGGGTTTCATAGGAGGATCTCTGAGGGTGATCAGATTTGCCTTTAGCATACTTTGCAGTGCTTGTGCTAAGGTCATATTGATCCTGGTAAACTGCCTTCTTGGCTTGTCTTGTTTGGGCTGGAAGTTTTGAGATGGCGGTGCTGCAATCGTAACTGCTCCAATGGTATGGTCACGATTTTTCTTGTTACGACCCTTTTGACCGTACACAACATTTGATTCATTCCTCCCCTGATAGGACCTTTTGGTGCTTGCAGAGGTGGTCGCTTGTATCTTTCCACTTCGAATACCGCTCTCCACCCGTTCACCTGTCAATATAAGTTCAGTGAAACCTGATGACGAACTTCCCAGTAGATGGCTGTAGAATGGGCCAGTCAGGGTGCCCATGAACATGTCTACTAATTCTCGATCAGTCATAGGGGGTTTGACTCTGCCAGCCAGATCTCTCCATTTCTGAGCATATTCTTTGAAACTTTCTTTAGAGCCCATAGTCATACTCTGCAACTGTAGCCGAGTAGGTGCCAATTCAGAATTGTACTGGTAGTGCTTGTAGAAAGCTGTCGCTAAATCAGTCCAGGTGCGGATGTCAGAGCTCTCGAGCTGATAATACCATTCCAACTGTGTGCCAGACAGACTTTCTTGGAAGAAATGGATCCATAGCTTCCTATCAGTGGTATGCGGCTGGATCTTTCTCACATAAGCTCTCAGATGCATCTGAGGACAGGATGCACCATCGTACTTAGTGAAAGTGGGGATCTTGAATTTGCGAGGAATGGTCACATCGGAGACTAGACCCAAACTTTCGAAATCCAGACCGGGCGCCTTCTGACCCTCCATGGCTAGCATACGTTCTTCCAGCAGCTTATACTTATCATCTTTTGGAGAGTACTGTTCGTTTTCATAATCTTTATCGTCATCCTCAGGGTTGGTGAAATCAACATTCTCCTCCTCTGAATCATTCTCCGTCTCCTCTTCTGGACCATTCAGAACTCCAAACTTGACTCTCGCGGCCTGTCTTTTAAGCCTTCTTCCTGGGTTGATGTAACTCACAGGTTTCGGGTCCTTCTTTTTCTCGAGCAACAGAGCCTTCAGCTCTTCCTGCCCCTTGGATAAGCTCAGCATCATCTCCTGGAATTGAGCATTATGAGCCTGGAGATCTTTGACAGTTTGTTCGAGGGCCATTTTTCTGTTTAAGAGGAAGACCGTGAGAATATGGTCCTTTAGAATACCTGTTATGCAATGTTATGTTATGCGATGCAATGTATGAAATGTTTTCAAGGACTTTTGGAATTTAACTTTGCGTAAACTACCAAAAAAGGAAACTTTTTTTTTTTTTTTTTACAAAATAGAGCAAAGTTAAATCCCTAAGTCCTCGAAATGGTTAGTATAATGCCATGATGTTATGATGTCATGATGTTAAGTAAATAACAAGCACAAGCAAGTCACACAACAATCATTCCTAGGTTTTAAGGCTTGCATGAGTTCCATAGGTAAGTACCCTCCCCACTGAAGTTTGGTTGGTTCAACCTGTCCTAACATAGTAACCGGGTTCTAGAAGGATCTCAAATCATCGACTTTTCCTTAAGTCCACTTCAGTGCAACACCAAGTGGTTGACCGAAGTTTCCCTAAAGTCCAATCTCAAAGAGTGTAGTATCGAGTATCAACCAACCCCAGTCGGAACCGAAGTCAGTTATCTCACTACTTTCTAATGGCTAGGATGAGTCAATTAGGGTTCTAAAGGTCTGGTTAATGCTTTAATGACACCACGCGAATGCCAAATTTTTCCTCAAGTAAACATGAGGAACATCAGGACATCCAAAGTGTCGCATTAACCGTAGCCATCATTTTAACCATTCCAGTATACGCCGGATAGTCACGATGATCTATTGCTACTTACCTAAGGTACACTAGATCCGGGTGTAGGATCTTTCACTCAACAATACCCTTAAAAGAAGGAACAATTAAAACATAAATGATTTTTTAAGGTGACCTCTCTTTGTAGTCCCCAGCAGAGTCGCCAGTTCTGTCATACGGTGAACTGACTTTGATGTGTTTTTTTTTATCGCAATGTCGCGGTCAGCAAGAGTCGCCACCGACTTTTCTTTTATCCCATAAGGAAAGACGGAAAAGAACAGGAAAGACCTTAATTTAGGTTCTTAGGTTCGGGAGGTACATTATACAAAGGGAAGGTGTTAGCACCCTTTGTATCCATGGTTATCCATGGGCTCTTAATTGCTCAATCATTTATGTTTTTCTAGTTTGAAACAGTGTTTGAGAAATGTGTAGAAAATGTTTTGAAAAGGAGAATTTAACTTTGTAATGATTCTTGTATGAATGTATACAAAGTGGTTATCTCGTTTAGTTTTGAAAGTTGTTTAGAAAAAATATAACTCGGCAATGATCCTAGTACGGATGTATGCCAAGTGGTGATTTTCTAAAAAAGGATGTTTGGAAATGTGTGAGGTGTGAAAAGCGTTTTAGGTTATGAATGAGCAATTAAGGGTTATACCTGTCCGAGATCTTTCCGGGCATTTCCTATCCTTATGAGGGTAAAACTGTCCTTACTATTGAGAAGTAAGTAGTTTTATCCTTTGGATGTAGAAGGGTCATCGAAGGGTCATTGCTCGGTCATCGAAGGCAACAGTTGTGAGGATACCTTAGCATTCGAAGGGACGATCATCATTTAACCGTAGGCTACACCGAAGGGTCATCGAGGGACAAAGGCAACATTCGAGGGACTATGATGATTTAACCGAAGGGTCTTTGCTAAGTGTATCCCCATATTCGCGGGACATAACCATAATACCGTAGTATCGTAATATCGTAGTATCGGAGGGTGACAAAGAGAGGTCCGAGATCATTTATTTAAAGGCAAAGTTTTACAATTAATTAGGTAGCCGTGATCAAGTAGGTAATTAGGTCCATATTACAATCAATACATTAAGAACAATTAAGCCGTTAGGGTGGATCTTCGCCATAACATTAATACATTAAAATCAATTGAATAATTCGGGGTGAATCTCCATAAGGGTATCCCACACATAAGGTGGAATACCTGGCCGGCCGTTTCTTCGAGAATATGTAAGCCTTTACACCATTCAACACACGGGTTAGAGCATTGAGATAAAGTATGATTTGACAATTGCATCATAAAATAAACATAATAGTCATGAATTCAGGCCAAATGAGGCAGAACTATAATAAATCATGATTAGATAAACATAAGATAGAACAACAAAGAGACAAAGCAGCCACTGTCCCGTTCGCCTCTGCTTCGCCTAGCGAAGGCCTAGCGAGTACTCGCTACCGGCTCGCTTAGCGATGTGCTAGCGAGCGGCTACTGGTTTTGAATTTCGATATCAGTATCATCTCAACCAATTTCATGCCTTATGGATTTCATTACTGCAATTATATGGTTAATCATTTAAGGTCTGCAGGTATATACTAAAGTTCACATGCCAAGCTTAAGAGATTTCATAAATCTAATCATGAAGCCATATGCAAATAAAGAACATAATAAGAATAGCAATGTAAACCTGTTAGCAACTGAGTTGTGACTTCGAATCGGCAAATCGGATTGAATTGGGCAGAGGTAGACCTTGGTGCCGCCGAATTCCTTCAGGGTTTGCCTCCAGTGAGTATCAGGGTTTGCTTGCTAGGGCTATCCTTTCTCCGTTTCCGTTCTCCCGTCTCCGTTTTTCTTCCCCTTTTCGTGACTGAAGGCTTGGCTATTTATAGTGCTCTTGTTGTGACCTAATGGGCTCAGAATGAAGCCCAGAAATTCTGATATTCACAAGCTTCGCTAGGCGAAGGAATTGCTCGCCTAGCGAGCAAGCTATTTTGGGCTTTTACTGGATCTGGCGCTTCGCTGGGGCGAGTGTCATGACGAGGGATTCGCTAGGCGAAGGAATTGCTCGCCTAGCGAGCGAGCTAGTTTGGGCCATTTTCTGGATTGGGCCTGTTGTGAGTTAGGCCTTTGTTCTTTAAGATCAGTGCCTTGCAGAATAAGTCGGAGTGTCTTGAAAAATGCCTTGTAATATTAACGGGCAAATTTTGGGGTATGACAGTCTCATTGTAAGAAAGCCCAAGAGTAAGCTATGTGAGGTTGATGGCGATGCTAAGAGCGATCGACTTACAAGGGTATGGAGATGGGCTCAATATCAAATTGAAAGTTGTGTGGTATTATTGGTTCAAAGTGGTTTTGAATTGATGATGAAATGGATTTGGTTTATGTTTGTAACGCAATGTACACATGAAATAAAACAAATATACAAACGGCTAAAAAAATCAACACAAATAGATCTCATAAATCCCAACGAAGGAACGAATAATTATCTAAATTAAATCAATAATGACGGTGATAATAATTATGATTAATCAAACAATAATAAATTTAATTAAATTTAGTTCTTAAAATAATGATAGTAAATTTTAAATGGAGAATAAAACTAAATTTAAATCAAAATAAAAAAATAATGGACTGCACAAGAATACAAGGCAGTAAATAAAACAAATGGGCCCTAAATGAGGGTTAAACCCAAATGGGCGCTGCCAATCCAAGCCAGGAGGGGTGTTAATAAAGAAAATAAATAAAATAAAAAAAGACATGGGCCCTGAGTGAGGCGGCCCAATCCAATCCAGAAAGGGTCCAAGGAGACCCGATCAACCGTGTTGACCAAGAGGTGTTCTCCAGACCGTCAGATCTAGAGATCTGACTTGGTCTTCGGAACAAATGAACACCAAGGAGGGTCGCATTGTAATATGACGTACCTCCGCGCATGGTAACAAAAGGCCCACCCCTCTTTTATCGGTGACAAGTGTCCGAAGTTGGTGACACTTGTCACCGCCACTCACCGGCCCAAACACGGGAGTTTTAAAAGACATATTTGGAATAAAAATTAACATTTTGCAAACCCCTTCTCTCTCTTCGATCCCCAACAGTCAAATGCTCTGCAACCCTAAATAATTCTGCGGCCGCAACCTACCGGAGAAGACGATGGTTGTCGGCCAACAACGGCGACGCCACCTTCTTCTCCGGCGAACGCACACCCAAACCACCAAAACCTAAACACTAACCCCCCCTATTCTTGGTCGAGGAACACGAATCCGGCCACATAATTCTCAGAAAACCATCCAAAATTTCAGATTGAAAACCTAAAACAAAAACTACGAACAAAACCCCCTTTCCACGATTGAAACGAAAACAAAGCAAAATCGTCACAGCCAAACATTTGTAAAGAAAACGCGAAACCTAGATTTGCTATTTGGACTACAACAATAGCGATTTGGCGTAATTAAGTTAGGGTTTTCAATCGACTCAACAAAACGAGCTAGAAGATGTGAAATTCTTAAGCAAAGGAGTAAGAAGAAGGTATACTTGATCGGAGGTGGGTCGCCGACGATGATACGTTCCAGATAAGTTCTTCTCAACTTTCTATTTCTTCTACATTTATCCTTCTCTTTTGTAGTACTCGGTACAAATGATTTTCATAGCGTAATCGTATCCCTCTTTTCTTTTTTTTCAAAAACCACCCCTCTTTGATTCTCTTTGTCTCCTTTTATAGGAGAATTTTTCTTAAGGATAAGAATTGAGAATCTCTTTTGTTTTAGATTTGATGAGTTGTTTCTTACTATTAGAATCAATCAGTTGGGGATTGTTTCTCATCCATGATTTCGTGGGGAGTCCTAAGTGGTATCACCACTACCTTTTGATGGAATTCCATCCTTCGTTCAATCGTCTTTTGTGGTTCCCATATTTTGAAAAATGAATTTCGTTTCCCTTTAAAATTCGGTATCTGCCAAACTTGGGGTAATCTTTATTGGGGATTTGACATGTTTAATTACTCTGAATTATGCTGAATAATATCTGCCACTATCTGAGGTCGGTCAATAAAACTATAGGCAACAAACACAAGTTAGAGACCATGACTAGTAAGCCAAGCTCCTACAACTTGCCATGCCAAAAGAAAAGAAGAATGATCTTGTATTGATTTAGGTTTTTTTCTTGACCAAGAAGCAACCTATCTCTAATGCAAAGCCATTCACTTGATCTTTGATCAAGATGAATTAGATTTGAATCAAAGAAGGTTAAGACCCTCATATGTCAAGGCTAACCACCAATCTTTAACTCATTGATCAAAAAGAAGAAAGATGAAGAAGAAGAAGAAGAAGAATGTACATGAATTGAAATTCAAATGAAATATCCAACACACATTGATCAAACATGAATAGAATCAAAATCAATCAATGGTAAACAGAAGCAAGATGAAGCTTAGAAGTCAAGAAACAAATAAAATATTTTTGGTATTTTTGAGAATTAAAATAATACTTGAATTAAAATAATCAAATAAAGGTCAAACTTCAAATCCATTTCAAATCAACTTGGAAAAGTCCAAATGGATCATCCTAAGTTCAACAAGATCAAACAAAGTTTGACAAAAAATTTCATCATTTTTGGAAACCAGAAACTAATTTTAAACAATTAAAAATGAAGAAAATATAACATAATTGAACTAAAATCTCAAATAAATCTCAAATCAATTAAAAAATTGATGAGAATATTTTTCATAAATTCATCATCATTCAAAGATGTTAAGAAAATATTTTTGCATTTTTTGAATATTGGAAACTATTTAAAATGAATTAAAAATAACCAGAAAAGAGAAAATTCACAAAAAATATTAAATGACATCATAAAAAATATTAAAAATCATTTTCAGAAACTAGAATTAAAAAGGGAAATAATGCAATTGGTCCCATATTTTTTTGATTTAAAATGAAGAAGATATGAATTTTTGAAATAAAAGGAAATAAAAGAAAATAAAATGAAATTCAAAAAATGAGAAAAAGCCTGGCGCGTTGGATCTGATTTCATTAAATGAGGTGGCACATCCTACGGTCCTTATGCGCGCGCTCATGGTGATCCAGAGTCAAAGGCGAAACATGCAGCATTATTAAAAGTCATAACATCTAAAGGCCATGATTCAAACAGGAAATAGCAACCAACGATCCAGATGCAATCTGGCATGGGGGACGGTGGTGTACACCACCGTCTTCTCCGGCGATCAAGCCAACTCCGGTGGAATTGTAGGTTTTGAAAAGTTCATTAAAATGCATGATCCTCATATCATTGGAAAGTTGGGGTGATGTACATCACCCCTGTACCATTGGTTTCCACTCAAGATTACTACATGAAGAGAAATCTGAGATGGAAGTTTATGGTGTTCAATCTGAACTTGATCAATTGATGAAATTAAATACACAAATCAACTGCCTCTCACATGAGGACTTAAGAGGAACCAACAAACACAAGAAATGAGCAAGATCCAATGAGTTTCGAATTGAAAAAGTTTGAACAACAACCTTTGAAGTGCAGCTTTCAATGGCAAGATCTCCTCCAATTCTTCGATGTAGCTTGGTCTTGAGATGGAAATGAAGCTAGGCTAAGGAATTGAAGCTCAATAATCAACCAAGGAAGTTGAAAATTGAACTGAAAAATTTGAAGAGAAAATGCAAAATTCCTTTAGGTGAAGGGTGGGATTCCAATTCTGTAGAGTATTAGGCGCCTTAAGGTTGCCAATGAATGAAGCTGAGCACATGCATTTATAGAACAAGGTGATGCAAATCATGGAAAATTCGTGTGCATGTGGAATGAGGGCCTCCATGCATGGGCCTGTACAAGCGCATGGGAGGCCCAAATGCAATTGGTTTAGCATGATAAAGTCACATAGATCAGGTTTGGACGTGTACATGGCATTACAATGGAGTGTGCATGAAGTTTTAACAATGTTTCCATAAATGAACATAAATCTTCATCTCTTTGAAAATGCACTTTACCAAATTGAAACATGGTCATGTGAGTAATGGTTGGAAAGGTCTTGACACGAGGAACAATTGTTATGTTGAACAAAAATCCATTTGGAGTTGGGAAATTAATGAAAACTGATCATAAAGTTCAAGGTGCAAAACATGTATATGGAGATTTAGCCAAAATGGACCAACTTCAAGCACTTCTGTTTCAATTATGAAAACCTCAAATGATAAAACCTTAAACATCAAAGTTGTATATCTTTTCAAGACAATCAATTTGGACTTAAATTTTGCATCATTTAGATTTTTGATAAGAAAGTTATGGGCACTTGAAGTTGGACTTTTTCACATTTCAATGACTTTGGTCCAAAGTGACCTATAATGTTTTGTATTATCACATGTATTTCTTTTAGGATTATGAAATTTTATCCAACATAACAAATGAGGTAGACATATTAAAATTTCCAATGCATTTGATCCCACCTCAAAATCATGAAAAATGAGTGAGTTAGGTCCTTGGGAAGTTGACCCAAAATTAGGATTTCAGTCAAAATGACCTATAATGTTTTGAAATGAATGATGACCTTCCAAGCTTCAAATAAATTTTTAATGAACATGAAAGTTGTTCATATGGTTCTTAAGAACGGTTTTTATCTTGGGGTCATCTTCATTTGACAAACACATAAAAAGTTAGGTCTCGGTGGATTTCAAAATAGTCAGATGAATTGACTGATCAACTTCTCAAGTCCAAACTTCAAATATTGATGAATTGATGATTGAGGACACTCACATAGGCACATATATGCATGAAATGATGAATTAAAGAACTTCCCTTGATTGTATTTTATCATGGGTTGAGGTTGCTTCATGAGCAAGGCATAGTCAATGCACAGATGAATTAGGGTTTCCTTGGGAAAAAATCCTCAAGCCCTTTGGTTTATCTTGATCAAATTGTAATATTGAGATACTTGGGAGGCATATATGATGATTGAGAGCTATGGTAACCAATGTCATGCTTACTTTCAACTTCATCTGGCCATTCTTTGAGCATAAGGGCCTCCTAGGAGCCTTGAATCACATGATTGCTCAAGCTACAAAACAAACAAAGTTAGTGACATATTTTTGTGCTTTTGGTTAGTAAACAAAATAAGAAAAGCAATAATATACAATTCAAGCATGCTTGGTGGTCTCAAACCAACTCACACAAGTCCCAACCCTAGGGTTAAAGAGCCAAGATGCTATGATCCTTGAGGCAAATGCAAGGTGCAATGATATGATGCCATGAGGGATCTTAGGGTCAAAATTAGGGTCTTACAGAACCAAAGATGTTATTTCCCTCTATAACTTTGATCTTCTTTTCCAAGGCGCGAAGCCTTTCTGCAGCGAGATCTGGAAGAACCTTAGGATTTGGTGGATCTGGTATGTAAAAAGCATCATATGGGTCATCTCCTCCCCCTTCAGACCCATGCCGAGCAGACGCATCAGAATGCTCTCCAAAATCTCCATCTTCTTTGTTCCCTACAGGCATATGAACAGAACCCTTATTGGCGCGAGTGAAGCTTTCATCTTGATTGACTAGTCCCGACGTGTCAATGTGACTGTCATTCTTCCTCGTTCCAATTTCTGCCTCTGCAACCCTTTCTCTTTGGGCAATTGCTAGCATAATCTCTAGTAGTTGATCCATCTTCTCTTGGATAGTAGTGATGTTTGTCCTCATGGTGGCTTGGTTGGCTTCTACTTGTTCTATCGTCATCTTATAGTTATAGCGCGTCTCGTATCAGTGTTGATTAGTCAGCGTTATTGAATAGAGGGTGAAAAGTCGTGTAAGTCCTTTTGAGTTTCTTATGGTGAATGATGCATAGTGAGAATGTGAATGTTATGCGTATTTTATTTTCAGGGAATCGTTCGAGTTTCATTAGTCATTAGTAATTTAGAGAAGCAAGACATATCAAAACAGAATAGTAATGAAGCAACTTAAATATTATTCATTCAAGTACATAACATAGGGATCCAAAAGCCCTAATTCAAAATACATCATCAAATAACAGAATACAAAACATATGAAAATTAAGTTGCGGGCTTTCTGGCTTGAAGCTCTTCCAATTCTTTCTTGAATCTCCTCAATAATTCTCTACAGAACAAGATGAAACTGATTATGGCTGGAGGAGTGCTATCTTCTTTCAATTCTGCAACTGCATCCCTCAATTTTCACGGCATGTCCTCAGCTGCCCAATTACAAAATTCCACCAATCCATTGAGCTTTACACGGTACTTATCCCTACCCCCTTGCAAAAAGTCAATGGTCTTCTTAAAGGATTTGTAATCTTCGACCATGTACTCTCTTTCTTTCAACCATATGGAGTTGTCTTGGTGTAGTGACTCTAACTGACTCTTCCAATAACTGGAAGACTCCTTAGCATCCCTTACTTCTTAACACTTTCTTCCCATATTCTGGGTGAGACTCTAGAGGCTTCGGTGGCTATATCCTTAAGTCGGCGTTCTTGATCCGCTTCGGCCTTTGTATGACGAACATAAATAGTGAGCTCTTTTATCTGAGCCCCAAGTGTGTCTCTTATCGTCTTGTTTTCCTGTGTCCAGGTGTCACCAATGCTTATTTTCTTGACACTCCTTCTGGGCTTGCCGCAGTTGACTCTTAAGAGTATCTAGACAAAGGTCAGCTTGTTCTAGTCCCACTTTGATCTTTTTCCTTTTATTCTCCTCTTTGTTAAAATTTTCCGCATTTGCCTGAAGTTGCACTTCCTTTCTCTCAAGTTCCCACTTCATTGCGTTTTTCTCATTGGTGACTTGTTGGAGTTTTAACTTCAACACTTCATTTTCTCTTTCCAGTTTTGCCATGGTGGCCTTGAGTTCATCAACCTCTTCAATAGGGATATGGGTGAGTTTAGGCTCAGGAAGAGGTACAGGTATCTGAGTGACGAATGGCATTTTGATCACCTCCACCCTTTCCTTTACCCAATGAAAATATGGTTCTTTAGTAATCCCATTAACTCTCCCTAAATCAGCTTTTCCTTTTCAATTGACCTTTTTCCAAGCCTCTCTGATCCTTTGGAATAGGCTAGGATTCTCAACCCCCAAGTCAAGCAACAAGAAGGCTTCTAAAGAGCTCGCATATGGAGGACCTTCCATTGGGTACCCAAGTTGTCTTAGTGATAAAATCGGGTTAGAATTGACACGCCCTCGAGTTCCAATGAGTGGTAAATTGGGAAAGTCCCCACAGCTGAATATAATGTCCATGCCAATATATTCTTTAGAATACCAGGAAAGATCTTCGGATCGGAGCAATCCCAACCTCTGAGGCCAACTAGCGTCTGTCAGTTCTACAAAAACACATATCTTTGGAAGATGTTCTAGGAACCACTGGTATAAGAGAGGAGCACAACAATCAATCATTCCCTTCTTTTTGGTGTACCTATGGCTCATGTAATAGTAAACATCAGCTAACAAGGTAGGTACTGGATTTTCGGTGAGGAAAACACCAATAGCAGCCATGTCTATAAAACCATCCATATTTGGGAATAGGATGATGCCATAGATAGCCAAAGCAATAGCAGAGTAACAGGCGTCCCAACTTTCAGCTTTCAATAAGGTATAAGCTCTTTCCAAAAGAAAACTTAGTGAGAACCCTTTAGTATTCCCCTTGACCTCTAGGTTAGCCTCAACTTCTCTCTTGTCCATGTGAAGCGCTTTAGCAATGACTTAGGGTTGCAAAGATTCATCCACCCCTTCAAACAATGGCTTGTTCTTCATGGTAATCCTAACAAGACGCTCAAATTCTTCCAACATTGGTGCTAGCTGGAAATCTTGGAACGTGAAACACCTTAAGGGTAGGTCATAGAATTGGGCCAAGGTGATTAATGATGTATGGTACACTCTTTGGTTAAATATGCTGAGTAAATTGCCATAGTTTTTCCCAAAACTGATTATGTATACTGGGTGAATTTGAGAGACCAAGTCACGCAAGCTTAGATCAGGATCCTTAAACTTGAAAGAGTAAATATTTCTTTTGATTGATTCCATGCTTCTTGAATTCTTGCAATTTATGATGCTCAGATTCCCTGGAAATAAAATAGTATGAATGCCATGTTATAAATAATGTTTTTATGCATGCTCGAAGTATCCCAAACATAGGTAAGTCAACATATGGGCCATAAGAGTGGGTATCTCTGATCACTAGGAAAACCCTTTGGGAAGGCACTAAAGTTGGCAGGTTCCCAGAGTCATCAATTACTATTTAGGAAGGTTATTGCCATGATGAAGGCTCATCCGACAATAACATCCCTAAAAGAGTCTCGTCTAGGTGAGGTTTTCGTATTGTCCCAAAAAGGAAAACTCCTAGTGGGTCCATACTACGCAACTCTCGAGTCCAAGGTTCTAATAAGGTTCTCAGAGTCATAGATCGAGGTTGGAAATATTACTGTAATATAGTAATACGTCAAAGGGATGTCATCTAATTGGGGCTTTCGTATTAACCCAACAAGTCTGAAACTTCTTAGGTTAATACTACACAACCGTCGGTTATAATAGGTTAAAAGGTCCCTAGAGTCATAGATCCAACTTGAAAATATTATCGTCGTGACAAAGACTCGTCGGGCAATAATATCTCAAGAGAATCTACTATAGGCGGGGTCTTCGTATCGTCCCAACAAGGAAGACTCCTTGTGGGCGTCCACTATACAACCACCAACTTAATCTTATGGTTTTTCTCAGACTCGGGTAGAGAGCCTATCTCACAAAGTACCAATAACCAGAGAGCCCCAAATAAGACATAGTCAATAAACCACAACACAATAATTATAACAGACTAATAACAGAATAAAGATAACAAACAAACAAGATTAACACTTAATACATAAATTGAACTAAATTAGGCTTTACTCTCTCTTGCTCGGAGCAATCGTCCCCATCAGAGTCACCATCTGTCGCATCTCGAAAAATACGATTCCTCGCGATGGTCGCGGAAAAAATTATGTTCGAATAGAGTCGCCACCGAACTTTATTCATCCCAATGAAGGAATAGGAAAATATCGATAAAACCTTTAGAAACATAGAACAATGGTCATCACAACCATATTCGGGTTCGGGAGTCGATTACGCAAGGGGAAGGTATTAGCACCCCTCACGTCCGTTGTACTCAACGGGAACCTTTTAGTTTAATTTGCAATTTGAATGTTAGTTTATGTTGTTTGTTTTCTTCGAGTGAATAAAAGATTAAAAATAGAGATGGATGGAAACCTCAGAAGGGTGAAAAGGAAGGTTTTTTATTAGTGTGCTCGCCAAGATCTCGCAATCTCATGCCTACGTATCCTTATGGTGCAATAAGGAAATCAGAGCATTCGTAGTTTGGGGAACTACGATTGGTTGGTATCTTATAGTGAATAACTATTTGGATCGCGTTCTAAAGGCTAAACGTTGACTTGTCTCTCTCGGAGGAGGCTTAAGCACTAGTTTGTTGTGCGCGTTAGAAGGGATTAAACAATGTTCTTTCTGAAAAGAGTTTTGTTCACACGGGGGTGACAAGTTGAGTTAATATGTTTGATTTTTTATTTGATTGGTTTCGATCGCACGGGGGCAAGGACATATAGATTTGATGTGTTAAGATATTTTTGGTTGGATGATGATTACTCGGATAGTCGAGTAAGACAACTCGTATCCTAATAGTCGGGAAAGGGAATAGAAGACTCTAGACCACTTTCTTTCCCTTGTATTGTTTGACCTCTTGCATGATAACTTTCATTTGTGTTTTGTCACATTTGTTAGAGGTTTGCCACAAATTTTATTGAGATTTGTTTGATTATATTAAGAACTTAAAGAGTTGCATTATGAAGTGGAAAAAGGCAAGAGTGAATATTATAAAAAAAGTCATTATTGAGTGATATAAACAAGTGATATATTTCTTTAGTGTAAACACTTAGTGAGTGTTAAGGTATTTCTTTTGTTATTATTTTATATTATTATTATATTGTTCTTGTTATTTATTTGATCATTGTGACACTTGTTGAATTGTTGTGGTTGAAATCATGAGTGAAAGTGAACTAAACACACCTTCCCCTAGAACCGCTTCTCTTGTGGAATATTACAAAACTGTTGAGAACTCAAATGAATTCCTTGAGATAAGAGCTTGTGAATCAAAAAGATGTGAGACCATATCATGGAAGATCTTCTCAAAATGAAGATGATTTTGAAAATGAGGGTGAAATGAGACATAAATATGATGGTGAGAGAAGGAAACATAGAGGTTAGAAGGAAACATATCATGGAATTCTAATGAAGATGAGAATAATCATGCAATCAAGGAAAGTGGATGACAAAGAGGACATGTGAGAGTGCATGAAGCTTATTATGAGAGAAGACATCGTATGAATCATGAAAGGAACCACATAGATTATCATGAAAATACAAAGAGGAATTAAATACATAATGTTACGTATGAAAGTGGCAAGATTAAGTTTCCTTCATTTCATGGTAAACCCAGAAGCATATCACTAATACAAAACAGAACTTTCGTAACACCAATTTTACAACGGTCATTGTTTTAACCGTAATAATAGTTTATATTTGGGCGCTTTTTTATTTTATTTACTAAAGGAGATGTAACAACGGTCATCTAGAACAACCATGGTAAAATATACATGGAGTGAAATGGTTCGAATCCCAACACCAACAATTTGGCTATTTATCATGATAATATTGTGATTGACCTTGTATACCACCATGATTTTTGATTTCAACCATGGTGAAATATGCTACTTATTTATATATAAGCGAAATTATGTCTCGCTTGAGTACATAACAACAGTCTCTCTCAAAACAAAACCCTAACAACTCTTTCACTCGTCTCTCTCAAAACAAAACCCTAACAACTCTTTCACTCGTCTCTCTCATATGGAAACCCCAAAACGAAAACATAACATCAAATCTTAGTCAATGGGTATTTACAGGTTCGTTTTCACTATAGTTTTTTTTTTCAAAATCTGTTTCAATAGCTTGTTTTATAATGTTTGAACTTTCTGTTTGTTTTGACTTACATGTAAGGATGATTATTTCAATAAAGAGAACGAAGCCAAAGATCGTGTTGTAAACTTGTGTCAAAGATCCAGAATGACATCCATTCGAGATAGACACAAGTTTGCGGCTCTAACTTTAGATTCATCCTTACTTCATTATGGACACGCCATTATGGAACACGTATGATACATTTCTGAAGTATTCTATTACTTGATATGTTTGTTGTATCATGATTTTTGTTTATGGTTTGTTGTTGAATATTTTTTATGAATGTTGTTGTTAACATTTGTTTAAAAGATGAATTTATTATATATTATGTGGTTTGAGTGTTTTTCAAATCCCTTACAGAATATATAACTTTTCAAACTACATAAGAAAATTATAATATGATAGATAAAGTTGAATTAGAAAACAAGTACACATTCAATTCTTGACAAGAATTCTTCACAACGTTATCTGCATGTTGTTCTTTGACAGTTACAACTTGGTGTATTGATTGTAGTTCTTCATCCACCCCTCTCTCCATCTCTAAGTTTGTTTGCAAAATATCATTTACTTTACAAATAAAATTAGAGACGGAGAGAAAGGTGGTTGAAGAACTACAATCACAAACCAAATTCTAACTTTTAAAGAGAAAAATGCGGATAAGGAGTTGAAGAACTCTTGTCAAGCATTAAACGTGAACTTGTTCTTCTAATATAACATAATTTGTCATATTATAATGTTCTAGTGCAAATTGAAAGGTTATATGTTTAGTGAGCATTAGAGAAATAAACATTCCACATAATTTATAATAAACTCAGGTGTATATATCACAACAATTGTTTAATATAACCGTTGTTAAATATTATGCATTAAACAATATAACAACGATTATTTAAAGTAACTATTGTGATAGGTAGCGCGCTATATAAATACAATCACGGTTGCACGACCGTGGTGGAAAGCATCATACATATAATTACACCTTACCTCACAATGATAGGTTCAACGTGATGGTATCATTTTGCCAACTGTTGTGATATGTGTTGTCGTGGCTGGAAAAATGACAGAGTCGCCACCATCCTTTATTTGTTCCTAAGGAACAGGGAAATAATGCTAAAACCTAATAGTTAAGAGTAAGAGACTAGGTTTGGGAGTCAGTTAAGTAAGGGGAAGGTGTTATGCACCTCTTACCTCCATTGTATTCAATGGAATCCTCCTACAATTCTAGGGCTAGTGTTGTTTCTAAAGTGTTTGCTTTAATATTTATTTATTATTTATTATTTATTTATTTACAGAAGGTATTACTTTTAAATGGACGAGAGACCCAAAAATATTTTTCATAATTGTACTCGCTAGAGTTTACAACTCTATGCCTACGTACCTTCGCATTAGGCGAGCGATCAGAGTACCGTAGTTCTTCTTGAAAATGTTGTTTGGTTGGTTGTTTTTATCCCTTGAAATTTTTCACGCCTCGGGGACGGAGAAGTAATTGATTTTGAAAAGTGCCTCAATACACTAGGGTAGAGGTCTTACGATTTGAAGTGAGTTCAAATTGATTTTATCCCTTTTATCCCATGCAAAAATAGTATTTTAATTTATTTAAGAAAATAATTTAGGAGTCATAATTAGATATTAGACATAACCCTTTATCCCGATTTTATCCCCGATTTTATTCCTTGAAAATCCTAGACTTTTAGACAATGTTTTATCCCATATTTGTATCCCTTGTTTTTATCCATTATTATCCCTTATTCAAATTGTAAAAATTTAATTTGATTAAGAAAATTAAATTAAATAAGATGCAATTTAACATATCCCTTATCCTGATTTTATCCCTTAGTTAATTTACCAAAATATGATGAATATTTTAGTTTTAGAAAATAAACCCATAACAATATTCGATGATTATAAAATAACAAAATATCATATTCTTGATTATTTATCCGTAAAATCCTAAAAATATATCCCACAATTTTATCTCATATTATCCCTAAAATTATCTCATAATTTTATCCCATAAATTTTTATCCCTTAAAATCCAAGGGTTTTATCTCATAACCTTAACCAAAGTGTTATATCCCTTATCTCTAATTATTTAAATTTTTATCCTTAAAACCATGAGGTTTTATCCCATAAAATTATCCCATATTATCCCTAAAATTATCCAAATTAATTATTTGTAATTATACCAACTCAAGTATTATATCCCTTATCTCTAATTTTTTTATCCCAAATTTCTATCCCATAATCATCCATATAACTTTATATTATTTACGATTAAAAAATGAAAAAATATCTTGTCAGGTACATAGTGCGTACAAACCGAGTCTTGCCTACTGGGGTATGATTTGGTATTCCTTATAGATACAATACAAGGCTTTTCAAACTTTCACACATTTTAATAATTAGTTGAAATAATTATAAAAACTAATGTAAGTTATATACAAATATACTTAATTCATAAAAAATGTTAAACAAAGTTTCGAAGCAATTATAATAACAAAATATGTATATTAAGGTGTGAAAAAAAGAACCAACCTACGGGATCGATGTCTATCCCGGTGAACCAAATTATTAAGTTTTTGAACTCCCTTCTTATGTGTTTGATTCGATCTTTTCCTTCTTCCTTTTTCTTTTGTCTTTGAACTGATCTTCCCCTTTTGCGAATAGGTGCCGAAAGAAATTTTATGATATGTATCTTGTGAATTATCGTTCTCTGTCTTTCCCCCTTTTATGGTGAATTTTAATCCAATTTATAAGAGAATTGGAATTAAATAGTGTTAATTGTTTTGACATTCTTTCCCACTTTGAATTAGGGAAGCAATTAAATGAGTTTGAATTGGATTAAAAGAGATTCAATTTTTTTATTTATTTTGAGCTTATTATAAACTTGAAAATTGGGATATGAATTTTGATGGAGATTGGGATATTCAGGAAACATATTCTTAGATTTGGAAATTTGGGAATTTCACTTTAATTTTGGAGTAATGATAATAATAATATGTATTTTAGGGGTTTATTTTTATAATGATAATAACTAGCGAATTTAATAATAGTAAAAAGAACTTTTTTATAATAATGGAAACATTTTATTAATTATATTATTTTTATTTTTATTAAAAAATATTAATTTTAACTTATCAATATGTATCAAATATATATTTGTCTTTGTCTCGTATATAAATTATGCATGACAACAAAATCTATAAAAAAACTATTTTTTTAGTAATATTTAAAATTTAGAGTTAAGGTTTATTATAAATGTTCTTATTGTTATATGAATTTTATTAAAAATTTAAATTTATTTATATCTTAATTCTAATACATTTTTTTTTCGATGTACAACGATCATTAATTAAATAATTTGTAAACGATATTATAAATTAATACAATAAAAGTATAATATTATTAATTTATTATTATGGTAAATAAAATGTAAAACACTCTATAAAAAAACATTTTACGACTTGAAATTCAATTTTAAACGTCATATAAATCTATTCTATTTGATGATAACACTTTTTTTGGAAGTATTGGGACCTCTAATAATAATAATAACATAAGAATGAATTCTATAATAATTTATAATGATTCATAATTTTATTCTAGTTTGGTTTGGAAAGCCTTTGAATGACTTGATTTTGGTTTAAATTTGGGATATGTTTTTTTTAGAATGTAAACCATGTGATATATTGAGATATATGTGATAAGATTTGTTCTAGTTTTGGATTAAAATCATATACTTGAAATCGTGTACTAAATTTGGAGTATTTGAGATTTTGGGATCTTTTTATTAACAATAATAATAATGCAAATTAATACCTATTAATCAATCACTAAATTGATAATAATTAACTTAATAACAAAATCTTTTGAAAATAAATAATAGTATTAAAAGTAATAATATATACATATATTTTTTTTGATTTTCTTGGTTTATTAGGAATTTAATAGAACGATTCCAATTTTATCAACTTTTGGATTTTTTTTTTCTTTTTTTTAAAATTAATTTTGGGATTTTAAAAATAAAATAAAAATAAAAATAAAAATAAAGATAAAAAAGTGAAAAATTTGATAATAATAAAAAATGAAAAATAAAAATAAATAAATATGCAATTTTTTTCTCTAATAATAACAATATACTAGTACTATAAAGATTTTTTTTTTTATATTTTTAGTAACCAAATTGATTAAAACTTAAATTAAAATAGTATCATATTAATTAGAACGAAATTAATTTAATTAAATCTAATAAATAAACTGCATTTAAAATAAAATATTTTTATTATTTTATGCGTAAAATCATGGTTTTAATGAAAAATTAATATATTTTTTTAAAAATGCATAATAACAAAAAAATAAAAATTAATAATAAAACATAAAAATAAAATTTTTGTGATTTTTTTTTTGTAATTTTGAAAACAAAATAGCGATAAAGTTAAAAGCAAATAAAAAGGGAAAAATACAAAAAAAAAAGATGGAAAATATAAGATTTGAACTCATGACCTTATGCTTGCATTCCTTACATGTGCTCTTTTATCAAGTGTGTCATTTCATTTATTTGAAATAAAATGGTGCTAGAAAACATGTGAAGGGTGGACAAACTTTGGGGTACGACATGTGTTTTTCGTAGTAGTGTATCTTGATTGGGAGCTTAAGATAGACCAATTGTTTGAAGCTCGCCACATTAGATAAGAAAAAAGAGTTAAGTTACCTTGGAATATAAGGATCACGCCTTACTTTGTTGGGACCAAAATGTCAAGGAGAGAAGGAGAGAAGGAGATGTGGTGCTAGGCAACTTGATGATTGGGATGAATTAAATGCAATTTTGAGAAAAAGATATGTACCATTATCAAAGGGATCTGGATCAAAAATTCCAAAGGATGAAGTAAGGTTTCAAGAATGTGGAGGAATATTATAGGGACTTTGAGAATTTGATCTAACATAAAAACTTGTTATCTTAGGCACCATAACTTTAGTTGTGTGCATGTTAGGCACCACGTATTTTTATTTTACATTATATATATGTCTTTTATTTGTATTTGATTTGGTAATTTTGGAAATAGAAAAATAACACTTTGTGTTAGTCTGAAGAAATCCTCTCTACGGTTTTTCTTTGAAATAAACTTGAATCTTATCAAAAATCTTTTATTCTTGTGGTGATTCTACATTGATCTTATCATTTATGGAGTATGGTGATTTCTTCCATTTCTTTCCTACTCCATATTTTATTGTTTGCGTTTCTTTATTTGCTAATTTGCTGGAGTCATATAATTTAATTAGATCTTCAAATTCTACCGAAGCACTCAAATGGAGTCATATAAGTTGATTCGATCTTCAAATTCTATAGAAGTACTCAGATTTATATCATAAGATTGCGGTGGTTAAGATTGACAAGGATGATTTAAAGGGTTTTATTGTTGATACTATAGATGTTTCATGTGAAGAGATGGGTGAGTATTATTCTCATTGATAAAAAAAATCATACAAACAGACAAGTGGTTCTTATCTAAGAACTATTAGTTGTTTAAAATTTTTTGGAAAAATCTAAAAGTATAACATATTTCTATTTTTATTTAATTGAGGCAGTTACTGTTGGTTTTGCATAGTATTCTTGAATTGGAACCTTCTATTTCCGACAAAATGCAAGTAATACAAAAGTTGTATTAGACAAATTACACATAACTTGTCACACAAGAAAAATAGGAAAAATAAAACGCCTATTTGACGTCATCAAATGAACAACACATTATTTGTGGCACCACAAAACATTGATTAGATTTGTGCCAAGTGATTGATATCAAAAGGGTAAGCATCGGATGCAGATTGAGCATTGTAAGCTCTTTTACCAATAACTGTGTTTCCAGCTTCTGTTGGATGAAATGCATCCCAAAACAAGTAACCATTTCTATCCCTACATGCAGGTTGTAGGGGCAGACATGTAATTTGACCATTGTTCCTTCCCACACCACAACATCCAGCATTTGTTACTCTGAAGCCATAGGCTGATGGGTTGTTTATGATGTCTCCAAAGATACCATAAACATTTACATAGATGAATCTTGCATTAGGAAATTGGTTATTGAATTGATCAACAAGAGATTTTAATCCATTGTTGAATAATTGATTTGCAGAATTGATTCTAGCAACACATGTTCTACCATCAGGGCTGTTTTGAGCCAATTCACTTGGACTGCAACCTATTTGACCAACTCCAAATAATGCCATTTTTCTTGCTCCGTAGTTATATAGAATCTGAATCACAAACACAAAAGTTGAGCATATTATTACTACACAACGAAAAAGAAAACAAGGGAGTAACTAACCCTGAGCTGTTGAGCATATGCTTGAAGAAGAACATCAGCATACTGTTGTGGCGTGAATTGTCTACTGCTAGAATAGATTTGAGGCATGAAATAGTTGTTAAGGTAATCATTACTTCCCAATCCAATTGTATAAATGCATTTGCTTAGATAATTTGCAGTTGTAGTCTCATCTCCAAAATTATTTACTAACTGAGACACTGTCCTTTGGTAATTTACCACTTGACCTCTAAAACTAATTCTTTGTCCCTACAAATTAGAAACAATGTTGTTAGAAAAATGATTAAAAAAAATGTGAGATTAGAATGAAAAATAGGTACCAATTGTTGTCCAGTTTCCTCTCTAATTCCAGCAGCTGCGGAAGCATAATTGACTCCTCTGAGTATGTCTCGGCCTCTAGCGGATGCATAAGAAGATATGTAACCGTTGAATCCCAATTGCTCAGCTGTTAGACAAGACAATTATTTACTTGCATTTCATGCATATTCAGTTATTCACCAAATAAAAAAGCAGAATCTGACTCACCAATTACATCAACAGAAGTTTTGCCATTAGAAAATCTTCCAGTTGGTCCGGCAGGAAAGTCAATTCCATAAGGAGCGTAATTAGCTTTAGCTATAGAAGTCAGCTGGTTGTTGTTACCATTATCAACCAAAGAGTCTCCAAATATGAAATAGCAAGGTACTTGTTGTTGTGCATAATTTCCAATTCCATAACTCAAAACTAACGCCACTAATACTATCCATGTATTCATTATAGAGAGTGTGTTGTGTGTCATTGAAGCTAGAAAATTTGGGGAAAGTAATTGTTATGGAAAATGGAGTGTGAGAGAGTATGAATGAGAAAGATGGATTGGATGATCAAAATGTGAAATGAGGAAAGCTATATATGTAGTGATCGAAGAGGAAGAGATATGGGCTAAAGCTTTAAGGCTTTTAGGTACAGTTGAAGATATTTTGCTAGGAAAAAGCTAGCATTAAATTTACGCGTATACTATTTGTTTCTCTTTTTTCGTTGTGAAATTATTATTGCAATTTGTATTCCTGGAAACACTAAAAGAAATTAGATAGGATCTATAATTAAGTTTTATTCTAAGTGTTAACGAATTTGAAAATTTGAAATTATTAGTTGTTAGGAATTTCATGTTAAAAAAGTTGAACTAGAATACAGAATTAGAGTGTAGTAGATTATTCAGTTATGCTATTCATACACTATTTTTTACATAAAATACATACACCGTATACATTATACGGTGAACAGTGTTTTTTTAAAATAAAAAAATAATAATTATGAACCGTACGTGAACATCAGTATATAAACAGTAATCGTGAACAATACCTTTAAAGTAATGAAATAAAGTTAATTAATAAAATGTAAAAAGTTGGTTAATAAAATGACGAAGTTGGTTAATACACGTCAAGATATTAAAAATAATTTTTACTAAGACACCAAAGTTGACTAATAAAAAGTAAAAAGTTGGTTAATAAAATTATGAAGTTGGTTAATAAACGTTCAGTTGTCCAAACAAATTTTGAGCAATCATCAAAGTTGGTTAATACAATATAAAAAGTTGGTTAATAAAATTATAAAATTGGTTAATCACACAATTTTATATCAATATCATTTAATTTAAAAATTAAAAAAATAAAAAAATAATATTTTTTAATATTCTATTTTTAAAAATATATATTATTATAATATTTCACCGTTCACCGTATCAGTGAACAATGAAATACGGGTGTAGGTGTAGATTTTAGTGTAGGAATATCATTTCTCAAGATTATTTAATGAAGATAAGTAATGGCTAATAGACATGAGAATTATTTTAACTGCTATCTCTATTATAAATAATATTTTTTATGATAAACCTTTCACTTCGACTCACCAATAATTGAGGTATATGTCTCTGTAGCGCCATCATTTCTTAAAAAATATATACAATATATACTTTCAATTATTATCTAAACCGAATAAATATAATTACGATGAAGCTCGCTTCGAATTCCAAATATTATATTTTATGGTTTTTTAATTGTTTTAGGGTCACATGGAGTCTTTCCCTTTTTCTTTTTTTTATTATTAATTTTTTTTTGTATTACTCTCGGTGATATTGGCCAATCAAGGGGTAATACCTTTGCATCAATTTTTTAAAATATATATTTTTATATTATTTTTAATTATTAATTAATCTATTACCTCAATTGCATCTTAATATCGACGGGATAGTTAATTTAAATAAATTCTTAGAATATGACGCTATTTGAGGCATTTATATATATTTTTTATTTTTAATTGATGTGTTCTCTCCGTTTTTCCTAAAAATCGACGTGTTTGATCTTTTCCATGAATACTTCATAGAACTAGACTCTAACTTTTCATTTACATATTAACAAACATTCTAAATTCACCGTCATTCTCTTCCAAAAAATCCTAGGCGATTTTCATCAAAACTCGAAGATAGACTCTTTTCAACGTCAACTATTCCAACACTAACTCGAACATAATCTCTTTTCAAAATTCGTTGAAGCTTCATCATCATGTTTAAGGTACGTAACTCACCACTAAAATGTTCATCTCTTATAGAAATGTTCATCTCTCACCACTGAAATGTTCTTTCAACTGTTGTTAGAAATGGCAACGAAATGCATAAAAATTAACGGCTTACAAAACTTTAACATAACTGTTAATTTTGATCATTTTCTTTAACATATCAAATAATTTTCGATTGATGTTAAATTTTATAGATATGATATATATATGATAATACCTTTTAATGCAACGGTGGATTTTGTTATAGAGATGTGTAATGAAGAGTTATTGAATGTGTCATGTTACTAAGTTTGACACCTTGTTGATAATAAATAGATTTTTTCACAATATATTGTTAATTGGATTGTTAATGATATTCTTGCAGGTAGAGCCGATCCTGACTTTTTAGAGGCACGTGACAAATAATAAAAATGGACCCTTAATAAAAAATACAATTTAAAAAAAAAAAAGAACAACCTTGTATTCGTCAAATAAAAAGATGTTACTGCACTCACTTCTCTACCAAATTCTTGTATTCATTAGCGTCGACATTAACTATAACTAAATCTTCCTCCAACCTGAATACTGCAAAACCCTTTTCACAAGTCTAAATAAATAGTATAAACAATATTATGATCAACCTTGATATAGTTAATCATAAGGGAAAGTTACCAAATTAAGATTATAAATTAGTTATGGTAGAAGTTTTATACAAGATAATATTCTTACATAAACAAGAGCCTTGCAAGGACCATACCTAAGTACAATAACAAATTTGTCAAGAAAATAAGATTCAGAAACATTGAAAAAAGTATCATATCATAAGGTTACAAAACACCGAGTTAATTTATACATACCATGGTGCATAAAACTCCACTGGAACATCTTTTGTTTCATTTAAGACAACCATGTCAAAGTCATCAGGGGAGAAAACCACCACATTAGATGGAAGAGAAAGTATTTTTACGTTGATATCTACATTAACAATATATTTTATACTAATGATAAAAAAATCAAATATCGACGCTAACATAATGAAATTTAAAAACATTCAAAATGATATGACTAGATGCCCTTAGTCTTTTCAAAATGATATGAATAGATGCCCTCACCCGACCAGAATACTCAGGGACATCTAATGTCCGACTAAGTATGCCCTTAGTATCATCGGGAGATAAAGACTGAGATAGCTCCTCCTGAAAAATCAGATGAATACCGTATACTTGTCAAATATTTGTGTATAAAAATGTTATTCAATTAATGAAAAAATATTATACTTACACATTTCTGGTATACGTGTAAAACTTCTTCTTGAGGAACTCCAGATTTGCCCACACGGGCTTCCTTCCATAAAACATGTGCAGGAAGAGATGTTTCTGAACTTTCCTCCTTCTGCAGCTACACATTAAGTCATACAATTTGATCAGATAAAACTAATATATGATGAACAAATTTGTTATCGCAATTTATAAATACTTACCATGGATTGTTCTAAGCGTCCATATCCGACACGTCCTTTTCGGTACGGATATGCGGGACTTGATGCTCTTTCCCGATTTGTAGCACTTATTCTTTGGAAAACCGGGTCTTGTCTTTTGGATTTGAAAGCTTCCCATTCTTCAGCCAATATCAAACTTTCATATTTTTTAGGAAGCTCCGCATCCACAAAATTACCATCCGCATCCTTAAGGAACTTGGATGATAAAAATGTCTGAAACCCTCTTAGAAGCTTTCCGGCCAATTTCATACAAAAACCTCTTCTTTCTTCTTAGATGTTAAAACATCGCTAAGAAAAACATACAGATTGATAGTTAGTATCGGTAATTGAAAAAACATAATTGATACCGTATAATTAAGGGCCAAATGATTGTACCTTTATCTCACTCCAAATTTTTTCTTTGGACTCATTCAGCTCTTTGTTTCTCCAATCATCACATGTAATGGGAATTTCATTCCTTACTAGTGCACCGATAAAACTAGTTAAGGTATGCCCATTAGGTTCTATAAGCTGTCCCTGGTTGTTCCAATAGACATCTAGTATGATGCCTCGAGATCTTCCTTGGACCACCCTTCTCATTACTGTGATGCCTCTTCGAATTTCTTCTTCCGCGGATACTTTTTTACTAACTTCCTCATGTTGGTCATCAGCCATGTCTAACCTGTAATAAACCAAGGAAACCATCAAATATCAAATATAACTTATAATCAAAGCAATTGAAAACAAAAATATAATGAAATCATGCATTATCACATATAACTTATAATCAAAACAATTGAAAAAAAAAATATGACTCAAATCACTAACATCTCTTTCTTTTCTTTGTTGGAATATTAATCACTTGTTTCTTAGCAATGCGTACGGATGAATTGATCCAAATTCCCTCATTATGATCGTTTCTTATATATGACTCATCCGATATAAGATCCTCAACGTCATCATTTCTATTCAACTCATTCCGTCTAATGCATGACTCATTCTCAACATCAATATCACATTGATCGACACCGCTATCATCAGTCACTTTGTTAGAGAAAAGCACTATAGACCATTTTGTACTCTTCGGGTCATTCACATAGAACACTTGTTTAGCTTGAGATGCTAGAATAAAAGGTTCATCTTTGTACCCCACCCTAGTAAGATCAACTTGCAAAAATCCAGACTTATCCATTCGTATGCCACTACTATTCACCCACTTGCAACCAAAGATGGGAATCTGAAACTTCTCGTAATCAAACACCCAAATGTGCTCAATAACTCCAAAATATGACAAATTTGCATATTTGGGGTTTAAGTCCTTCATACTTGATATATGCATTGCTTCAGCTAGCACGGTGACACCACTATTTTGCATAGTACTCTTATCATCTTGTTCTTTGGTATAAAATGTGTATCCATTAATTGAATATGCGCTATGAGAAAACACATGCAAACTTGGACCATATGCCAAACATCTCAACATTTCTGTTACCGAAGAAGGATCTGAAGAACGCTTCAAATAAATATGATCCTTCAACCATTGTATGAAACTTTGATTGTGCTCTATAACTATCCAATTTTCATTTCTGTTCGGATTTAACCTTCGGAGTACATCCTTGTGCATTTCAACATATGGCTCAACCTCATTATTATTGTGCAGAACATACAAATGAACTTGATCCCGTTCATCCCTTGATATTGTCACAATTTTATTCCCAATTAATTTTTTACCTTCCATTTTGTCGAAAATCTGAGCTCTGGGGAGTCCAATCGATTGAACGTTAGACAAATATTCAGTACAAAACTCAACAGCTTCTTCAACAATGTATCGTTCAACAATACAACCCTCTGGTCGACTTCGGGATTTCACGTACCCTTTTAATATTTTCATATACCGTTCAGCAGGGTACATCCATCTCATATAAGCTGGTCCACACAACTGTGTCTCTTTCACAAGATGAACAACTAAATGAACCATTATGTCAAAAAAAGACGGAGGAAAATACATTTCAAGCTCACACAAGGTAATTACAATCTCTTTTTGTAGTGTTGGTAAGATCTCGGGATCGATCACCTTACTACAAATTGACCTAAAGAAAAAACACAATTTAGTTATGGCACTTCTTACTTTTTCTGGCAAAATAGAACGTATACCTATCGGTAGAAAATGTTCCATTATAACATGGCAATCATGTGTCTTCAAATTCTTCAACTTGAGGTCTTTCATAGAAACAAGTCTTCTGATATCAGATGAGTATCCTTCTGGAACCTTAACTTCACTCAGAGACTTACACAAAATTTTTTTCTCCTTTCTAGATAAAGTAAAAGCAGCAGGTGGTAGATATGTTCGTCTTCCTTTCTTCACGGGTGCTAATTCAGTTCTCATTCCCATTTTTAACATGTCCTCCCTTGCTTTAAGGCCATCCTTAGACTTGCCTTTTATATTGAGTAATGTACCGATAACACTTTCAAATACGTTTTTTTCAATATGCATAACATCGAGAAAATGTCTCACGTACAAAGACTTCCAATATGGCAATTCAAAAAATATCGACCTTTTCTTCCACCCACCTTTCACAATCTTATGTGCAAAAGGCTTGCCAAACTCAGTACGCACATCTTTCACCTTTTCAAAAACTTGTTCACCTGACAATGCGGGTGGAGCTCTACGATGTTCGGTGTCTCCATTGAATGCTTTTCTCCACCCACGGTAGTGATGTTTAGAATGTAAGAATCTACGATGACCGAGAAACACATTCTTCTGGCAAAGTTCCAATCGAATCGTATCGGTTCCGTCTTCACAAACAGGACACGCACGTTGACCTTTAATGCTATACCCAGATAGATTCTCGTATGCTGGAAAATCATTAATTGTGCCAAACAACATCGCCCTCAAATTGAAACTTTCTTTCCTATATCCATCATAAACCTCCACATCGTTCTCCCACAAAATCTTTAAATCTTCGATCAGAGGTGTCAAGTATACGTCTATGTCATTCCCTGGTTGTTTAGGCCCAGAGATTAACATAGATAACATCATGTACTTACGCTTCATACATAGCCACGAAGGTAGGTTATAAATCATAAGAATCACAGGCCATGTGGTATGTGAGATACTTTGAAGACCATGTGGGTTCATTCCATCAGTAGATAATGCCAATCGAAGGTTTCTTGCTTCTGATCCAAACTCAGGATAATCATTATCAATCTTCGACCACTGTGGTGAATCAGCCGGATGCCGATACTTTCCATCAATAATTCTTTCATCTGCATGCCAAGTAAGATGTCTTGCATCGGTTTCACTACGAAACATGCGCCTAAATCTCGGAATTATCGGAAAATACCATAAGACTTTTGCGGGAGATAATCTTTTCTTATATCGAGACAAACCGCATTTAGGGCACTCAGTTAACATTGCATATTCGTTACGAAACAAAACGCAATCGTTAGGACAAGCATGTATCTTATCATAGCTCATGCCAATAGAGCACAACATTTTTTTTGCCTCATAGGTTCGATTAGGAAGAACATTATCATCCGGTAGCATTTCTCTCATAAGGGCCAACAACTCTGTGAAACTTTTATCCGACCATCCATTGCCCGCCTTTAAGTTGTACAACTTTAATACCGCAGAAAGTCTTGAGAATTTAGTGCAACCTTTGTACAACGGTTTCTCTGCATCGCTTACCATCCTCTCAAACATTTCAGGACAATCATGAAGATCTTCTTCCAGTGCTTCTACAATCTCTTCAACTCGATCACAATCGTATGTTTCCGTGTCTTTGTCGTATGAAGCATAGGTCGTATTACTTTTTCCACTCGATTCAACATTCTCGTTAATTTTCTCACCATGAAATATCCAACACTGATAACTTTGATCAATTCCATGCCTCAGCAAATGCGATTTCAATCCATGTGCGTCAACCTTACCAATATAACAACAACGCAAGCAAGGACAATGCATTCGTCTGGGGTTTTCAGCGTGTTGAACAGCATACTTAACGAATTCCAAAACCCCACTCTCGTACTCTTTGGTCATTCGATCGGCACAGATCCATGTTTTATCCATGGTTTTCCTACTTATTAAAGTAAACAATTAATCCAGACGAAAATACATAACTAAGGTAGTATCTTTGAATATCCTAACAATTATAAAGTTCAATTCATTTTAAACTTCAAAAACCTATACATAACCAATGTTAATATAAACTTCAATAACGTATCCGATACGCCAATATACCAACTTTAATTACCTCATCACTTTCATTTTTTATATTACAAGAATAAAACTTTTTCTATTACAATATACCTATAACTATACCTATAACTATATTAGAGTTCGTTCAATCATTTTATGGGAGAAATCTTGTTCCTTTAGAATGAAAGTGAGATGAACAACACTTTCACAGTTAAAAAGAAAAAAAACTACCTATTCAATATTTTAGAATCCAAAAGTTGTGGTATGACAGATTTTAAAGTGATACCCTATTAAATTTTAATGTAATAAAAATAAATTTAGAAAAAGTGAAGTTATAAACCCAAATTTCTAGATTTTGAATACAAGAGAAGCTCAACATTTTCTCACTGTGCGTGCTTCATAAATTGGAAGTAAAAATTACATGAGATGTGAATAGTCGCAAATTTAAATTTGATCATTGTGTCTTTGTCTTAGGACTGACCCCCAATATATGACACAACGAGAAAATTAGCAAATTATCAATATAAATCCAAATATCTCATATATTGATGATATTTAGGACTCCTCCACAAACACGACTTATAATAATCACAAAGACACACGCCTTTTTCAGAAGTGCTTCCACTCATGTTAATATTTAGAAATTTTACATTTGCCCACAAATTGACAGCAATATACACTGCATATTTCAAATAACCAATGTCCATTTAGATCCATTGACATATCCAATTGAGGAAACTGAGTGCAATGTAAAAAGCAATTTGAAAAGCTGTATAAAAGCCACAGTTGAAAAACAGCACAAAAGTCAAAAACCAGTTGCAAGTGAAAACGACAACCCCCAGCTGCCAAAACGCAGTAGTAGTAAAACACAACTTGATGAACGCAAACAGTGTGAACAGTATAAAAACTCAAGCCAAACCAGAAAACGACAACCAAACTCAATCCTTGAACCACCTTAAAGGCAAACTTATTCATATGAACTTTTACTCATCGTAACAAGAAATCATGAATTCTCAACAAATAATATCAACTTGCAAGTATGTTAATATCATTAGAAACATGTTCAGCTAAAAACCAAGACAACCAAACTCATTGTGACATTTCAACAAACACCTTGTTTGCAAAATCAAAGCATATACCAAAAGAATAGCTAACTCAAGAAACATCAAAACCACATGAAAGAGAGTGTATGAGGTTTACCTGACACAGGAAGCTAAAGGAAGAGGGAGAGAGAACGAGAAAGATGCAGCGGTGCTGCTGATTTTGGCAGAGCTGGATGACGGCGAATCGGCTTGTGTGTGGGTTCTCTGGAGGGAAAACAAAAAGAACTGAGAACGAAAATAGAAGTCTGAAATTTAATTTTAATTAGACCTTAGACAGCGCTTTTGTGGAAAGCGCTTTCTAAGATATGCCTTAGACAGCGCTTTCCAAAAGCGCTTTCTAAACCCCCACCTTAGACAGCGCTTTTGGTTTTAATTTTTTTTTAATTGAAAGACTTTAAACAGCGCTTTCTCAAAAGCGCTGACTAAGGTCTATATTTAAAAGCGCTTTCTAAAAGCGCTGTCTAAGGGGGGGTCTTAGACAGCGCTTTCTAAAAGCGCTGTCTAAGACCCCCCCCCCCCTTAGACAGCGCTTTCATTATTTTTTTAGAACATTTTCCGTGTTTTATTTTTATTTTAACCTTAGACAGCGCTTTCTTTTAAAAGCGCTGTCTAAGATGCGCTGTTAAAAAATCTTTTTGGCGTAGTGGAAAGAAAGAATGATTTTATGCTAAAGATTCTTGAAAAAGCATACAAGAATCTTCTATATAATTCACGCAAATACCTCATTCCAAAACCAGCAAGAGCCTCAGCGGTATGCGCGCATTCAATATCGTATACGACACAAACATCGTACACGACATCGACACGTGAAGAACATTAAATTTTTAATTTTATTTTATTTTTTATATTTTTTATTTATCTTTAAATAGTTTGCATCATTACTAACATTTATCATAATAATAAAAAATAACTATGCAATACTAATTAAATAAGTATAACAAGGATTGAACCCATAATATTTACCATGTTTAAAAATCAATCTTCTGTCGCTTGATCAATGAGAAATTCATATTTATATATCTTTAAATTTTTTACATCATTACTAACATTTATCATGATTATAATAAAAAAAACTATGCAATACTAATTAAATAAATATATCAAGGATTGAACCCACTATCTTTACCACCATGTTTAAAAATCAATTTCTTACTATTTGATCAATGAGAAATTCATATTTATTTCTATTTTATAATTTATTTTTACATATCATTAAATATATATTTTGCTTTTTAATAAAAAAATGAACCCCCTAATTTATAGACCTTAAACTAAGGAATATCTTGCATTTCTCAAGACCGGCACTGCTTGCATCATACAGCCTAAAAAGCCAGCGAAATGATATTTTTTTTTTATAGAAAAAAGCCAGCACTATAAAAGCTCATGTGCATCAAATTTCCAATCAGTTTCATACTTTGACACTTTCTCAGTATAGAGATGTTAATAAATGCTGGTGTAGATTTCGCCATCATATTAATTGGGCATGTAGCAATTGTATCAATTTTTAACTAAAAATGGAAAATACTATTCCTTTCATTTTTAACAGTCATATTTTTAAAGAAAAAATTGATTTTATTTCATTATTCTTAAAATTCAGTGTAACATTAATAATATAATGTAATTTCACACTTCATTGGCCACAAGACATAATAATTGATGCAAGTTTCCCTGTTGACCCATTTTTAACAGGAAGGAAAATCATGATAAACACAACAAATAAAATGCAAAAACAATAAGAACGGTTTTAATGAGAAAATTTAATAAAAATGCTAATAGATTTAAAATTAAATCTAAAATCTAAAGCATGAAAATCTTTTGAATATTTTGTGAGACTTCAAAATCTTTTTTAAATATTTATCTGTTGGGCTGTTTTAACTAATAAATAGATTTATAATAAAATCTTAGTTTCTTTATTTAAAAATAAAAAAATAAAAGAGTTAAATCTAACCATGAAATAAATTATGTAATAAGATTATATTAGTTGGGCTAGTCTATTTTCATGCACTTTTTGATAAATGAAAAAGAAGGAAGAAAGTTACTTTTCATGCACTTTTTGATAAATGAAAAAGAAGGAAGAAAGTTAGAGATTTAGGAGTACATTGCCATGCCCTAATATGAATGGTCGGTAGAATCCTTTGAATTTGTCAACTAGCATTAAATGTTGTTTATATGAAAAGAATAAAGTTTTAATTTTGTCTAAAAATACCATTCTCGATTTTAATTTAAATTTTAAAAAGAAAAATACTAGCGTTTTCCTTAATGGTATAATATTAAAATATATATATAAAGTATATGTTAATTCTTAAAATATTTAAAGTTGTTTTTACATACAGTTTTTTATATGCATAGTTTTGAGTTTTTTTGGTATACCTTTAAAATACAGTTTCTTAAAATAATAATTTTTAAAATATATAAAAAGTATATCACTAATTAATATCTGTTTACAAAAAGTCCACGGTCTATGGAGCAACTTGTCATTGACATTCATGTCGGCAAAATGATTGTATTACTACTTCAACTGAACTGCAGCACATGATCGATCATCCTAGTCAACATAAAGTGTGGATATAGGATTCACACAAGAGTTTTCTGTACTATTTTGGTGTTTAGCTAGTTTCATAAATCCACAACACAAATGTCAATTAAGAAATAAGGAAAAAATTAGATATTAATATATAAATTTTATAAAGTCCTTAGATAACTAAATTATAATAAATTATAATTGGAAATAAAAAGTCATTGTGATTTTTGAATTTAAAAATTGATCTTTTATAAGTTAAGTTACTTTATTAGACAAATTACAGAAATATAAGACTAAGTTGAAAAGTTAAAAAGGATAAGTGAAAATGAAGAAGAAAAATTCTGCACTCAAAATCAACTAAGTCAAAAACTTGGAAATGATGAACACATGAATTTATTAGTTTTAAGTTTATATGAAGTAACCCCAAAGTTTTCAATATTTAAATGAAAAAAAAAACTTCATCATGCCAACATGCTTTCGGTGTAAAAATAAAGGTCACATACCGTTTAATTACTCTAGAAAAAGAGTTAAAAAGTATAAAATACCTAAAACAAGAAACAAATAAAATATACATAACATAATATAATAATTATATGGACTTATCAGACAAATAAAAAAAAAAAAAGGAAGAAAGCAACATCAATCTCGGAAAAACACAAAGATAACAACATTAAAGATCTAATTTTTCATTTTATCTTATACGAACTCTTCTTCAATCTTAAAAAATAGATTATGTTAAAATAAAAAATAGATTATGTTAAAATAATCAAGCAACTTAAAATAAATTGTATATCTCTCTAAGTCAGTTATAATATCTCTTGTAAAAGAAAATAAAAATTTGTAAAAGGAAATAGATTATGTTAAAGAAAAATGAGTTCTTTTAATTCACAATTTTCTCTCTCCTTCTTTTTATAAAAAAGTTTGATAAATCAATTGAGTGTGTAAAATGTATTATTTTTTAATATGAAATTGATTGTTTGTATTACACACTTATGAGTATTGATTTACAAAAAGGGAGATACAACTTGAATTTCATTCTTAGTCATTAAAGAGAAACCTATGATACTGTTAGTTTAGGATATGCACCTAAATATTGCTAAGTATTTTAATATAATCTGCCATATGAATATGGCCTATTCATGTAATATGCCCAAAAGTAGTTATATTGTGGTAAAAAATATCATAATGTTTGGTTTTTTTATAAGAAAGAACCATGAGAAATAACATGAATAACATGAAAAATACTTCTTCTATTTCTTCTTCTTCTTATTTCTATAAGAAAAATAAAGATCACAATTCCAATTGGACTTCTTAAAATTATATACATTACACTAATATTAGAGGAACCAAAATAATTTGGTTAATTAAAATAAAAACTTAAATTCGTAATGCATTTTTCACTAAATGATATCTTAGTAGTGGTTGTTCAAAACATATATGGCCGGAGATAGAACTCTTTTTTCTTCTTTTACTCCTAAAAAGAGAGAATTGTTGAAATGACATTACCTCTATCTCCTAGGTTATCTTTTGATTGCTTGTCTTTTAAGCTTTTTTTCTAATTTATATTTCATTGAGTCTCATAACTGATTGCACATCTTAAAATTAAATTTTTTATCTGTATTTTTGCATGCATAAATCAAACTGATTACTTTTAAGTGTGAGCAATATGCTTCAAGTCATTCTATTGTATTTTTGGATCAAGAATAATATTTGAGATTGATTCAAGTCATGACATGTTTAGAATCTCAAACCTCTTTTTAAATTTGTAAATATTTTAGATCTAGGAGTGCGATTCGAATCATACCTCCCACAACTCGAATCAAATGAGACATAAACTTTTGAGAATTTTTCAATGTTAATGTGATTTGAATCACAAACTTGCCTTGATCTGAATCATGGTAAATTGAGTTTTTTTTTTGAAAAAGCTATTGGTTCATTTGATTCGAATCACAGGTTTCATGACTCGAATCATATGGTTTGAATCACACATGTTGTAACTCGAATAAAAAATGTCTTTCTAAATCTCCTTTTTGTTCTTGATTTGAATCATTTGGTCTTTTGACTCAAATTATACATTTTTCTTATGACTTGAAAGAAGCATCATTTTCACTCATTTTTGTGCTAGATCTCTAGCACCTATAAAATCTTTCTCTCTCAAAACCTTCATAAAGTATCATAACATACAGAAACATTAATCGATTATTGATCTAGGATTTACAACACACTTTTGCTCTCAAAACTTCAAAATTGTTTTGGATCTTCTTTTGATTGTTCTTGCAAACGAAATCTTTAATCTTCTACCTCTTTCTTCATTCATTTTCGCATGAATCAAATCTTTCATCTGCGAGGTGTTAGATCTATGATGAGGATGTTTGTGATTAACATTTTTTTTGTATGACTTCTTTTAAGATTTTAGTGGTATTGCTAGTTGTTTGTGGTTGTAACTGTCTTTCACAAGTCCAACTAGAAAAAAAGGAAGTTATTATCTCTAAGATTTCTTTAGTAGAATTTTAAGGAAGCTTAGAGACAATGTTAGAGTTATTCTCAATCTTCAGACAACTTAAGACTCAAGATATCTATAGGTTCAAGGAAAGATCATTGCAGAATGAAAATTTTGGAGCAGGTTCTTGAAGCTGAAAGATTTAAGTCGATTTCGAGTAAAGATTTTGCAAGAGTCTGGTTTTTATAGCATATGTCGAGTAAATATACAATGGGTATAAAATTCTCTAGACTTGTAAGAACCTTGAGGATCAACAATAAATATAAGACGACAAATCGAGTAAATAAATGCACAAAAGAACACCGACATTTTTAACGTGGAAAACCCCTAAATATGACTAAAAACCACAAGTCGTCCAAAATAAAGAAATAACTACACTATAATCAATTAAGGATACAAGAGAGTCTTAAAATGATTCACAAACTACTGTTAACAATCGCAAATCACAAAACAAACTAGCTTACAAATAATAATCAAAAAGCTGAAAAAATTCTCAAATATGTTGCTTCAGTGCAAAGTAGATAACTCTCATCTCCGATGTTGTTTTAAAATTCTGAATGGTCAAAAGTTAGATACATGTGTTACGAACCTGCCCTCTAAATTTGAGCTCGATCCCACGGTTAACGAATCGGGGATCGTCGATTTAGTGAGACTAGTTGCAGAAAAATGGGAATAAATTTCTCTCATTTTCTCTCTCTTTTGAATCCTTATTTTCTTTTCATCTCTCTCAACCCTAAATTAACCCTCTCCACTTAAATAAGTGAGACAAATGGCCTAATCATATTTGGGTATTTCTTCACATAGGAAGGAAGCACAAACCCAACAAATCTCCTCATCACAACTATGTGGAGGAAATCACCACACTGACGATATCACAACAAGTTTTAAATTTCCCTCTTGGTATCTCAAACGTGATAACGGAGATTCAATTAAGGTTTGAAATAGAGATGATGTTCGTGTTTTGATGAGAGTGACGATCAAAATCACCCAGGATTTCTGCGTAGAGAATGACGATGAAGTTAGATCGTTGATAGATAAACGAAAAGTTAGAAACTAGTTCTTTGAAGTATTTCATGCAAAACATTTCCATATCGGTTTTTAGGGAAAACCGACGTGATTTCATTAATTAAAATAAAATAAAAATAAAAAGTGATATAGCACCATATTCTGGGAATTTATTTTAAAAGATCTTTCACGTCGATTTTAAAGAAAAATCGAGGTATATGAGTTTATAAAAAGAGAAGCTTTTAAAAAAATAATTAATAAATATTTACACAATATATTACCTCTCAGTTGGTACATACAACCGAAGTTAATACAAATAAATAAATAAATAATAATAAAAGATTAACAAATAAATAAAGCTGAAAAAGGTACCAAATGAAAAATACTAAATAAATCATAAAAAATAAAAATAACATAAAATGCAATGCTTGGGATTCGAAGCGATATATATATATATATATATATATATATATATATATATATATATATATATATATATATATATATATATATATATATATATATATATATATATATATATATATATATATATATATATATATATATATATATATATAACTCAGGTTTTTAAACAAATCCGAGAGAAAAAGTTTTTAGTAAAATAAAATATGGTGCTCTCAAGACACATTTCCTCGATTTTTGAATGTTCAAGGTGAAAGATTCGTCATAAAATATCTTATATGTAGTAGTGGTTATTTACGGTCAAACCAATATATATCTCAATGCGTCTTTTCCTAACTCATCTCTTTTAGTTTCTTGTCATTTATCTCTCGCACTTAAATCTCTCTTTCATTCATTTTTTTAAAATTGACCAATTAACATCATTCTTTTTTTAAAAGTTTCAAAAAGCATTTAACATAATTCACCACTTTCTCTTGTGTTAAAAGTCATTTAGTCAACAAAACCAACATAGATTAAATTCATCGATTGAGGAGTGATGATATGGTTGGAGATAAACGTTGACTCCAAGCCGGTATACAATTTTTTTTAATAAATGAATTGTAAAAGGAGTGCTAAAATCCAACACTCATGATGCAATGTTGTTAGAGATTATATCTAATGGTCTATGGAACTATGAATCATAGCAAGGGACAACCAATAGGACATTACAACGTCGACCTCCAAACACAATAGTGTGACGGTATAAAATTTTAAGTTTTTCACATGTCTTGTTAATATGTTATTGCAATATGTTATAGTATTTACGATTTTTTTTTCTGTTAATATGTTATTGCAATATGTTATAGTATTTAAGAAGATTTTTTTGTACATAACTCGATGTTACAAAGTTGTTGAAGTCTTTAAAATTTACAAGGAAAACTTCCCCAAAATTTTCCATAAAGATTATTAGTCTTAATATTAATGAGATAGTCTTTGTTACAATGATTAATTGTGTTAATTTTAATGATAAAATAAATGTTATTTATTAAAATAATCTTATTAATAAAGACAGTGAAAGTAGTTATATAAATTAAAGTATATGAAATAAGAATAAGATAGTGAAAGAAATTATAAATACTATATTAATATTTTAAATGAACAAATAATTTTGAGATAAAAAAAAACTGGACACTGATTATGAAACAAAGAAAATATAATTTTTTTAGAGATTACATAAATATTCAAAGAAGACCGTTTCTTTTTAAGTGTCGTTTAGTGAAGAAAAAAAATTATTTCTCTTTAATTATTATTTATAAAGTTTAGAATAGTTTTGTCAAAATTATCCCTAATTATTTATATGAAAAAAGAAATTTAAAATAATTAAAACGGTAAAAAAATCATAATTTAAAAATATAATAATTACCTATTTGTTTGATATGTAAAAAATCAAAGAAATAACAATTAAAAAAGACCGAGAGAGTATTTATAAAATGAGTAAGACCATCAAGTCATCTTCTATGACAGACCGAACATTATTTCACTATATCTGACTGTATAATTGAAGTTGATGGCGGTTGTCCATGACTTTCAATTAAAATGTCTCTCTATGCTCATAAATTTTTCCTTAACAATTTATAAATAAAAATTTAATATTTAATATTTATTAAGAAAATTTAAATTTTATATATTTTAAAATATATTTTATGAAAATATATAAAAAGAATTTTAATTGGTTGTAGTTTATGCAAAAGAAATGAAAGAAAAATCAAATTAAATAAATTTATATTTAATTTTATCTTTAAAAAATTTAAAAAAATAAAAAAATAAAATAGATATATTTTGTCTATAATTTTTAATAAAATAAATATACATTTTTTATTTATAAATTGATACGGAGTAATATTAATAAAAGTATGTTTATCACCCATAAAAAAAGAGTTTAAGACATACTGAGATTTGGTAAAAATGATAGAAGTTTGAGTTGTGGTAAAAATGAATTGATGATAAGTTGCAAAAGATAGAAGTGTGAGTTGTGGTAAAAATGAATTGATGGTGGAGTATTTATAGATATATTTTCATGACGTGTTCTAGTTAGGATTTTTAGATAATGATACAATTTCATCTACTGTTCTACGAAAACTAACATACAACTCTAATGAGCCTAAGTTAATGAAATTTAAATAATTGTCAAATATTTCACGTACATCTTCGTCATTACAAATTCGAATTTCTTCATATAGCATCATGCCATTTGAATTGATGTATGGTTTTCGATAGCGCGGAGCAACGATATCTCTCTCAAATTCGGTAACATGACGTATTTGAGTTTGGATGTCGTCAAAACCGAAGTTTTCCATTATTTTGATTGATATTGGATCAGAAATACTATTGCAAGAATCAAATTTTTCAGATGATATTGGCTTAGTAGTGTATACTAGACCAATTAAGAGAGCCATGTAGATAGCTTATGCGTTTAGAATTGCTCAGGCCTGACTTTTATACTGTGTTTGATAAGACCAAACATGCAGTATATATACAACTTCCAAGATGGTGGACTAAAAAAGTAGCTTTTCAGAATTTTGGTAGTGTCCTTCATGCAGGATGGCGCATCCCAACATGGCCTCTTTCCACGCGCATTGGTCCTTCAACCAAGATGGCGCACATACATGGCTATTGGTGCAGGAGCACGTCGTCCCAAATGGCGGACCATAACACAATGACCCTCACGTGCATGGCCCCTCCTTCTCAAACGACGGAGCTCTTCTTACTTTTCAGAAGCTAGTTAAGGTCCTCCATCTCAAACGGCGAACCTCTTCTGCATGGCTTCCACGTTAACTTTCGGTCATTCCTTATATATAATTGAACCCTTAATTTTCAAATTTAATCATACACACAATGGCTCAAAACAATATCACAGTTCAAGTCCATCATAATGGACGTATCTTTCCAGATGTCAATGTCGGGGTCATATTTCAAAACACAAACGTACAACAACTCAAAATACACCCCAGATCCAATTACACGCGTCTAAAAGAAAGACTCGAAAATAAGCTCCAACAACAAATATCTGATATTTATTATCGATATCCATGTTTTAATGACGGCGATAACAGTGTGACTTATACAACAATATACGACATACGTGTGTTTAGTAGACCACAATGAGGGTGCTCAAGTAACGTATCTGACGCAAACTTCTCAATCTCATCAATATCAAATGAGTCAAGAGACTATATTAACGTTGACACCAGTTCCAGATGAGGATGTCGGGGATGATATTGACTATGAAGAAGCACGGTATGTAAATACGTAAAATCTTTTCAGTGGAGAAAGTGACAACTCTGACAACGATATCTCCGTGGTGCATCAAGATGAAGTGCAGGATCTGTACAATCTACCACTACACATGAGAAATTCCACATACTCACATGACGAAGATGCATCAATATTTGAAACCACAGAGCCACTTCGGATAGAGGGGGGTTGCTTGGCATGGAATTTAATAGCAAAGAGGGATGTGTATTAGCCATTCACCAATTTCACATCAGAAGTTGTCTTGATTATTCTGTTTATAAGTCTGATTCTAAACGACTCATAATCAAGTGTGTTAACGAGGAATGCACCTTTAAATGCAGAGCATATGTGGGGAAGGGGAGTGGTACGTGGGTGATCACTAAGGTTAGTGGTCCGCATGAAGGAGAATTGTCATCCAAGGCGCAGCGGAATTTAAAAATTTCTCCATTTAATGATCCTTACGAATGGGCATGATTAGTGATAGAATCGCTACCTCTTGTGGCGATTCAAACCTTTGGAGCAGATCTCTTGTAACGATCAAAACCTTGGATACAAATCCACGGAGCGATCACGAACGTTGAACGATGACAACGTCTCTACTCAGTCCACACGAACGGATTCCCTCAATCGCAGTGCTAGCTGTTATGAATGAAGGCTTTGAGTGAGAGAGAGAGAGGGAAACGAAATTCCAAGTCTTCACTTGAGTGTTAGTCTAAGTGACAATGCTTCTACCCAAGGGTTCTATTTATAGAACCACATGTGTGGGCTTCAAGCCAAAAAACCCACTTAAGTGTATTTTGGCCCATATCTCATAATATGCCAAAATCACTTAAGTATTTGGTACCTTACCATATTTCGTATTCCACTTAAGTGCACCGTACCTTACGGTGTACCTTAGTTACTCTATTTCTCATCAATCCGTCCTTTGTGTGTGACCCTGTAGGTTTTCGCGACGTTGGCAATTATATTAAATCACGCATTTAACATAATAAACAGTGAGCGGTATCTAGCAACACATCACTGCTACCCAAGTCACGAAAATGTCATGTGATCTGACAAAACCTCTTGTGATAATAATTATGTGTATAATTACCCCTTTGCCCTTATGTCTATATTGAACACAAGGTATAGACCATGTCATCCTTGTCCAATTCAATATTAGGCCCATAGACATTTATCCTGTTACGCAGGATGGGCAAATTCCATCTAGGTCACTCATGTCCCTCAGCATGCTTTGTGGAGTACCCATCAACTGTCTTTATGGTCATCCAGTTACGGACAACGTTGGATCAACAATAAAGCACTCGACTCTACATCTAGGGTCCATAGTGGTTTCAGGTCGAAGAGTGGTATACACCATTATCATCATGAGAATAACTTATAACACTTTGCATAACTTTCTATATAGTATTCGCATAGCGGGTCAATCCGGTATAAATATTACTCTTAATATTCATACCTATGTTTAAGACTTGATAACTCTTTATCCATGATCCATGAGATGTGATCATCAGTCTACAAACATAATAGTCTTAATGCTTTAATGTTATCCCACTTCACAATAAAGCTCGACTACGGATACTTTAAGAATAATGTCCTTATGTTTAATGTGATCTCATGATTAAGTCATACTTGATACATTAAATGGACTAGCTATTCTAGGGACTTTATTAAACAACCATAATAAAGAAAAAACCTTTTATTATTAATAAATAATTCGATACAAGTACCAAAAGTATTGGCCTCTAGGGCTTACACCAACACCGCACACATGCATGTCTTCCACAATGTCTCAAGATCATAGAAAACTTGTCTCTAATCTAATATGTGTCAGTATCAAGTCTCTAATCAACAGTGATGCCTCACTAAAAGTGAAACACGTCATCACTTATATTCGGGAGATATTCAACTACACAATCTCTTACAAAAAGGTATGGATTTCAAAGAATAAGGCTATTGTTGCTATTTATGGAAATTGGGAGACTTCATACAATGACCTGCCACAATGGTGGTTGGTCATGAAAACATTTCTACCAGGTACTATAATGGAACTTGAGACCTTTCCTGTATTTTCAAACGAAGGGACTCAAATTAGTGGTGCTAGAGTTTTTCACCGTCTTTTTTGGGCTTTTCAACCATGCATCAAGGGTTTTGCATTCTGCAAACCGGTGGTTCAAGTAGATGGCACATGGTTATATGGAAAGTACAGAGGAACTTTGTTAATGGCTGTGGCACAAGACGGAAATAGGAACATATTTCCAAATATTAAATTTTATTACAATTTATTTTTAATAGAATTTATTAATTATATGAAATAACAATTTATTATTAAATTTTATTTTTAATATTAATTTTTAATTAGTATTAAATATTTATTACAAATATTAAATAAAAATGTATATAATTTATTAATATTAAATAATTATTAAAAATATTAATATAAAAAAGTATTTAATTTATTAATATTTTTTAAAATTTATTTATATTAAATATAATATTTTAATTAATATTTATTAATTAATTATTTTAATCATTTAAAATTAATTCAAAAATTAAAAAAAATACTTTATTTCAAATGACACTCCATTTCTGGGGTGTCCGCCATCTAAGATGGAGGATCATATAAATTAATAAAAAAACATCATTAAAAGACAAAAAAAAAAAAGGTGACATTGTTAAAAAAAAATTGAGCAGGTGACATTTAGAAAATTATCTTTCATAATAAAGTGGCATCCAGGTCAAATTCTCCCATCCCTTAAGAAGGATACTCTAAATGGCACCGTCATTTTACATTGACTTGGATGATCGATCATGTGCTGCGGTAATCACCGACACGAATTTCAAGGACAAGTTGCTCCATCAACTGTGGACTTTTTACTCTTTTTACTTCACACTTTTTAGTAGGTGTATTACTCTCATGATATTAAATACAGTTTCCTATCCAATATAGTACTAGTATCTTTAAAAGTCAAGACATTGTTTAAACAAACTGTATATCACTCACTTAGGAAAATAATATTTCAAAAGTAATAATTAATCTCTAGATTGTATGAAATTTATTATTTTCATTATTGAAACATAAAAAAAGTATTCATATGTAGTCATAGGAATGTACAAATAAATTTTAATCAAGTGACATGTTTTATAAAAAAATTATAATACTCAATTTTGTTAAGCGAATAAAAACTTTATAAATAATTGTTTGTTCGTATTATTTTTTTAATTTAAATGAAAATTTGAAATAACACAGCTAAATGCAATGGAGTGATAATGTTTTCGTTGATAAGTACTGCCACTGTATGCCTAATAAATATGATGGCGATTCAGTCAATATGCACATGGGCATTTATTAACTTCTTTATGGTTCAAAAGTGTCTAAATAAATCATTGTTAATTTGACCCACATCAACTTTTCTAGTGTTGACCGAAAAGAGATTTTTAATTTGATATATATATATATATATATATATATATATATATATATATATATATATATATATATATATATATATATATATATATATATATATATATATATATATATATATATATATATATATATATATTTACTGATCGTGTAAAAAGATTTTACACCCTCAGTTAATCATAGTCGTTGGATGTTGAAACAAATTTGATTTATATATATATATATATATATATATAATGATATTATTGATTTGGATGGAGTTACAAGTCAACAATTTTAATTGGTAGTTCCAAGAAAGTGGAAGAAGAACAATTTTAATTGGTAGTTCCAAGAAAGTGGAAGAAGAAGAACAATATGTCTGGATGTCTCTGGTCGTTCGCCTCACTAATTCTTTTAGGAGAGTTATTATTTTTCTTTGAGTTTTTTTTTTCTTGTAACCCTTTTTTTTTTTACTTTTCTCTTTCGTTTAATATATGGTTACGGTATTGTTTATATATATATATATATATCAATTTATTCAAATAATAGGTATTTTTACCTTACTTCAAATCATACTCGTTAAACTGAATCTAATTTAATTGTTAATTATTATTTTGACTTAATTTATCATTAAATTATTTTATTCACATTGTAAAAAATGTTTTATTTAAAATGTGTACATTTTTAATAAAATAAGTAAAAGAATTATTTTGATTTTAATGATACATTAATTAAATGTTTTTATTAATTATAGTTAATTAATTAAATTGAAAGAAAATCAATAAATAAAAATATGATAGTGAAAAATAATAATATTTGGCATAATTAATCAGCAAGTCTCTTAATTTAATTTAATGTTCCGTTTTAGTCCTTTAGTTAAAAGACGTTACAAATCAGTCTCTTAACTTCACTTCCATTATCCTATTTGATTCCTTCGTCAATTTTTAGCAAAAAAAAAAAGAACTCTAAGTTCTGGTGATATGGCATGACAGCACAACCATTGGTACAAAGCCGAGTCAGCATATGTAATTAAATACTGGTACACTATTTAAACTGCGCGGGTTTTGTTTTCGAAAATAAAACTCTTACAGTTTAAATAGTATATCAATTTTTAACAAGATATACTGACTCAGATTTGTACCAATGACCTTGTTGTCATGCCACTTATCAAAACTTAATATTTTTTTTGTCAGAAATTGACTGGGGGACCAAATAGGATACACAAGTGAAATTAAGAGACTAATTTGTAATATTTTTTAGTTAAAAGATTAAAACGGAACATTAAATTAAGTTAAAGGACTAAAACATATATTAAATTTAAATATTATATTAATATTATGACAAGGATAATTATTTTAAGATCAAAATAAATAAATAAGATAAAAAGTTAAAATGATGCTGTACATTGTCAATTTTACACAAAGAAAATATAATTCATTATAAATAAGAAAGAAAATTATGTATAATTTTATAAAGATATTTTTCATTAGTAATTGCGAAAAACATTTTTTTATCTTCATAAAAAATTATAGTTTATCTCAGTTTTTTAGGTAAGATAACGAAGAATGTTATTAAAATTGCGCCACTTTATCTTTCAGTTGAAATTTTGACGAGAGAAGATGTGTAATGGTCATGAGTTTGATCTCTAAAAATAACATTTTTTATATTTTAAAAAGTGGATATCGCGCCATATTTACCACCTTATTATAATGAACATCAAGGTAATAAACTTAGTCTTACTACTTCAACTTAGTAAGATAATCGAGGTGGAAAATCTTATTTTTTTTCTTTCTATTTTTACGATTTAACATGTATTAATTTAAACGTAACCTGAATTTCCCATTTTTAAAACAAAAACATTCTTATGTTTCAAATATATTTATTGTTTACATCAATTGCAAAGCAAAAATAACACACACACACACACACTCTCTCTCTTTTTACAACAAAACTAAATAAATGATTAACCAACAAAAGAAAAAATCAAAATGCAAATTCTTGAACGGTCGTCCTAAAGTTTTCTTCCGTAATTTGGTAATTAGTCGTTAAACACCTATAATTTGAACCAAATTTAAAATCAATTAGAATAATCAACAACAACAACATTAAATTTTTAAACCATTGATCTCAACAACAACAAAAATATTAAACCTTTAATCTCAACAACAAGAATAACATTAAACATTTTGCTAACAAAAACAAGATTAACTTTGTTTATAGCAACAGCGTTCAAACTTTAATCTCAACAACAACAACAACATCAATATTCAAATTTCAATATCAACAAAAACAACAACAACAATATTCAAACTTCAACATCAATAACATACATCAATAACTACAACTAACATAAATACTTTATAAGCATATACGAATGTCACAAATAATAAAACTTACTTAAGGGGTAATAATTTTCGATCCTTTACTTCTAAAACCATCCAACAATATGGTATCCTTCGACAACTCTAAATGTTGGAAAAATATAAATATTAGTAATAAGTATACAAATGTAAAATGAATAAATATATTTTACTAAGTCACATAAAATATTTATTTGCTAATTTTTCCATATCCCTTCTTCATGGTCATGACGAGTGGAATGCACATCATTTGAATCATTTTCTTCAGATGAGACATGCACATGTATTGCAAAAGATGAGGTCTTAAAATTTAAATATTGATTCTCATCACTATCAGGAATATGTTTTCCTTGTAGAACAATTGAACATCTATTGTTAGAAGAATCAGTGACATAAAAAAACTTGTTTTGCTTGGGATGTCAGTATGAATGGTTCGTTCATATAAGCTGCATTACGAAGATCAACTAGTGTGAATCCTAATTCACCGGCTTTTACACCAATATTACTGTCAATCTAGTTGCACTTAAATTTAAGCACTTTAAAATAATATAATCAATCTTTAAAATCTTCTCAATGACCCTAAAGTATGATATAGATGCAAGTACATGATTTTTATCTTTAGAACTAGAGTAACACATGGATTCAACTTTAATCATAACCCCACTATTTTGCGTGATAATACGATCATCATTTGATTTTGTATAATATGAAAAATTAGTAATTTCGTATGCACTCCATGTTATTGCATTAAGCTTAGGCATATATGACATCCATTTAATTTTCTTGGGTTCACTATTATCTTTAGAAATCCTTTCATTTAACCAATTTGCTATGCTCTATCAACATCATTTTCACTCATCCGGGGGAATTTTTCCTCGATAAGACTTTTGCGAGCAAGCAAGCAATGTTGAACTTCATCAACGTTATTTAATATGTACAAAATATGCTTGAAGAACTACATCTTGATCCATTGTATTAACATTTAAACCTTGAGTACCTCTACCTCCATATCTTCCATGAAGACGAGACTCGGAAATTCCTATAGAATTTGCTTCTGACAAATAGTTTGAACGAAAGTCAACGACTTCTTCTGTGATGCATTGTTCAATGATTGATGCTTCCGGACGGTGATGATTCTTCAGATACCCTTTAAATATTTTCATGCATCACTCTACCAGATACATCATTCTTAAATAATCTGGACTACAAAATCTAATATCCTAGGTTAGATGAACAATTAAGTGAACCTTAATATCAAAAAATGATGGAGGAAAATATATCTCTAATTGATACAAGATAATTGCAGCCTTATGTTCCAACTCATCTAAATTTCTAAGATCAATGACTTTACTACATATAGCTTTGAAGAATAAACACAATCTGATTATAAATACCCTTACACTTTTTGGTAAAATTCCAAAGATATCCACTTATAGAAGTTGTTACATCAAGATCTTTCATTGACACAAGTTTCTTCATATTTGGTGAGCACCCTTGAGGAACTTTGATATGATGCAAACAATCACAAAACTTTTTTTTCTTTTTAGACAGAGTGTGACATGTTGGGGACAAATATCTTTTATTTCCTATTTCTTTTAGAGCTAACTCTTGCCGTATACCCATCACCACCATATCTAGACGAGAAATATTACTATATTTTGTCTTTGCATTTAATATTGAGAAGTGTTTCAATCAAATCATCACACACATTTTTCTCCATATACATAATATCAAGATAATGTATTACATTGAGGCTAGAACAATATGGAAGATCAAAGAACACTAACCTCTTTTTAAATATATTTTTCTCCATATGACCGTTTTGGTTATTTCCCAAAACAACATTAATGCGTTGTTGTCTTTTATAAGCTTCCTCCCCGGTTAAGGGCTTTGGATTTATATCAAACCCATACTCTCCATTAAAAGCCTTCTACAATCTACAATATGGATGATTAGGTCTTATATATTTTTGAGGCACAAGGTAAATAATATTTATTGTATTTTGTTGTTGGTGTGAACATGTATCATCTTCACATGTATGCCACCCTTTATGTCCCTTAACGTTGTACCCATACAAATTATTGTACTCATGAAAATCATTGGTTGTGCAAAACAACATGGCACCCATCCTAAAATTTTCACCTGAATACACATCATCAACATTAATGCCTTCCTCATGTAAAGCTCTTAAATCTTTTATCAGTGGACTTAGATAAACATCAATTTCATTTTTTTGGTTGTTTTGGATCCGAAATCATCATTGATAACCTCATATATTTGTGCTTCATGCACAACCACAAAGATAGGTTGTAAATTATGAGAATAATAGACCATGAAGTATGGTTAAGTTTCATATTACTAAACAGGTTCTTGCATCGGTGGCAAGTCCAAGCCTAATCCGGAAACAATGAATAAATTTTCTTCCATTGCAATGGTTAAACTACATAGGAAATTTTTCCATCACATATTCTTTCATTTGCATGCCATCTAATATTCTTTGCATCATTTACATCCACAAACATTCTCTTAAACCTTTGAATTATTGGTAGGTAAGACATCACCTTGGAAGGAAAACCCTTTTTGGTTACACCATTATCATCTTCAACACCATTGTCCTCCAGCTTGTACCGTGACTCCCAACACCTTGAGCATTTATTCAAGTTTTCATACTCTTTCCTGTATATTATACAATCATTACGATATGCATATGTTTTGACATAGTCCAAATTCCTTGGGCACAATATCTTATTGCCCTCATAAGTACCGACAACATGTTACCTTCTAGAAGCATTTATTACAATAATTCAATTAATTCAGTGAAACTTTTATCCATCCACATACTTTTTGTCTTAAGAATAAATAGTCTTAAGACAACTGAAAATCTTGTAAAAATTTCTACACCCTAAAAATAACGGCTCTTTCAAGTCACTATGTAAAGTATCATACACATGGATTTTCTTAAAAGAATCTTCTCCAATATCATATATCATTGATTATAGGTTATCATGAATATCTTCATCAACTTAATCTCTAAATGACACATGTATTTTTTTTGCCACTTCACCATATCATACATATTTCATATAATATTGAATAATTTCATCACAACTTACTTAAATGATTGAATATTGATTTCTTTGAATTTTTTTCATATTTAAACATATTTTACAAGGCCAATAAAAAATCCCATCATCACCAGGAATGTTTTTTTTTGCGATTCAAAAATTTGAATCACTTTATTCTCATACTCTTTACTTAACCTATTGACTTTCACACTACTACAAAACTGAATTATAGCTACCCAGATTTAGCGTCGATCACCGACACTAACGCTACATATAAGATATAACGTCAACCTAGCCCACACTACTGCCACACAACAATTTTTTTATTTTCCATTTTTTAATTAATTTATTGATTAATTAGACACGACTGGACCGAGGCTAATTATTTTCACTTTTTATTTGACTATGTGGCAACGACTAGCTATTCATCCCCAAATTTGATTGGTGAGAAAAATATTTTATTTCCCTTTTTTTTTAACGCCAATTTTATTTATTTATTTACTTATTTATTCATTTTAATTTTTATGTCGGTTGGACCGCTAGTTGTTTTTCAATTGTTTTTTCATTTATTTTAATGTTAACACTTCGTGTTTATTAATTTTTTATGTTAGTATAAGCCTACACTATGTAATTTCCATTGTCTTGTAAAATATTAAGAGAGTAAGCCTTTTGGTCTGAGCAAGGATTGAGCTCATGGCCTTCATTTATGATAATCCTTGGAATTATCTCACCAATCACTACACCACAACAATTTTGTTTAAATTTACTTGTTAACAAATTAATATATTCAGAAATAGTTTCTTTAATTTTCATTTTCTTTATTTTCATTTATTTTTTGTTTTCCCTCGTGATTTTCTTGTAGTTCCCTCTTTTTTTCATTTTCTTTTTTTTTATTTTCACTTTTCATTCACAAACTCCCCTCCATGATTCTGTTGAAAATGTATCAAGTGTGAGTAGTATGGATAATAGTCCCACATTGGTTGAAAATATAGAGACTTGAGCATTTATAAGTGAGAGAGCCCACCCATCTATAACCTTAAGGTTTTGGGTGAATATGTGGTGTGTCTCTCACAAAGATGTTGCTCCAAAAAGAAGAAGTCTCACAATGTTCAATGCTCCCTAGTGAGAAACTCCCCCAACAAATAGTATCAGAGTCTAGTTCGAGAAAGGGAACGACTTACTTGTATCAAAAGTCAAGGGTTCCACAAGGGTGGTGAATAAGAAACATTATGTTGAAGAGTGTCAACGGTGTCAGGGTGGTGAATAAGAAACGTTCTATGCAGTACAATAGTTTGTGGAAGTAAAAAGAGCTTCCACTTGAGGAGGAGCATTGTAGACGCACACTTGAGGGGGAGTGTTGAGAATGTATCAAGTGTGAGTAATATGGATAATAGTCCCAGATTGGTTGGAAATGTGGAGACTTGAGCATTTATAAATGAGAGAACTCACCCACCTATAACCTTAAGATTTTGGGTGAATATATGGTGTGTCTCTCACAAAGGTGTTGCTCCAAAAAGAAGAAGTCTTACAATGTTCAATGCTCCCTAGTGGAAAACTCCCCCAACAGATTTCCCCCTCCATGAATCCCCATGTTTCCCCCCTCCATGAATCCCCATGTTACCGAACACAAACCCTAACCATGAATCTCATAACTTGAACCAATTTCTATTTTTAATTTGTACAATCAATTGCAACACAAACCCTAACCAAACATTTTTCTCCATCATTGCTTTCTTCTTTTTCAATCTCGGGTACTACTTGAATATCAAGCAATTCTCGTTTTCAGTTTCATTTCTAAGCCTTTGATTCCTCTTAATTTTCCTATATTTGTTTATTAGTGTTTTAATGTTGAAAAATTGTTTCCATTCATTTTATTCTTCTACTTCTATTGATGTTTTATTGTACATGCATTGAGTACTTCTGGATATGCGAAGAAGATTATGGATATGTGAAAAATCTCAATTAATAACGAGCGGAGACACAAATTATAGAAGTCAAATGTGTGTAGAAAGGTTATATCATTGACATTGATTTTGTTGAAGTCTTCATAGCTATCAATCTGAAGCATGGATCCACAACCTTTATCCAACCAACTCAAAATTCCCTTGGATCTATGTTTGGGACATCCTTAAAATCAGAGAGAGCAACTAGAATTAGAGCTGAACAATTGGATGAAGCTACATCAGCTTGACTCCAAGATGTAACCGAAGTTATTCAGGCATTAAATGATGTTGCTTAAAGGGCAGAAGAACAAGCTAAAATGGCTTTCGAGTTTGCTAAGAAGATGGAGTGTGAGTTTTCTAAGAAGATGTAACGCGAAATGAATGTTTTAAGGCATTTATTATGAAGAAAAAAAATGATATTACACATGATGAATCCACTAGTGTCGTCATGTAAGTTCGGAGTGTGCCTGAGAGAGAGAGAGAGAGAGAGAGAGAGAGAGAGAGAGAGAGAGAGAGAGAGAGAGAGAGAGAGAGAGAGAGAGAGAGAGAGAGAGAGAGAGAGAGAGAGAGAGAGAGAGAGAGAGAGAGAGAGAGAGAGAGAGAGAGAGAGGACTATGACTTTCAAAATTCTCTGGTTTTTATGAATACTTGCTCTTTCTTCTTTTCGTTTGGTTAGGAAGTGAAAGCGATAAAGTGCGGAAAGTAAATAACACCAAGATGTATCCTAGTTCCCTTCACAATCCAAAGGTACATCTAGTCCCCTTACCACATATAAGAGATTTTATTATTGTTAGATCTTCCTACATAAGACTCTAACCAAGTTATCAAGAAAAATACTCTTGAAAACTATCACCATAAGAAAAGAAGACAGTCTTCTCTTTTCTTGCACAAACACTTGTTTTCAACAATCCTGGAAAAAATAAGTAATACAAAACAAACAATCTTATTTTCAACAATTCTGAAAAATAAGATATGGATTACAACAATAATTTTTTAGTGTAAAGTTTATAGTATAATTATCACACTAAGTGATATAACAATGTAATTGATCTTCTCTTCCAATGAGAATAATTCACAAACACAAAGGTGTTAGATTGCTCAAGTATTTTCTGGTTTGAATGATGTGAAAATATGCAGAAAATATCTTGAATAAAAGTTTACAACAAGCAATGTGAATTCTGAAAATTCTAAGAGTTTTGATTGGAAGAAGTAATTTTTGAATTTGAAAAATCATGTATTTATATGTGCATAACACCTTTAATGAATCATGGTAAAGGTCTAAAAAATATCATGAACAATTGTCAAGTTAAAATGAAATGATTCCATGAAGTGGTGCATGAAGAGGTGTTAGTAAAGCTACTGATTTTTCCAAAACGCACAGAGGTAAATCGATTTACATAGTGGGTAAATCGATTTCCCTGTGGAAACGATTAAAAGTATTTCAAAAACTTACAGTAGGAAATCGATTTTCATAAGAGGTAAATCGATTTACCCAGTTGAAAAATTAATATTTTGCGTTTGGAAATGTATAGGCTTAAGTGGTAAATTGATTTCACTAAAGGTAAATCTATTTACTTAGTCAAAAACATGAAAAATATAAGCCTAAGACATTTGCCATGCACAAGGAAAGGTTATGCAATGATTGTTTGAATACTTGAGCATCTAAGTCTTTAGTGAAGGTAAATATTCTCATTATACCTTTTTGAAATGCAATATCTTAAATTCTTGAATCATGATGCTTTATCTTTGAGTAACATCTTTGCCTTCTTGTTACTTAAAGCTTTGTCTTCATCAAAATACATTCATCATAGAGAAGTTTGACTTCACATTCTCCCCCTTTTTGATGATGACAAACAATCCTCTTTGATGTCTTTCAATTTTCGGAAAAGAATTTCGAACTTAGAAGTATGATGAGAAATTATGATGGATTATATTATATGTTACATGTTTCTAACTATGCTTGTGAGGTGCAGGGTGATCACATTTTATGTATGTTTTCTGTTAAAATGCTTGCACCATTGTGTTTTCTACCCAATGATCTACTAAGGTCATCTATTTTTCCCTCTTTTTACTGATTTGTTAATTTTTTCTTTTAAATGATATATTTTGAATTGTACTTCCATTTGGGACGAACACTTATGACTATCACGTCATCTCTTTGATTAGTTGTTTTTGGTCAGGGTAATATTGTAATTTCTTTGTAGGTCTATAAATCGGTGGAATCTAAGTGTCCTCGTCAAATATTAAAGGTAAAAACATTGTCTTTCTCTTGAGTTTCTTGCATTATTTACTTTACTAGTCATTTTAAATAATATAACAAAGATTAGTATTGGTTGATTTCAAAGTAGTCAATAGAGGCCAACAATATATTACTGTAAGGTTAACCTCTACTTTTATGATGCTTAAATTTGTTCTTGAATGTTTAAAGTTATATTTAGCCTCTACCTTCATACATGTTTATGTATATTTTTAGTTTTCTAAGATAAATTTATATGTTTTTTTAACAACATAGGTTCACAAGGAGTGAAAAATGCCTGCATTGCTTTCTGCAACTTTTTTCAGGAACAAAACATAGATGCGTAAGTTGTTAATCTTCATTGTATCGTTGTTTCATAATATTGACTTCTAAAGTGTAAAAGTTTGAAGGACAAAGTTTCATAATTTTTTTTACTAATTTTGTGGTATGATCATGTATAATTTCTTATTCGTGCAGTTGCCGCAAATGTTTACAGCAAATGAAACAAGAGTAATTTGTTGTTAAGAATAAGCTTGAAACATTGTTGAGGGTAAGTAACTATATAAAGAAAATCATTTGCACGAACATTATAATTTTACTGCGGTCAATTTTGTTAAGTTGTGGCATGACGCTATGACATAGAGGATTTTTTCCCATCCCCAAGTGCAACAAGTGAAGCAACAATGAAACTTATATTAGAGCTATGTATATCTTATTGCTGTTTCATAAAGAAAAGGGCTGAAGCTAGTTGAGTTTGTTGACAATACTGTCATTTTGTTGCACTAAGTGAAACAAGTGAAACCATAGATGCCTGATGTCAGCTAGTTTTTATATGTTGTCAACTAGTTTAACGTCAAAACTTATATTTAGATATGTCATGTTATGGTTCTGTTGATAGTACATTAAATTGAAGTTGAAATCCAATAGAATTTCAAGTGTTGAAGTGATATGAATACATGCGTGCATAATCCATTAAAATGACTACATCGTCACTGCATTAGTTCAATTTGAGTAGAATGTATGTCAAATTTAGATGTTACATATTCCATGTTGTGGTCTCGCACTTAAAATTGAAGTTGAATTATAATATAATTTGAAGTGTATTATAATGTTAAAGTTATTTTGTGGCAATTTTTTTATTTAGGTTGCTTAGTAGTTGGTTTTTATTTATAATAACATCTATGTTATTTACAGGTAACATATTTGTTGACTTACGAGACTATTATGGTGAGGTTCCCGCTAGCCATGATTTGTTATCTTTTGAAATTTGACTTTAGTGTCGGTCAGACCCACAATATTGTATTTTGTTGACTTCTAAAGTTTGATTCTAACATAGGTTAGACCCCTCGCTAGCCATGATTTGTTGAGTTTTAAAATTTGACATAAGCGTCGAACACACCCCTGCTAGCCACGCTATTTTATTTTGTTGACTTTTAAAGTTTGACTTTAGCGTGGCTCAAGCCCCCGCTAAGCATGGTTTATTGACTGAAATTTTACTTTAGCGTTGGTCAAGCCCACACTAATGTCCTTTGTTAACTTTAAATTTTGACTTTAGCGTCAATGAGGCCCCCGCTAATGTATTTGGTTAACTTTTGAAGTTTGACTTTAGTGTCAGTCAACCCACGCTATTTAATTTTTGTTGACTTTTGAAATTTATTTTCTTAGCGTTTAGGCTCGGCCTATACTCGACCAGGTCGTTGCTAACTTAGACACAACTCTTTTTCACCAATGTTAACTTGTCACATTCGAGCCATTTAGCCTACCTCGACACAACACTAAGTCGACGCTAAACCTGGTGAAGTGTTGACTTTTCTGCTTATAGCGCCGGGAAATGGTCGACGCTAAGTACTATTTTTTTAGTGGTCATCCAACTAAGACCCATAATAGTGTACCTTCCGAAAATAAAATAAAAATAGTATACAAACAACAATAATGAAGATTCGATCTCTACAAAACAACAATAACATTAAACTTTCAATCTCAACACAACAACTACAAATACTAAAAAAAAACCTTATACCCTAAATCTTAAAAAAAAAACAATAACGTTAAACCTCAAGTATATCAACAATAATAACAACAACAATATTACTAGTACAATAATGGAGAAAACTTTACGTACTGAAAATGTGATGAGAGAGTCAAAGAAATGAGTTGTTTGAATTTTGAGTTTTCTTATTCGAGTTTTCCTCCTTTGTTTATTTTGTTCGATTTGGAAGATGGAGTTTGATTTAGGGGAGAAGATTAAGACTGATGTTTTCAAGTTAATGGAAGAATGTTCTTTGTTCGCTAGATGAAAAAGATGAAGAAGATGCTTTATTCGCTCGGATACAAAAAATTTAGAGTTTAATTGAAATACACTGACAGTGTAAAAGGATTTTACACCGTCAGTTAATCATAGACGTCGGATATTAAAAGAAGTTTGACTTTTATTTTAAAAATCTATAAAATAATACAAATGGATGATGGTAATGAGTCAACGGTGTAAAACTTTTTACACTGACAATGTATAGTAATTAATCTCAAAAATTTATGCAACTAATTACATTTAATAATTCTCATATCGTTTAATCATTACTTATTTTCATTTGATAATCTATTATACTCACAAGTTCAATTCTTCATTCTCCGTTGAACTTCTTTAACATCAAGTTCGGAACCACTAATTTCAAATTTTCAAATTCGTTAACACTTAGAATAAAACTTAATTATAGATCCTATCTAGTTTTTTTTAGTGTTTCCATGAATACAAATTGCAATAATAATTTGAAAAAAAAAAGAAGAGAAACAAATAGTATACGCGTAAATTTAATGCTAGCTTTTTCCTAGCAAAATATCTTCAACTGTACCTAAAAAAAAAAAAAGGAAAGACTCCATGTGACCCTAAAACAATTAAAAAACCATAAAATATAATATTTGGAATTCGAAGCGAGCTTCATCGTAATTATATTTATTCGGTTTAGATAATAATCAAAAGTATATATTGTATATATTTTTAAAAAAATGATGGCGCTGCAGAGACATATACCTCAATTATTGGTGAATCGAAGTGAAAGGTTTATCATAAAAAATATTATTTATAATAGAGATAGCAGTTAAAATAATTCTCATGTCGTTTAGCCATTACTTATCTTCATTAAATAATCTAGAGAAATGATATTCCTACACTAAAATCTACACCTACACCCGTATTTCATTGTTCACCAAACGGTAAAATATTATAATAATATATATTTTTAAAAATAGAATTTTAAATTTTTATTTATTTTTAAATTAAATGATATTGATATAAAATTGTGTGATTAACCAATTTTATAATTTTACTAACCAACTTTTTACATTGTATTAACCAAGAATTTATTTGGACAACTGAACGTTTATTAACCAACTTCATAATTTTATTAACCAACTTTTTACTTTTTATTAGTCAACTTTGATGTCTTAAATTATTTTTAATATCTTGACGTGTATTAACCAACTTCGTCATTTTATTAACCAACTTTTTACATTTTATTAATTAACTTTATTTCATTACTTTAAAGGTATTGTTCACGATTACTGTTTATATACTGATGTTCACCTCCGGTTCATAATTATTATTTTTTTATTTTAAAAAAACACTGTTCACCGTATAATGTATACGGTGTATGTATTTTATGTAAAAAATAGTGTATGAATAGCATAACTGAATAATCTACTACACTCTAATTCTGTATTCTAGTTCAACTTTTTTAACATGAAATTCCTAACAACTAATAATTTCAAATTTTCAAATTCGTTAACACTTAGAATAAAACTTAATTATAGATCCTATCTAATTTCTTTTAGTGTTTCCAGGAATACAAATTGCAATAATAATTTCACAACGAAAAAAGAGAAACAAATAGTATACGCGTAAATTTAATGCTAGCTTTTTCCTAGCAAAATATCTTCAACTGTACCTAAAAGCCTTAAAGCTTTAGCCCATATCTCTTCCTCTTCGATCACTACATATATAGCTTTCCTCATTTCACATTTTGATCATCCAATCCATCTTTCTCATTCATACTCTCTCACACTCCATTTTCCATAACAATTACTTTCCCCAAATTTTCTAGCTTCAATGACACACAACACACTCTCTATAATGAATACATGGATAGTATTAGTGGCGTTAGTTTTGAGTTATGGAATTGGAAATTATGCACAACAACAAGTACCTTGCTATTTCATATTTGGAGACTCTTTGGTTGATAATGGTAACAACAACCAGCTGACTTCTATAGCTAAAGCTAATTACGCTCCTTATGGAATTGACTTTCCTGCCGGACCAACTGGAAGATTTTCTAATGGCAAAACTTCTGTTGATGTAATTGGTGAGTCAGATTCTGCTTTTTTATTTGGTGAATAACTGAATATGCATGAAATGCAAGTAAATAATTGTCTTGTCTAACAGCTGAGCAATTGGGATTCAACGGTTACATATCTTCTTATGCATCCGCTAGAGGCCGAGACATACTCAGAGGAGTCAATTATGCTTCCGCAGCTGCTGGAATTAGAGAGGAAACTGGACAACAATTGGTACCTATTTTTCATTCTAATCTCACATTTTTTTTAATCATTTTTCTAACAACATTGTTTCTAATTTGTAGGGACAAAGAATTAGTTTTAGAGGTCAAGTGGTAAATTACCAAAGGACAGTGTCTCAGTTAGTAAATAATTTTGGAGATGAGACTACAACTGCAAATTATCTAAGCAAATGCATTTATACAATTGGATTGGGAAGTAATGATTACCTTAACAACTATTTCATGCCTCAAATCTATTCTAGCAGTAGACAATTCACGCCACAACAGTATGCTGATGTTCTTCTTCAAGCATATGCTCAACAGCTCAGGGTTAGTTACTCCCTTGTTTTCTTTTTCGTTGTGTAGTAATAATATGCTCAACTTTTGTGTTTGTGATTCAGATTCTATATAACTACGGAGCAAGAAAAATGGCATTATTTGGAGTTGGTCAAATAGGTTGCAGTCCAAGTGAATTGGCTCAAAACAGCCCTGATGGTAGAACATGTGTTGCTAGAATCAATTCTGCAAATCAATTATTCAACAATGGATTAAAATCTCTTGTTGATCAATTCAATAACCAATTTCCTGATGCAAGATTCATCTATGTAAATGTTTATGGTATCTTTGGAGACATCATAAGCAACCCATCGGCCTATGGCTTCAGAGTAACAAATGCTGGATGTTGTGGTGTGGGAAGGAACAATGGTCAAATTACATGTCTGCCCCTACAACCTGCATGTAGGGATAGAAATGGTTACTTGTTTTGGGATGCATTTCATCCAACAGAAGCTGGAAACACAGTTATTGGTAAAAGAGCTTACAATGCTCAATCTGCATCCGATGCTTACCCTTTCGATATCAATCACTTGGCACAAATCTAATCAATGTTTTGTGGTGCCACAAATAATGTGTTGTTCATTTGATAACGTCAAAAAGGCGTTTTATTTTTCCTATTTTTCTTGTGTGACAAGTTAAGTGTAATTTGTCTAATACAACTTTTGTAATACTTGCATTTTGTCGGAAATAGAAAGCTCCAATTCAAGAATACTATGCAAAACCAAAAGTAACTGCCTCAATTAAATAAAAAACAAACAGTTCGAAGACAAAAGTCAAGATTAAAATATGAACAAGTTGATGGTTACACTACTACATAAATAGCATTAAATAACATTTAATGTGTAACATTAGAAACATGTTACTAATTAACTTCTTCCGATAAATTTTGTAAAAAAATGTTAGCCCAATCCGTAACACTATTTTTAATTGAACTTTCCAATAAATGCATTTTTGATCGAAAAAATTATTCAATTATTTGATTTTGATTTCTTAAGTTTGTCTCATTTGATATTTGGTTGATAGTCTTAGTAGGTTAAACTTTAGGTAACATTTAAAAAATTAAACCACCACAATGTAATATTGAAAAAAATAAATTTGTTAATATGGTAAGAAAAGAAAATACTCCGGTCTTGACGAGTCCTTATGCTTGAGAAAGTATACAGTGGTATAATTGAAAAAGGTCATGTGAGTGTGGGGCAAAAGATATACCTTAGTCCATTGTTCTTCACAAGTTTCTCTTTCATTAGTTCTAGCGCCCCTTGTTTAGATATATCACATGAATTTTTAACATCTTCGTCCATCGTGTGGAATCCTGCGTGAGATGTTAATTCGGTCACCGAATATTAAAAAGGAGATCGTGGTCTTATTTAATAGAATACAATGACCATAGTCAATACAAAAATATACTTTTACAATAACAAATATACTTTTACAATAACTTAATATGTTGTTAAAAATTGTTTTTGTCAACTATACAAATTATTACTATATCTTTTATATCTCAACCACAAAAATAATCAGTATAAATTAGATTTCCCAATAATTTATATTATTTAAAAATATATAATATATAATTATATTTTTTAATTTCTTAAAAATGATTCACATTTTTAATTTATACCATTACTATGATTTTACAACATAAATCACAACCCTATTAATGTATAAGACTTTAAGATATACATATAAAATGAGGAGTTTAAAATAAAGAATCCATAGTATCTAAGAATAGATTGAATATCTCGTTAACTATTTTACAATATTAACTATTGTGATTCTTAGACATGACTCTCATGAGTTCATGTTCGTCACCCTTAACTTAGTAGTTATCATAATTCTTACACAAAGAAAATATATAAGCATAAACAGAAAGAAAACCAAAAAGAAAATTGGAGAGTTATAAACTTTCATATATCTATATAGTTTGTATGGAAGTCCACTTGCTAGCAATGCTTATGCGTCATTCCGTTTTCAATTCAATACTCCCCAAATAAACTACTTTATGATGTGAACATGAGAAAGCTTTCATACTCCCTTGATACTAGTCACATGATATAACCAATTTTGTTTGTTCCGAATATGAAGTGATTTAACTTCACAGAAGTTATTGCATCATGACAGAATAAACAAAATTAAATTGTCTCAAGATATATTATATACAATAAATATTACATGATTGGGCCTCAAACGAAGAACAATGAACACATAACCATAATGAAAGATTATATTAACAGTATCAATCATATTTGTTGGCTTATAATTTAGAGCCGTTTGTTTTAAAAAAAAAAATTAATTTTTAAAAATGGATTTTACAAAAATGTTTTTTAAAATATTACAATTTTTTTAAATTTATCTTTTATAAATTAAAAAGAGTTTAATTGAAATACACTGACAGTGTAAAATGATTTTACACCGTCAGTTAATCATAGACGTCGGATATTAAAAGAAGTTTGACTTTTATTTTAAAAATCTATAAAGTAATACAAACAGATGATGCTGATTAATCGACGGTGTAAAACTTTTTATATTGACAGTGTATAGTAATTAATCTCAATTAAAAAATAAATTTTGACATTCTATAATATAAATATAAATTATTGAAAATTAAAACATAGTCAAAATCTTAATTTTTAAAAAAAATATATTTAAAAAATTATTTAAAATAGTTTCAAAATTAAGGAATTAAATGATTTTTTGAAATTTTGATATAAAAAAAAATCATTAAACGGTTGAAATGCATAAAATAAAATTTTAAGAATAACAATTCAAATCAAATTTTTATTTGCAATTTCTTTTTTAAATTTTTGTATAAATTTCTTTTACATCAAAATATATAATATTATAAAAATTATTTTAAAAAATAAATAAAACAAATGAGCCTTATTCAAAAACACAAATCAACTTATTTTGCCAAAAGCCTTGTTACCAATATCAATCAACTTCTGTCTTCAACATATACAGCAAATAATAAATATTAACTGATTGGGCCTAAAACAAAAAACAATGATACATAAGTCTAGGGTATTTTCTTTTTTTATGATTCAAAGCGTAGTGAAAGCTTTTCTTTTTGATGATTCAAAGCCTAGTGAATCCTTTTGTTATTAGTAATGTCTGCTGGCTCATATGGTAGATATAATAGTGGAAGGATTCCGTAAAGTAAATCCAGTTTGATTTCGCTTCTCCAAATCAAATGCCATAACTATTATGTTATCGAACACAATAGCATTTTTCCAACGAGAAAAACTTTCTTTGGCTTAACTTTCTTCCCTCCATTTGCATCGAGCTTCAATTGTTTAATACTCTGCATAAGATATATTCATTTTTCGAATTTATATCCAATTATCTACTTATTGAAGCTAATTATTATTATTATGAGTGTGGTATTTGGATCGAACTCTACCTTAATAAGGTTAGTTTCATGGTTCAACAGTACTCGAAGATGTGCATGTTGTAATCGAAGTATGTTCTTGCATGCAAATGTCGAAATATGTTAGCTTGTTATTTAAGTTAGTATGTCGAATTGAGTCGGTTGTTGAGTCAGTTTTTTAGTATGTTACTTGAAAACTATGGTTTATTTTTCTTATAAATAACATGTTAATCATCACTCTCTCATCAATCCATGATAATCCTAATTAGAGAGAAAAAATGGTGTGGTTGAGATTCAGTTGTAAATATTGTTTCCTAATGAGTAATTCAAACAAGAATCCAATTTTAAACCACTTTAAATTGTCTTTCTCTTGTCTTATCTCTTTTATTTTACTTTGTGGTTTTCTTGTTAATTAAGAAACCAATCATACTTTTTTTTCTTGGCATCACTCTCACAACAAATTGGAGTGGTGAGCGTGGAGGAGAAGATGTCGTCAATAAAGTATGAGATTAAAAAATTCAGTGGCGTGAATGATCTCGGTTCGTGGCGCCTGAAGATGCAAAACCTACTGGTTCAGCAGGGTTTTGTTAGAAGCGTTGAGAGGATTAGAGAAGATGGATGCTTCCATAAAGAAGAAGGAGAAAATGACGGAGAAAACCCACAGTGCCATCAGATTAAGCCTTGGTGATAAGGTTCTCCGGCAGGTTTCGAAAGAGAAGACGATAACGAGTGTGTGGAGAAAACTTGAGGGTTTATATATGACCAAATCTTTGGTCAATCATCTATAACTGAAACAAGCTTTGTATTCATTCAAGATGAGTGAAGACAAAGACTGATGATGAGGATTATATTCAATAAATTAATTATTGTTCTTGAAAATATCGATGTCAAGATTGATGATGAGGATTAAATATTGTTGTTGTTGTGTGCTTTGCCTGTGTTTTGTGCTCATTTCAAAGAAACTCTCTTGTATGGAAGAGATCCGTTGACCTTTGAAGAAGTTCAATTAGCCTTGTACTCTAAGATTTTAACGAACGAAAAGAGCATGAGTCATCGTCTGTTGGTGAAGGTTTATCCGTTAAGGGGAAATTCTAAAAGAAAGATGGTAAGTATGAGAGGAAGCATGGTAAAGTTATACATAACTATTATGGTGGTAATGCTCCTGCAATTAGGTGTTATCAATGTAAGAAGGAGGGTCATACAAGATAGGTGTGCACTGATCGACATAATAATCATGGTGGAAAGGATAATGGTAATGCAACCATTGTGCAAGATGATTATGAATCATCTAATGTCATAATGGTCTCAAGAAGAGACCCTAACAAGGAATAAATTATGGATTCAGGGTGTACTTAATACATGACTCCAAACAAAGACGTGTTTGAGGAATTATGTGATCAAGATGGTGGATCAGTGTTGCTGGGAAATAATAAAGCCTGCAAAATTGTAAGTATTGGATATGTAAGATTCAAGTTCCATGAAGAGTCAATAAGGATATTAACTGGTGTCACGTATATGTACCTGATCTTAAGAAGAATTTGATTTCTCTTGGTGAATTCGACAAGAAAGGAAATGTTTTGAAAGGAGAGCAAAGTATCCTATGGATAATGAGGGGGTCAAAGGAAGTCTTGAGAGACGTGAAGAAATAAGGCTTGTATACCCTTGAGGATAAGGTTGCAAGTAGTTCAATAGATGTGGCATCCACAAAATCAGTGTCGAAAACTGAGTTGTGGCACAAGCGACTAGGCCATGCCACTGAAAGAGGCCTATTCGAATTGTCAAACAAAATCTGCTATGTGCTGACAAGGTCGAAAAACTGAAGTTTTGTGAATCTTGTTGTCATAGCCCAAATTTTGATTGATTTCCCTTGTATAGTTTTTAAAACTTTTTATTTTGAATTGGTTAATTAGCTCAGTTGGTAGTATATAGTATATATGTTAAACACAAGGTCATGAGTTCAAGTCATATTGTACCTCCATATTTTAGATTTCTTTTATTTTTGTGGCAAAAAGTAAAAAAAAAAGTTTATTTTTCATTTTTTATATTAATTCTCGTATTTTATTTTATTTTTTATGTTTTATTTTATTGTGGTAACTTTTCTTATTTAAAAAAAATCATATTTCTTGCATAAAATCAAGAAATTGCATTATTTTGATTAGAAATTATTGATATTTAATTTTTACCTTCTTTTTAAATTTACTCTTACTAGTCTTAACTTAATCTTTTCTATATAAATAAAACACAATTGACCACAAAAAAAGACACCAATTTAGACCACTCAAGCACTCTCACTCCATATTACACACGTATAAACTCACCCAAAAAATTACCATATTTTCCCATCCGTATACACGTATCATGCACAAACCTTCCACAAACACTACTATAAATAATATATTTTATGACAAAACTGTCACCTCAACCTACTAAAAACTGAGATAAAAGGTTAAGACGTGCCACATATATATATATATATATATATATATATATATATATATATACCATATATTTCCTCGGTATCTAAATAAAACTGAGAGAAAGAATATTTTAGGACATGCTTCGAATTCCAGCATTAGCAGTTTATGTTTTAATTTTTTTAAAAGTGATGTCTTTCTTTTTATTTAATTTTTAATTTTTAAATTAATGATCCATTCCTTCGGTTATATTTAATAACCGAGGGATTAAATTATCATATTTAACTATAAAAGCACTCGTTATCTAAATAAAACTGAGAGGAAGAATATTTTAGGACATGCTTCAAATTCCAGCATTAGCAGTTTATATTTTTATTTTTTTAAAAGTGATGTCTTTCTTTTTATTTTATTTTTAATTTTTAAATTAATGATCTATTCCTTCGGTTATATTTAATAACCGAGGGATTAAATTATCATATTTAACTATAAAAGCACTCGTTAATCAAATTTTACATTGAATTTAACTTATGTGTAGTTGCTCCAAAGTCTTACGGATAATTCTTTGGGATATATTGCAAGACAGAAAAATCTTCAATATTCTTCAATATTTAACAAAATATTCTTTTCTACCCTTCCAATATATCTCACGTAATGAAGTTGATATTGTATTTTTGTAATAACCTTCATATGTTGTCAATAAAAGAAAACATTGAAAAATTTATTGCTTTCCTCGATTGACAACATTGAGAAATTTATTCCTAAACACAATCATCCATTTCTCTTTCATATTCTCTTTCATGTGAAAGCATTTACAAGGAAAATATTTGGTCAAGATAATGAAATCTCTCTGGGATGGATTGCAAGTACAATTTTAAAAAAAAAATTAGTTGGAACAAATAACTTATCAAAAATTTGAAAAGATAGGTTGTTCTCAGAGAAACCATTATCAAACTCTTGATTAGATTAAACAATTTATTTTAATATTCTGTATAAACAATGTCAATATTAAAAATAAAAATTAAAAACTTTTTGCCCTCGGTTTTTAACAAATATCGAGAGGTATCTGGCGCTTGGGTTGAAATATATTTTATTTTTTATTTACTTTAAAAGAAATACATTTTACCTCGGTTTTGAGTATGATGTGCTTGCTCGTGTGGTAGCTTATCCGCAAGTGCATCGACTTTATCAAAGTAATACAAAAGATGTCGAACCCACATAGACTTTTAGCCAACTCAACCGCTATCTATTGTCGCTACGTAAATTTAAGGCTGGTCGATTTTTGTTTGAGAAGGGGAATGGAATAACAAAATGATGAAAGAACTCTATGGAAACTTCAAGATTGAGCATCACAATTCTTCACCTTACAGCCCCAAGATGAACGAGGTTGTTGAAGCGGCAAATAAGAATATCACGAAAATCCTACAGAAGATGGTTGTAACCTACAAAGATTGGCATAAAATGTTTCTTTTTGCTTTGCATGGATATCAACCATTTGTCCTCACTTCAACTTAGGCAACCCCTTTCTCCTTAGTCTATGGCATGGAAGCAGTACTCCCTATAGAAGTTCAAATCATATTGTACCTCTTTTTTTATAGATTTCTTGCCAAGATGACTCCCACTTACGAAGACCCATATGTTGTTAAGAATGCCTTCTATGGAGGTGCATTGGTTCTTACAACTATGGATGGTGAGGAGCTCCACAATCCGGTGAATTGCCTCCCAAGAAGCATAATGGCATTATAAATTCCTTCATCAGTCTCCAAGTCACATTGATCCTCTTCATCCTCAGCATTGGAGATAAAAGTTCACTACGCCAAATAAGGGAAAAGAGGGCGCTTTTTTTTGGCCTATAACAGTGCTTTAAAGCGCCCTCTAATCTGGCGCTGGCATAGGTAAAGACAGCGCTTTTTTTTATCTAAACCGAATAAATATAATTACGATGGAGCTCGCTTCGAATTCCAAATATTATATTTTAAGGTTTTTTTAATTGTTTTAGGGTCACATGGAGTCTTTCCCTTTTTCTTTTTTTATTATTAATTTTTTTTTTGTATTACTCTCGGTGATATTAACTAATCAAGGAGTAATATCTTTGCATCAATTTTTCCAAATATATTTGTTTATATTATTTTTAATTATTAATTAATCTATTACCTCAATTGCATCTTAAAACCGACGTGGTAATTAATTTAAATAAATTCTTAGAATATGACGCTATATGAGGCTTTTATATATATTTTTTATTTTTAATTGATGTGTTCTCTCAGTTTTTCCTAAAAATCGACATGTTTGATCTTTTCCATGAATACTTCAGAGAACTAGACTCTAACTTTTAATTTACCTATTAACAAACACTCTAAATTCATCGTCATTCTCTTCCAAAAAAATCCTAGGCGATTTTCATCAAAACTCGAAGATAGTCTCTTTTCAACGTCAACTCTTCCAACATTAACCTGAACATAATCTCTTTTCAAAATTCGTTGAAGCTTCGTCATCACGTTTGAGGTACGTAACTCACCACTAAAATATTTATCTCTCATAGAAATGTTCATCTCTCACCACTGGAATGTTCTTTCAACTATTGTTAGAAATGTCAACGAAATGCATAAAAATTAACGGATTACAAAACTTTAACATAACCGTTAATTTTGATCATTTTCTTTAACATATCAAATAATTTTCGATTGATGTTAAATTTTATAGATATGATATATATGATAATACCTTTTAATGCAACAGTGGATTTTGTTATAGAGATGTGTAATGAAGAGTTATTGAATGTGTCATGTTACTAAGTTTGACACCTTATTGATAATAAATAGATTTTTTCACAATATATTGTTAATTGGATTGTTAATGATATTCTTGTAGGCAGAGCCGATCTTGACTTTTTAGAGGCACGTGACAAATAATAAAAATGGACCCTTAATAAAAAATCTAATTTTAAAAAAAAAGAACAACATTGTATTCGTCAAATAAAAAGATGTTACTACACTCACTTCTCTACCAAATTCTTGTATTCGTCAGCGTCGACATTAACTATAGCTAAATCTTCCTCCAATCTGAATACTGCAAAACCCTTTTCACAAGTCTAAATGAATAGTATAAACAATATTAGGATCAACCTTGATATAGTTAATCATAAGGAAAAGTTACCAAATTAAGATTATAAGTTAGTTATGGTAGAAGTTTTAGACAAGATAATATCCTTACATAAACAAGAGCTTTGCAAGAACCATACCTAAGTACAATAACAAATTTGTCAAGAAAATAAGATTCAGAAACATTGAAAAAAAAGTATCATATCATAAAGTTACAAAACACCAAGTTAATTTATACATACCATTGTGCATAAAATTCCACTGGAACATCTTTTGTTTCAATTAAGACAACCATGTCAAAGTCATCAGAGGAGAAAACCACCACATTAGATGGAAGAGAAAGTATTTTTATGTTGGTATCTACATTAACAATATATTTTATACTAATGATAAAAAAATCAAATATCAACGCTAACGGAATAAAATTTAAAAACATTCAAAATGATATGAATAGACGACTAACTACCAAGACGGTATATACTATAATAGTGCAATCTATAAGACTTGAATAAGATTGAAAAACAACAGGAGGTAGTTAGATTATACATTTAAGTATTTATAACATTAATCAAAATTGTAAAAACAAATAATTGCTAAAAAATGTATGAAATGATAAAACTAATAAAGAAAGAACGATCTTATGCTAAACATTCTTGAAAAAGCATACAAGAATCTTCTATCCAATTCACGTAAATACCTCATTCCATATTTACAAAACCAACAAGAGCCTCAGTGGTATGCGTGCATTCTACATCGTATACGACACAAACATCGTACACGACATCATACAAGAGTCTTTCTTTTTATTTAATTTTTAATTTTTAAATTAATGATCCATTCCTTCGGTTATATTTAATAACCGAGCGATTAAATTATCATATTTAACTATAAAAGCACTCGTTATCTAAATAAAACTGAGAGGAAGAATATTTTAGGACATGCTTCAAATTCCAGCATTAGCAGTTTATATTTTTATTTTTTAAAAGTGATGTCTTTCTTTTTATTTTATTTTTAATTTTTAAATTAATGATCTATTCCTTCGGTTATATTTAATAACCGAGGGATTAAATTATCATATTTAACTATAAAAGCACTCGTTAATCAAATTTTACATTGAATTTAACTTATGTGTAGTTGCTCCAAAGTCTTACGGATAATTCTTTGGGATATATTGCAAGACAGAAAAATCTTCAATATTCTTCAATATTTAACAAAATATTCTTTTCTACCCTTCCAATATATCTCACGTAATGAAGTTGATATTGTATTTTTGTAATAACCTTCATATGTTGTCAATAAAAGAAAACATTGAAAAATTTATTGCTTTCCTCGATTGACAACATTGAGAAATTTATTCCTAAACACAATCATCCATTTCTCTTTCATATTCTCTTTCATGTGAAAGCATTTACAAGGAAAATATTTGGTCAAGATAATGAAATCTCTCTGGGATGGATTGCAAGTACAATTTTAAAAAAAAAATTAGTTGGAACAAATAACTTATCAAAAATTTGAAAAGATAGGTTGTTCTCAGAGAAACCATTATCAAACTCTTGATTAGATTAAACAATTTATTTTAATATTCTGTATAAACAATGTCAATATTAAAAATAAAAATTAAAAACTTTTTGCCCTCGGTTTTTAACAAATATCGAGAGGTATCTGGCGCTTGGGTTGAAATATATTTTATTTTTTATTTACTTTAAAAGAAATACATTTTACCTCGGTTTTGAGTATGATGTGCTTGCTCGTGTGGTAGCTTATCCGCAAGTGCATCGACTTTATCAAAGTAATACAAAAGATGTCGAACCCACATAGACTTTTAGCCAACTCAACCGCTATCTATTGTCGCTACGTAAATTTAAGGCTGGTCGATTTTTGTTTGAGAAGGGGAATGGAATAACAAAATGATGAAAGAACTCTATGGAAACTTCAAGATTGAGCATCACAATTCTTCACCTTACAGCCCCAAGATGAACGAGGTTGTTGAAGCGGCAAATAAGAATATCACGAAAATCCTACAGAAGATGGTTGTAACCTACAAAGATTGGCATAAAATGTTTCTTTTTGCTTTGCATGGATATCAACCATTTGTCCTCACTTCAACTTAGGCAACCCCTTTCTCCTTAGTCTATGGCATGGAAGCAGTACTCCCTATAGAAGTTCAAATCATATTGTACCTCTTTTTTTATAGATTTCTTGCCAAGATGACTCCCACTTACGAAGACCCATATGTTGTTAAGAATGCCTTCTATGGAGGTGCATTGGTTCTTACAACTATGGATGGTGAGGAGCTCCACAATCCGGTGAATTGCCTCCCAAGAAGCATAATGGCATTATAAATTCCTTCATCAGTCTCCAAGTCACATTGATCCTCTTCATCCTCAGCATTGGAGATAAAAGTTCACTACGCCAAATAAGGGAAAAGAGGGCGCTTTTTTTTGGCCTATAACAGTGCTTTAAAGCGCCCTCTAATCTGGCGCTGGCATAGGTAAAGACAGCGCTTTTTTTTATCTAAACCGAATAAATATAATTACGATGGAGCTCGCTTCGAATTCCAAATATTATATTTTAAGGTTTTTTTAATTGTTTTAGGGTCACATGGAGTCTTTCCCTTTTTCTTTTTTTTATTATTAATTTTTTTTTTGTATTACTCTCGGTGATATTAACTAATCAAGGAGTAATATCTTTGCATCAATTTTTCCAAATATATTTGTTTATATTATTTTTAATTATTAATTAATCTATTACCTCAATTGCATCTTAAAACCGACGTGGTAATTAATTTAAATAAATTCTTAGAATATGACGCTATATGAGGCTTTTATATATATTTTTTATTTTTAATTGATGTGTTCTCTCAGTTTTTCCTAAAAATCGACATGTTTGATCTTTTCCATGAATACTTCAGAGAACTAGACTCTAACTTTTAATTTACCTATTAACAAACACTCTAAATTCATCGTCATTCTCTTCCAAAAAAATCCTAGGCGATTTTCATCAAAACTCGAAGATAGTCTCTTTTCAACGTCAACTCTTCCAACATTAACCTGAACATAAACTCTTTTCAAAATTCGTTGAAGCTTCGTCATCACGTTTGAGGTACGTAACTCACCACTAAAATATTTATCTCTCATAGAAATGTTCATCTCTCACCACTGGAATGTTCTTTCAACTATTGTTAGAAATGTCAACGAAATGCATAAAAATTAACGGATTACAAAACTTTAACATAACCGTTAATTTTGATCATTTTCTTTAACATATCAAATAATTTTCGATTGATGTTAAATTTTATAGATATGATATATATGATAATACCTTTTAATGCAACAGTGGATTTTGTTATAGAGATGTGTAATGAAGAGTTATTGAATGTGTCATGTTACTAAGTTTGACACCTTATTGATAATAAATAGATTTTTTCACAATATATTGTTAATTGGATTGTTAATGATATTCTTGTAGGCAGAGCCGATCTTGACTTTTTAGAGGCACGTGACAAATAATAAAAATGGACCCTTAATAAAAAATCTAATTTTTAAAAAAAAGAACAACATTGTATTCGTCAAATAAAAAGATGTTACTACACTCACTTCTCTACCAAATTCTTGTATTCGTCAGCGTCGACATTAACTATAGCTAAATCTTCCTCCAATCTGAATACTGCAAAACCCTTTTCACAAGTCTAAATGAATAGTATAAACAATATTAGGATCAACCTTGATATAGTTAATCATAAGGAAAAGTTACCAAATTAAGATTATAAGTTAGTTATGGTAGAAGTTTTAGACAAGATAATATCCTTACATAAACAAGAGCCTTGCAAGAACCATACCTAAGTACAATAACAAATTTGTCAAGAAAATAAGATTCAGAAACATTGAAAAAAAAGTATCATATCATAAAGTTACAAAACACCAAGTTAATTTATACATACCATTGTGCATAAAATTCCACTGGAACATCTTTTGTTTCAATTAAGACAACCATGTCAAAGTCATCAGAGGAGAAAACCACCACATTAGATGGAAGAGAAAGTATTTTTATGTTGGTATCTACATTAACAATATATTTTATACTAATGATAAAAAAATCAAATATCAACGCTAACGGAATAAAATTTAAAAACATTCAAAATGATATGAATAGACGACTAACTACCAAGACGGTATATACTATAATAGTGCAATCTATAAGACTTGAATAAGATTGAAAAACAACAGGAGGTAGTTAGATTATACATTTAAGTATTTATAACATTAATCAAAATTGTAAAAACAAATAATTGCTAAAAAATGTATGAAATGATAAAACTAATAAAGAAAGAACGATCTTATGCTAAACATTCTTGAAAAAGCATACAAGAATCTTCTATCCAATTCACGTAAATACCTCATTCCATATTTACAAAACCAACAAGAGCCTCAGTGGTATGCGTGCATTCTACATCGTATACGACACAAACATCGTACACGACATCATACAAGAGTCTTTCTTTTTATTTAATTTTTAATTTTTAAATTAATGATCCATTCCTTCGGTTATATTTAATAACCGAGCGATTAAATTATCATATTTAACTATAAAAGCACTCGTTATCTAAATAAAACTGAGAGGAAGAATATTTTAGGACATGCTTCAAATTCCAGCATTAGCAGTTTATATTTTTATTTTTTTAAAAATGATGTCTTTCTTTTTATTTTATTTTTAATTTTTAAATTAATGATCTATTCCTTCGGTTATATTTAATAACCGAGGGATTAAATTATCATATTTAACTATAAAAGCACTCGTTAATCAAATTTTACATTGAATTTAACTTATGTGTAGTTGCTCCAAAGTCTTACGGATAATTCTTTGGGATATATTGCAAGACAGAAAAATCTTCAATATTCTTCAATATTTAACAAAATATTCTTTTCTACCCTTCCAATATATCTCACGTAATGAAGTTGATATTGTATTTTTGTAATAACCTTCATATGTTGTCAATAAAAGAAAACATTGAAAAATTTATTGCTTTCCTCGATTGACAACATTGAGAAATTTATTCCTAAACACAATCATCCATTTCTCTTTCATATTCTCTTTCATGTGAAAGCATTTTCAAGGAAAATATTTGGTCAAGATAATGAAATCTCTCTGGGATGGATTGCAAGTACAATTTTAAAAAAAAAATTAGTTGGAACAAATAACTTATCAAAAATTTGAAAAGATAGGTTGTTCTCAGAGAAACCATTATCAAACTCTTGATTAGATTAAACAATTTATTTTAATATTCTGTATAAACAATGTCAATATTAAAAATAAAAATTAAAAACTTTTTGCCCTCGGTTTTTAACAAATATCGAGAGGTATCTGGCGCTTGGGTTGAAATATATTTTATTTTTTATTTACTTTAAAAGAAATACATTTTACCTCGGTTTTGAGTATGATGTGCTTGCTCGTGTGGTAGCTTATCCGCAAGTGCATCGACTTTATCAAAGTAATACAAAAGATGTCGAACCCACATAGACTTTTAGCCACTCAACCGCTATCTATTGTCGCTACGTAAATTTAAGGCTGGTCGATTTTTGTTTGAGAAGGGGAATGGAATAACAAAATGATGAAAGAACTCTATGGAAACTTCAAGATTGAGCATCACAATTCTTCACCTTACAGCCCCAAGATGAACGAGGTTGTTGAAGCGGCAAATAAGAATATCACGAAAATCCTACAGAAGATGGTTGTAACCTACAAAGATTGGCATAAAATGTTTCTTTTTGCTTTGCATGGATATCAACCATTTGTCCTCACTTCAACTTAGGCAACTCCTTTCTCCTTAGTCTATGGCATGGAAGCAGTACTCCCTATAGAAGTTCAAATCATATTGTACCTCTTTTTTTATAGATTTCTTGCCAAGATGACTCCCACTTACGAAGACCCATATGTTGTTAAGAATGCCTTCTATGGAGGTGCATTGGTTCTTACAACTATGGATGGTGAGGAGCTCCACAATCCGGTGAATTGCCTCCCAAGAAGCATAATGGCATTATAAATTCCTTCATCAGTCTCCAAGTCACATTGATCCTCTTCATCCTCAGCATTGGAGATAAAAGTTCACTACGCCAAATAAGGGAAAAGAGGGCGCTTTTTTTTGGCCTATAACAGTGCTTTAAAGCGCCCTCTAATCTGGCGCTGGCATAGGTAAAGACAGCGCTTTTTTTTTATCTAAACCGAATAAATATAATTACGATGGAGCTCGCTTCGAATTCCAAATATTATATTTTAAGGTTTTTTTAATTGTTTTAGGGTCACATGGAGTCTTTCCCTTTTTCTTTTTTTTATTATTAATTTTTTTTTTGTATTATTCTCGGTGATATTAACTAATCAAGGAGTAATATCTTTGCATCAATTTTTCCAAATATATTTGTTTATATTATTTTTAATTATTAATTAATCTATTACCTCAATTGCATCTTAAAACCGACGTGGTAATTAATTTAAATAAATTCTTAGAATATGACGCTATATGAGGCTTTTATATATATTTTTTATTTTTAATTGATGTGTTCTCTCAGTTTTTCCTAAAAATCGACATGTTTGATCTTTTCCATGAATACTTCAGAGAACTAGACTCTAACTTTTAATTTACCTATTAACAAACACTCTAAATTCATCGTCATTCTCTTCCAAAAAAATCCTAGGCGATTTTCATCAAAACTCGAAGATAGTCTCTTTTCAACGTCAACTCTTCCAACATTAACCTGAACATAATCTCTTTTCAAAATTCGTTGAAGCTTCGTCATCACGTTTGAGGTACGTAACTCACCACTAAAATATTTATCTCTCATAGAAATGTTCATCTCTCACCACTGGAATGTTCTTTCAACTATTGTTAGAAATGTCAACGAAATGCATAAAAATTAACGGATTACAAAACTTTAACATAACCGTTAATTTTGATCATTTTCTTTAACATATCAAATAATTTTCGATTGATGTTAAATTTTATAGATATGATATATATGATAATACCTTTTAATGCAACAGTGGATTTTGTTATAGAGATGTGTAATGAAGAGTTATTGAATGTGTCATGTTACTAAGTTTGACACCTTATTGATAATAAATAGATTTTTTCACAATATATTGTTAATTGGATTGTTAATGATATTCTTGTAGGCAGAGCCGATCTTGACTTTTTAGAGGCACGTGACAAATAATAAAAATGGACCCTTAATAAAAAATCTAATTTTAAAAAAAAAGAACAACATTGTATTCGTCAAATAAAAAGATGTTACTACACTCACTTCTCTACCAAATTCTTGTATTCGTCAGCGTCGACATTAACTATAGCTAAATCTTCCTCCAATCTGAATACTGCAAAACCCTTTTCACAAGTCTAAATGAATAGTATAAACAATATTAGGATCAACCTTGATATAGTTAATCATAAGGAAAAGTTACCAAATTAAGATTATAAGTTAGTTATGGTAGAAGTTTTAGACAAGATAATATCCTTACATAAACAAGAGCCTTGCAAGAACCATACCTAAGTACAATAACAAATTTGTCAAGAAAATAAGATTCAGAAACATTGAAAAAAAAGTATCATATCATAAAGTTACAAAACACCAAGTTAATTTATACATACCATTGTGCATAAAATTCCACTGGAACATCTTTTGTTTCAATTAAGACAACCATGTCAAAGTCATCAGAGGAGAAAACCACCACATTAGATGGAAGAGAAAGTATTTTTATGTTGGTATCTACATTAACAATATATTTTATACTAATGATAAAAAAATCAAATATCAACGCTAACGGAATAAAATTTAAAAACATTCAAAATGATATGAATAGACGACTAACTACCAAGACGGTATATACTATAATAGTGCAATCTATAAGACTTGAATAAGATTGAAAAACAACAGGAGGTAGTTAGATTATACATTTAAGTATTTATAACATTAATCAAAATTGTAAAAACAAATAATTGCTAAAAAATGTATGAAATGATAAAACTAATAAAGAAAGAACGATCTTATGCTAAACATTCTTGAAAAAGCATACAAGAATCTTCTATCCAATTCACGTAAATACCTCATTCCATATTTACAAAACCAACAAGAGCCTCAGTGGTATGCGTGCATTCTACATCGTATACGACACAAACATCGTACACGACATCATACAAGAGTCTTTCTTTTTATTTAATTTTTAATTTTTAAATTAATGATCCATTCCTTCGGTTATATTTAATAACCGAGCGATTAAATTATCATATTTAACTATAAAAGCACTCGTTATCTAAATAAAACTGAGAGGAAGAATATTTTAGGACATGCTTCAAATTCCAGCATTAGCAGTTTATATTTTTATTTTTTTAAAAGTGATGTCTTTCTTTTTATTTTATTTTTAATTTTTAAATTAATGATCTATTCCTTCGGTTATATTTAATAACCGAGGGATTAAATTATCATATTTAACTATAAAAGCACTCGTTAATCAAATTTTACATTGAATCTAACTTATGTGTAGTTGCTCCAAAGTCTTACGGATAATTCTTTGGGATATATTGCAAGACAGAAAAATCTTCAATATTCTTCAATATTTAACAAAATATTCTTTTCTACCCTTCCAATATATCTCACGTAATGAAGTTGATATTGTATTTTTGTAATAACCTTCATATGTTGTCAATAAAAGAAAACATTGAAAAATTTATTGCTTTCCTCGATTGACAACATTGAGAAATTTATTCCTAAACACAATCATCCATTTCTCTTTCATATTCTCTTTCATGTGAAAGCATTTACAAGGAAAATATTTGGTCAAGATAATGAAATCTCTCTGGGATGGATTGCAAGTACAATTTTAAAAAAAAAATTAGTTGGAACAAATAACTTATCAAAAATTTGAAAAGATAGGTTGTTCTCAGAGAAACCATTATCAAACTCTTGATTAGATTAAACAATTTATTTTAATATTCTGTATAAACAATGTCAATATTAAAAATAAAAATTAAAAACTTTTTGCCCTCGGTTTTTAACAAATATCGAGAGGTATCTGGCGCTTGGGTTGAAATATATTTTATTTTTTATTTACTTTAAAAGAAATACATTTTACCTCGGTTTTGAGTATGATGTGCTTGCTCGTGTGGTAGCTTATCCGCAAGTGCATCGACTTTATCAAAGTAATACAAAAGATGTCGAACCCACATAGACTTTTAGCCAACTCAACCGCTATCTATTGTCGCTACGTAAATTTAAGGCTGGTCGATTTTTGTTTGAGAAGGGGAATGGAATAACAAAATGATGAAAGAACTCTATGGAAACTTCAAGATTGAGCATCACAATTCTTCACCTTACAGCCCCAAGATGAACGAGGTTGTTGAAGCGGAAAATAAGAATATCACGAAAATCCTACAGAAGATGGTTGTAACCTACAAAGATTGGCATAAAATGTTTCTTTTTGCTTTGCATGGATATCAACCATTTGTCCTCACTTCAACTTAGGCAACCCCTTTCTCCTTAGTCTATGGCATGGAAGCAGTACTCCCTATAGAAGTTCAAATCATATTGTACCTCTTTTTTTATAGATTTCTTGCCAAGATGACTCCCACTTACGAAGACCCATATGTTGTTAAGAATGCCTTCTATGGAGGTGCATTGGTTCTTACAACTATGGATGGTGAGGAGCTCCACAATCCGGTGAATTGCCTCCCAAGAAGCATAATGGCATTATAAATTCCTTCATCAGTCTCCAAGTCACATTGATCCTCTTCATCCTCAGCATTGGAGATAAAAGTTCACTACGCCAAATAAGGGAAAAGAGGGCGCTTTTTTTTTGGCCTATAACAGTGCTTTAAAGCGCCCTCTAATCTGGCGCTGGCATAGGTAAAGACAGCGCTTTTTTTCCTGGTGAAAACGCTCTCTAAAGTGGCTCTTTAAGCCCTTTAAGGGCCACTTTAGAGGGCGCTTTTTAAAGAAAGCGCCCTCTAAAGTGGAAACTTTTAAGGGTTTAGAGGGCGCTTTTACTGGAAAGCGCCCTCTAAAGTGGAAACTTTTAAGGGTTTAGAGGGCGCTTTTACTTGAAAGCGCCCTCTAAAGTGGAAATTTAAAGGGTTTAGAGGGCGCTTATTTTGGAAAGCGCCCTCTAAAGTGGGTGGTTATTTAATTTTTTTTTAAAAAGCGTTATATTTTTTTATTTATTTTAGACAACCTGTATATTGAAGCAGTACACCTAAAACTGTATAATTTGAAGCCCTTTTTCACACATTGCATTCAACAAGCCTTATATACAACAATCCATACATATACAACAATCCACTGATATATAATCGTTTAACTTCTAAAGATTCTAAATATACAACCAATTCATAACTTAAAAAGAAATAAAACTAAGTAGCAAAAGCATCTCTGAGATGTATGTTTTTTTTGCTAGCCGCAGTCTTCTTAGGGTCCGCTTCCTGAATCGAAGTTCATTTCTAGCAGCCATTCCTCACATGCCGGTTTGAATACAAACAACTTTGGAATAGGTAGTTTTATAAGCACTTCTCGAAAGATACATGCGGATTTGTTTCTGGATTATCAAAGATGCGGCCTCCCTTCTCATGCATTCATACCGACGTCTTGCAAGTTGTCCTATGTTAAGTTCATAGGATACGTAAAACTAAATGACTTAGAAAATGGATAACAAGATTATTCATACATAGTATCAAAAAGGATTCAAATAATTGATACCTTTAATAGCCCTTTGTAGTTCTATGGCAGAAAATCGCAATAACTTGTACTGTTTCTCACAAATATATGTGTGAGCTTTTTTCTGAATAACGATTGCGGATCTTCCTAGGACCTCGGCACGACATGCATCTAGTTCTGCCATTTGACCTGCTCTCAGGAAAACTTTTGTCTTTCCTATCTGCAAAGAAACCCAAACAGCATTTTATTCCAATCCATATTATCATACATAGCGTGTTCGAAATTTTTTAGCATCATCATCTATGATTCAATGTAACCTGCGAGCAAATAAAAATGCTATAACTGAGATTAAGATAAGAACTACTACCTGATAATCTTTAAGGTTTGCTTTATCTAGAAGTCTCTTGCAAGCCGTCATCTCATCAGGACTGCAGATATATATTTATTATTAGTTATTTCAGATATAGTTGTGTTATTTGAACATCTAAAACCGGAAAAATTTCGTGACAACAATCTAGGTGGTTAATTATGTTCAGTACAATCACATTCATCTGTATGATCAGAAAAAGAAAACACGGAAAAAAGGAGAAGTAAATACCATGATTTTAGAACCTTAGGTTCCATTATACTAAACCGCTGAACAAATTCATCAAAGTTCTTTCGAGTTGGATATCCAACGCAACTTATCCTAATTGCCTCCATTACACCCTGTAAAAGGCATCCACAGAGTTTGAAGTAACTTGAAACAAAAATATTCATGTCATAATAAAGAACAAGGCTAATATGGGGGTTGAACTCACCCCACATCGAAGCTGCTGTAACACATCGTTGTTCTCAAATATCCCCGGCTTAAGAAGATTATTTGGCTTTACACAACGAATGTAGTGTGGCTCAGTCGCACTTAATGTTTCAAGCAAAGATTGCAGTTGTTGCTTCATTCCATAAGCAATAAGAATAACAATGATCAATAGTTATATACAAAAGACTTATAATTTTCAAGCATATGCATGTTTAAAGAAAACCGACCTTAAACTGAGTGGCTATAGAAGAAAACTTTGTTGATTTAGTACTTTCCTCATGTAAAGGTGGGAAAAGTCCTGAAACAAAGGAGCACTTGGAAGCACAGAGCAGCGCAGCGTGTTCCGGAACAACGTAGTCTTTGTTTTTATCAAGGAAAAGATCAGTTTGATACGTGACCTGAAATCAAAGTTCGACATATATACTAAGCTTTTAACTTTTTATTTCATGGTTGATATAACTGCGTAGACCAAAATGTATTTTACTCACATCACCAGCATAGTGATTGATGGTGAAGTCAGTTCGTGACAACTTCGGTTTGCTGAATCGCTTATTGTCCTTAAGTGTTTGATATAGCTTTTCAGCAAATGTTTCGTGCGTTGATCTTGGAAACATACTACAAAGAATAAGCAGGACAATATATAAAAGAATGACTATAAAACATAGTTATTGCTCAAAGTATATATATTTGCATGCGCTAACGCCACTTTACATTATGTAAAATGACATAAACAAACCATTAACTATAATACAAATATTTGAACTATTGTCATTTAATACATACCAGGCCTCGTCCAGAAGAGCAATAACGCCGCCAGGTTTCTGAAGTTATAAACAAGAATGAGATGACAAACTGATAGAACTTTTCTAAAATGACAAAAATGCAAGGGTGAGTTGCACCTTCTCAATAAGATCGAGAACATCTTGATTATCAACGAACTCTATATAACTCCAATCAATTTCTTCCTTTGTATATTCCTCTTGCTCCATTTTGAAGACATGCTGCATAATGAAATAATGAAGTGTTATTTGAGTCTATAGAAATTGTTTACCAGGAGATAGCAGAAAAATCAAACCTGGTTGAAATGCTGCTGTAACTTCTCATTTGTCAAATTGATACAAAATTGCTCGAAGCTGAACAGGGCCGATGTAAAGTTAGTTACTGTTAGAACAATAATTGTGGTTCAAAAGTAAATAGATACGAAAAATGTAAATAGAGAATATATATGTAGAATTGTATAATGGTCTAACTGAAAATTCATCATATAGTTTTTACAAAAGATAAATATTGACTAGAAAATATATATGTAGAATTGTATAATGGTCTAACTGAAAGCTAACAGAAGAATAGTCGACTCTAATTTACTCTATCAAATAACATCCATACCTAAACTTCTTAAGTTACTAGCTGTCATACCCCAAAATTTGCCTGTTGATATTACAGAGCATTCCTCAAGACCCTCCGATTTGTCATGCAAGGCACTAACATCAAATGGACAAAAGCCCAGCTCACAACAGGCCCAATCCAAAGGCGGCCCAAAATAGCTTGCTCGCTAGGCGAGCAATCCCTTCGCCTAGCGAATACTTCATCATGATACTCGCCCAGCGAAGCATCAGATCCAGAAAAAAGCCCAGAATAGCTTGCTCGCTAGGCGAGTAATTCCTTCGCCTAGCGAAGCTTGCAAAAATCTGAAGTTTTGGACCTCATTTTAAGCCCATTAGGTCACCACCACTACTACTATAAATACCAGCTCCTCAGCCGCGAAAAGAACACACAGACCCAGAGGGAGAAACACGGAAACGCACAAACAAGCGGACGAAGGACGGAAACCCTGGTGCAAAAACCCTGCTAACCTGAAGGCAGCCCATCCGCGCCGAAGCTACCGCCGCCCAACTCAATCCGGCCTCCAAGCAATCAATCCCTTTCACTATCGCAATTGCACACAGGTTTGCGTATCACCGTTGTTTTACGTTTCCAATTGATCTTCTTTACATACATGATGCATTCCGATTAAGGTTTTGATATGTAAATTGATTTCGCATGTGAATCCGAGTATGAATATCCTGTATAATTGTATCTGCTATGCCTGTGATCAAATGCAATAATAGTACAGGTTTTCGGAGGTCGTGCTGCTGCCAAATTCCAAACCCGTGGCCGCTCGCTAGCTCATCGCTAAGCGAGCCTGCAGCAAGCCTTCGCTGAGCCTTCGCTAGGCGAAGCAGAGGCGAACGGGACAATGGCTGCTTTGTCCCTTTGTTGTCCATTTTATGTTTTCATGATTCTGTATTATTTGGCTTAAATTCCTGATTGTTGTATTTATTTTATGATGCAATTTCCAATTGTATTTTACCTCAATGCTCTAATCCGTGTGTTGCATGGTGTAAAAGCTAGCATACTTCCAAAGAAATAGCCGGCTAGGCATGCCGCTTTAGGTGTGGACATTCTTGAGGAGATGGCTTTTGGATGACCTAAGTTTAATATGGAGATTCATCTTGAATCACCAAGCTTGATTTTTTAATGTATTGATTTCATTGATTTACTGTGGACCTAATTACCTAACTGATTATGGCTATTTAATTAATTGTTAAAATCCGGACTTTAAATAAATAATATCGGACCTCTCTTTATTACCCCACGATTACGTAATACGGTCATGTCCCGCGAATGTAGGGATACACTTAGCAACGGCCCTTCGGTTAAATCATCATAAAATAAATCATCGTCCCTCGGATGTTGCCTTTGAAAATACGATTTTGTCCCTCGATGACCCTTCGGTGTAGCCCACGGTTAAATGATGATCGTCCCTTCGAATGCTAAGGTATCCTTACAACTGTTGCCTTCAATGACCTATCGATGACCCTACGATGACCCTTAAACATCCAAAGGATAAAACTACTTACTTCTCAATAGTAAGGACAGTTTTACCCTCATAAGGATAGGAAACGTTCATAACGACCTTAGGAAGGTATAACTCTCAATTACTGGATCATAACCTAAAATATTTTCAACACCTCACACCTTTCAAAATCTCTTTTGGAAAATCACCACTTGGTATACATTCATACTAGAATCATTACCGAGTTATAAACCATTTTCAAAATCAAATGAGATAAATACTTTGTATACATTCATACGAGAATCATTACAAAGTTAAACTCTCTTTTCAAAACATTTTCTAAGCCATTCACAAGCACCTTTTCAGACAAAAATATAAGTGATCCAGTAATTAAGAGCCCATGGATAACCATGGATACAAATGGTGCTAATACCTTCCCTTTGTATAATGTACCTCCCGAACCCAAAATCTATTGAGGTCTTTCCTGTTCTTTTCCACCTTTCCTTATGGGATAAAAGAAAAGTCGGTGGCGACTCTTGCTATCCGCGACATTGCGATAAAAAGCAAAACACCCCAAGTCAGTTCACCGTATGACACTAGCTACGCTATGTATGCTAGAATAAATACACTCATAAGCTGCATAGTGTACCTTTGATTGGTAGAAGGTGTTTTAGATATTGCTGCCTCCTTTTTCTACATCGAGAAACAAATGGAACAATTGGTGAAATTTAACCCATAATGCCTAGTCTCCATTGCTAGCATTGCAACACAATAATTATTGTTGAGAATACTCAATAAATGTATGAACCAAGAAAAATGAAACCAAAAATGAACAATAGCGAACGTCAGAAGAGAAACCAAGTAATATGAAGATTAGAAAAATACCTATGGTGTCAAAATCGAACAGCTAACAACGAATTAATAGAAGGAGGAAACGTCGTAGATCTAACAGAGGTGGAAGGAGAACGCCTTAGAAGTAGCGAAAATCGTAGCAGTGAGAACCCTAACGTGAAAAAGAACGAAAATAACAAAGAGTGAAATAACAAAACGCGCAGTATGTTATAATTTTAATGTTTACTAAAGGGGACCTTAGAGGGCGCTTGTGGAAAAAAAGCGCCCTCTAAATGGGGCCTAAGAGGGCGCTTATGAAAGCGCTCTCTAAGGCTTTCCAAAAGCGCTTTATAAACTGGAAATGCACATGGACTTATAGAGCGCTTTTTTAAAAGCGCCCTCTAAGGGTAACCTTAGAGGGCGCTTTCTAGAAAGCGCCCTGTATTGTTGTCCCTCTATCTCCTCCTTATTTTTTTTGCTTCACCTTAGAGGGCGCTTTATTACAAAAGCGCCCTCTAAAGTGCGCTGTCTATTCTAGTTGTTCGCTCCTTATTTTTTCGCTTCACTTTAGAGTGCGCTTTTGTAATAAAGCGCCCTCTAAGGTGCGCTGTCTATTCCAGTTTTTGGCGTAGTGGTTATGCTCTTATTCTTCTTTTCAGATCTATCACAGATAGCAAATTCAAAAGTTTGAAGTGACCTAATAAGCTCATCCACTCTCATGTTGCAAATGTCTTGGGATTCTTCAATAGTTGTGACCTTCATGTTAAACTTCTTAGGAAACAATCTGAGAATTTTTCTAAACTGCTTTTCCTGTGACATCTTCTCTCCCAAGAAACTAGATGAATTGGCAATGTCAAGAATATTCATGTGAAAATCATGAATGCACTCATCATACTTTTTTAAATTTCTTTTATTTTTGTGGCAAAAAGTAAAAACAAAAAAGTTTATTTTTCATTTTTTATATTAATTCTCGTATTTTATTTTATTTTTTATGTCTTATTTTATTGTGGTAACTTTTCTTAATTAAAAAAAATCATGTTTTTTTGCATAAAATCAAAAAATTGTATTATTTTGATTAGAAATTATTGATATTTAATTTTTACCTTCTTTTTAAATTTACTCTTACTAGTCTTAACTTAATCTTTTGTATATAAATAAAACCCAATTGATCACAAAAAAGGACACCAATTTACACCACTCAAGCACTCTCACTCCATATTACACACTTATAACCTCACCCAAAAATTTACCATATTTTGCCATCCACACAAACACACACACACACACAGACATATATATATATATATATATATATATATATATATATATATATATATATATATATATATATATATATTTCATCGGTTTCTAAATAAAACTGAGGAAAAATATTTCAGGACATGCTTCGAATTCCAGCATTAGCAGTTTATGTTTTTATTTTTTAAAAAGTGGTGTCTTATTTTTATTTAATTTTTAATTTTTAAATTAATGATCTATTTCTTCGGTTATATTTAATAACCGAGAGATTAAATTATCATATTTTACTATAAAAGCACCCGCTAATCAGATTTTACATTAAATCTAATTTATATGTAGTTGCTCCAAAGTCTTCCACATAATTCTTTGGAATGGATTGCAAGACAGAAAAATCTTCAATATTTTTCAATATTTAACAAAATATTTTTTCTTCCCTTTCAATCCATCTCACATAATGATGTTGACATTGTATTTTTGTAATAACCTTCATATATTGTCAATAAAAGGAAACATTGAAAAATTTATTGCTTTCCTCAATTGACAACATTGAGAAATTTATTCCTAAACACAATCATCCATTTCTCTTTCATATTATCTTTCATGTGAAATCATTTGCCATGAAAATATTTGGTCAAGATAATGAAATCTCTCTGGGATGGATTGCAAGTACAATTTTTTTAAAAATCATTTGGAACAAATAAATTATCAAAAATTTGAAAAGATAGGTTGTTCTCCAAGAAACCATTATCAAACTCTTTATTTCATTAAATAATTTATTTTAATATTCTGTATAAACAATGTAAATATAATAAATAAACACTAAAAGTTTTTTTCCCTCGGTTTTTAACAAAAATCGAGAGGTATGTGACGTTTGGGTTAGAACATATTTTATTTTTTATTTACTTTAAAAGAAATACATTTTACCTCGATTTTGAGTAAGATGTGCTTGCTCGTGTGGTAGCTTATCCGCAAGTGCACCGACTTTATCAAAGTAATACAAAAGATGTCGAACCCACATAGATTTTTAGCCAACTTAACCGCTATCTACTGTCGCTATGTAAATTTAAGGCTGGTCGATTTTTGTTTGAGAAGGGGAATGGAATAACAAGATGATGAAAGAACTCTATGGAAACTTCAAGATTGAGCATCACAATTCTTCACCTTACAGACCCAAGATGAACGGGGTTGTTGAAGCGGCAAATAAGAATATCACGAAAATCCTATAGAAGATGGTTGTAACCTACAAAGATTGGCATGAAATGTTTCTTTTTGCTTTGCATTGATATCAACCATTTGTCCTCACTTCAACTTGGGCAACCACTTTCTCCTTAGTCTATGGCATGGAAGCAGTGCTCCCTATAAAAGTTCAAATCATATTATACCTCTTTTATTTAGATTTTTTTGCCAAGATGACTCCCACTTACGAAGACCCATATGTTGTTAAGAAAGTCTTCTATGGAGGTGCATTGGTTCTTACATCTATGGATCGTGAGGAGTTCCATAATCTGGTGAATTGCCTCCCAAGAAGCATAATGGCATTATAAATTCCTTCATCAGTCTCCAAGTCACATTGATCCTCTTCATCCCCAGCATTAGAGATAAAAGTTATGCTCTTGTTCTTTTTTTCATATCTATCACTAATAGCGAATTCAAAAGTTTGAAGTGACCAAAATACGCTCATCCACTCTCATGTTGCAAATGTCTTAGGATTCTTCAATAGTTGTGACCTTCATGTCAAACTTCTTTGGCAACAATATGAGAATTTTTCTAAACTGCTTCTCCTCTGACATCTTCTCTCCCAAGACACTAGATGAATTGGCAATGTCAACAATATTCATGTGAAAATCATTAATGCACTCATCATATTGTACCTCCATTTGTTAGATTTCTTTTATTTTTGTGGGAAAAAGTAAAAAAAAAAAGTTTATTTTTCATCTTTTATATTAATTCTCGTATTTTATTTTATTTTTTATGGTTTATCTTATTATGGTAACTTTTCTTAATTAAAAAAAATATATTTTTAAAAAATCATATTTCTTGCATGAAATCAAGAAATTGTATTATTTTGATTAGAAATTATTGACATTTAATTTTTCCCTTCTTTTTAAATTTACTTTTACTAGTCTTAACTTAATCTTTTGTATATAAATAAAACACAATTAACCATAAAAAAGGACCCCAATTTACACATCTCAAGGACTCTCACTCCATATTACACACATATAAACTCACACAAAAAATTACCATATTTTCTCATCAACACATACACGTACCATGCACAATCCTTCCACAAACACTACTATAAATAAAACATTTCATGACAAAACTTTCATCTCAACCTACTAAAAACTGAGGTAAAAGGTTAAGGTGCGTCACATTATATATATATATATATATATATATATATATATATATATATATATATATATATATATATATATTAATAAATACCATATATTTCCTCGGTCTCTAAATAAAACTGAGAGGAAAAATATTTCAGGACATGCTTCGAATTTCAGCATTAGCAGTTTATATTTTTATTTTTTTAAAAGTGGTGTCTTTATTTTTATTTTATTTTTAACTTTTAAATTAATGATCTATTCCTTCGGTTATATTTAATAATCGAGGGATTAAATTATCATATTTTACTATAAAAGCACCCATTAATCAGATTTTACATTAAATCTAAGTTATATGTAGTTGCTCCAAAGTCTTACACATAATTCTTTGGGATGGATTGCAAGACAGAAAAATATTCAATATTCTTAAAGGTTTTTAATGTATGCACAAGTTATCCAATTGTCTATAGCGTGATTTTCTATTATTTGTGAAACAAGGGTTGTTGTTATCTTTTAACAATCTGGCTTGTTTGATTATTTAATTAAATTAAATTTAAATCAAGGAGATTTAAATTTGAATTCAAATCAAATCGAATTTTTTTGTGGAGTTGTATTTGGAGATACAAATCCTAACTAAATCTCCACCATATCTAGACGAAATCATTTCCAAAATCCAAGGAGAAAAGCCTAGTTATGGATTGATATATAGACCAACTATTTCCATGTATTGAAGACCACAAGCGTGAGTGATATTTTGTGTTTAGGCTGAGTCTTTGTTTGTGTTAATCATACACCAAATTATTTCTTAGTTCATATCATAAGGCATAGTAGTTGGTTTATTTATTGTTGATGATCACTATGGTTACAGATTGAGAGAAAGTGAGAGGGCGCTCTCATATTTAAGGGGAGTCCTAAATAGAAATAAAGTAAGGATAGAATTAAGAGAATAAGTGAGAGGGGGTTCTCATATTTAAGGGGAGTCCTAAACATAAATTCATTGAGGGTAGAATTAAGAAGAGGGAAATTGATCAAAGGGTTTGTTCATCTAAGACATTTTGTACTAATTCTATTAGAGAGTGAATTCCCTTTCTTGGGTAGAGTGTCCCTTAGATGTAAGTGTTGTTTGCACTGAATTGAGTTAATATTTATTTGTGTTCTTTATTGGTTTTACCCTGATTTATTATTTCTCTCATAGTGTCTTTATTCTGCTATAACAAGTTGGACAAGACATCTAGTCCAACATCTGCCTCTTGAGGAACAAAATTACAATTGGCATTAGAGAATGCACCCTGTAATGTTTGGGTGAGCTCCAGAGAAAATATCTTTTGTTCTTATGGGTAACACAAAGAATGAAGGGTCTATCAACATACCACCTGTTTTAGATGGAACCAATTATGATTATTGGAAAGTTAAGATGGTTGCCTTTCTTAAATCCATAAACATCAAAACTTGGAAGGCTATTATTAAAGGTTGGAAACATCCTGTGAATTTTCTCAAGATGATTCTTCAAGCTTAAAACCAGAAGCTGAATGGACTGATGAAAAAAATAATGAAGTTCTTAGAGACTCCAAGGCTTTGAATGTTGTTTTCAATGGTGTTGACAAGAACATGTTTAGATTGATCAACATATGTACTAAAGCCAACGATGCTTGGGAGATTCTCGAAATTGCTCATGAAGGTACATCAAAGGTTAGGATGTCAAGATTGCAACTCCCCGCTATAAATTATGAGAATCTGATAATAATCCATATCTGATTTTATCATCAGACTACATGATATTCCCAAATCTTCTTTTCCCTTAGCAGAGAAGATGTCTGAAGTAAAGTTGGCCAAAAAAATCCTAAGATCTCTTCCTAAGAAGTTTGATATGAAGGTTAGAGCTATTGAAGAAGCCCAAGACATTGGTAGTATCAAAGTTGATGAACTCGTTGGTTCTTTACAAACCCTTGAGTTAGCCTTGAATGACATATCTAAAAAGAAGAACAAAAACATAACTTTTTGGTCCAATACTGAAAAAGATGAAGATCAAGGTGAAAAAAGATTGTCAAAGGCTATAGCTCTTATTGGAATAAAGTTTAACAACTCTTAGAAGAAACTTGACAGAAAATTGAGGACAAATGTCCTATACAAAGTGCCAGACATTAGTCTCATGTACAAGAGAAAAAAGGACTACAAATCTAACAAAGCCAAAGGAGCAAAATGTTATGAATGGGCAGGATTTGGTCACATTAAAACGGAGTGTCCTACTTTTCTAAAGAAGCAGTAAAAGAGAATTTTAAAAACTTTGTCTGATTCTGATGATGAAAATGAAGGAGAAATATCTAATAAAGTAATATCCTTCAGTGGAAAATATGACTATTGTAGTGAGTCTGGTGGTGAAGATATCTCAGTGGAAGAGCTTATTGAAACTTATAGAGAGTTGGTCACTGAATGGAAAGAATATTGCATGAGAGAAGAGGAACAAAAGAAGACCATAAGTGCTCTACTCATGGGAAAGGAGAAGCTTGGCTTAACCATTGTAGATCTATCGACGACATAATGAAGATATTGAAACGTCCATAATTATCTAGTAGTGTCTAGGTTTTCTTATTTATCACCTTTTTTAAAGTTATGTTTAAGTTATGTTTAAGTTATGTAATCGTTTATCAAATGCTAGTTGATGTTGATGTAGCATGAATGAAAGATCAAAAATATTATCTAATAAAAAAGTTTCAGATGAAGATGTCTGAGTAATATACAAATAATACAAATAATACATAAAATATAAAAGATGTCTAAATAGGCCCCCTACGGACTATGTGTGCAGCCCGAGCTAATTCAGTATAAATCTCGCCATCTAGGTTCACCAAACCCATGAGGTTATCCATAATAACTGCAATCATCTGGAGGCGTTGTTGGTCATCAACATCAGCTGTAGGAGGTGGCGGCGACACATCATCAACAGGTACCCCAACATCAAAAGGCATAACATCACATGTATCCTCGACAAATGGAATGACACGAGGGTGTGATATAGTGAGGTACCACTCTAAGTAACCATTCTCACACTATGATGGGCGTTGAACCCTAATTGCTCGATCTCTAGTGGCACGGCCGAAGTTGATGAAGTTACTCTAAAACCACAAATCAATGCCCGCAGATGGTATATCTGGAACTGGTCGTGGGATACTCTGAACATAACCATACTATCGCAGACACCTCTCAGGCAAGTTTGTAGCAACCATGGTCTCCCTCCACATATAACCTGAATATAATGAAGACTTTTCGAACTCACAGTGGACTCTTGGATCAGTGTATTGTGTCCATATGACATCATCTACAGTTAGTGCATCGAGCCTCCTCCGGTACTCAGCAACACCACCCGGATGTGACTTCCTCCCCTTCCATCTCCTCGCTTGTGGGGCCATATTGTGGAATGTTGCACCCTCCTGTCACAGATGGAGAGGAATTGCTCGTATATCCAACACTGATATCAAAACACAGACATGATAATAATAAATAATAAATGTTATTTGTAACAATTAAATAAGAAATAAGTAACAAATAATAAGTGATATCGTACCTATAACAAACTCAAATAACCAACAAGTTGTCTGGTCTCAAATATTGTCGCCACTTCAAATGTTATATACAAGATAGTCAATGCAACAACCTCATTAGCAACCTCTCTAACAACATATTCAACAACAACCTCATCTCCCACATCATCCGCCACCTCATATCTAGGCTACTATACTGATTGCACATGTTAGTGTCGAGTGCTACGGGGTGCGTGTAACTGCTCAGCCAACCGTTTCTGATGTGAACCGGTTGGAACAACTCGTCCAACCCGTATTCGTGAAGACTCGGTCTCAACAACCCTAGTCTGGCCTGTCGCTCTATCGATAGCTCTGCTCGCAATAATGTTGTCCCTACCTCTATATTTTACTGCAAAAGAAGGCAAAATTTTAAAAATATATAGCAACTACCAGAAATTTCTGAATTTCTGATATAAAACAGAGTTTTTATCCATATCGGAAATTTCAGAATTTTTGATAAAAAACAAAGTGTTTATAACTATCGGAAATTCTGAAATTTCCAGAAAACCAAATGGGATTTTGTACCGGAAATTTTAAAATTTCTGATAAAATTGTTAGAATCAGAAATTTTGGAATTTCAGATACAAAATCCTAGAAATTTGAATATTTATGGTAAAAAACAGATTGTTTAAGAAATTTTCGATAGTTGCTTCAAAATTTTCGGTATCGTCCCAGATTTTTCAAAACTCCGCATGAATCCGGTAAATTTGAGAAATAAATGAAGTGATTTTACAAGAGCAATATTGTTTTTTCATATGCAATGAGAAGTATCGGGTTTAATTAGGGGTCACAGGAAGAAATCTCGTTGCTCACTGATTCCTCATCAGTAGCAGACCCATCATCTTCAAAGCCCATATCAATTTCATTGGTCAAAACACCTATAAAAATAAGAAATAAAGAAAGATGCGTATTTAGTAGGGGTGGCAAAATGGATGGATTGGATGGATATAGATTGGATCGTTAATGAATGGATCAAAACAATCCATTATCCATTAACAATCCACTAAAAGTTTTTTAAAAATATCCAATACAATCCATCAATTATCATATTTTTAGTGGATGGATATCCATCCATCCATTTTTTTTCCTTTAAAATGTTTCTTTGAAATTTATTTATTTTTAAAAGTTTTTTACTTTTTTTTTATAAAACAATATCAGTTTTTTTTTTTCAAAAAAATATATATTTTTGTATTTTTGAAAAAAAGAATTTAATTTTTTTTTTATATTCGCAAAAAAAAATAATTAAATTTTTTTTTTATATTCGTAAAAAAACAATATCAGTTTTCTAATTTAAAAATAAGATTTTTTTTTATTTTTAAATTTTTGGAAAAAATCGATTTTTTGTATTTTCAAAAAAAAAGATTTTTTTTCGAAAAAAAATTGATTTATTTTCGAAAAAAAAATTATTTTTTATTTTTTATAAAAAAAATTTAATATTTGAAAAAAAATATTTTTTTTAAAATTAGATAAAAAAATCCATTGGATCATTAAAATGTGTTGGATGGATTGGATCAATCCATGCTTATAAATGGATGGATTGGATCAATCCATTAATTTAATTTTTTATGTAGTGAATGGATTAGATTGATTTTTTGATGGATGGATTGAATGAATTTTCTTTTAATGGATCCAATTGCCACCCCCTAATATTTAGTAGTTATTTTAATTTACTGACCAAGCAGTAACTATTAATTGCATTGACGGTTAGTTAAGACCAAAAAATGAAAAGAATGTAACTATTGCAATGAAATGTCAAAAGGTAAATTATAACTTCTGCATTTATACATTACTATTAATAACTTAAAACCAAACTTTATTAAAAAGTAGTAATTTGTTAAGTAAAAATGGACGATTTTGCTTAAAAAGATAAAAATTGATTACGTAAAAATCAATCAATACAAAACAACTTACTATAAATTTATAAGATGTTATATTTAAAATGATAAATACTACGGCCAACATATTTGACGAATTTATGTATATATTTTAATGAATACATTTATGGTAAGAGGTGTTACACAAAATTAACTTATAGTTACATAAAGAGAAACCGCAATACGTTTTATAATAAAAGGTAGTATTACACAAATAATTAATAATTTACAATAACATTATAGAAAAAGTTACTAACTGAAAAAATGAATAAAAAATAAGACACTTTTATAAATCGAAATGTAAGGAAAAATCCATTTTAAAATACAACTATATATATTTATATAATTATTTTGGGCAAAAGTAGTATATATATATATATATATATATATATATATATATATATATATATATATATATATATATATATATATATATATATATATATATATATATATATATATATATATATTTTATTTTCTATTTCTCAAATGAGTATTTTATAAATTAATATCTATATTATTATTTTAGATCACATATATTTGATCCAAAAACCTTATATATACACCTTCATTCCATCTTATGTTTGATAAATACTCATCTCTTTTTCCTATATTATTTTATTTGTTATTACTATAGATTACATATAGTTTTTCTACTCATAGATATAATTAGATGGCTTGTGAGACTAAAACATTGTTGATTTTTTCTCTTATTTTCTTGGCTGCATGCTATATGCAACAATGTGTGTATGGACAATCCCAAGTGCCTTGTCTTTTTATTTTTGGTGACTCTTTATCTGATAGTGGAAACAACAATAATCTTGTTACACTTTCGGAAGTTAATTACAAACCATATGGCATCGACTTTCCAACAGGACCAACAGGAAGGTTTTCTAATGGACTAACATCAATTGACATACTTGGTAACATTCTCAAATCTCTTTTTTTTAGTTAATAGTTAAACTGACACTTTTTGTGTGTGTGTGTGTCAAGTAGCCTAGGAATTTGGCGGATTAAAATCCACACGCATACATATATATATATATATATATATATATATATATATATATATATATATATATGATGTTTTTGCATAATTATTAATTAAATTAACTTAATCAAAATAAACTCATATTTTAAGTATGAAGATCTCTAATACCGCGTATTCAAACTCACATTCACATGAATCAACCTCTTTGCGCTAATACATGAGTTATAACTACCAGATATATGAAATCTTCAAAAAAATTGTAAGTTCAGTTTTTAAATCCAAAATGTTTATTCAATTCTAACTCATGTGTGAGCATTGCAGCTCAACTTTTGGGATTTAAGGATTTCATTCCCCCCTTTGCAAATACTACGGGCTCAAATATATTGAAAGGTGTTAACTATGCATCTGGATCGGCAGGAATTCGCAACGAGACGGGCAAACATTTGGTATAAATTAAATTAAATAAACTTATCTTTTTTTTAATATACATTTAATCCTTAAACATGACTAATTGATTTTTGTTAATCTAAAAAAAAAACTATAAATCAATTGGTCATATATTAAACAAATATATGACATAAAATAATTTGAATAACCTTTATGTATTTTCCTTTTTTCTCTGCATATGCAGTCGATTTTTCCTATATTAATATGTAATATTTCGATGAATATTTTGAATTACTCTAAAAAAAAAATTCTACTCAATGCAGGGTGCTAATGTGGACTTGGAATTACAGTTACAAAATCACAAAACCATAGTTTCCAAAATTGCAATTATGCTTGGTGGTGTTCAACAAGCTTCACAACATTTAAACGAGTGCTTGTATTATGTGAATATAGGCAGCAATGATTATATAAACAATTATTTTCTTCCTCTGTTCTATTACACTAATCGCACCTATAACCCTAATCAGTATGCTCAAGTTCTTATCGACCGATTATCTCGATCTATAAAGGTATTTAATCATGTTACATTTTAAAAAAAATCATTACAGAAATTAGTTCATGATTATACTTTATAACCCTTGGTTGAATTGCAGAATTTACATAATGCTGGTGCAAGAAAAATGGTGCTAGTTGGTATAGGAGCAATAGGTTGCACTCCAAATGCCATAGCTACTCATGGATCATGTGTTGAAGAGAAGAATGCTGCAGCATTAATTTTTAGTAGCAAACTTAAATGTCTAGTGGATAGACTCAATAAGAAATTCACTGGTTCTAAATTCATCTTTAGAAACAGTACATCAGACTTTTATTCTAGTTTAAACCGTAAACATTTCACTTAATTTCTTATATTTCTTTTCATGTTGTATATTGATGCTAAATCCTAAACCCTAAACCCTATACATGATTCTTGATCCTTGTATTTATTTCAGGTTTTAAAGTTTCGAATGCTGCTTGCTGTCGATTGATATTCAATTCGATGTGTGCTCCTAATGAAACTCCGTGTGAGAATAGAGATGAGTATGTGTTTTGGGATGGATTTCATCCGACTTCGGCTGCGAATGAACTTATGGCATTGCGTTCATACAATTCTTCAAATCCACAATTCATATACCCAATGAATGTTCAACAACTTATTCAGTCATGAAAATGTGTTCTTCATGAATAATCACTCACAACAATTGAGAATAATACCTTTGTTACTGGAATTTTTCTTTTTTAGAGGAATTTTATTTGATATTTTGAGAAATATTAGTGATCTATTAAAGTAATAGCAAAAGTGTCTTGGTTTAAGTCAGAGACCAATCATTTTTCTTTAAGTTTGTGTTTCCAAAAATAGTGAAGTCCCTTAAACATTCATATGCCATAATAATGGGATTCCATTAAGCTTTATGAAAGATAATGTTAAAGTATTACTATTATCACTAAAAAGAAAGAAAAGCAAATTACAATAGTTTTTTATTACCGCGGTTTAAACCACCGTGATTTCTGAGTCGCGTTTTTGTTCTGTTATAAAAGTATATGTCATCAACATAATCTGTAACGGTTTGAAAAAACCGTCACTCCAACTGTCATTATTATTTACGTCTATTAATAAATTGTCTATAGTTATTTGTGACGGTTTTAAATTGTCGCAAATTTTATTTGATATTTCATTTTCAATGATTATTACGGCTGTTTTAAAACCAACTAAAAAGATTTATAACGTGGTTAAATTAATTAATTTAAAAAATAAAATAAAAAATCTGATGTAACTATAACATTAATTAATGTTTTCTAACGCGTGAGTACTGCTGCTAAACCTGTCTATAGCAGCCACTCATTAAAAAAAAATCCAATTATTCGCTACTAAATTAGCTTCTTAAATCCTTTTCAAACAAAACACTACTATCAATTCAAAATAACACAGATCTGATATGAACAATATCAATTATCATCTCATTTTTATTACAGGAAAAAGAAGAAACTTCATGTTCACCTGCAACATGTTACTTTCTAAGTCAATCACGTTAGGAAAAATCTATGTTTTAGGGTTCATCTCATTATAACTAGTCTGGTAGGTTGAGCAACAGTACATAGATGCCTCTTAAATTTCCCTGCAGACACCATGTTCTCCAATTTCAATGACAAAAAAAGTGGAAATATTTGATGAGGTAGGATTAGGGCTGGAATGAAGAGAAGCTGCAAATAAAGTGGGAATATAGTTTAGTCATTAAGAACTTACACAATATTGCTCACAAGAAGCATGCATCGTTTCTGGTAAGAACCACATTGGTCAACAAGATCAACAAACACTTCCTCCTTCGAACCCTGACATATTTTGTCCAGAATGTTAATAAACAACAACTTAAAGAAACAGATTTATACTAAACAAAAACATTGAATATCAAAGTAAGGAAAAGCATCAAGTTTTTAATATCTATCAATATCTAACTAAACTAACGATTCTGCCGAGCCAACATAGAAAAAAGGCATAATTCTTAAACTCTTATCTAGAAACTTTCCAATCTCACATAAACAACATATTTTCATTTTGCGAAAATGGGATAAATCCCATATCCAAAATTCAACGCACAATCCATCGACCGTTAATGTACAAGATGAAATGGATGAAGATGGAAGACGAGAGAGAAGAAAGAATAACAAATTTCCACTACTCTACTAAAACTGTTATAAACAGATAATGGTTACACACAGTACTCTACAATACTCGGTGGATACAACTGTTGACAACTACAATAATATATATACACAAATAATAATGCCATGTAGGCAATAATGTTAACCTACGCTAACTAGGTTAAACTTAACAAAACTAATACTACACTACTGAATATGAATTACTTCTAAAACAATCCCTTAATTCATATTCAGTTAATCAAAATTAATCAAGATTATCAACATCAATTCCATCTCTCAAATGAAGAAATTGATTAACCTTGATCGCTTTCGTCAGAATATCTACCGGCTATTTCTGAGTACTACAATGCATAACTTCTAACATTCCATTCTGAACCTGACTTTCTCAGAAAATGATATTTAGTCTCAATATGCTTACTTTTCTCATGCATCACTGGATTATTGGCAAGATTGATTGCGGACTTGTTATCAATCATTAGGTTCAGAAGCTTATTTACCTTGATCTTCAGATCCTACAGTAAATTCAGAAGTCAAATAACTTGGCATACAACCACAACACCTGCAATATATTCTGCTTCACAGGTTGACAAAGCAACAACTATTTGCTTCTTGGAACACCAAAAAATAGGACTTTTCAGATACTTAAGCAAATATCTTAAAGTACTTCTTATGTCAACTCTGTCTCCACACCAATCAGAGTTTGAGTAACACATCATCTATGTATTAATCTTCTCTCCAGAAGGGAACAAAACTCCATACTTCATAGTTCACTATATATACCTAGAATTCTTACAGCAACTTGATAATGAGACCACTTCGATTTACTCATGAAACTACTAACCATTCCAACTACATAGCAAATGTTAGGTCTGGTATTACACAAATACCATAGAGAGCCAACCAACCGCTTGAAAGTTTTGGCATCTACATCATCACCTTCAGAGTCAGAATTTAATTTGCGATTTGTTTCTGACGGCGTGACATCAGCCTTACAATTCAACGACTTGAATTTCTTCAGAAGCTCAAGTTCTTCTTTCATAGTCTCCAGCCACACTTTCTTCTTGAGAGTTTCTTCAATACTAACTGGTTCAGAGTCTACTAACATAATACACTGAACTACTTCTCCCTCTGTATCTACTTTAGTATCTTGCAACGTGTCAAACTTTATAAATCTTATTGGTATTTGTTTGATTCTTTGTGGCATCTGAACTTGTTAAGAATCTCCTTATGATTCTAAAACAGTATCAGATGCTTGACCACCCTTAGAAGTTGGACCACCTTCAGAGGCTCCACCTTCAAAGGCTCTTCCATAAGAAGCTCCACCTCCAGAAGCTCTATCTCCATACATTGGATTACCTCTAGATTCTAGATCATCATCAGAATTTGGATCAAAATTAGATTCTCCTTCAGAATCAGACTCGCCTTAAGAGTCTTCTTAATCTTCAAAGTCACCTTCAAACTCTGACTCATCTTCAGGTTCAGAGTCATCTTCTGAGTCTGACTTATCTTCAGAACCCTCAGATTCTGACTCTTCTCCAGAACCTTCAAATTCTTTCTCATCTTCTGATTTTGACTCATATTTAGAATCAGACTCGACTTTAGATTCAGATTCATCAGAAATTGTCAATCGCACAGGTTCATCATCATTAGATTCATAAGCCATCAATAACACAATTCATCATCAGAATATCTTCTGGCTATGTTTGCTTCTTCTGACTTCCTTTCCTTGTTTGACCAACAGTCCTTAGCAAAGTGGCCAAACCTATTACAATAGTAGCATTGAACCATTCTCTTGTCAAGTTTCTCCCTCCCTTATGATGTTTCTTTTCATCAGAATTTGAGGCTTCTGACTCACGAGACCTACCATGTCTTTTCTTAGCCTCTGACCAAGATTGCGTCTGGTCCCTCTTGACAAAAGAAGATTTCAGAGCCTATTCTACCTCTCTCTCACACATGTTTTTTCAGTAAGACGCAACTCTTGCGCCTCTAGACTGCTTTGTAGCTCTTCTATTCTCATGGTGCTAAGATCTTTAGAATGTTTAATTGCTACAACGATGTAATCAAATTGAGGAGTAAGAGATCTAAGTACCTTTTCAATGATACTTTCTTCAGAGAGGGTTTCTCCACACGACCTCGTCTCATTTGTAATCATAATTACTTTGGAGATATAGTCAGGTACCTTCTCATTATTCTTCATGTTGAGATTCTCATACTGCTTACATAAAGATTGAAGCTTTACCTTATTCACTTATGCATCACCGCCGTAGAACCGTATCAATGTGTCCCACGCGGCCTTCGCCGCCATTGAATCAACGATTTTCTCAAACATGTTCACATCCACACATTGATGGATGTATAACAACGTCTTATGATCCTTCTTCCCCAGATCACATTGAGATTTTCTCTGTGCATCAGTTGCATTTTCAGCAACCAGAATGTAACTGTCTTTGATGAGATCAAGAACATTTTGATCGTCAAACAACACACACATCTGAAACATCCAACGATTCCAGTTCTTCCCATCGAACACTGGAAATTTGGTATTCAAGCTACCATTTTCGCTCATCTTTAACCTTGTATAAAACTTAGATCTCACAAAACACCAATGTTTTCCAATCTCACAAAATCAAGAAATATGATTTTGTTACGATTCCAATCAAAATTTTAACACGAACTTAAGAAACAAATCAATCATACAACGCCTCACCGTTCACTCGTGTTTCCCTGTGGATCTGAACTGGAACTCTAGATATCAATTGTTGGTGCACAAGATGAAGAAGATGAAGATGGAAAAAGAGAGAGAAAAGAGAATAACAAACTTCCACTACACTGCTAAAATGGTTACAACAAAATGGTTGCACATACACTACACTACAATGCTCAGTAGATACAACTGTTGACAGTAACAATATTATATATACATAAGTAATAATGCCACCTAGACAACAATGTTAACATACACTAACAAGATTAAACTTAACAAAACTAATACTACAATACTAAATATAAATTAAATGGCCAACGACAATTGTGAGAAATTCCAATTCTTCAAAGCAAAAAGTATTGGAAGACAACTCATAATTATAAATAATATCTGATATAATTCTAAAGATATGATAACTATCTTTATCATTCCGTGCAATATATCATGCTCAATGGTCTGCTGAAATACACTTTCACCATAATTTTTAGTAAAGGTCTCTGGTACCTACGTCAAATACGGAGTATCCATGTCAGGTAATCACTACTTTTCATTACCTACAACAAATTCACCTAATATTATTTATTAACCACATAACAATAAAAAAATATGAATGAGGCTTTTTAAATAGCTTACAATGTGAAAACTTACGGGACCATCAAAAGTTACGAAACCAGCAAGCTACAACTCATCCAGTATATTATCGCGGTGCAAAAAATACCACGAGTGCTCGTATGATCAAGATAATAACAGAATCATCATCAAAATTTATATATTCCAAAAAAAATGATAAATATCGGCAAAACTCTTAAAGAAAAATAAAATGATCGTCGCAACCAAATTTAGGTTTGGGAGTCGGTTATGCGAGGGGAAGGTATTAACACCCATCATGTTCGTTGTACTCAACGGGAACCGTTTAGTTAGTTTTGCGTTAAATGTTATCTTAAAAAATGTTTGAGTTCCTTAACATTTTGAAAGGACTAAAATTTACGTTTTTTTTATCATGGTGCCTACCGAGACATTGAATATCGTTCCTACGTATCCCCAGGTGTGATGGGGAACTCAAGACTATATAGTTTAAGGTAGCAAATATTTGTGGGTTGGTTGATTTTAGCGATATATATTTAGTCGCATTCGAGTGGAAAACATTTTCTTGCTACCCAAAACATAGAGAAGTGAACCTTGAAATTGCATCAAAATGGATAACATAACTTTGAATCTCACAGAGTTATGTTCTCATCGCATTTGAGTGGAAAGCATTCTTACTTATTGCACATGGTAGGAATGAAGCGTTGTTTGCATCGTCTCAAAATGGAAGAAACATATTTCATTTGTAAAAATATTTTGACATCACGCTAAAGCGAAAGTAATATGTTTGATTTGTTGGATTGCTTTTAGGTGGAAGACAAGTATTCAAATGGACAAGCTATTGCAACTTGTATCCAAAAAATTTAGGACTAGGATTGGATATCTTGTCCAACTAATCATTTTTTAACCCATTTTATTTCGAAAAGGTTTGAAACACTTATTATGAATTTTAAATGGAAGACAAATACTCGAGCTGACAAGCTATTACAACTTGTGCCTAAGTATGCGATACTAAGATTGGATATTACGTCCAACTAGTCATTTTTAATCCATTTTATTACGAAAAAAGCTTGAGATATTTACGATGGGTTTTAAGCGGAAGAAAAATACTCGAGCGGGAAAACTATTACAACTTGTACCAAAGTATTCGAGACTAAGATTGGATATTACATCTAACTAGTCCTTTTAATCCATTATTATGAAAATGTTTAAAGTATTTAAGTTAGACTGAAGCTAGCTGGAATATACCCGAACACATCGCACGTTCGAACATACAACAAAGTCGCCATCAAACTTTATTTATTCCTGAAGGAAAGGGAAAACATCGATAAAACCCCGGGGAAAGAGATATATGGGTAAATAAGTCGATTATACAAGGGGAAGGTATTATCACCCCTAACATCTGTTGTACTCAACGGGAACCGTTTTGATTGTTCTTGTTCAAATAGGTGTTATATCTACAGATTATTCACGAAAGAGTAAGGGAAAATGAAAGAATAGATAAAGTGCTCAGTGAGGATTAGGCCCCTCATGCCTACGTATCCTTATAGTGCAATAAGGAATTCAGAGCTCTGTAGTTCATAGAACTAATGATAGGAGGTGAAAAGAAGTTGTGATAAAGTTATGATCTGAGCCAAAGGATTGTATGATTTGAACTCCAAAAAGGGATGAAATATGAACCCAAGAGTAAACTAGCATTGACCAATGTGTGGGTAGCCGAAGCGTTCACCACTATATATGGTACGACAAAAAAGAAGGGTATTTCCTGTATATAGCTACAAAGTAAGTAAGGAGATGTTTGTCAAAGCAACTAGAGGACTAACAAGAGAAACATAACGACTTTTGGTTCAGAGGCAGGCACGTGATGAAGCTCAAAGAGATTTTGGCTCAAAGATAACACTATATTACATGGAGTGAACGAAGGTAGTAGATATTGAATGGAGGTCGTGATCAAGGATCCATGGAGATGAATGGAGGAATAGAGAAAGAATGAACAAATATGGATAAAAATGCTCATGGAGGATTCAAACCCTCGTGCCTATGTATTCTCATTGTGTAATGAGAAAGTCAGAGCTCCGTAGTTCGTGGAACAAATGGTGGCACAAGGAAAAGATTGATTGGGTTACCCAGGGGCAAGGTAAATTGCTTAAAAAGCAAGAGTGTGGCATTAACCTATGATGGTAATTAACCACAATGACAAATGAAATATGATTGGCCTACACACGAGAGGATTTGTAAGGAAATAAAGGTTTGCCTAAGCACGAGCGATGAATAAGGAATGGTTTGCCGATACACGAGAGGATTTACAAGGAAAAGGGATCAAGGGTTTGTCTAAGCACAAGAGGTCTTATAAGACAAACAATGAATATGAGATAATTTTCCAACACACGAGAGGGTTTACAAGGAAAAAAAGCTCAAGAGGTTTGTCTAGGAACAAGAGGTCTTATAAGACAAAAATGATTGGGGGATTTGCCAAAGTATAAGAGGTCTGACAAGGCAAACAATGATTAAATAGGGGTGGACATAAACACAAGAGGTCTGATAAGGCTCACAATGATTGAATAGGGTTTGCCAAAGCACAAGAGGACTAACAAGGCAAATAATGATTGACTAGAGTGGGCCTAAGCACAAGACGCCTGATAAGGCTCTCAATGATTAGATTGATTGATTAGGATTACAAGACTTGATTACAAGGGAATTGATCCAAAGGATATTTGGATATCAAAGAAAATATGATTAATAATCCACTGAAGAGAGAATGATTGATGTGCAATTGTGCTTCACTGTTGAAGTGTTGAATGATTGTTGCTTGCTTGAAGAAGACTTGTCAATTGTATGACTCAAATTGCACAAAAGTCTATGAACAAAGGTGAGTACCTTAAGCAACTAGGTCATTCATCCCGTACCCAAAGATATTCTAGACAAGGATATGAGTTCTCCACTCTCATCATTCTTTGTTTCTTAAGGCTCATGACATACAACTTGAATCAGAATTGACAAGTTGTCGATAGGAGATACTGATGATTAAACTTGATGTAGAAGAAGACTTGACAATCATTTTATTCGAATTATGATAAATTCTATGAATATAGGTGAATACGATGAGCAACTGGGTCATTCGTTCCGTGCCCAAAGATATTCGTAATGAGTTAATGGAATTCTCCACTCTCATTCATTATTCTATTTCTTAAGGCTCGTGCCACACAATATGAATTATGATTGGCAAGTGTTGATACATTTGTTGTGCTTGATAAGTAGTCCATTTTGTTAGCTAAGCTTGATTAATGTTGACTTTGAAGTCTTGATCTTGCATTTGAACCATGAGGTTTTGAGTTCCCGAGATTCAACATATCCAATACAGCTTGAGCATAATGGAATTTTCATATCGAGTGATCAAGGGTGTTTTGATCACTTGAATAGGCATGGGGATTAAAGCACAAGGAAAAGGATTTGGTTGATCAAAGTGAACTTTGATCAACTGAATCAATTGGGAAAAGCTGTTGGAAATTCTATGTAAAACCCTAAACTATGGGATCATGAAAAAATCAACTAATTAACAAGATTCACATGAGGAACAAATTATTAAAATGATCAAGGAGGCTTAAACAAATCCTAAGCTAAGAGATTATGCAAAAAATTAAGAGTTCCTAGTCCCTAGGGGCAAAATAGGCAATATGCACAAATTGATTAAATGGACTTAACAATCAAAATTAATTAAAATCAATTAAAACTAATTAATTCTAATTAATTTATTATGATATTATATTGTACAAATTAAGCTAACCTAGATTAACCTAATTCTAATTTTACCAAATTATTTCATACAGCCAAAGGTAAAAAAAATCAAAGATAACATAATTAATCCAAATTGATTAAGAATACTTAATAAAGATTAATAAAATTAATGGAAGCAGGGGTGTGAACAAATGGATGGGATGTGGATAGAAGGTTTGGGCCTTAGGCCCAAACACGTTCACACAAACCGGATCCAAACCGCGGGTTCCATTATCCACATGAGATCAGGTTTAGGGATCGATTCCTAGCAACACAACCCAAGTCTTCAACATTCATCCACAAAGCTCTCGTGTCCTCATCCTTTCTCGTCTAAATTCCAAAAGTTCGATGTATCATCATGAGCACACATGAACATAAATCAATTTCACGTTCCAACTTCAAATCAAAATCCTCAACGAACTACTGGTGCACGCGTGGTATGAGGAGAACGCGGAACCGCGACACAAATGGATTGTGAATTGAAAGAAAGAAGGAAGAAGAAAAACTCACAGGATTTGAATCTGACGTGGTGGTCCTCCGGTGATTCATCCTTGTGTCTAAGAAATTTCACTTGTGTCCATCTGTTGTAGTCATCAACAATGACTAGTCCACACTTCTTACCATTGACAGAGACAATTTTCACTGGACCAAACAAGTCAATGTGCAAAAGCTACAATGGTCTGGAGGTTGAAACAACATTTTTAGCCTTGAAAGACATTTTAGAAAATTTGCCTTTCTAACATGCTTCATAAACAGCATCTGAAGCAAACTCTAGATTTAGCAGGCCTTTGATAAGATTAAGCTTGTTAAGCTTATAAATCTTCCTCATGCTAACATGACTTAATCGTATATGCCATGTCCATTTCTCTTCATTCACAAGCATAAGACATTTTATATTTTGATTTTTAAAATCAGAAAGTCTTATCTTGTAAATGTTGTTCTTCCTCTTTCCATTGAAAAGAACTAAGCCATCCTTTTGAATGACAGCTTTATAGGACTTTTGATAGAAAATAATGTCATAACCATTGTCACTTAATTGACTTATGGACAAAAGATTATACATTAATCCTTCAACTAAAAGAACATTAGTAAGGTAAGGGAGAGTACATTTACCTACTATTCCTGAGCCAATGATCTTCCCTTTCTAATCACCTCCAAAACCGATGACGCCTCAAGGCTTAAGTTCCAAGATTTGGAACATATGCCTTCTTCTCATCGTGTATCACGGGCATCCAGAGTTTAGGTACCATGATTGGTGTCTCAACTCTACGACTAAGGATATCTGTAACATAAACTATCTCATCCTTAGATACTCATATCTTTCTGGGCCCTTTTGGGTTAGTCTTCTTAGAGCTCTTAACAACCTTGGGTTTTAGTGCATGATATTTATACATGAAAGCATGATTAGAATGGGCATGAGGTTTTGTTTTAACCTTAGGTTTAGAGATAGTTATACCTTTATACCTAACATAATTTTGTTTCCCATAAATAACAAAATGAGCCTTAAGAGTATTTGACTTGTCATCTTTTTTAGAGTTAAATTCGTCATCAAAATCATAGCCAATACCCTTTGTCTCGTTCCTATTAACGAATAAATCACGGAAGACATTAAGCTTCTATTCAGGATTTTATCAAGAAACTTCGGAAAAGATTTATCATACTTCTTTATGATATCACCATAACCTATAAAGGCTTTAGAAAGACTTTTCTTTTCAGGTTTGAGACTCTTGCTTAAAGGCACAAAGTTATTGTTTTTCAAAGTAAGATTTTCTTCACTCAAACTTGAAAACGCTTTCTGAAGCTTACAGTAAGTTTCTGATTTAGATACATGAATCTTTTTCAGATCCTTGTATTTGTAAAGAAGATTCTGATATTTTTCCAGAACTTCAACTAAACTAAATTCCAACTCAGAACGAGATAGTTCTGAAAATACCTCTTCAGAATCTGCCTCAAATTTTGATTCTGATTGGATTGTTTATGCAGGAGCTTTTATGCAAGCCATCAACACCATGTTAGCCTGCTATTCTTCAGAATCATCTTCTGAAGACTCTGAATCGTCCCATGTAGCCATCATACCCTTCTTCTTTCCTCTAAAGTTCTTTCTAGGCCTCTCTTTCTTTAACTTATGACATTCATTCTTGAAGTGGCCAGACTCCTTGCACTCAAAGCATGTGAGTTCTTTTCCAGGTCTGAACTTCTTGGATCCATAAGTGGACTTAGAATAACCACTTGTCCTTCTTTGTCCTCTGAATTTGCCCTGCCTTTTCTTCCAGAGTTGATTAACACGTATAGACAGAAGAGACAATTCATCTTCTTCTTTTGATTCCTCTTCAGACTCTTCATCACTTTCAGCTTGAAGAACTTTAGTCTTCTCGAATCTTGCTGAAGACTTGAAAGCAACTGACTTGCTCTTCCTCTTGAACTCATCTTTCTCAATCTCAATCTCATGACTTCTTAAAGAACTAACTAGTTCTCCAAGAGAAACTTTGTTGAGATCCTTCGATAACTTCAAAGAAGTTACTCTAGGTCTTCAATGCTTAGGTAGACTTCTGACGATCTTTTTAGCATGATTTTTGGTTCTTATAATCTTTCATTTGTTAATAAGTCATCACTCTTCTTTCCACTTTGCTACCACTTGCATCTACTAGGTGTATGTAGCCATCAACTACCATATCCCATAGATCAACACCGTGACCTAGAAAGAAGCTCTAAATTCTATCTTCCCAATAGTCAAATCCATCTTCATCAAAAACAGGAGGTTTATCATTGTAATGATCTCTATCATTTGTTTAAGTAACAGGTGGTGGAGGGGTAACCATTGTGTTTCACGCTAGATCTTTATCTGACATTGTTAGGTGTTTGATAATCTTATCAAGATCAGAACCGGAGCTCTAATGCCAATTGAAGGTGACAAGAAACACAAGAAAGTGGGGTTTGAATTGGGTTTCTAAAAAAAATCTTTTTCAAAACCAACTCAATAAAGAAAAAACACGAACAAGAAAAATAACAAAGTTGTTTTTATAATGGTTCGCTATTAATGAAGCTACCTCCAGTCCAACCTACTAGGGTGATTTCGCCTTCTCAAGAAGGACTTAATTCACTATAATCAAAATCTGATTACAGACACCACAAATACAAACCGTCCTTGTCTTCTTGAGTCTATCTGACTAAAACCTAGTCACTCAAACATATTTGAGATTTACAAGTTGTGTCTACAAAGAATGCTTCTAAAAGCATATTAACACAAGTTAATACAATGAATATATCTCACACAATAACGAGCAAAAACTCTTGTGCTTTTACAAAGAATATACACAGAAAATAATATTTACTAAGAGCTTGTGTATGTTCAATAGCGTAAGTGACTTTCAGTAACGTGAATTGTCAACCTCTTCAATCTTCAAGTCTCCTTTATATAGGCAGAGAAAAGATCCGTTGAATGGTAAAATTGGAATACTTAAATGCAGTTGTCTCTTTCATAGCGGTTTGCATACAAGCGGAAAAATGGTACAATAGTACAGTCCTTAGTCCACAAAATCAGGATAGTGGAGGAAAGGTGATTTGGTAATGTGTACTATTTTCCTAATGTAAAACCTTTTGATCTTATCTTCTACTCTTCAGAGGCTTCTGATAAAATGATGTTGAAGCATGCATAGAAAGATCAATAGACAAGCTGATAGAATCTTCACAACCTTGGTCTTCAGCGTCTTGACACAGATCCTCAGAACCTGGTCTTCAGAGTCTTCAAATATTGTTCTTCAGAGTCTTCAGAACTTGAACACAAAATCTTGAAGGCAGGCAAACCTTCAAAAGCTCTAACAATCAGAGTCATAGTCAGAAACTTTAGCACGAACGTTCATCATAACCATTGTCTAAGAACTTTCTAGAACTTTACAGCACCTTGTAAAGCACTTGTATCTCCTCAGAATCAGGTGTGTTAAGCCAGAATCTGATGATGTCACACGTCATTGCGTCATCGTTAGAATCTGTTAGGAAAAACTACACACTAGACAATAAAATCATTAGTGTACAAAATTGTTCTCTAAAAAATAATGCATTGCTATAATAAAAACTAAAAAGCGGATGTATAACCAAATCTTATTCTAACAAAATACATGTGTTTTGATTTTCGATTTCTAAGAATAGCCTTAATTTTCATTTATTCCATTTTTTTATTAAGTCTTTATTAACATGTGTTAAAGAGAGAGAGTTGGGCCGAGGAAAGATAGGGAAAGAGATTTTATACACTTTAATTTTTTATTTATCGTTTCATTTATCCCTCTTTTGTTTTTATTTTATTTATTTATTTATTAATGTGCCACTTGTTGCCAAATAATTGGCTAGATGTTAAAAGTTTTCAAAGTCAAGTATAATCAATTTTGTTGGCTGAACATGAAAAATGGGGCGCCATATCCCATATTTTTTCTATTATGTTTTTTGTTTTTTTATTATTTTATTATTTTGATTGTTATTAATTAGAAAAATGGGGCTTTTGAACTCATCTATATTGCTCTTCACTCTCTATTTTCAATTCACACCCCTCCTCTATTTTAATTAATTATTTTTTAGTTAACAAAAGTTAATTGATTAAATATTATTTTAGTTAATTAATTTTTTTAATTAAATTTAATTAATTTGATTAATTCATTGAATTAATTTTTAATTGATTACTTTTGATAATTAATTTTAATTAGCCTAGTTAATTAATTTAATAAATTTTAATCGATTAATTTCGCTAATTAAAAGTCTTTTCTCTTGATTAATTCAATTAACTTAATTAATCAACTTCACCTTCTAAAATCAATTATTTCAAGATAAATAAGCTCGATCCAATATCGAGCAACTTTCTCAAAACAAACCATTAAACCATCGATTCACAATCATTTCAAAACTATTTTCATAGTTCGCTTCACAATGCAAATAAAAATCTCGACCAAACATCGAGCGTGTTTTCCCAATTTAAAGTGAAAACAATTAATCATACTTAAACACCATTTCAAAGGGTGAAAATGAAGATGATCTAGAGCCTTCAATTCCTGTCCTCAGTTGTTTGGGTACGAGTTTCATTACTCGATCATTCGAGTAATCGTCATCCATTAAAAACTTCTAATCTGATCCGTTTCAAACTCGTCTCGTAGACAAACTTACGCGAACTCATTTTCGTAATAACTTAGACGAAAAAGGAGGTGGTCTAAGGCCTTCTCCTTCCCCGAGTATTTGGATACAAGTTGCCTTACTCGATCATTCGAGTATTCATCGTCCATCCAAAATACATTAACAATATTCAATCTTTTTGCAATTAAGAACCAAAAGGGACATGGTTTAGAACCTTCCATTTCTCTTCTCGATTATTCGGATACGAGTTGTCTTACTCGACAATTCGATTAATCGTCATCCAACAATCAATCTCAACACATTCAAAACCTTCTAAAAAACAAAAGACGCTTTGTTCATTCCGCGACGATGCAAATAACGTTTCCCCATGAGAATATCAAATGTTCTCCGCTTGAATGTGATGATGACATAAATCTGTGTTGATCCAGATTAAGTCATCTATTCTTGAAGTGATGCAAATGTTCAATTATCCATGTTTTGGGCATCAATGTTTTCTGTTCAAATGCGACTTGAGAATTTTCGCTAAAATCGACTAACACACAAACATTTGCTATCCAAAACTACATACCCTTGAGTTCTCCATTGCACCTAGATATACGTAGGAGTGAGATTCGCAATCTCGTCAGACACATTAATAAAAAATATTTTGCGACCCCTTTCTCTTTAATTCTTTACAACTCGAAGAAAACGATTAACGATAACTAACATTCAATCACAAATCTAACTAAAGTTTCTGATTGAGTATAACGATAACTAACATTCAGATTTATGTCAGAAGATTAATGTCAAATTTAATTCATTATATATTTTCCTAAGTTTTTATGCAAAGATTTTATTTGGAAAAGTATTATTTAATAATTTTTCTTTGAAATATTTACTTAAATTTGATTTAATTAAAAGATTAATTTTTTAAGAGATTAGATTCAGTCTTATTTTATATTAACTCTATTGGGCTTTTTAGCTTAATATAGAGATCATTCTCTTTTTTGCAAAGACAATTTAAGAGAGAAATTTGACATTTTTGAAGAGTTTTATGGTATAAAGTTTTATATTGTGTTGATTGTTTAAAACTCTATTATTGTCAGTCTTTTCAACTTATGAAAGGGTGGAAAAGCTCCAGGTTAACCTAAGTCATGGGCTCACAATCACAACTACAAAAAAAAAAAAATTTAGCTCAATTGGAATAAAATTTGACCTCGGTTGTGTAATGTAGGGTGTAAGAGAAATTGTGCAACTTTTTCTCCCGTGGCTGAGGTGAATATTTGAATTATTATAATTTTATATACTAGGTTAATAGTACTGCTGGCCCAGTACAAAGCATACCAGGTAAACATTTCAATTATTATAATTTCATATTCTAGGTTAATAATATGGCAATTGAATTTGTTTATGATTTAGATTCTTACTTATATTAATTTTTTTAAAGGCAAATAGAATATATATATATATATATATATATATATATATATATATATATATATATATATATATATATATATATATATATATATATATATATATATATATATATATATATATTATATATACTCTCGACTCAAATAATAAAGATGGATATTTAATAAAACAAATACAATTTAAAAAAATATTCTTATATTTGTTAAATAATTTTCTTTACTTCATTCACTTCTCTAACAAATCCTTCTATTCGTCAGCGTCGATATTAGATATAACTATTTTTTTTTCTGACATAAATGCCACGACAACCTTTTCATAAGTCTAAATAAATAATAAAAATAATATTAGAATCATCCTTGATATAGTTAGTCGCAAGTGAAAATTATCATATTCTGTAACATTTCTTAATAACATTAAATACTGTTTAAAAATATTTAAAATATTATGAAGAACGTAATAGATTAATTATTAATGAAATATATAATGTATTAGTGACAATCTATAAGACATAATAAAATTGAAAAGCACATGGGATCGTTAGATTATACTGCTAAGTATTCATAATATTGACTCAAAATATGTAAAAGTAAGTAATTGCTAAAAATGTGTATGAAATGATAAAATTAATAAAGAAAAAATGATCTTACACTAAATATTCTTGAAAAGGAACACAAGAATGTTTTATACATTAACATAAATACCTCCTTCCATGTTTACAAAATCGGCAAGAGCTTCAGCGGTATGCGCGCCATCAACATCATACATAACACCAACATCGTACATGATATCGACACAACCTGCAACAACAATTAGTAAAATCAGATGAAACATTAATTAGAAAAAATAAATTCAAGAGGATCAAACCCACAACCTTGACTACCATGTTTCAAATTTGCTCACAAATTCATTTCTTATTTTTTATTTTATAATTTATTTAATATAATATTAACTATATATTTTACTTACAAAATGAAACCCCTTAATTTGGAGGTCATGGATTAAGGACCGTCTTGCCCTTGCTCAGGGATGACTATATATATATATATATATATATATATATATATATATATATATATATATATATATATATATATATATATATATATATATATATATATATATATATATATATATATATATATATATATATATATATATATAACAAAAAAAGTCAAAGAGTCCAACACAAAGAATGGTATAAGGTGTGCCAAACAAGAAAAGAAGAACTTGCTAGCACAAAAAAGTCAACACAGATCTCATAAAAACCCAAATATAAATCCAACCACCAAGCGAGGGGGAGATAAAATAGAGTAAAATCACAAGTCCAGAATTTAAACAAAGTTAGATCTTTCCAACAAAGGACACATGCAAAAATAAAGAACTCACATAAATCAACAAGAACACATCTAAAGGAAGGTCGAAGCCACTCACCCCGCTATTAGCTCAGAAATAAGATATGGTTCTCAATGCTGGTTGAGAAGGTACAAGAGTTTCTCGGAGACCTAGCAAGAGACCGTTTTCAAGTCAAGATAATACTCATGTCTTCCACTCGAGTGAATATGGTAGGGTTCCCTGCAAACCTACAAAAAAACTATTTCCAAACAATTTTCATGTCTATTGGTTGACATTTCCATTCGAGTGAATATGGTAGGTTTTTCTATTAGTTAGCATCCCATCTAATATAATAGACTTTTCAAGACTTAAATAGTTATATCGTCATTGTAAGTTAACGAGTTGTTGGATTTCATCCCTGTATCTTTTTTTTCTTAAAAAAATAATTCTTGAAAGTTCAATATTTTTTGATATTAATCCCTAAAATTAAAAACCGCGGTAAAAACCTTTTTTATCTACCGATTTTGCTGCAGATTTTAACTTTATAAACGAATATCAAAAAGATTTTAACACTCAAAGATTATTTTAAGAAAAATATATATGAATAAAAACCAAAAACTCTTTGAGTTAACTTACGAGAATGGTTTAGTTATTTAAACTTTTTTTTTTAATTTAATAAAACTTGAGTCAATTGAAATGGAAATAAAAACAAAATTAAAGGCTCCAATAGTTCCTTGTGCCGATTGAAAAAGAATACCCATAAGTTGCTTTGCCAACGAAGAGAAAAGAGATATTTATTTATAAATAAAATAAAATTAATTTTTTTAATGGTTGAGATTCGAAGCGTATTTCAGAGACTTATTCAATAGGTTTATAGTCTAAGAAAATGGACGATTTATTAGTTATTAAATAAAATAAAATAAAATAAGGGAATCTATTAGAATAGACAACAACTTAAAGCAATATTAAACCGAAGTGAGAAAGTCTATACTTTGCACGTACCTCCCACACCTGCCACTAAAAGAAGACGACGAGCCATGCAATAAATTGCCATAATCAATAAAAGAATATGATAACCCTAAATATCAGACAGTTATATTCTCATTTTTCATAAAGTTTCACAGAAAAAAACATGCAAACTTGTAACATGATATCAAAGTTAAGGGAATTATTTATTTTCTTTGGTTCGTACGATAATTTAACATTTCAAGATTTCTAGGTCCTAGGTTCCAAATTTAAATCAATCGTGGACCTTTATATTTTATTAAGATACTGTATTACTTGCCAAACACGTCATTGATTCTTCATTAATACTTTGTTTTGACAAATTTGGCAACACATACCCTATATATACACACACTCCATCTTCTTATTTACTCACTAACAATATCACAATATAAATTATCATTTCCAATTCCTAATAATATGGCTTGTGAGACTGAAAAATGGTTGATTTTTCATCTTTTTCTCTTGGTTGCATCCTATATGCGACGTTCTTGTGTCCATGGAGAATCACCTCAAGTGCCATGCGTTTTCATATTTAGTGACTCCATTTCTGACAATGGAAACAACAACAATCTTGTAACTCAAGCAAAAGCTAATTACAAGCCATATGGCATCGACTTTCCACCAACCGGTCAACTAGGACGATTTACCAATGGACTAACAACAATTGACTCTATCAGTAATCTTATTTGCACCATTGAAACCAATATTTTGTAGCCTATTTTAATTTCATATTTTGATTATTTGTTGAACTCACACAATCAATGGTTTATCGTTGTAGCCAAACTACTTGGATTCGAGAAGTTCATCCCACCTAATGCAAACACTAGTGGTGCAGACATCCTTAAGGGTGTTAACTACGCATCTGGTTCAGCTGGAATTCGCGATGAATCTGGCATACAATTAGTATATAAATTGTTTATTCATTGAATATTATGTCTTTTTTTTTAATTATTATTTTAAAATAGTTTTAAATAATCACTTAATTAATGTTATGCAATACATGCAGGGTGAAAGAATCCCGTTGAGATCACAAATAGAAAATCATAAGATCATAGTTTCTGAAATAGTCAACAAGCTTGGAAGTGTATCAGAAGCTAACAAATATTTGAACAAGTGCTTGTATTATATGAATATTGGCAGCGACGATTACATAAACAATTACTTCATGCCCGAAATATACCCAACAAGTCGCATTTATAACCCGGAACAGTTTGCTGAAGTTCTTATCAACCAATATTCCCTTGAAATACTGGTATATATATATATCAGAAAAGTTTATCATACTTCCAAATACATTTTGCTTCTAAATTGTTAATATGATGATTTGATAATTTGTATACAAATTGGTATTTTTGGTTTACAGGATTTGCATAACATTGGCGCAAGAAAATTCATACTAGTTGGGTTAGGACTATTAGGTTGCACTCCAAATGCAATTGCTAAGAGTGGGAATAATGGGTCATGTGTTGAAAGTCAGAATGCTGCTCCATTTATATTTAGTCAGAAGCTGAAATCTCTAGTGGATAAATTCAATGCTGAACTTCATGATTCCAAATTTATCTTTGTGAATTTTACTGCTGGCCCAGTACAAAGCACACCAGGTAAACATTTCATAGTCTCTAGATTAATACTAAAGGAATGAATGCCTTATCGTTTATTCTTTTTCAGCTTTTACAGTTATCAATGCTCCTTGTTGTCCAACAAGGGAGGATGGGATGTGTGTTCCTGATTCGGTACCATGTCCGAATAGAGATGATTATGTTTTTTATGATGAATTTCATCCCACGGAAGCTTTTAACAACTTCAGTGCATTAGCTTCATATGATAGTTCTGTTAGTCCAGACTCAACCTATCCAATGGATATAAAACAACTTGCTCAATATTCTATATAAACTAGTGCAAGTCACAATGGATTGGGACTCCATATAAGAATAATAAATTCCCCTTATTATGTATAAGCTATAAGCAATTGCTATTGAGCAGAATAAATTAGGACTGCTTTTGTAATCCTTATATTTAATAATATTATAAACTTTAATATATATGTATTCAATTTGAGTAAAGGGTGGCAAAACAGAAAAAAATATGCTCAATTAATATTCTATCGAAGCAAGGCATGTTTACTTTAGTAGGGGCTTACAAAGTTTAGAAAATGTGTAATGTGTCAAGAAATATGTAACAACTTAGATATAGAAATATGGTTTATAAAGTGCAATCTGGAACTACAGCGGTTACTAATATAGTATTTTCTGTAACTCTATTAAGTTGCAAGTGTGATGTGCATCAAACAATTCCAATCGTGATCGTTCAATACTTCTTACTAAAGATTAGAATTTTAGAACCATGAATCACAATCTTAATTTAACAGTTTTTCAGTTGTGTGTTCAAAGGCCTTTTAATTGATATTCACGAAGCAACAACTCGCAACTTATCTTTCAACTTATCTTTCAACGTAAGGATATTTTAAGTAGGTTTGTCAACAATGTATTGGTTGATGATGAAAAAAAAATATCACTTCGTGTAGAGTGTTGAAATATTAAATTTGATTTTTAGGTTTAGTTTATTTTGGATAATGTCTCTAAAAAAGTCTTGTAGTATTTTGAGTGTCTAGATATTTTTTAGGATTATAATATTTTCTAGAATACTCTTTGAATGTCTAGAGTTGAGAACTCTCTAGAATTAATGTGTCTAGAGTTCTCCTTAGAGTACTATAAATAGAGATGTAATCCTACACTTTTGTATCAAGCAAAAATACAAAGTTCTCTCTTTCATAAATAACTATCTTACCTATCAAGTCTCTATTCAAGCCTCTAATATTCACACACACTTTTCCCAAACACAAAAAGCGTTTATTTCCAACAAAGTGGTATAAGAGTTTCAAGGTCCTAAAAAAATGGCGAATGGAGGTTTCCCTTTCCAAATGCCGATGCTCACAAAGAACAATTATGTCAATTGCAGTATCGAGATGAAGGCGCTACTAGGAGCTCAAGATGTGTGAGATATCATTGAGAAAGGCTTTAAGGAGCAAGATGAAGCCTCGCTAAGCCAAGGTGTAAAGGAGACATTGAAGGAGTCAAGAAAGAGAGACAAGAAAGCTCTCTTCCTTATTTATCAATCGGTGGATGAAGATACATTTGAGAAGATCTCCAACGCAACGACGACCAAAGAAGCATGGGACAAACATCAAACTTGCAACAAAGGAGTGGAACAAATGAAAAAGATCCGTCTTCAAACTCTTAGAGGTGATTTTGAATGTTTATTTATGGAAGAGTCCGAGTCAATTTCTGATTATTTTTCTCGAGTATTGGCCGTAGTCAATCAACTTAAAAGAAATTGCGAAGATGTTGATGGGATGAAAGTCATGGAGAAAATACTTCACACTTTAAATCCAAGTTTTGACTTCATTGTTACCAACATTGAAGAAAACGGGAATTTAAAGACCATGACTATTGAGCAACTCATGAGTTCCTTACAAGCATACGAAGAAAAATAAAAGAGAAAAATTAAATAAAATGAGGCTATGGAGAAACTACTACAACTCAACGTAAAGGAAACAAATTATGTGAATTACAAGTGCCAAAGAGGACGAGGTCGGGGCCAAGATCGTGGGCGTTGACGAGGACATGGAGGAGAAGGAAGAGACTGTTACAACAACTACTCTAATAATGGAGAAAGAACTTGGAATCCACAAGCAAGAAGAGGTCGTGGAAGAGGAAATTCATGGCCGAGGTGTGACAAATCACAAATCAAGTGCGTCAACTGCAACAAGATCGGTCATTATACATCTGAGTGTAGATTCTCGAAGAAGGTTGTGGAAAAAGATAGCTTTGTAGAATAAAAAGGCGGAGAAGAAGAAACTTTGTTGCTCGCGTGCCAAAACCAAGTTGAAGAGAAAAGAAACAAATGGTACCTCAACACCGGCGCAAGAAATCACATGTGCGGCGATCGAAGCATGTTCGTAGAGATCAATGAAACGACAACTGGAAATGTCTCATTTGGAGATGACTCAAAGATATTGGTCAAAGACAAAGGTAAAATTCTTATACGCTTGAAGAATGGGAGTCATCAATTCATATCCAATGTCTACTATGTTCCTAACATGAAGAATAATATTTTGAGCTTGAGACAATTATTAGAGAAAGTCTATGACATCCACTTGAAACAACATAGTCTTTTATTAAGAGATTGTAGAAATAACTTGATTGCTAAGGTGCATATGTCAAAGAATAGAATGTTCCTCTTGAACATTCAAAATGATGTTGCAAAGTGTCTCAAGACTTGCTATACCGACTCTTTGCGGCTATGGCATCTACGATTCAGACATCTCAACTTCGACAATCTAAAATGTTTGTCAAAAAAGAAGATGGTGAGAGGTTTGCCTAGTATAAATCACCCAGACCAACTATGTGAAGGATGTCTACTTGGGAAGCAATTCCGGAAAAGCTTTCCAAAGGAATCAACGTCAAGAGCGATAAAACCGCTAGAGCTCATACACACCGATGTCTGTGGACCAATCAATCCAAACTCTCTTGGTAAGAGTAAATACTTTCTCCTCTTTATTGATGATTATTTTAGAAAAATATGGGTTTATTTCTTGAAGGAGAAGTCAGAAGTGTTTGAAAACTTTAAGAAGTTCAAAGCCCTTGTGGAGAATGAAAGTGGTCTTTCCGTTAAGGTCGTGAGATCTGACCGAGGAGGAGAGTTCATTTCAAATGAGTTCCAAAAATATTGTGAAGACCATGGAATCTGCCTCCCACTAACAGTGCCAAGATCACCATAACAAAATGGAGTAGCAGAGGGAAAGAACCGGACCATACTTAACATGGTGCGAAGCATGCTTAAGAGCAAGAAGATGCCTAAAGAGTTTTGGACCGAAGCAGTGGCATGTGCGGTTTACCTGACAAACCGTTCCCCAACAAGAAGCGTGCATGAGAAGACACCACAAGAAGCATGGAGTGGAAGGAAGCCTTAGAAGCATTGCATATACCCACATTCCAGATGAAAGGAGAACAAAGCTCGATGATAAAAGTGAGAATTATGTATTCGTGGGTTACGACTCAAGCTCCAAAGGGTACAAGCTCTATAATCCAAATAGTAGAAAGATTGTCATAAGCCGTGACGTGGAGTTCTAAGAAGAAGATTGTTGGGATTTGAGTGTTCAAGAAGACAGGTACGATTTTCTTCCTTAATTTGAAAAAGAAGACGAAATGGAACAACCAATGATAGAGGAACATATTACACCACCGACTTCACCGATACCAAGGTTGGATGTGAAATTCTAGTAACAGACTATCGATGTCACAATGGATGTTATGACATCCAATTCTGCGCAGACATGTAATGTATGCAGAAAGTAAATGTAAAAAACAGTAAATGACACAGAGAATTGTTTACCCAGTTCGGTGAAAAACACACCTACTATGGGGGCTACCAAGCCAGGGAGGAAATCCACTATAAGAGGTATTAATTCAGGACTTAAACCACCAGTTTAATCCTATCACTTAAGACCTACCCAATGCAATTTCAATCTAAACTAAGACCTGAGTACCTACTCACTCCCCCTCAATCACAGCAGTGATTACAACCATTAAGAATTTTAAAGTCAGTGGTGAAGATATACTTCAAACAACTCTTGATTGTGCTTAAAAGCTTTAATCAAGAAACACATCACTCACGCTTAAAACCTTAGAGTGACACAACAATTACAACTCAATAAACACCCTAGTCCAATGCAATCATCTAGGTGATAATTGCTTGGCTCACAAGTAAAATCTAATTCAAGACACAATGAAAGTACAACAAGGATATATAATGATATATTTAACTCTTCACACTTCAAATCCCTAAGTTGCTAAAAGCAGGATTGTCATCCTTTTATAATGCAGTACTTGGGCCTTGTACTTGAATTTCCTAAAAATAAGGTTAAGCAAGTTAACCTAATTTCCACACATTAGGGTGCTAACAAATAGGCTATATGTTAGGTCTCTTAATTTTAGCACATCTGTTAGTTTCCTGAAAATCAGCCTGAGATAAATATTGAAACATAACAAAAAAATTAGCCTATACTTCAGCATCTGCTGTCAGGGATGAATGTCATGACATTCAGTTTGACATCCAGAAAATGCTGTCATGAATGAATGTCATAACATTCAGTTTGACATCCAGTAAATCATGTATTAGCTAATCTTGCAGCATACTACTTAAGCATGTCATGACATCAGTCAAGACATCTAAGTACAGTAAATGTTTTAACATAAAATGCAGCCAATCAAAAACATTTACAAACTCCCCCTTTGGCAATTTTTTGGCTAAAACAACTTGGCATCACAATAGAGTTCACAGCAGCAGAAAGCACACATCCAAGCAGAGAATCAAATTAGCTAATACACTTAGCAAACGTAGAAGTTAAACTTCAAACAACAGCAGCATAAGCGAAGATCAAGCAGAGAGCAAACAACAACATAACAACAACATAACCTCTTGTTTAGAGGACCTTCAACTTCAAAGAAATCTGTTGTCCTGGGGTACAAGTTTTTTTCCCCCTTTTTGTCAAAAATGTTACCAAAGCAACACTTAATATTACAGACCAAAAAAATAAAAATACAAGCAATTATCAAAAACACACTCTTGATTTTACTTCACAGTTTCAATCAAGAAGACACACTCTTGATCTTGCTTTACAACTTTGATCAAGACGACACACACTTGATCTTGCTTCACAGCTTTGATCAAGTAGACACACACTCTTTCTTAACAGCTTTAGAGTGACAAATTACAACCACAAATCAGTCCAATTCAATCATCAAAAGATGTCTTGAATGACTTACAAGTCTTACGACTAAACAGACACAAACCCTAGCTCTCTCTCTCTATATTTCGCTCAGTATTTGTTGTGTTGTAAAACAGTTTTCTAAGTCCCTTTTTATAAAAGCTTTCAGCTGGGCTTTGAAAATCCTAAATCTATTTTCCAATTAAATCTTTTTATAACAGTTGGTTAGATCTCTTTGGAAAATAAGTAAATCAGGTTGTAATCCATGATTGAATGCGCCTGCAAATCAGATCTTCAATCATACATAGATTGCCATTAATTGTGCAATCACAACACACCAGACATTCACACTGAATGTTCTGTGTACAGGATGTCATGACATCGGGTCTGACATCCTGGAAAAATCCTGCATAATTCCATAATTCCTTTTATAACTTCCAGCAGGTACAACCATATCAGATGCCATGACCTTGTGTATGACATCTTGAAACAATCCTGCATGATCATGTCTTTCATTTTAAGCTCCAGCAGGTACACATATATCAGATGCCATGACCTTGTGTATGACATTCTGAAACAATCCTGCATGAACATGTCTTTCATTTTAAGCTCCAGCAGGTACACATATATCAGATGCCATGACCTTGTGTATGACATTCTGAAACAATCCTGCATGAACATGTTCTTGAACTCCAGCAGGTACATAGGATATCTCATGTTAAGACATCACACATAACATCTTGTGAACACACTTGTTGCAAGTGAAATAACTATTATCTGTTGACCAATCAGAGCACACTTTCAATTGTTTAATAACTTGAAATATTAAATAGTAAATTCCTAACATCATTAGTTGCTATAATTCCTCAGAAAGACATATTCCCAACTTGCCCCTTAAACTTTCAAACTGAGTAGCATCCAAAGCCTTTGTAAATATGTCAGCAAGTTGTAGTTCAGTTGCCACATGTTCAAAGGTAATCACTTTGTCTTCTACCAGATATCTTATGAAGTGATGTCTAATGTCAATATGTTTGGTCCTGCTGTGTTGGATAGGATTCTTTGAAATGTTGATGGCACTGAGATTGTCATAGAACAATGTCATGACATTCTGAGTGACATTGTACTCAGTCAGCATCTTTTTCATCCATACCAGTTGGGAACAACTGCTTCCAACTGCTATGTACTCAGCTTCTGCAGTGGATAATGATACACAGTTCTGTTTCTTGCTGAACCAAGATATGAGATTGTTTCCCAAGAAGAAACATCCTCCTGATGTGCTTTTTCTGTCATCAGCACTCCCAGCCCAATCGACATCATAATACCCAGATAAGATAGGCTCAGAGCCATGCGAGTAGAGCATACCATAATCACAAGTCCCATTAATATACTTAAGAATCCTCTTGACTTGACTTAAGTGACTCACTTTGGGTTCTGCTTGGTATCTAGCACACACACCAACTGCATAAGCAATATCAGGTCTACTAGTAGTTAGATATAGTAGGCTACCTATCATGCTTCTATACAAGCATTGATCAATACTAGAACCTCCTTCATCTTTAGTTAACTTTAAATGAGTAGGTGCAGGAGTTCTTTTGTGACTAGCATTATCCATACCAAACTTCTTAACTATGTTCTTGGCATATTTGCTTTGGGAGAGAAACATAGAATCTTCCATCTGTTTAATTTGCAGTCCAAGAAAATAAGTCAATTCCCCAACCAAACTCATTTCAAATTCAGATTGCATCTGGTTAACAAAATGTTTCACCATTCTATCTAACATTCCACCAAAGATAATATCATCCATATATATTTGGGCAATCATGATTTTTCCATCTTCATCCTTCACAAATAAAGTCTTATCTATCCCTCCTTTTCTGTAACCATTAGTAGTCAGAAATTCAATCAGCCTCTCATACCAAGCTCTAGGAGCTTGCTTCAATCCATACAGAGCTTTCCTCAACTTGTACACATGTTTTGGTATATTAGGATCACTGAACCCTTTAGGTTTTTCCACATAGACTTCTTCATTCAAGTAACCATTTAAAAAGGCACTCTTCATATCCATTTGGAACAATTTGAACTTCAGAATGCAGGCAACACCTAACAGCAACCTTATTGACTCAAGTCTTGCAACATGTGCAAAAGTCTCATCAAAATCAACCCCTTCAACTTGAGTATACCCTTGTGCCACTAGTCTTTCTTTATTCCTAGTGATTACTCCTTTCTCATAAGACTTGTTCTTATAAATCCACTTGGTTCCAATGATGTTAGTCCCTTCAGGTCTTGGAACTAACTCCCATACTTCATTCCTTTTAAACTGCTCCAGTTCATCTTGCATAACATTGATCAAATATTCATCAGTAAGAGCTTCTTTCACATTTTTAGGTTCAACCTTGGATACAAAGCAGGAATTTGAGCTATTATCCATTGATCTGGTAATCACACCACTATTGGGATCTCCTATGATAAGATCCTTAGGGTGGTCTTTCTGAATCCTGATAGAAGGCACCTTGTTGGATGCTTCTAACTCAAGTCCAGGAGGAGTATCCTGTACATCTTCAGTCTTGACTGGTATTTCTGTTGAAGTCTCAAGGAATGTTCCAACATCCTCTATGACACTGGATTCTTCATCTTTATCATCAACAATAACATTTATGGATTCCATCAAGACATTAGTTCTGGAGTTGAAAACTCTGTATGCTCTGTTGTTAGTAGAGTATCCCAGGAATATACCCTCATCACTTTTGGGGTCCATTTTTCTTCTCTGTTCACGATCTGTAAGAATATAACATTTGCTTCCAAAGATATGAAAGCACTTCATAGTAGGTTTTCTGCCTTTCCATATTTCATACAGAGTGGAAGAGGTTCCCTTTCTCAAGGTAACTCTGTTGTGAACATAGCAACCTGTATTCATAGCTTCAGCCCAAAAGTGCATAGGAAGCTTCTTTGCATGAATCATAGCTCTAGTAGATTCTTGAATAGTTCTGTTCTTCCTTTCAACTACTCCATTTTGCTGAGGAGATAGGTGAGGAAAACTCATGACTTATTCCTCCAGATGAGCAGAAATCATCAAACTTGGAATTTTTAAACTCCTTTCCATGGTCACTTCTTATTCTGATAACACTACTATCCTTTTCTCTTTGGAGTCTTATGCATAGATCTTTGAAGACATCAAATGCATTTGATTTTTCTCTGATGAAGCTTATCCATGTGTATCTGGAATGGTCATCAACAACCACATAATCATATCTCTTCCCACCAAGACTTTCAACCTGCATAGGTCCCATTAAGTCCATGTGCAAAAGTTCCAGAGTTTTGGATGTTGTAGGATGTCTAAGCTTAGGATGTGACATCTTGGTTTGCTTGCCAACCTGACATTCTCCATAGACTTTTCCTTCATCAATAAGAAGCTTTGGGATTCCTCTCACTGCTCCCTTGGATATGATCTTCTTCATTCCTCTTAAATGAAGATGTCCAAGTCTTCTATGCCACAACTTCACTTCCTTTTCTCCATTGGCTAAGAAGCACATTGAGGAGTAGTTTTAGACTTTAGGTTCCCATAGATAGCAGTTATCTTTGGATCTGGATCCTCTCATAACTTCCTTATTTTCTCCATTTGTCACAACACATTCTTCCTTAGTGAACTGAACATAGAAGCCTTGATCACATAATTGGCTTATGCTGATGAGATTAGCAGTTAGTCCTTTTACTAACAACACATTATTCAGTTCTGGAACTCCAGGACTGTTCAACTTACCAACACCTTTGATTTTTCCTTTAGCTCCATCACCAAAGGTCACATAACTGGTAGTATGAGGTTGTATATCTACCAATAAGTTATTCATCCCAGTCATATGTCTTGAGCAACCACTATCAAAATACCAGTCTTCTTTGGTAGATGCCCTTAGAGATGTGTGAGCTATTCTAGCAACCCATTGTTGTTTCTTGATAGGGACATTATGCTTAGGTGCCTTCTGCTTAGGTCTGACTTGAGGGGTCTGGTTAGGATAACCATGCAACCTGTAACAGAAGGGTTTTATGTGACCAAATCTTCCACAGTAGTGGCATCTCCATCTTTGAAATTTCTTCTTTTGATGGTTAATCCTCCTGTTTCCATGATGTTGTGACATTGGTTATGACTTCTGCTTGATTTTCTGAACTTCAGCCTTTGAACTTTTGAATTCAGATGAGGATTCCTTAACAAAGCCTAAACCAGACATGGTTCCTGATTTCTGTCCCACCTTTAGAATTTCTTCCAACGTGTCAGTTCCTTTATTCAGCATTCTGATGGATTTTGTCATTTGATCTAGCTTAGAGGTCAGCAAGGTTATCTCACCATTTAGATCATATATGACTGTTAGATGCTTCTTCTTCTCAGCTTCCAGCTCCTTGATAAGTTTCTTCTGCTTTTCTCCTTGCATACACACTTCTGCACTTTTGTCACATAGCTCTTTATATGAAGCAGCAAGTTCATCAAATGTAAGTTTATCTCCACTTGAGTCATCATCAGAGGCACAAACACTAGTTAGTGCAGTGACATGTTTTACAGATTCTCCTTCTGATTCACTCTCCGAGTCTCCCTCATACCAGGTGACAGATAGTCCCTTCTTTTACATCTTGAAGAAGGTAGGACATCCAGCTCTAATGTGACCAAAACCTTCACATCCATGACACTGGATTCCCTTGCCTTGGTTGGACTTTTCTTTAGATTTTGGTCTTCTACTGATGTCAGATGAAGTGTTGTTGACATTTGGTCTACCTTTTTATCAATCTTCTTTATGAACTTGTTGAATTGTCTTCCAAGCATGGCTATAGCTTCTGATATACTTTCATCACCTCCAATATTTCCTTCTTCTGAATCCCCTTCAGTATTTGATACAAAAGCTATGCTTTTGTTTTTCTTTTCAACATTCTCACACAAGCCCATTTCAAAAGTTTGGAGAGAACCAATAAGCTCATCAACCTTCATATTGCAAATATCTTGAGCCTCTTCTATAGCAGTAACCTTCATGACAAATCTCTTGGGCAATGATCTGAGAATCTTTCTTACAAGTTTTTCTTCAGACATTTTCTCTCCTAAGCCTCCAGAAGTGTTGGCAATTTCAAGAATATTCATGTGGAAGTCATGAATAGTCTCATCCTCTTTCATCCTCAGATTTTCAAACTTAGTAGTCAGCATCTGGAGTTTAGACATTCTTACCTTGGAGGTACCTTCATGAGTTGTTTTGAGAGTATCCCAAACTTCTTTAGCCAGTTCACAGTGATGCACCAGTATGAAAATGTTCTTATTTATCCCATTGAACAGTGCATTCAAAGCCTTAGAGTTTCCAAGGGATAATGCCTCTTGCTCTTTGTCCCACTCTTCTTCAGGAATTTGCATAATGATTTCATCTTTACTTGTCTTCCTTGGATGTTCCCATCCTTTGTTGACAGCTCTCCAGACCTTACTATCCAGAGACCTCAAGAAGGCTATCATATGAGGTTTCCAGTCATCATAGTTATAACCATCCAGCATGGGTGGTGTATTTGAGAATCCTACATCCTTGTCCATGGTACTAGAAAGTAACGTCCCTAGATCTCACCCAGAAATTAACAGGCAGAGTGCCTGCTCTGATGCCAATTGAAATTCTAGTAACAGACTATCGATGTCACAATGGATGTTATGACATCCAATTCTGCGCAGACAGGTAATGTATGCAGAAAGTAAATGTAAAAAACAGTAAATGACACAGAGAATTGTTTACCTAGTTCGGTGACAAACACACCTACTCTGGGGGCTACCAAGTCAGGGAGGAAATCCACTATAAGAGGTATTAATCTAGGACTTAAACCACCAGTTTAATCCTATCACTTAAGACCTACCCAATGCAATTTCAATCTAAACTAAGACCTGAATACCTACTCACTCCCCCTCAATCACAGCAGTGATTACAACCATTAAGAATTTTAAAGTCAGTGGTGAAGATATACTTCAAACAACTCTTGATTGTGCTTAAAAGCTTTAATCAAGAAACACAGCACTCACGCTTAAAAGCTTAGAGTGACACAACAATTACAACTCAATAAACACCCTAGTCCAATGCAATCATCTAGGTGATAATTGCTTGGCTCACAAGTAAAATCTAGTTCAAGACACAATGAAAGTACAACAAGGATATATAATGATATATTTAATTCTTCACGCTTCAAATCCCTAAGTTGCTAAAAGCATGATTGCCATCCTTTTATAATGCAGTACTTGGGCCTTGTACTTGAATTTCCTAAAAATAAGGTTAAGCAAGTTAACCTAACTTCCACACATTAGGGTGCTAACAAATAGGCTATATGTTAGGTCTCTTAATTTTAGCACAACTGTTAGTTTCCTGAAAATCAGCTTGAGATAAATACTGAAACATAACAGAAAAATTAGCCTATACTTCAGCATCTGCTGTCAGGGATGAATGTCATAACATTCAGTTTGACATCCAAAAAATGTTGTCATGAATGAATGTCATAACATTCAGTTTGACATCCAGTAAATCCTGTATTAGCTAATCTTGCAGCATACTACTTAAGCATGTCATGACATCAGTCAAGACATCTAAGTACAGTAAGTGTTTTAACATAAAATGCAGCCAATCAAAAACATCTACAGGATGAAACAAGCTCAAGTGAGAGGACACCACGACTAAGGAGTATTGAAGATATTTAAGAGGTAACCGAAAACAGAAACGACATTAACCTCTTTTGCCTTTTGGGTGATTGCGAGCCTCTAAACTATCAAGAAGTAGTTGAAAACTTAAAGTGAAGAGACACCATGGAAGAAGAAATCAAGTCAATCACGAAGAATGATACATGGGAACTTACTACACTTCCACGAGGACACAAAGAAATCGGAGTAAGATGGGTGTACAAGGAGAAGAAGAATGAAAAAGGAGGCGTGGAGAGATACAAAGCAAGATTGGTGGCGAAAGGTTATAGTCAAAGACAAGGAATTGACTATGATGAGGTATTTTCCCCCGTTGCTCGTCTTGAAACTATTAGACTGATCATTTCTTTGGCAGCCCAAAATGAATGGAAGATCTATCAAATGGATGTGAAGTTGGCCTTCTTGAATGGGTTTCTCGAAGAAGAGGTTTATATCGAGCAACCACAGGGCTATGAAGTAAAAGGGCAAAAAGAAAAAGTCTTGAAGTTGAAGAAGGCATTGTACGGACTCAAGCAAGCACCGAGAGCTTGGAATGTTCGAATCGACAAGTACTTTTAAGACAAGAACTTCATCAAGTGTCCATATGAGCATGCACTTTATATTGAAGCACAAAGTGGAGATGTTTTGATTGTCTGCTTATATGTTGATGACTTGACCTTCACAAGGAACAATTTAAGCATGTTCGAAGAGTTTGATCAGTGCATTTTGATGCACATTCTTCTATATTTATACTTATGCATTTCCATGTTTTAGTTTGGTTATTTTTCCCTTTTAATGTGTTTTTATAATTTATCTTATTTTTACACTTATTTGTTTTTCGCAGTTTATTTTCAGCATTAGCAGTCTGCACGAATAAACTCATAACTGGAGCTAGGAGTATCGGATTGAGGCGTGTAACCATTCGTTGGAAAGCTAAGAGAAAGATCTACAACTTTTATATTGAAGCAAAAAGCTGATTTGGAGTGAAAACGTCTCAAATAACTCGTTGAAGTTTCGTACTTTAGGAATTATTTTCTTTTGGGTCATTTGTTGGGCCGAATTTAGGTTTTCTGACCCAGTTTGAATTATAAGTCAAACCCTTATTCTGTTTAAAAGGGCAGCCGTGGTACTGTAGCAATTATGTATTATTCACGATAACTTTTTGCTTTTGTGCGATCATGAAGAGGAACTAATCTGCTAGAGTCAATCTGCTGTAACTGAATTTCCAAGGCTTTGAGGTTTTTATTCTATCAATTTAATTTCGTTCTCTTTCAATTCTATTCTATGAAATTTCATTTGCTTAATATGTATTTTGTGGAATGGTTTTGATTAAATTCGTATGATTGCATTCCTAACTATTAATCGCCGTTTTCGTCGCTTTGTCGTTAAATTGCGTTTGTAAATCGTGTTTGCTTAATTCACGATTGTATTTATCCGTTTGCTTTATTCGGAATATAGGAATATAAATCTATCATATATCTATTGCGCTTGTCAATCGAATTTGAATCGAATAGAGATCGAAGCTGCTTAGGGAATTGGTAGGTAAAAACCAATGATTAGCCGGAAACCGAAAACAGTAGATTGACTTATTTTATAATCGCTTATTTTAATCACTTTTTTTGCTTTGTTTTCTAAATCGACCACTAAAACATAAACCCCTTAAATCGATTTCATTAGGTTACGAATAATACAAGAATCCTTGCGATACGATACTCGAGGTGTCGCTTCCCGTTTACTATATTTTATTACTCGTTTTTGACCCGTGTGCAACAGTGGATCAAATTGGCGCCTTTGCCGGGGATTCTTGTAGATTTTAACTATTATTATAGTCTAACCATTATTATAGTCATATGTGATTTTTTTATAGCATTTTTTCCTTAACTTTCTTGCGTTCGAGTCTTTTTGCGGTTTAGAAAAAAAATTATTTTCAAGAAAATCGTCTCAAATTATTCTGATTATTTGTCTATTAACTAGGAAAAATCAAGGATCAAAAGTCTCTATTTAGGTACTAAATAGTGGAAGTCATCCTAAAAACCCGAAATTCCTTATTTTTCTATTTTTTATGATTTTTTTTTTTCTGTTTTGATAGTTTCAGAAAATTCCGAAAAAATTCTCTAAAATTTTAATTGACGTTATTAGATTAATTTTTATGTTTTTGTATTTTTTTTCTTTTATTTTAATAGTTTTTTACGTATTTCAATTGTTTGTTCTTAATAGGGACACTGTCGGTATTTTCCTATTTGTTGCTGCATTGTTGAATTAGTTATGTGTTTTCTCATTGTTTGTTGATTTTTTTCTCTATTGAGTTTAATATGGATAACCAAAGAACTCTGAGAGAACTTGCTGCTCCTGATATGAATTACAATGGTTTATGTATTGAATATGATGATGTTACTGTTCCTTTTGAGTTGAAATCTGGTTTAATACACTTGTTGCCAAGGTTTAGTGGTCTTGCAAGTGAGGATCCGCATAAGCATCTTAAGGAATTTCAGGTTGTTTGCTCTACCCCATTGAGACCTGAAGAAATCACCGAAGATCACATCAAGCTGAGAGTCTTCCCGTCTTCACTACAGGGTGCTGCCAAGGATTGGTTATATTATCTTGAGTCGAATTCTATCACAACTTGGAATGATTTGAAGAGAGTCTTCCTAGAGAGATACTTTCCTGCTTCCAGGGTTGCATCAATCCGAAAAGAAATATGTGGTATTAGACAGGGAAATGAGTCACTGGCTGAGTATTGGGAGAGATTCAAACAATTAGTATCCAGCTGCCCTCAACATCAAATTACCGAACAACTGCTTATTCAGTATTTCTATGAGGGATTGTTACCAATGGATAGAAACATTCTTGATGCTGCTAGTGGTGGAGCACTTGTCGATAAAACTCCATTTGTTTCTAAAGCCCTGATTGAGAACATGTCACTCAACTCCCAACAATTCACAATCAAATAATTCTATGGTCCAAACAAAAGGTGTGAATGACATTCAGGTTTCCTCTTCCAACAAGGCCTTAGAAACCAGAATTGAAGAGCTTACTTCTTTAGTGAAACAAATGGCAGTGAGTAAACCTCAAACAACAAAGTTGTATGGTATTTGTACTTCTACTGAACATCCAACTGACACATGTCTTATTCTTCAAAATGAGTTGGTCACTCAGTTGCCTCAAGCATATGCAACTAACTTTTTCAACCAAAGCAACAATCAGAAAGGGTACAACATTCATGACTTGTCCACCAACAAATATAACCCCAATTGGAGGAACCATCCAAACCTTCGATATGGAAACCAGCATCCCACCCAACAACAATTAGCCATACCCCTGCCATTGACCACTCCCCAAGTCTCCACCTTTGCACCTTCCGGACCTTCATTAGAGGATCTTGTCAAACAAATGGCTCTGAACAATCTCCAATTTCAACAACGAACAGATTCCAGTATTCAGACTTTGCAGACACATATTGGACAACTTGCCACTTCGATAAATGCCATGCAACAAGCCCAAGGATCAAACCAACTTCCAGCCTAAACAGTTGTCAATCCAAAGGATTCTAATGCTAATGTGAGTGCGATTTCGTTGAGATCTGGAAAGGTTACAGAAACAACCCCTGAAAAAAATAAAAAAAATATTGAGGTAACATCTGAACCTGAACCTACTCCCTCTGAACCTGTTTCATCTGAAAAAATTAAAGAAAAGGAGTATGTGCCACCAGTCCCCTTCCCACATGGAGTTCTGAAAAATAAAAGAATTGAGGAGGGAGACAAGGAAAGAGAGATATTGGATGTTTTTAGAAAAGTTGTGGTAAACATTTCACTTCTTGATGTTATTAAGCAGGTTCCAAAGTATGCAAAATTTCTAAAAGACTTGTGCACAAGTAAGAAAAGGTTGAAGGGCAATGAGAGAGTAAATTTGGGACGAAACATTTCAGCCCTTATCCAACCTAAACATTCACCTGAAAAAGCTACTGTTTCATCCCTCAATCAGGCCATACCCTGTAAGACCCCAATTTTGGGCCCTAAGATCCCTCATGGCCCATATCATATCATACCATGGCCTCAAGGATCATTGCATGCCCTAGTTTCCCTCCTAGTGGGTAGGTTGCCTTGTGAGTTGATTCTTGATCACCAAGCATGCTTTGCATTTGTATATCTTTGCTTTTCATATGTTTATCATTCAAAAAGTACAAAAATATTGTCAGTTTAACCTTGTTGCTTGCAGTTGAAGCAATCATCAGCAATTAGGTCAAAGTCAGTCAACAGTCAGTCAAAGCAATGGATGGTGGCCATTCTTACAGAATTTGGGCACCATGACCCATAATCAAGAGTTCACATGACTTGGGACATCATTTGGAATCAAGTTCTCAAGGAATTAGGGTTTGGAATTCATCAGAAGTGGTTCAATCATGCAAAACCCTAGAAAAGTCAACAGAAGGTCAAACTTGGTCAACTGTGGATTTAATCAGTGATTTGATGGATGGAATTGATCTGAAGGAGCTCATTCATGTCCATACAAGCCTCATATATCATGTCAAACCTCATCATGGAAGAAAATCAAGTCAAACAGAAAATTTCCCAAAATAGAAAGTGGACCTGTAATTTCAACTGCCAAAAATGGAAACTTCTTGATCTTAAACTTACATCATGATACAAGCTTCAAATGAATTTTTGCCCAACATGAAAGTTGAAGATCTTGTTCTCCCATTTTCAAAAAGTCCAAGAACTCTCAAATCCCATGTGTGGTTGTCAAGATATGATCAATTCAATTTCAAAAATTTGTGAACTTCAACAAGCCATATCTCATGAACCATAAGGCCAAATTTGGTGGGGTTTTTTCCTACAAACCACATTTCATCTCCTCTTTCCAAAAATATAAATTTCATGAACCAAAACCTTGCCAATCAAAATGGCATTTTTTGACTTGTTCCATTTAAAATTCAAGTTTGACCAAAAGTTGACTTTTCAAATTAAAGGTTTTTAACACTTTTGGCCAATTGGGAATTGTTTGGAAGGCTATTTGCAACATGTTCCAAGCCCAAATTCATGCTCATGCTACTATCATACCACCATTTTGGCCAAAGGTGCAAAATTAGCAATTGGTTGAAATAAGTAAATCCTTGTTAGCACTTCATGAGCAGACATAAAACAGCAAATATAATGGTCATTTGCAGCCTGTTTTGAAGCCCAAATCGTGCAGACCTCACACCCTCCATATGCTTATGTACAAACTTAGCAAAATGCAAATTGGCTTCATTAAGTTAAGCAAGCTTAGCATGTTATTAAGTAACCTTAAACAGACCATATATAAGGAATTTTCTGACCATTTGTAACCCTAGACACAGCCACCACGATCAGAAAACATTCATTCTCTCCTTCTTGCATTTTTGCACATATTACATTTCTGCTCAAAATCATCAAAGCACCACGAGCTTTCTTGTTTGTTTCATGACCTGGACATCATTGGGAGACTATTCTAAGCTCCATTCTCTTACTGTAAAGCACCCCTCGTTCTGTTTTTCTTCAATGCACAACAATGGCAAATCGTGAGTTGGATATTTTCAAGCATCATTGAGCTGACTTACTTCAAGAATCCTTCATTCTAAAGCACAAGGAAGGTCTGTTTCGAGCTGCATCCACCAAATAACCACTGCATCTCATTTTTCTTCAAAAACAAGTAAGGATTCGACCTTAACCATTTGCTATGCCATGCTATGTTTTAGATAGCTCTTGTTATGCCGATTCTAATGAACTATAGTTTGCTTGAAATGGTTATGTTATGGCTGAGAAATGTGGATTTCATTTTTATGCTTGAACTTGTTTTCCATCGATTTGCTGTGATGTTGTGGATTTCATGAAAACTATGCTTGGTTTATGTATGTATGCTGTCTGATGATGCCATTGATATGTTGATTTGTTGTTCTGGGCATGTTGGAAAATTCGAGTTGTTTTGAAGATGATGAAGATGGTTACTGCAGTGTTGAAACCCTAGGGCATTTTCCAGATTTCCCTCGAATTGTGTTTAGTTTCCTTGTTGTTTAATGTTGCATGATTGTTATGTGCCATGATGCTTGTGAAACCATGTTTGATTGCTGTTCATGATGATTGATGAAGATGAACAAATGAGCTGCTGTTGTATAAACCCTAAGGGTTTTTGAACCCAGAAAATGTGAAACACGATTGGCCCTCTGCACTGTTCCATTGGCCATCAACCAATGAAAACATTCCGTTGCCTGGCCCCTAAACGCACAGTTTTGATTAATGAGGGCGATATTTACCTTTGTGCCACTCGGTCAACTTGGTTGACCATTATTCTATGCTATGTACTCATGTTCATTCCAAATTGTTACACAACTTGCAAAATTCATTTTAACTCCAAAAATCATGGGATTTTTTGCATTATGACCTGTTGAATGTCCACTATTTTATCATGATTTTTAATTATTTTTTGTGTGGCTGGATTTTAAATGCTATTAGGTTTCTTAACATGTATGCTTATTTAACACCTTTGGCCATTCCTTTTGTGAAATGATGATGATGTATCCAATGGTTCTGAAATTTTTTGTGGTGAAACTAGACTCATTCATCTTTGTTTTGATGTAGATTTTGTGCATTTATCATTTGTGGTTTGCTAGATACAAATTCTTGAAGTAGGGTGTGACAATTTGTGTCACACCAATGATGTGCATTTTCATGATTTTTGTTCACATGCTTCCTGGCTTCCAAATAACTTGAAATTTTGCATGAGTCATCTCTCCTGTGTCTAGTTTGTGTATGAGTTTTCTTGGATTTAATCATGCCATTTCCTGTTTGTTTGTGAATTTTCTTCCCTGCCTAGTCAAATGTTGACTTTGTGTGACACATCTTGCCAAACCCTTTGTGAAATTCTCATACCTTATTGTATGATCATGAAATTTCATATGTGCATAATAGACATCTTGAGCTTTGCATTGGTGTTAATCCCATCCATTTCTCATATGTTTTCATTTTGTTATGATTTTTTGAAGTTGACTCATGTATGTTTGACTTCTTTGTGCACACTTGAAAATATGTTGACTTCCTGATTTTATTTGACCATCTTCCCATGATCCAATTGAGCTGAAATTTCATATGCATGCTATGTTGTGGATTGTGATTGAGTGTGAATTATTTCATAATTTTTGGGATTGATTATGTTTGCTTTTGAGCTTGGTCTTGCTGTTGACCTTTTGTGTGCTCTTATTTGCCATGTTTTGACTTCTTTGGTCTATGAAATGACAATGATGCATGATTTGAGTTTGAAACCAATTGTGCTTGTTTCTTAAATGCTTGAACTTGACTTTGGTTGACTATTTGTTTGCTGTTTTGACTTTCCCTTTTGCTTTTGACCCTAGGCTTGCCCTAGTGGTCTCTTGGCTTATGTTGAGTTCATTTGTTTCAGGTTGAGCTACAAATGCTTCAAAGAAACCATTGCCAATTTGATTGAGTTTATCTGTTTATCATGTGCTAACCTTTGTTTTGTAGGTGGTATGACTCATATAGTTTGAGTCTTGTGCTTTGCACATTGGTCCCTCTGTGTTGACTATTGATTCCTTTCCTTTTGCTTTGACTGTTGAACTGTATACTGATCTGTTTGACTATTTCAGGTACCATTTAGTTGCTTAAGTTCTTTGAACTTGCTTTGCTTTGCTATTTGGCAATTTGCTTTGAGGTAATCCCTCTTTCTTCATGTAGTCTGGAGACCCGGCCTGTTATTTGGCCGGGCAAACTGTCTGAAGTCCTCCTTAAGAGGCAATGCTTGTGTGTGTTTAAAATTGTCCCAAGCAGGAAAAGTCCTTCAAGTAAGGCAATTGGTAGATCAAAGGGATAAGTAGTCTATCCCCTACTATTCAGTGAGTCTTCTCCTTGCTCCCATTACATGGTTGTAGCATTGAGATCAAAACCCAAGATCAATCGAGTCAATAATAATGTGGAGAGAGTTCCTACTTTCTGAACTCCCACACTTTCTGAAATGCTCTCCCTAATCAGGGATAAGAGCAATGAGGCACACCCCTCATATCCTTTCATCTGCTTCACCTTAGCCCCTCAATGGCAAGGTTAAGAGCAACTTTTTACCCTATTCCAGTTGGCCTCAGTGCCTAACCCTCTTGTGTGAGCCTCCTTGTTTGGCTATAGAGTGTGCTGTTTGCTTTTCATTGATTGATTGCTTATCTCATATGCACATGTCTGCTTGTATGCTTCATGCATTTATCATCATCATCAATTGCCATTAATGCATGATCATCTCATTTGTCTTTGTGATGCTATCATTGTTGCTTGCCCATTGAGGACAATTGTAAGTCCATTGCTTTGGCATTTGCTCCTATGATATGGAAGGATAGAGTGTAAGACCTCATTGGTCACTCATATCTTCTGTGGTTTGTTTGATTTGTATGTGAGGATACAACTGTAAGCCCCTGTAAGTTGGCATTTGTATTCCTAGGACCATACTGTGGAGGTTAGAGTAAGCCCAGACAGATTGGCATCTGACATCCATGTTTTGCTTCTGTTTGTTTATGTGAGGTTGCAATTGTAAGTCCCTGTAAGCTGGCATTTGTATTCCTGGGATCATATGTTGGATATTGGTATAAGTCCAGACAGATTGGCATCCGGTATCCAAGTTTCTTTTTGTTTGAGGAGATTAGTGTAAGACCATTGAGTGGCCTCTGATATCCATTTTTATTTTAGGAGACTGGTGTAAATCCATCTATTGGTATCCGGTATCCACCTTTTATTTCTTTGTTTGAGGAGATTAGTGTAAGACCATTGAGTGGCATCTGATATCCAGTTTTATTTTAGGAGATTGGTATAAGCCCAGTGATTGGCATCCGATATCCGCTTTTGCTTTCTTTCTTGTTTGTTTATTACTATCCATTGCTATTCCAAAGGACACACTTGAATCATCTCCTATATGATTTCAAGAAGTGAACCTTCTAAGAAGTTTTACTTTCCATCCTCATCCATTCATCATTCATTATGTCCTAAACCTTTTCACACTTTGAATTCAAACTTGACATAGATATCGTGCAAACATCTTCATGTTTTCTAACTAAAAACCTGGACCCAAGTCCTTGACTTTTTTCAAACTCCATTTTCATAATACTTCTTTCAAATCAATCTTAATCATACTTTGACTTCATTTTCATAATCGCAATCAATTAACTTCACCCATTCACTTGTTTTGGCTTTGTCCATTGTTAATCTTTTCATGCATTAGCCATAGGTTTCAATTATCTTTGTGGTTGATGTAAATCTTGCCTATCCTTAGTGAGTCGACAGTAAGACTTCCGTACTGAAAACAGGGCTAACCCCTCTAGTACGTCGAAGCTATCCTCGCATGGTGGATGTTGTTTCTTGGTCGAGTTTTCTCCCATTGATAATGAAAAGCCTCAGTGCTTGTGTTTAAAATTGAATCCACCAACTTTTGGAAATCTTTTAGCCGAACTACGGCGTTTTGATCCTTACCTTTGATGGAAGGTACGTAGGCAGCGGGTTCATCCGTTCAAACCCAATAACACAAAAATAACTAACTTGTATATCCTTTTCTCATCATCCCAATCATGTTTGCACAATATTTATGTCATAACAAATAACAATATTTTACAACAAGTGTGAAAAGGGCTCCCTAGGAGTACCTAGGACGTAGTGGGTGCCTAACACCTTCCCATTGCGTAATTTACCCCTTACCCAGACTCTCTGATCTTTTTATTAGTTTTCTACGTGTAAAACTTCTTAGGCTTTTGTTCGCTTTTTAGCCAGTCCTTTGGATAAATAAAAGTGCGGTGGCGACTCGAAATTTCATTGTATACCTTGCTTATGATTTAATCGATAAATCATATAGCGACGAATACACCGCTACAGAAAAAATGGCGACTCTGCTGGGGATAACCGATCCTTGGTGGTATTGCCTACTTTTCACCCTTGTTGTGCTATATTATTATTTGTCATTTGACATATTTTTGTACAATTTGGGATCACTGTATTGATTGTAATGTGTGAATTGCTTGATATACATTTGCTGTTTGCTTTGGTGATTTGTGAGATGAGTTCTATACCCGAACTCGAGTGCACTCTAGGATAGGAGAATGACATAGTCTTGTTGACTGGTGTGGAGTATTCCTTAGCCAGTTGACTTGCGAGCCCATTCACTTGGTGGAGGTCATGTTGGATTAATAATGTCACACAAGTCATTTGTGGTTAGGCATTATTCTTTCAATCATGTTCCGCAGAAGCCAAGGACCTTAGTTTACCAAACCCATCTTGGCCTATTTTTAGGACCGTAGTGCGGAGGTCGTTCAGATGTCAGTTCTGATACGATTGTTACGCGATACTACACTCATAAGAGTTTCTCTTGAGAATATTCTCGGAATACGAGTATTCGTTCCTCCGATAATATTCGAAAGATGGAACGATGATTATGGGAACCTCTGATAGAACATGTCTGGCAGGTTTAAACCCTAGTACACTCCCTTTGGGTGGTTCTTAACCGAGACTCCATGCTCGTGACTCTCAACAAACCCGTGATTCGTGGTTGAGTCGTTCAAACATTGTTAATATCAATGGATCCCGGATCAGGTGTAAAACCTAAAATCCATCAAAGCGGCTGGTTGATATTAAGAATGTCTGAACCGGTTCATGTACCGTTAATATCAATGGAACTTGGGTGTCGATAAGGTGAAAACCTAAATCCACCAAAATGGATGATTGATATTAGGGATACATAGAGCTTTCCCACGACCTTTGTTTGGTGTGCTTTGTCTGATCCTTGAGTGTGCTTGTTGCATTCATACATTCCTGCATTCATCCGCATTCATGTCATCAAAAAAGAGAAATTTTCAAGGAACTTAAAGGGTTATTTGCAAAATTTTCAGACATGGAAAGACCAAAAAGGCATACAAAGAAGTACAGCTTCAGGCAGCCTGATGTAAAAGAGTTAAGGAATCTGACATCATATGTATTAGATCCCTTGGGTTTCAAAGCTCGCTATGGGAAGCTTTTGCCTCTGCTCACCACTCAGGTTGACGAAGGATTGATGAGTACCTTGGCTCAGTTCTACGATCCGTTGCATCATTGCTTCTTATTTCCGGACTTCCAGTTATTGCCAACTTTGGAAGAATACTCTCATCTTATTGGGATTCCTATTCTGGATCAAGTGTCGTTCAGTGGCCTAGAGAGTATTCCATCTGCTCGAGAGATTGCTAGCTTGTTGCATATAGATGAAGATCTGATTAGAGCTAATCTGACTACCAAAGGCGGAATTCAGGGTTTTCCTTCCGAATTCCTCATTGCCCAAGCTACCTTTTATGGGAAGGCCATGAGTGAGGATGCCTTTGAGGCTCTATTTGTGTTACTCATCTATGGATTGGTGCTATTTCCCAACTTCGACAAGTTCGTGGACATGAACGCCATTAGGATCTTTTCAGTTCTTAATCCAGTTCCGACCTTGTTGGGTGATACATATGTCTCCATGCACCTGAGGAATATGAAGAATGGAGGAGTTATTGTCTGCTGTCTACCCCTGCTGTACAAGTGGTTTATTTCGCACTTGCCGCAGACAGTTGCTTTCAAGGAGAACAAGGGATGTCTACGGTGGTCTCAAAGACTCATGTCTCTCACCAATGATGACATCACCTGGTATGATCGCGTGTATGATACCGTCCAGATCATCGATTCTTGTGGGGAATTCCCGAATGTGCCTCTTCTTGGTACATGTGGTGGGATTACCTACAATCCTATTCTCGCACGTCGTCAGCTTGGGTTCCCCCTGAAGGATAAACCTAATAACATTCTGTTAGAAGGTGTGTTCTTTCAGGAGGGTAAAGATCCCCAAGGCCTGAAAGCCAGATTTGTCCGTGCATGGCGCAGTATTCACAAGAAGAGTAGGAATGAATTGGGTCCGAAGAACTGCATTGCTTTGGAGCCATACACTTCTTGGGTCAGACAGAGAGCTGCCACCTACCTGATGTCGTATGATCATCCAAGACCTACACCGTTGGATGTGGCTGGGCCTTCAACCCTCCCTACCCAACGTGTAGAGGAGTTGAGAGAAGAAGACCTTTCGCGTGCCTGGATCCGTGAAAGAGAGGAATTGCTACAGCAGCTCAAGGAGAAGGATGCTATGATTGAATTTCTCGAGCACCGAGTGATCGACGATCCGAACGACACTTGGACTTCTCTGCTTCCTCAGTCATCCAAATTCTGGAAGAGGAGGTATGATCGACTTGCAAAGGAGAAAGCTGATATGGAGGCTGCCTATGAGAGAGAGATCAAGAAGTTGTGCACTTCTCGTCTTCCAGCATCCCGAGCTAATAGGGATCCATAGGATGTCATTTACCTTTTCTCTTTGTAATAATCAAAAAGGCTGTATTTCTTTGTTTTGATATATTAAAAGAAATATTTTCCATGAACGATTAAAATGTCTAAATATTCAAAATATTGCAAAAAAATACCCTAAGGGTTCCTTGAAAACAAAGCATTTGCACGAGCATTTCATGCATCATTCTTGCATAAGCAGGTACCCCTTTGTTTCTGGTCTTCTGGTTCTAACCTCTGTTCTTCATTTATTTTGAAGACAAGCTGACTCACCGGTATTATACAAGAGTCAACTCTGCCAGAATCATGGAACAGTTGGAGCAAGAGAACCGAGATTTAAGAGAAGAGGTCGCCAGACTTGGCGCTTTGATGGAGCAACTTCTTGCTACCCAGAATCAGCCTGCTCCTCAGCCAGCAACTCCCGTTCAGCGGACGGTTATTTCAGAAGTGGCTACTTCAACGGTGCCTGTCAGTGCCCATCAGCCCAATGCCATGCCTCCCGGTTTTCCTTGGGGGGATGCCTCCAGGCTTCATGCCTGATCTGCCAGCTCCAACATTTGCTCAAATGCCGGCATCTAGCCCGGTCCCCGTTCCCGCTCCTCCTGTCGTGCATACCATGCCTAGGGTAGACGACACCATCTATCACTCTGAAGCTTCTGAGGGCTCAGATGTTCATGAAAAGATGGATGCAATGAACGATCAATTCCTTGAGCTGAGAAAGGAATTGAGGACTCTCCGTGGCAAAGATCTCTTCGGCAAGTCTGCAGCCGAACTCTGCCTAGTTCCCGGTGTGAAAATACCGATCAAATTCAAGGTCCCAGACTTTGAAAAATACAAGGGGAACACCTGTCCATTGGCTCACCTGGTCATGTACGCCAGGAAGATGTCAACACAAACTGATAATGATCAACTCTTGATCCATTATTTTCAAGACAGTTTGTCTGGTGCCGCGCTCAGATGGTACATGAGCCTGGACAGCGTCAACATCCGATCTTTCAACGACCTTGGCGAAGCTTTCGTCAAGCAATATAAGTACAATGTTGATATGGCGCCTGACCGAGATCAACTCAGGTCCATGTCACAGAAAGATAAGGAGTCGTTCAAGGAGTACGCCCAGAGATGGCGTGAGCTGGCGGCTCAAATCACTCCACCGTTGGAAGAGAAAGAGATGACCAAGATTTTTCTGAAAACTCTTGGTTCATTTTATTATGAACGAGTGGTGGCAAGCGCTCCCTCTGATTTCACCGAGATGGTAAACATGGGGATGCGTCTTGAAGAAGGTGTCCGCAAGGGACGGTTAGCCAAAGATGATGGTTCTTCCTCTAAACGATATGGAGCGTTTAAGAGGAAAGAAGGGGAAGCACATGCCGTGCAGTCTCAGCCGAAACATAGAAGACCCTCTGTTCAGAGGAAGCCTGCACGACGTGCCGGACATCAGCACCAGGTGGCTCATGTAGCGCCTGTATTCAAAGATAATGCTCAACAATATCAGCATCAGCAGCAATATCCACAACCGCAGTACCAACAGCAACAGCAGCGTCCACAGCAACAGGCTTACCAGCCTCGTGGAAGTACAACCAATCAAGCTAACATGAATTATGATAAGAAGAGGGTCAGCTTCGATCCAATTCCTATGACATATGCAGAGTTTTATCCCTCCTTGTTGGAGAGGAAATTGGTTTCTCCCAAGGATCCTCCTGCTATTCCTGCAAACCCGCAATGGTGGTACAAACCAGACCAGCATTGTGTCTACCATTCCGGTGCTCCGGGCCACAATGTAGAGAACTGCTTTCCATTGAAGAATAAGGTGCAAGACCTTATGAGAAGTGGAATTCTAAGTTTTGAAGACTCAAACCCGAACGTCACCAGGAACCCATTGCCTTCGCATGGGAAATCTGTGAACATGATTCAGGAGTGCCTTGGGAAATACAAGGTTAAGTATGTCAGCCACATCAGGCAGTCGTTGGTTGATTTACATAAGATGCTGTGTCAGTACAGCTATTTGGAGCATAACCACGACAAGTGCCGTGTTTGTTCGGTTAATCGCTTGGGTTGCGACCAGGTCCGCAAAGAGCTTCAACAGTTGTTGAATGAAGGTACCATTGAGATTCTCCAGAATCGCAATGTTGATATAGTTGAACCTGAAGTGAATGTCATCTCGCCAGTGTTCAAGCTACCTGAACCAGTTGTTATTCGCTATAATAGTAACAAGTCGAAGGCTTCACCTTCTTTGATCATCAAGCCAGCAGGCCCTGTGCCCTACACATCTGATCGAGCTGTGCTATTCCGGTACAATCCTGTTGCTGTTCAGGATGGGGTCGAAATGCCTCTGCCTTCAACTTCTGGGACCACTATTGCTGATGTTAGTGGGTTGACCCGCAGTGGTCGTGTATTTTCTGCGCCTCCGAAGGCTACTGTTTCTGATACTGTTGAGCGCCCTGTGGGGACCGCTGTGAATGTTCAGAATCCGGCACTTGATGTTGCCAAACTCTCCTCGTCTGTACAAAAGACTCCTGTTTCTTCAGTTGGCCCAAGTGGCATTGTTGATGAAGAATCTGATGAGATGCTGAGGCTCATCAGAAAGAGTGAGTACAACATTGTAGACCAGCTTCTACACACGCCCTCCAAGATTTCTATTCTTTCTTTATTGCTGAATTCAGAACCTCATAGGGAGTCTCTGCAGAAAGTCTTGGATCTGGCGTATGTCGATCACGACGTCACCCTTGAGCAGTTTGATAGCATTGTTGCAAACATTACCGCTTGCAACACTTTGAGCTTTTGTGACGCTGATCTCCCTGAGGAGGGAAGAGACCACAACATGGCTTTACACATCTCCATGAATTGCAAATCTGATGCAATGTCCAATGTGTTGGTGGACACTGGATCTTCTCTTAATGTATTGCCAAAATCCACACTCTCTCGATTGTCATATCAAGGTCCTCCTATGAGGCAGAGTGGGGTTGTTGTAAAAGCTTTCGATGGGTCGCGCAAGACCGTGATTGGGGAAGTTGATCTCCCAATCAAGATAGGACCAAGTGATTTCCAAGTTACTTTCCAAGTAATGGATATCCACCCATCTTATAGCTGTCTCTTAGGCAGACCATGGATTCACGAGGCTGGCGCCGTGACATCCACCCTACACCAGAAGCTGAAGTTTGTCAAAAACAAGAAACTGGTTGTAGTAGGCGGAGAAAAGGCTCTCCTGGTTAGCCATCTGTCTTCTTTCTCGTACATTGACGCAGAGGATGAAGTTGGAACTCAGTTCCAAGCTTTATCTATTGATGAACCAATCGAGAAGAAGTCTCCTTCATTCACTTCCTACCGTGATGCGAAGCTGGCCATTGAATGTGGTGCAGTTGCTGGATTAGGGAAAGTGCTTGAACTTGAAGATAACCGATCCCGGGCTGGCATTGGCTATGGTTCTGGGGCATGCAATGAGCAAGGTCTGTTCACAAGTGGATGATTCATCCATGCTGATCAACCTGAAGAGGAAGCTGCTGCTATCATTGAAGAAGAAGACGCAGAAGACTTGAACAATTTTGTTATTCCTGGTGGTGTCTGCCACAATTGGGTCGCTGTAGATGTTCCTACAGTTATCCATAGATCAGAGTAAATTGTTCACTTTGTTTAAAACCCTTCTCCCATGCCAAAAGGAGAAGTGATGACATTGTTGGCAAAGCATATATACAATGATATTTTCATTCAATTTTCGCATTGTCAAAACATTTGTTTTTCCTTTGTTTTCACTTTTTGCTTTTCTTCATGAATCAGTGATCACAAAAAACCCATAAAAACAAAAAAATAAAAGCAAACATTTTTTCATCTGCATAATGATTTGCTTGTCTAAAATTCTGAAGTTTTTCTTAACCAAAATCATTATGCAGGTTGATCCTAAAACCAATTGAACATAATGATCCAACGCCATCTCCCAATTTTGAATTCCCTGTATTTGAGGCAGAGGAAGATGACGTTGAAGAGATTCCTGATGAGATCACCCGTCTCCTTGAGCACGAAGAGAAGATCATTCAGCCGCATCTCGAAGACTTGGAAACAGTCAACTTGGGGTCTGAGGATTGTATTCGCCTGGTGAAGATTGGGGCACTTCTTGAAGAGTCTGTTAAGGAAGATTTGATCAGTTTGCTACGAGAATATTCAGATATCTTTGCTTGGTCCTATGAAGACATGCCGGGTTTAGATACAAATATTGTGCAACATTTCCTGCCTTTGAAGCCTGAGTGCGTGCCTGTGAAGCAGAAGCTCAGAAGAACTCATCCAGATATGGCAGTGAAGATCAAAGAGGAAGTTCAGAAGCAAATTGATGCGGGGTTTCTGGTGACTTCGACATATCCTCAATGGGTGGCCAATATTGTGCCTGTTCCTAAGAAGGACGGAAAAGTCCGTATGTGCGTTGACTACAGAGATTTGAATAAAGCTAGCCCAAAAGACGATTTTCCTCTACCACACATTGACATGTTGGTAGACAATACAGCTAAATTCAAAGTCTTTTCCTTTATGGACGGATTTTCCGGATATAATCAAATCAAGATGGCACCAGAGGATATGGAGAAGACAACATTCATCACACCTTGGGGAACATTCTGTTATCGAGTGATGCCCTTCGGTTTGAAGAACGCCGGAGCCACGTATCAACGAGCTATGACTACCTTGTTTCATGATATGATTCACAAGGAGATAGAAGTCTATGTTGATGATATGATTGCTAAGTCCCGGACGGAAGTTGAGCATATTGAGCATTTGTTGAAGCTTTTTCAACGTTTGAGGAAGTTCAAACTTCGCCTGAATCCGAACAAATGTACTTTTGGAGTCCGTTCCGGCAAGTTGTTGGGTTTCGTGGTAAGTGAAAGAGGTATTGAGGTTGATCCTGCAAAGGTCAAAGCAATACAAGAGATGCCCGCACCCAAGACTGAGAAGCAAGTCCGAGGTTTTCTTGGCCGCTTGAATTACATTTCCAGATTTATATCCCACATGACTGCCACATGTGCGCCGATATTCAAGCTCCTCCGGAAAGATCAGTCTCATGATTGGACCGAGGATTGCTAGAAAGCTTTCGACAGTATCAAAGATTATCTGTCTGAACCGCCGATTTTGTCTCCGCCTGTGGAAGGAAGACCTCTGATTATGTATTTAACGGTTCTTGAAGGCTCAATGGGTTGTGTACTCGGTCAACAAGATGAATCAGGGAAGAAGGAGTTCGCTATATACTACCTCAGTAAGAAGTTTACTGATTGTGAGTCTCGGTACTCTACGCTTGAGAAGACGTGTTGTGCTTTGGCTTGGGCTGCTAAGCGTTTGCGCCAGTACATGATAAATCATACAACTTGGTTGATATCCAGAATGGATCCAATTAAGTATATCTTCGAGAAGCCTGCTTTAACTGGGAGGATTGCCCGTTGGCAGATGTTGTTGTCTGAGTATGATATCGAGTATCGAGCTCAGAAAGCTATCAAAGGTAGTATCTTGGCTGACCATCTAGCGCACCAGCCAATTGAAGATCATCAGTCTGTTCAGTATGACTTTCCTGACGAGGAAATTCTGTATTTGAAAATGAAAGATTGCGATGAGCCTACACTTGATGAAGGTCCAGAACCTGGTTCCAGATGGACGATGGTGTTTGATGGCGTTGTTAATCAATATGGGAATGGAATTGGGGCAGTGATCATTACTCCTCAAGGTTCACACATTCCATTTACAGCAAGGCTAACTTTCAAATGCACGAATAATATGGCGGAGTACGAAGCCTGTATTATGGGACTTGAAGAATGCATTGACTTGAGAATCAAGTATCTTGATGTCTATGGTGATTCAGCCTTGGTTGTCAATCAGATCAAGGGTGAATGGGAGACGAATCAACCAGGTCTCATCCCATACAGAGATTATGCAAGGAGAATTTCAACTTTCTTCACAGAAGTTGAATTTTATCATATTCCTCGAGAGGATAATCGGATGGCAGATGCCCTTGCTACACTTGCTTCCATGATTGTAGTCAGATGGTGGAATGATGTCCCCAACATTACTGTGATGCGCTTGGACAGACCCGCTCACATATTTGCGATCGAAGACGTGAAAGATGACAAGCCTTGGTATTTTGATATCAAGAATTTCCTCCAGAACCAGGTCTACCCGCCTGGGGCATCTGTGAAAGATAGGAAAACTCTGAGAAGGTTGTCAGGCAGTTTCTACCTCAGTGGTGAAGTGCTGTACAAGAGAAATTTTGATATGGTTTTGCTCAGATGCGTGGATAGACACGAAGCAAACCTATTGATGACTGAGGTCCATGGGGGTTCATTTGGTACTCATTCCAATGGACATGCCATGGCTAAGAAAATGTTGAGAGCGGGCTACTATTGGCTGACAATGGAGTCTGACTGTTGCAAGTATGTGAAGAAATGTCACAAGTGTCAAATTTATGCGGATAAGATTCATATTCCTCCGACACTTCTGAATGTGATTTCATCACCATGGCCTTTCTCCATGTGGGGAATCGACATGATCGGCATGATTGAGCCGAAAGCGTCCAATGGACATCGGTTTATTCTCGTAGCAATTGATTACTTCACCAAATGGGTTGAAGCCGCTTCGTATGCGAACGTGACCAGGCAGGTGGTTGTGAAGTTTGTCAAGAACCAGCTGATTTGCCGTTATGGTGTGCCAGAGAGGATCATTACTGATAATGGATCCAATCTGAATAACAAGATGATGGATGAGTTGTGCGCTGAATTCAAGATTGCACACCATAATTCCTCTCCCTACAGACCTAAGATGAATGGGGCTGTTGAAGCTGCTAACAAGAATATCAAGAGGATTATCCAGAAGATGACTGTCACGTACAAAGATTGGCATGAGATGCTGCCATTCGCTTTGCATGGATATCGTACGTCTGTACGCACTTCAACAGGGGCAACCCCTTTCTCTCTTGTTTATGGCATGGAAGCCGTTCTCCCAGTAGAGGTGGAGATCCCATCAATGAGAGTCTTGATGGAAGCCAAGTTGACTGATGCTGAATGGATTCAGAGTCGTTATGACCAACTGAATTTAATTGAAGAGAAGAGATTAACTGCCATGTGCCATGGTCAGTTATATCAGCAGAGAATGAAGAAAGCATTCGATAAGAAGGTCAAGCCTCGTGTATTCCGAGAAGGTGACCTTGTGCTCAAGAAAGTTTTGTCTTTCGCGCCCGATTCCAGGGGCAAGTGGACTCCAAACTACGAGGGTCCATATGTTGTTAAGAGAGCCTTTTCAGGCGGAGCTTTGATGCTTACAACAATGGATGGAGAGGATTTCACTCGTCCTGTGAATTCAGATGCAGTCAAGAGATACTTTGCCTAAAAAAAAAAAAAAAAAAAAAAGAGAAAAAAAGTATATGCAAATGAAAAAAGAACGAAAAAAAAAAACAGAATAGCTCGCTAAGTTGAAAACCCGAAAGGGCGGCTTAGGCAAAAATGAGCGTCTCGGTGGAGAACCCGCAAGGGTAATCCAGGCAAAAATTAGAGACTTGAAAAAAAAAGAATATTTGCATCCCGCTAGATTGAGTACCTCACCCTGGGGCAATCTAGGCAAAAATTAGGGATTTGGCAAGTAACTGCATCCTGACAAGACTTTCTGGTTTACCAGTCGTCATTTCGTCAGAAGATTCTCGATTCGTCGTCAACTGAAGCTTCGGATACATCGAGATTCAAATTGGTAGAGAAAGGATCATTATGTTCAATGTAGCCCTCTTCCAGTATATATCACTGATTTCAAAATTTGTACAGATCTATGGAGTCTTGCCATTTGCAGGCTACCATTCTATCAAATCAATTTGAGCTTTTTATCCAATTATTTGCACTCTTATTTGTTTCAATTCAACAAATGTTTTGCATGTTTTAAATTGATAAAATATCATTGTTTTAAACAAATCAAATTTTTCAAAATTTTTGTTTCAAACAAAGTGAACATTCACAAGATTGAAAGGATACTCAAGAATATCTCAGTGCTCTCCCGAGGGTGACATGATTCCCAACAGGTAAGACATTGGTTCATATTCCTGGTTTGGTGGTATTTTCTTTCTTCATATCTTTGTTGGGGTTGTTCCTCAAACAAAGTTGTTGTTGGGGTTGTTCCCCAGTATAGTCGCAAGCAGAGTGTTGTTGAAGACTTCGTTTTCTCCAGCAGCAGTTCCCCTAGCATGGGTGTTTTCTTGTGAAGTTTCGGCGGTTGATGGTTTGTCATCTTGGTGCCCCGTCACTTTCTCCAGTGGGTCGTCTGCCCCAGACTTTATTTGTCTCCTCAGCAGTCATGAGTATAACTGATTGATTGATACCCTCAGCGGAGTCGCGAGTAGAGCTGCTATTGATATCCTCCTCGGAGTCGCGAGCAGAGTTGTTGTCACTCTTCCCAGTGCAGTTGCCAGCGGAATTGTCTGTTTCCTCAGCACGATCGTTTTCTTTTTGAAGACTCGGTAAGTCAGTGGTTTGATACCCGGTACTTTACCTTTTCCCCGGCGAAGTCGTCTGCGGAATCGTTGCTATCTCTCCATCAGAGTTGTTCTCCTCGGCAGAGCATGAATTTATTTTCCTACTCAGTGGTTGATTTGGGTTGACATCCCAGTATTTTCAACCATCTTTTCCTCAGCATAGTTTGCAGAATGTTTGTTGTGGCAGTTTTCGCCTGTTGAATACTCCTTCAATCCCCAATATGGTTGGATGATGGCTTTGGCCTCCAGTGAACGGATTGATTTCCTGACTGTTTGTGATCCCCAGTAGAGTGGCTTATATTGCAGAATCTACCTGTTGTGATCAGTTTGTTATGTATATTCTCTCCAAGTGGAGTGGTTCGTCGCAGAATCTACTTGTTTGATCTGTCCTCCCTCAGTGGTTTGTTCCCCAAGAGAGTAGCCGACAGTTTTCCCCAGTAGAGTTGCTTATGCAGTTAGATTCTATTTGGATGATATCATTCTCCCTCAGTGGGTTGTTCCCCAGCGGAGTTTTGTGGATTTGCTTCTACAACAGTTCGTGCACTTCTTGTTTCTCAGTTGACACTGGGATCCCCTGCAGATATCTTGGGTTTTCTCTTGTTCCCCTACAGATTCGTCTTGGTGGTTGCTTCGCCCGTTGTGACTTTCTGTACTCTGATTGGGTTGTTTCCTGATATCTCTGTTCCTCTGCTTCTTCAGCAGTACCTGCAGATCTTTGCTTTACAGCATATAGATCTCCGCAGAATGGCTCTCCAGCTGGTTATTCCCCTGGAAGTATAATACCGGGCGTTTGGTTCCTGAACCTATTCGTGTTAGAATTGTCTGTTTTGTCAGCATTCATCAAACATAAATCACGCATATTCATGCATATTCATAAACATTCAGATATTCATGTTGCATTTCTTGCCATGTATCCTTTGTTTGTCGTGTCTCCTGCTGTGGTGATATAGATCTCTTTACAGATCTCCCAAAGCAGATGTTGGGTGTTATAAATCTCTCCATATAGAGTCAGCCCATAAGCAGAAAATGTTGTCTTTCTTTCTGCAGTTCCCCACTGAGATATATCCTCGTGGATGACGGTTTCTTCCGTTTCCTCCCAACACATATGTTGGGATGGATTTTCCTATTTGAGTTACATCCTCATTAGGACATGTCTTTATTCAGTCCGTCTTTTCGGATCATTCCCGAATCGGCTATTTATCAAAAGTCTTGTGCTTCCCAGTGGGTTGTTCCCCAGCGGAATGTTTTTGGGCCTCTACCCTCATACCGGTAGTTATAAGTCCTATCTTTTCCTGGCTTTCTTAACAGAATTTGTGGTTATACACCTTTTATTCTCCAGCCAGAGTTTTGGTTTTCTACCTACTACCCGGTAGTTGTAAATCCTATTTTTCTGCTCTTCAGCAGTTTGTGGTTTGTTATAAACCCTATTTTGGTTTCCCGTGCGGATTTGTGATTTGTTCTATCCCCATGCGGAGTTGTTGGTCTTCTACCCCGTATTCGGTAGATGTAAACCCTAATTTTGTGGTTATCTTCATCTAGTCTTTGATGTTGATTTTCCTTTGCTTGTATAAGTTGCTCAGATCAGCACTTATATCCTTAGCAAGTCTTTTGTGGATAATTGCCGTATGCTAGCAATTTTATCCCCAGTGGGTCCTGTCACCGTTTGCTAGTGATTTGTTCCCCGGATCATTGGTTGTATACCAATGCATCCCCAGCTAGTCTTTTATGGATAATTGCCGGATGCTTGCAATTTATCCTCAGCAGATCGCCTTTCATTTACCCTTTTGTTGGTAATGTCTGTTGCTCCTTTTGATTGGTTATCATTATATACCTAGTTTGGTATCCCGATGCCTCTCTTTTCGGTTGATTTATCCTTTATTAACCCAGTAACTGGTTGTGGATAATCTTCCTTTGCGAGTATATTATTCACGGTCTGCCGGTAATGAATAATATGTCTCATGCACTCTTCAGTCGAAGCCTTTCGTGTTTCCCTGGTCGAGTAAGATTCGTCATTTTCCCTCTGCGGAGTCGAATATTTCTTGTTGTTGGATAATTGCCGGATGCTTGCAATTTATCCCTTTGAGTTGTCTTTCGTTTACCCGGATGCTTGGTATCGATTGTCTCTCTATTGTGGTTAGTCACCTATTATATACCCAGTAACCGGTATCTCTGGTGTCTTTTCCTTTCGAGTGTATTATTCACGGTCTGCCGGTAATGAATAATATATCTCATGCGCTCTTTAGTTGGAATCCTTTGTTGATTTTCCCCAACTGAGCAAGATTCGTATTCTTTGTAGAATCGAATATCCATCCTTTAACCAATTTGTGTTTTGGATGATGAGTGTTTTGGAAGTGAAATCCAATTCACGTTTTCGGTAGATCACCTATTATATACCCAGTAACCGGTATCTCTGGTGTCTCTTACCATGCGAGTTTATTATCTACGTTCTGACGGTAATAGATAATATATCTCATGCGAGTATCTTATCCACGGTCTGCCGGTAATGGATATTGTATCTCATGCACTCTTTGGGTTTGTGTCCCCATTTGAGTAAGATTCATTTTCCCGTTGTGGATTCGAATGCCCATCCTGTAAGTCGATTTGCTTTTTCAAGCTCTCTTCAGGATGATGAGTGTTTTGGAAGTGAAATCCAATTCACGTTTCGGTAGATCACCTATTATATACCCAGTAACCGGTATCCCTGGTGTTTCTTGCCATGCGAGTGTATTATTCACGGTCTGCCGGTAATGAATAATATGTCTCATGCGCTCTTTGGTTGGAGTCCTTTGTTGATCTTCCCCGGTCGAGTAAGATTCGCATTCCTTGTGGATTCGAATGTCCATCCTTTAACCAGTTTGTGTTTTGGATGATGAGTGTTTTGGAAGTGAAAACCAATTCACGTCTTCGGATTTTATCCTATAAACAACCCAGTAACCGGTTCAGGATAATTTTCCTTTCGAGTATATTATTCACGGTCTGCCGGTAATGAATAATATGTCTCGTTCACTCTTGGGTCAATCCTTTGTTGCTTTCCCCTCAGAGTAAGATTCGTATTCTTTGTAGAATCGAATATCCATCCTTTAAACAAGTTTGCTTTTCTAGCTCTCTTCAGGATGATGAGTGTATTGGAAGTGAAATCCAATTCACGCTTTGGTCGGTCACCTATTATATACCCAGTAACCGGTATCCTTGGTGTTCCCTCCTTTCTGCTCCCTATTATGACCTCGGTCCCCCTGTGGAGTCAGACTTTCCTGTTTTTTGTTACCCTTATACCGGTAACATCTCATTTCTTTGGTGCTTCCTCCGTGAAGTTTTCTGTTGCTTCTCCCCCAGGAGTCAGCTTGTGTCTCTCCAATGGATTTATTTCCCATTTGGAAATCTTTTCCCCAGTGTGAGCCCTTCACCCCCCAGTGAGGTCTCCAGTCTGTTTTCTGTTATTCCCTAATCAGAGTCGTGTCTTGTTCACGCTGTGTCAGTTTTGTTTATCCCTAACTAGAGTCTTGTCAGAGTCTCTGTTCCTAGTGAGTGTATTGCTCCGATGGATCGTCTTTTCTTCTGTGTGAATCGTATATTCCCCACAGAAATTTGTGTCTTTTGCATGCATACATCTGCATCATGAGGTCTCTTAGGGACCAAAATTTGTCTCATTACTGTTATTTAAGCCCATTCTACCGCGTCGAGATGAAGATTTCTAAACTTCACTTCTCCGGCTAGAATTGTAACACCCCGATAATAATATGGTCATTATTTAAATTAAGTTAATAATAGATTTATTAATTTAATTAGATAATTGGATTATTATTATTATTATTATTATTATTGGAATTATTGGAATAATTATTTATTGGAATAATATATAAGTTGGAATTTAGAAAAAATCCCATTTTTGGTAAAAAGGTTATTTTCACGTGAAAAGGGAAAAGAGGCAGAAAGGGCAAAAAGCCAGAGAACGAAGGTTGAAGGAAGGAGAAGCTTGGAGCTCGGAAGCTGCCGGATTAACTCAGGTAAGGGGGGTTTATCATCGGTTAAAGGGTATTATATGATAATATGTACTGGGTAGTGATAACCATTGGTTGTACCTCTGATTAGATTGATGCATGATGAATCTGTGAAATATTGGATGAATGAAATTGAATGATAATTGAAAAGAATTCGTAGGAATTAGTAGGGATAATGTTAGGAACGGTGAAGACGAATAGGATATGATTCGTGTAGATGATATGGACGATTATTGTGTGTAATTTGGATTGTGGAAGGTTGGATCGGATAGGTTTCGTAACAGAGAAAGCCATAGCAGATCTGAGAGTTCTGGTTTCTGGTCATACGCGTATGGCACTAGGCAATACGCGTATGAGCTGGCTGGTACGCGTATGGAGGAGGCTTTACGCGTATGGGTGCAAAAGATGATATTTTGAACGTAAAATGGTCTCTGTTGGTACGCGTAATAGGGGATTGATACGCGTAGCATACGCGTATGAGACAGGTGATACGCGTATGAGTGGGGCGAGGAAATGCGCAATACGCGTATGAGAGTGGGCATTACGCGTATGGACTTGGTCAGGTTTGGGCAATACGCGTATGGGCTTAGGCAGTACGCGTATGGGCAGATTTGTGATTTTCCTGAACTGTGGTTGTGCAGTTTTAGTTGTTTAGGCTGAGTGATGTACTTAGCTGAGATATGATGTTGTAGGGATCATTTCCCGTTGTTTTGAGTAGTATAGGTATTAGTAGAGTGTACTAATACTATGATTGATTATGTGGCATGACAGGAGATGTTTTTGTTGATGAGGTGTGATGGTATACATGATGTTGTGAATGTATGCATTTGTGAATAGACTATCCTATGGCTTAGAGTGTGAGCATGTGTCTATTCTTGATTACTGTTGATGTTGCATTTCTAGGTGATTAGCATGCATATTGTGGCCTTCGGGTGGTAGCTAATTCCCATGGTGAGGAATTAGTGAGTAAATCATTTTGATTGTGGTTGTTAATGTTTGCATGCTAGGTGATTAGCGTGCATGTCATGGCCCATTTGGGGTGGTAGCTAATTCCCATGGTGAGGAATTAGTGAGTGAGTCATTATGTCTCAAATGAGTGGGACTAGTGAGCTTGGTAGCCGTGCCTGGATTTGGACGGTGAGGTTGAACTATATGTTCACAACATAGTCGGTACCGCATGCATAGAGTCTCATTGCATAATGAATGTATGGCATATAATATGAATGGATGTATTCCAGTATTATATGTGTGTTGTGTGTTGTGTTGTTGATGTTGATTATGGTTGAGAATCTACTGTTGAGTATGATGTTTGAACGGATATTGCTGTTGCTGAATGCGTAGTATGATTAGGGTGAATTAATGTGTTAATTACTTGGCATTACATGTTGTTCTATAATGCTTATTATATTGATTGAGGAACTCACCCTTACACCTATTTTTCAGGTAACGAGAAATGAGTTGAATAGAAGCTAATGCTTGGAGTCTAGAGTAGTTCTTATGGGTCATGCTCTGATAGATGTAACATCGGGAGGGAATGTTTTAATTAATTTGATATTGGTGGTTGAATGATTTACATGTATTGTGTTACATGTTTTACATTGATGTTGGATTTTATTCCGCTGCGAATTATGCAAAAGAACCTTATTTTGATTAAATAAATGAGCATGACAGGACATTTTGATAATTTTGTGAAATGATTGTGTGACACCCTTCGGGGCATAATTACTCTGATGAATATATTGTTATTTTAATTATAATAATTTGGGGTATTTAGAAGGGTGTTACATTAGTGGTATCAGAGCATAGTCGGTCGTGTCGAGTCGTAGTTATTCTGTTTCCCCTGTACGGGATAGGTGTTGTGTAACCCTATCAGTACTTATTTGTTTAGCTTGTTTGGGTTTTCAGAATAGAGATGGCTGGAAGAGGTAGAGATGATGCTGCGATTGCTGAGGCTCTGGGTATGCTAGCTGGAGTACTTGGAGGAAATCCGAATGTTGTGGGAATGGGAGCTGCTCGTCAACTGAGTGAGTTCCAGAAGAACAATCCTCCAATGTTCAAAGGAGCATACGATCCAGATGGTGCTCAGAAATGGTTGAAGGAGATAGAGAGGATCTTCAGAGTAACTGAGTGTGCTGATAACCAGAAGGTCAGGTTCGGTACACATATGCTGTCAGAGGAAGCTGATGATTGGTGGGTTGCTACCCGCACTGAGTTGGAAACGGCTGGAGATGCTGAGATTTCTTGGGCTGTGTTCAGAGAGAGATTTCTGAGGAAGTATTTTCCCGAGGATGTCAGAGGAAAGAAGGAGATAGAGTTCTTGGAATTGAAGCAGGGTAACAGGTCTGTTACGGAGTATGCTGCTAAGTTCACAGAGCTGTCGAAGTATTATACTCCCTATGCTGAGGCTGCTGGGGAATTTTCCAAATGTGTGAAGTTTGAGAACGGGTTGCGTCCCGAGATCAAGCAGGCGATTGGGTATCAAAGGATTAGAGTGTTTTCTGATTTGGTTGACTGTTGCAGGATTTTCGAACAGGATTCCAAGGCTAGAGCAGAGAGCTATCAGCAAAGGGTTGATAGGAAAGGCAAGAATCAGATTGATCGTGGAAAACCGTATGCAGCTGGCAAAGGTTTCCAGAGGCAGAGTGGGATGAAGAGGCCTAGTGGAGGAGATTCTAGTGCTCCTGTTAAGTGTTACAGATGTGGTCAGGCTGGACATCGTATCCATGAGTGTACCAGTAATGAGAAGAAGTGTTTCAAATGTGGGAAAGGTGGTCATTTGGCTGCGGATTGCCGGTTGAAGACTGTGACTTGCTTCAACTGTGGAGAGGTGGGTCATATCAGTCCACAGTGTCCTAAGCCGAAGAAAGAGAATCAGTCAGGAGGCAAGGTTTTTGCTTTATCGGGTTCTGAGACTTCTGCAGATGATCGTTTGATCCGAGGTACGTGTTATGTTAATGGCTTTCCTCTTGTAGCTATTATTGACACCGGTGCTACTCATTCTTTTATATCTTTGGATTGTGCTGTGAAGCTTAAGTTAGAAATATCTGAGATGCATGGAAGTATGGTGATTGATACTCCTGCGAAGGGTTCAGTGACTACTACTTCAATTTGTTTAAGTTGCCCTTTGAGTATTTTTGGTAGGGACTTTGGGATAGACCTTGTGTGTCTTCCGCTAGTGCAGATTGATGTTATTCTGGGTATGAACTGGTTGGTGTTTAACCGAGTCTATATCAACTGTTTTGATAAGACTATGATATTCCCTGAGATTGAGGAAGGAAAGAGTTTGTTTCTATCAGCAAGGCAAGTGAATGAGGAAGTAGCAGATGGGGCAGAGTTGTTTATGCTGTTAGCGACTTTGGAGGCTAAAGATAAACTGGTGATTGGCGATCTAGCTGTGGTGTGTGATTTCCCTGATGTGTTTCCGGAAGAAGTGAATGAATTACCGCCAGAGCGTGAAGTTGAGTTCTCGATTGATTTGGTACCTGGTACTAGACCGATATCGATGGCTCCTTATCGTATGTCTGCTGTTGAGCTAGCTGAATTGAAGAGTCAGTTGGAAGATTTGTGGGATAAGAAATTTATTCGTCCGAGTGTGTCACCGTGGGGTGCACCAGTGTTGTTGGTTAAGAAGAAAGAAGGTACTATGAGGTTGTGTGTGGACTACAGGCAACTGAATAAAGTGACGATCAAGAATCGATATCCTTTACCGAGGATTGATGATTTGATGGATCAGTTGGTTGGTGCAAGTGTGTTCAGCAAGATAGACTTGAGATCTGGGTATCATCAAATACGTGTGAAAACTGAAGATATTCAGAAGACTGCTTTCAGAACAAGGTATGAACATTATGAGTATTCTGTAATGCCTTTTGGTGTGACTAATGCGCCTGGAGTATTCATGGAGTATATGAATAGGATTTTCCATCCGTACCTAGACAAGTTTGTTGTGGTGTTTATCGATGACATTTTGGTGTATTCGAAATCTGAAGAAGAGCATGTTGAGCATTTGAGAGTGGTTTTGGGAGTTCTACGAGAAAAGAAGCTATTTGCTAAACTATCTAAGTGTGAATTTTGGTTAGAAGAAGTTAGTTTTCTTGGTCATGTGATTTCAAGAGGTGGTGTGGCTGTTGATCCTTCTAAGATAGAAGCGGTATCTAGGTGGGAAGCTCCGAAGTCAGTTTCTGAGATAAGGAGTTTTCTTGGACTTGCAGGTTATTATAGGAAGTTTATTGAGGGATTCTCTAAGTTGGCGTTACCGTTGACAATGTTGACTAGAAAGGGACAAGCGTTTGTTTGGGACTCAAAATGTGAAGAAGGTTTCCAAGAGTTAAAGAGAAGGCTAACTACTGCTCCTATTCTGATATTACCGAGTTCGTCGGAATTATTTGAGGTTTATTGTGATGCTTCATTGTTGGGTCTAGGTGGTGTGTTGATGCAGAATAAGCAGGTTATAGCTTATGCTTCGAGACAACTAAGGGTTCATGAGAGGAACTATCCGACACATGATTTAGAGTTGGCAGCTGTGGTATTTGTTCTGAAGTTGTGGAGGCATTATTTGTATGGATCAAGATTTGAAGTTTTCAGTGACCATAAAAGTTTGAAGTATTTGTTTGATCAGAGAGAGCTGAATATGAGACAGAGAAGATGGTTAGAATTTCTGAAGGATTATGACTTTGGTTTGAATTACCATCCAGGTAAAGCAAACGTGGTGGCTGATGCATTGAGTCGGAAATCATTGCATATGTCTATGTTAATGGTTAAGGAATTGGATTTAATTGAGCAGTTTAGAGACTTGAGTTTGGTGTGTGAGAGTACTCACAATAGTGTTAAATTGGGAATGCTGAAGTTAACGAGTGGTATTCTGGATGAGATCAGAGAGGGTCAGAAATCCGATATGCTTTTGGTTGATAAGTTGACTTTAGTGAATCAAGGTCAAAGTGGTGAATTCAGAGTTGATGAGAATGGTGTTTTGAGATTTGGTAATCGGGTGTGTATTCCGGAGGTTACAGAACTTAAGAAGAGTATTCTTGAAGAGGGACATCGTAGTGGTTTGAGTATTCATCCTGGAGCTATGAAGATGTATCATGATTTGAAGAAGTTATTTTGGTGGCCGGGAATGAAAAGAGAAATTGCGAGTTTTGTTTATTCCTGTTTGACTTGTCAGAAGTCAAAGATCGAGCATCAGAAGCCGTCTGGGCTAATGCAACCGTTGGCTATTCCAGAGTGGAAGTGGGACAGTATTAGTATGGATTTTGTTTCGGGTTTACCGAGAACGAGTAAGAATTTTGAGGCTATTTGGGTGATTGTTGACAGATTGACAAAGTCGGCTCATTTCATTCCGATCAGAATGGATTATCCGTTAGAGAGACTAGCTGAGTTGTATATTGAGAGGATTGTAAGTTTGCATGGTATTCCGTCTAGTATTGTTTCGGACAGAGATCCTAGATTCACATCGAAGTTTTGGGAAGGTTTGCAGAGAGCTTTGGGAACTAAGTTGAGATTGAGTTCTGCATATCATCCGCAGACTGATGGTCAGACTGAGAGGACGATTCAGTCACTAGAGGATCTTTTGAGAGCCTGTGTTTTGGAAAAAGGAGGTGCTTGGGATTATTATTTACCTTTGATTGAGTTTACCTACAACAATAGTTTTCATTCGAGCATTGGTATGGCACCGTTTGAAGCTTTGTATGGTAGGAGATGTCGGACACCTTTATGTTGGTATGAGTCCGGTGAGAGTGCTGTGGTTGGACCGGAGATTGTTCAACAGACTACGGAAAAGATTAAGATGATTCAGGAGAAGATGAGAATTGCTCAGAGTCGTCAGAAGAGTTATCATGACAAGAGGAGGAAGTCACTTGAGTTCCAAGAGGGAGATCATGTATTTCTTCGTGTCACTCCGATAACTGGTGTTGGTCGAGCTTTGAAGTCGAAGAAGTTGACACCTCGATTTATTGGTCCTTATCAGATTTTGGAGAGGATAGGGGAAGTGGCCTATCGTGTCGCTTTACCGCCGTCGCTTGCGAATTTGCATGAGGTTTTCCATGTGTCTCAGTTGAGGAGATACATTCATGATCCGTCGCATGTAGTCCAAGTAGATGATGTACAGGTGAGAGATAACCTGACTGTTGAAACATCGCCTATGAGGATCGAGGATCGAGAGTTGAAGCAGTTGCGGGGTAAAGAGATTGCCTTGGTGAAAGTAGCTTGGGGAGGACCAGCAGGTGGCAATGTGACTTGGGAACTGGAGAGTAAGATGAAGGAGTCTTACCCAGAGTTGTTCGCTTGAGGTATGTTTTCGAGGACGAAAACTCTTTTAGTGGGGGAGAGTTGTAACACCCCGATAATAATATGGTCATTATTTAAATTAAGTTAATAATAGATTTATTAATTTAATTAGATAATTGGATTATTATTATTATTATTATTGGAATTATTGGAATAATTATTTATTGGAATAATATATAAGTTGGAATTTAGAAAAATCCCATTTTTGGTAAAAAGGTTATTTTCACGTGAAAAGGGAAAAGAGGCAGAAAGGGCAAAAAGCCAGAGAACGAAGGTTGAAGGAAGGAGAAGCTTGGAGCTCGGAAGCTGCCGGATTAACTCAGGTAAGGGGGGTTTATCATCGGTTAAAGGGTATTATATGATAATATGTACTGGGTAGTGATAACCATTGGTTGTACCTCTGATTAGATTGATGCATGATGAATCTGTGAAATATTGGATGAATGAAATTGAATGATAATTGAAAAGAATTCGTAGGAATTAGTAGGGATAATGTTAGGAACGGTGAAGACGAATAGGATATGATTCGTGTAGATGATAGGGACGATTATTGTGTGTAATTTGGACTGTGGAAGGTTGGATCGGATAGGTTTCGTAACAGAGAAAGCCATAGCAGATCTGAGAGTTCTGGTTTCTGGTCATACGCGTATGGCACTAGGCAATACGCGTATGAGCTGGCTGGTACGCGTATGGAGGAGGCTTTACGCGTATGGGTGCAAAAGATGATATTTTGAACGTAAAATGGTCTCTGTTGGTACGCGTAATAGGGGATTGATACGCGTAGCATACGCGTATGAGACAGGTGATACGCGTATGAGTGGGGCGAGGAAATGCGCAATACGCGTATGAGAGTGGGCATTACGCGTATGGACTTGGTCAGGTTTGGGCAATACGCGTATGGGCTTAGGCAGTACGCGTATGGGCAGATTTGTGATTTTCCTGAACTGTGGTTGTGCAGTTTTAGTTGTTTAGGCTGAGTGATGTACTTAGCTGAGATATGATGTTGTAGGGATCATTTCCCGTTGTTTTGAGTAGTATAGGTATTAGTAGAGTGTACTAATACTATGATTGATTATGTGGCATGACAGGAGATGTTTTTGTTGATGAGGTGTGATGGTATACATGATGTTGTGAATGTATGCATTTGTGAATAGACTATCCTATGGCTTAGAGTGTGAGCATGTGTCTATTCTTGATTACTGTTGATGTTGCATTGCTAGGTGATTAGCATGCATATTGTGGCCTTCGGGTGGTAGCTAATTCCCATGGTGAGGAATTAGTGAGTAAATCATTTTGATTGTGGTTGTTAATGTTTGCATGCTAGGTGATTAGCGTGCATGTCATGGCCCATTTGGGGTGGTAGCTAATTCCCATGGTGAGGAATTAGTGAGTGAGTCATTATGTCTCAAATGAGTGGGACTAGTGAGCTTGGTAGCCGTGCCTGGATTTGGACGGTGAGGTTGAACTATATGTTCACAACATAGTCGGTACCGCATGCATAGAGTCTCATTGCATAATGAATGTATGGCATATAATATGAATGGATGTATTCCAGTATTATATGTGTGTTGTGTGTTGTGTTGTTGATGTTGATTATGGTTGAGAATCTACTGTTGAGTATGATGTTTGAACGGATATTGCTGTTGCTGAATGCGTAGTATGATTAGGGTGAATTAATGTGTTAATTACTTGGCATTACATGTTGTTCTATAATGCTTATTATATTGATTGAGGAACTCACCCTTACACCTATTTTTCAGGTAACGAGAAATGAGTTGAATAGAAGCTAATGCTTGGAGTCTAGAGTAGTTCTTATGGGTCATGCTCTGATAGATGTAACATCGGGAGGGAATGTTTTAATTAATTTGATATTGGTGGTTGAATGATTTACATGTATTGTGTTACATGTTTTACATTGATGTTGGATTTTATTCCGCTGCGAATTATGCAAAAGAACCTTATTTTGATTAAATAAATGAGCATGACAGGACATTTTGATAATTTTGTGAAATGATTGTGTGACACCCTTCGGGGCATAATTACTCTGATGAATATATTGTTATTTTAATTATAATAATTTGGGGTATTTAGAAGGGTGTTACAAGAATGACCTTAAATAGGGGCATCTGTAAGACCCCAATTTTGGGCCCTAAGATCCCTCATGGCCCATATCATATCATACCATGGCCTCAAGGATCATTGCATGCCCTAGTTTCCCTCCTAGTGGGTAGGTTGCCTTGTGAGTTGATTCTTGATCACCAAGCATGCTTTGCATTTGTATATCTTTGCTTTTCATATGTTTATCATTCAAAAAGTACAAAAATATTGTCAGTTTAACCTTGTTGCTTGCAGTTGAAGCAATCATCAGCAATTAGGTCAAAGTCAGTCAACAGTCAGTCAAAGCAATGGATGGTGGCCATTCTTACAGAATTTGGGCACCATGACCCATAATCAAGAGTTCACATGACTTGGGACATCATTTGGAATCAAGTTCTCAAGGAATTAGGGTTTGGAATTCATCAGAAGTGGTTCAATCATGCAAAACCCTAGAAAAGTCAACAGAAGGTCAAACTTGGTCAACTGTGGATTTAATCAGTGATTTGATGGATGGAATTGATCTGAAGGAGCTCATTCATGTCCATACAAGCCTCATATATCATGTCAAACCTCATCATGGAAGAAAATCAAGTCAAACAGAAAATTTCCCAAAATAGAAAGTGGACCTGTAATTTCAACTGCCAAAAATGGAAACTTCTTGATCTTAAACTTACATCATTATACAAGCTTCAAATGAATTTTTGCCCAACATGAAAGTTGAAGATCTTGTTCTCCCATTTTCAAAAAGTCCAAGAACTCTCAAATCCCATGTGTGGTTGTCAAGATATGATCAATTCAATTTCAAAAATTTGTGAACTTCAACAAGCCATATCTCATGAACCATAAGGCCAAATTTGGTGGGGTTTTTTCCTACAAACCACATTTCATCTCCTCTTTCCAAAAATATAAATTTCATGAACCAAAACCTTGCCAATCAAAATGGCATTTTTTGACTTGTTCCATTTAAAATTCAAGTTTGACCAAAAGTTGACTTTTCAAATTAAAGGTTTTTAACACTTTTGGCCAATTGGGAATTGTTTGTAAGGCTATTTGCAACATGTTCCAAGCCCAAATTCATGCTCATGCTACTATCATACCACCATTTTGGCCAAAGGTGCAAAATTAGCAATTGGTTGAAATAAGTAAATCCTTGTTAGCACTTCATGAGCAGACATAAAACAGGAAATATAATGGTCATTTGCAGCCTGTTTTGAAGCCCAAATCGTGCAGACCTCACACCCTCCATATGCTTATGTACAAACTTAGCAAAATGCAAATTGGCTTCATTAAGTTAAGCAAGCTTAGCATGTTATTAAGTAACCTTAAACAGACCATATATAAGGAATTTTCTGACCATTTGTAACCCTAGACACAGCCACCACGATCAGAAAACATTCATTCTCTCCTTCTTGCATTTTTGCACATATTACATTTCTGCTCAAAATCATCAAAGCACCACGAGCTTTCTTGTTTGTTTCATGACCTGGACATCATTGGGAGACTATTCTAAGCTCCATTCTCTTACTGTAAAGCACCCCTCGTTCTGTTTTTCTTCAATGCACAACAATGGCAAATCGTGAGTTGGATATTTTCAAGCATCATTGAGCTGACTTACTTCAAGAATCCTTCATTCTAAAGCACAAGGAAGGTCTGTTTCGAGCTGCATCCACCAAATAACCACTGCATCTCATTTTTCTTCAAAAACAAGTAAGGATTCGACCTTAACCATTTGCTATGCCATGCTATGTTTTAGATAGCTCTTGTTATGCCGATTCTAATGAACTATAGTTTGCTTGAAATGGTTATGTTATGGCTGAGAAATGTGGATTTCATTTTTATGCTTGAACTTGTTTTCCATCGATTTGCTGTGATGTTGTGGATTTCATGAAAACTATGCTTGGTTTATGTATGTATGCTGTCTGATGATGCCATTGATATGTTGATTTGTTGTTCTGGGCATGTTGGAAAATTCGAGTTGTTTTGAAGATGATGAAGATGGTTACTGTAGTGTTGAAACCCTAGGGCATTTTCCAGATTTCCCTCGAATTGTGTTTAGTTTCCTTGTTGTTTAATGTTGCATGATTGTTATGTGCCATGATGCTTGTGAAACCATGTTTGATTGCTGTTCATGATGATTGATGAAGATGAACAAATGAGCTGCTGTTGTATAAACCCTAAGGGTTTTTGAACCCAGAAAATGTGAAACACGATTGGCCCTCTGCACTGTTCCATTGGCCATCAACCAATGAAAACATTCCGTTGCCTGGCCCCTAAACGCACAGTTTTGATTAATGAGGGCGATATTTACCTTTGTGCCACTCGGTCAACTTGGTTGACCATTATTCTATGCTATGTACTCATGTTCATTCCAAATTGTTACACAACTTGCAAAATTCATTTCTCCTTCATTTTAACTCCAAAAATCATGGGATTTTTTGCATTATGACCTGTTGAATGTCCACTATTTTATCATGATTTTTAATTATTTTTTGTGTGGCTGGATTTTAAATGCTATTAGGTTTCTTAACATGTATGCTTATTTAACACCTTTGGCCATTCCTTTTGTGAAATGATGATGATGTATCCAATGGTTCTGAAATTTTTTGTGGTGAAACTAGACTCATTCATCTTTGTTTTGATGTAGATTTTGTGCATTTATCATTTGTGGTTTGCTAGTTACAAATTCTTGAAGTAGGGTGTGACAATTTGTGTCACACCAATGATGTGCATTTTCATGATTTTTGTTCACATGCTTCCTGGCTTCCAAATAACTTGAAATTTTGCATGAGTCATCTCTCCTGTGTCTAGTTTGTGTATGAATTTTCTTGGATTTAATCATGCCATTTCCTGTTTGTTTGTGAATTTTCTTCCCTGCCTAGTCAAATGTTGACTTTGTGTGACACATCTTGCCAAACCCTTTGTGAAATTCTCATACCTTATTGTATGATCATGAAATTTCATATGTGCATACTAGACATCTTGAGCTTTGCATTGGTGTTAATCCCATCCATTTCTCATCTGTTTTCATTTTGTTATGATTTTTTGAAGTTGACTCATGTATGTTTGACTTCTTTGTGCACACTTGAAAATGTGTTGACTTCCTGATTTTATTTGACCATCTTCCCATGATCCAATTGAGCTGAAATTTCATATGCATGCTATGTTGTGGATTGTGATTGAGTGTGAATTATTTCATAATTTTTGGGATTGATTATGTTTGCTTTTGAGCTTGGTCTTGCTGTTGACCTTTTGTGTGCTCTTATTTGCCATGTTTTGACTTCTTTGGTCTATGAAATGACAATGATGCATGATTTGAGTTTGAAACCAATTGTGCTTGTTTCTTAAATGCTTGAACTTGACTTTGGTTGACTATTTGTTTGCTGTTTTGACTTTCCCTTTTGCTTTTGACCCTAGGCTTGCCCTAGTGGTCTCTTGGCTTATGTTGAGTTCATTTGTTTCAGGTTGAGCTACAAATGCTTCAAAGAAACCATTGCCAATTTGATTGAGTTTATCTGTTTATCATGTGCTAACCTTTGTTTTGTAGGTGGTATGACTCATATAGTTTGAGTCTTGTGCTTTGCACATTGGTCCCTCTGTGTTGACTATTGATTCCTTTCCTTTTGCTTTGACTGTTGAACTGTATACTGATCTGTTTGACTATTTCAGGTACCATTTAGTTGCTTAAGTTCTTTGAACTTGCTTTGCTTTGCTATTTGGCAATTTGCTTTGAGGTAATCCCTCTTTCTTCATGTAGTCTGGAGACCCGGCCTGTTATTTGGCCGGGCAAACTGTCTGAAGTCCTCCTTAAGAGGCAATGCTTGTGTGTGTTTAAAATTGTCCCAAGCAGGAAAAGTCCTTCAAGTAAGGCAATTGGTAGATCAAAGGGATAAGTAGCCTATCCCCTACTATTCAGTGAGTCTTCTCCTTGCTCCCATTACATGGTTGTAGCATTGAGATCAAAACCCAAGATCAATCGAGTCAATAATAATGTGGAGAGAGTTCCTACTTTCTGAACTCCCACACTTTCTGAAATGCTCTCCCTAATCAGGGATAAGAGCAATGAGGCACACCCCTCATATCCTTTCATCTGCTTCACCTTAGCCCCTCAATGGCAAGGTTAAGAGCAACTTTTTACCCTATTCCAGTTGGCCTCAGTGCCTAACCCTCTTGTGTGAGCCTCCTTGTTTGGCTATAGAGTGTGCTGTTTGCTTTTCATTGATTGATTGCTTATCTCATATGCACATGTCTGCTTGTATGCTTCATGCATTTATCATCATCATCAATTGCCATTAATGCATGATCATCTCATTTGTCTTTGTGATGCTATCATTGTTGCTTGCCCATTGAGGACAATTGTAAGTCCATTGCTTTGGCATTTGCTCCTATGATATGGAAGGATAGAGTGTAAGACCTCATTGGTCACTCATATCTTCTGTGGTTTGTTTGATTTGTATGTGAGGATACAACTGTAAGCCCCTGTAAGTTGGCATTTGTATTCCTAGGACCATACTGTGGAGGTTAGAGTAAGCCCAGACAGATTGGCATCTGACATCCATGTTTTGCTTCTGTTTGTTTATGTGAGGTTGCAATTGTAAGTCCCTGTAAGCTGGCATTTGTATTCCTGGGATCATATGTTGGATATTGGTATAAGTCCAGACAGATTGGCATCCGGTATCCAAGTTTCTTTTTGTTTGAGGAGATTAGTGTAAGACCATTAAGTGGCCTCTGATATCCATTTTTATTTTAGGAGACTGGTGTAAATCCATCTATTGGTATCCGGTATCCACCTTTTATTTCTTTGTTTGAGGAGATTAGTGTAAGACCATTGAGTGGCATCTGATATCCAGTTTTATTTTAGGAGATTGGTATAAGCCCAGTGATTGGCATCCGATATCCGCTTTTGCTTTCTTTCTTGTTTGTTTATTACTATCCATTGCTATTCCAAAGGACACACTTGAATCATCTCCTATATGATTTCAAGAAGTGAACCTTCTAAGAAGTTTTACTTTCCATCCTCATCCATTCATCATTCATTATGTCCTAAACCTTTTCACACTTTGAATTCAAACTTGACATAGATATCGTGCAAACATCTTCATGTTTTCTAACTAAAAACCTGGACCCAAGTCCTTGACTTTTTTCAAACTCCATTTTCATAATACTTCTTTCAAATAAATCTTAATCATACTTTGACTTCATTTTCATAATCACAATCAATTAACTTCACCCATTCACTTGTTTTGGCTTTGTCCATTGTTAATCTTTTCATGCATTAGCCATAGGTTTCAATTATCTTTGTGGTTGATGTAAATCTTGCCTATCCTTAGTGAGTCGACAGTAAGACTTCCGTACTGAAAACAGGGCTAACCCCTCTAGTACGTCGAAGCTATCCTCGCATGGTGGATGTTGTTTCTTGGTCGAGTTTTCTCCCATTGATAATGAAAAGCCTCAGTGCTTGTGTTTAAAATTGAATCCACCAACTTTTGGAAATCTTTTAGCCGAACTACGGCGTTTTGATCCTTACCTTTGATGGAAGGTACGTAGGCAGCGGGTTCATCCGTTCAAACCCAATAACACAAAAATAACTAACTTGTATATCCTTTTCTCATCATCCCAATCATGTTTGCACAATATTTATGTCATAACAAATAACAATATTTTACAACAAGTGTGAAAAGGGCTCCCTAGGAGTACCTAGGACGTAGTGGGTGCCTAACACCTTCCCATTGCGTAATTTACCCCTTACCCAGACTCTCTGATCTTTTTATTAGTTTTCTACGTGTAAAACTTCTTAGGCTTTTGTTCGCTTTTTAGCCAGTCCTTTGGATAAATAAAAGTGCGGTGGCGACTCGAAATTTCATTGTATACCTTGCTTATGATTTAATCGATAAATCATATAGCGACGAATACACCGCTACATACCTCAAAAGTGCAAGGATCCGGGAACTTTTTATATTCCATGTACCATTGGGGATAGTAAATTCGACAATTGTATGCTTAATTTGGGAGCATGCATTAATGTTATGCCTACTTCTGTTTATAATAACCTTGATCTTGGTCCTTTACAACATACAAGTTTAATCATTCAACTAGCGAACAGAAGTAATGCTCGCCCTATTGGAGTAGTGGAAGATGTGCTTGTTCAAGTTAATGACTTGATTTTTCCTGCAGATTTCTACATTCTGGACATGTATGGAGAAACAAATTCAAGCAGATCGCCCATCATTTTAGGCAGACCGTTCATGAAAACGGCGAAAACAAAATTTGATGTCGACGATGGAACCATGTCCATGGAATTTGGTGACATTGTCGCAAAATTCGACATTTTCGATGCCATGAAACATCCCTTGGAGGAGCATTCTGTTTTTCATATTGAATTGACCTTTGAGTTGGTTGATGACACCTTTTCTGAATTGTTTTCACTTGATTTTCCATCTCTATCTGAGTTTGATGATGTTTATTTATGTGATGATTGTACTGACACTAACCTTTGTGTTGTTTGTGCTGAGATTGATGTTGCCTTGCAGGGTGATAGTATAAATGAAGTTGTTTATGTGGCTGAAGCTCTTGACATTCCGGCTGCCCCAAACATACCATGCATTGAACAACCACATTCTTTAGAGCCTAAACCACTTCCCGAGGATTCATATTATTCATCAAAGCTTCAACTTAAGCAAAAATATAAGAAGGGAATTGGATGGACCTTGGCTTACACTCGTGATATTTGCCCATTCATATGTATGAAGAAGATCTCACTTAAATATGAAACAAAAGTAGTGAGGCATCCCCATAATCCTTTCATTCTTAATGTTGTGAAAAAGGAGATCACTTTCACGTGCCCATTCAACACTTTTAGTTATCAAAGATTCTTCTTTGATCCTGGAATACAAGGCAAATGCACTAATCAAAATTTCAAGGTCAATGGACACTACCCAAAGCTACTACATGAGAACCCAACTTTGGAAGAAGAGACTGTAGAAGAACTCTCTTTAGGAAAGGCTGCTTATGCAATCACTTATCCGCCTTGACTCCTCGGGTGTGTTCTTTCTTTTCTCTCACTCTTATTTTATATTTATGCTCTTTCTTTGAGGACAATGTATGTTTTAAGTGTGGGGGAGGGAACTATTATTTGTTTTGTTTCTTTGTTTTTGTTAGTGTTTTGTTTGTTTTCAGTCATAAAAAAATAAAAAAATGCATCTTCTTGAAAGTTTTAGGCTATGGACTGACTAATTTGAGATTAGTTTATGGAGACTTGGGAAAAATACACAAGATCGGTATCGTCTTAACACCATAAGTCTCCTGCATATGGAAATTGATTCGAATTCTTATTATGTTTTAGCCTTAAATTCTCATTCTCTGACAGCTCTTGAGTAGTTTATTTCAGCAATCAGCACCATATCACACACAATTATGGATTAGTGTTCCTATGATATCCTTAGTGTGCAAGATTAGTACCTATCGATGCAAACTTAACCGAAGAAGACTTGTAGCCTAGGATGAGTAACTAATGATGTGTTTGTGTTTTCTTTGTTTTATTTTAAATTTTGCCCGGAGTGCAAAAGTTCAAGTGTGGGGGAATTTGATCAGTGCATTTTGATGCACATTCTTTTATATTTATACTTATGCATTTCCATGTTTTAGTTTGGTTACTTTTCCCTTTTAATGTGTTTTTATAATTTATCTTATTTTTACACTTATTTGTTTTTCGCAGTTTATTTTCAACATTAGCAGTCTGCACGAATAAATTCATAACTGGAGCTAGGAGTATCAGATCGAGGTGTGCTACCAGTTGTTGGAAAGCTAAGAGAAAGAGATACAACTTTTATGTTGAAGCAAAAAGCTGATTCGGAGTGAAAACGTCTCAAATAATTCGTTGAAGTTTTGTACTTTAGGAATTATTTTCTTTTGGGTAATTTGTTGGGCCAAATTTAGGTTCTCCAGCCCGGTTTGAATTATAAGTGAAACCCTTATTCTGTTTAAAAGGGCAGCCGCGGTACTGTAGCAATTACATATTATTCACGATAACTTTTTGCTTTTGTGCGATCATGAAGAGGAACTAATCTCCTACAGTTAATCTGCTGTAACCGAATTTCCAAGGCTTTGAGGTTTTTATTCTATACATTTAATTTCATTCTCTTTCAATTCTATTCTATGAAATTTCATTTGCTTAATCTGTATTTTATGGAATGGTTTTGGTTAAATTCGTATGATTGCATTCCTAACTATCAATCGCCGTTTTCGTCGCTTTGTCGTTAAATTGCGTTTGTAAATCGTGTTTGCTTAATTCACAATTGTATTTATCCGTTTGCTTAATTCAGAATATAGGAATATAAATCTGTCATATATCTATTACGCTTGTCAATTGAATTTGAATCGAATAGAGATCGAAGCCGCTTAGGGAATTGGTAGGTAAAAACTAATTATTAGCCGGAAATCGAAAACAGTAGATTGACTTATTTTATAATCGCTTATTTTAATCACTTTTTTTTCTTTGTTTTCTAAATCGACCACTAAAACATAAACCCCCCTTAAATCGATTTCATTAGGTTAAGAATAATACAAGAATCCTTGCGATATGATACTCGAGGTGTCGCTTCCCGTTTACTTTTAAGACAAGAACTTCATCAAGTGTCCATATGAGCATGCACTTTATATTGAAGCGCAAAGTGGAGATATTTTGATCGTGTGCTTATATGTTGATGACTTGATCTTCACAGGGAACAATTTAAGCATGTTCGAAGAGTTCAAGAAAGACATGTCAAATGAATTTGAGATGACAGATATGGGGCTCATGGCATATTATCTCGGCATCAAAGTAAAGCAAGAAGACAAAGGAATTTTTATCACCCAAGAAGGTTATGCCAAATAAGTCCTTAAGAAGTTCAAGATGGATGATGTCAATCCAGTTGGCACCCCGATGGAATGTGGTAGCAAGTTGAGTAAGCATGAAAATGGAGAGATTGTGGATCCAACTCTTTACAAAAGTTTGGTTGGAAGTCTGCGTTACTTGACAAGTACAAGGCCGAATATCTCTATGTTGTAGGAGTCATAAGTTACTACAAGGAAACTCCAACAACAACTCACTTCAAGGCGGAAAAAAGAATCCTTTGATACATCAAAGGTACAACAAACTTTGTCTTGCACTATTACTCTTCTAACAATTATGAGATTATTGGCTATAGTGATAGCGATTGGAGTGGACACTTGGATGATAGAAAGAGCACTACTGGTTTTGTGTTCTTTATGGGAGATAATGCTTTCACTTGGATGTCAAAGAAACAACCTATCGTCACACTGTCAACTTGTGAAGTTGAGTATGTTGCCGCCACATCGTGTGTTTGTTATGCAATTTGACTAAGGAATTTGTTGAAAGAATTAAAAATGCCACAAGAAGATCCTGTCGAAATATGTGCTGACAATAAATCAGCACTTGCTTTAGCAAAGAATCATGTATTTCATGAAAGAAGTAAGCACATCGACACCCATTACCACTTCATAAGAGAATGCACCGAGAAGAAGGAGGTGAAATTGAAGTATGTGATATCTAGAGATCAAGTTGCCGACATTTTCACCAAGCCACTCAAGATGGAAATTTTTGTGAATCTAGGGAATATGCTTGGAGTCACAAATCAAGTTTAAGGGGGATGTTGAAATATTAAACTTTATTTAGGCCTAACCTTATTATTTGATTTTTGGGCTTAGTTATTTTGAGCTTAGTTTATTTTGGGTAATGTCTCTAGAAAAGTCTTGTAGTATTTGGAGTGTCTAGATATTTCTTAGGATTGTAATATTCTCTAGAATACTCTTCGGATGTCTAGAGTTGAGAACTCTCTAGAATTAGTGTGTCTAGAGTTCTCCTTAGAGTACTATAAATAGAGATGTAATCCTACACTTTTGTATCAAGCAAAAATACAAAGTTCTCTCTTCCATAAATAATTATCTTACCTATCAAGTCTCTATTCAAGTCTCTAATATTCCTACACACTTTCCTCAAACACAAAAAGCATTTATTTCCAACATAGAGAACCAAATTTTATAATTTCATCTAAGCCTAAGAAAATAATAGAGAGGTACCTTAAGTTAGAGTTGAATATCGCGAGACTCATTTTATCATTTAAAATGTTATTTTGAATATAGGTACTTTTAAATTATGCCTTTTATTTCATTCTTGAACAAGTAATGATGGATGTGAAGGTGTGAAGTTGACTGGAGTGACAATTGTTGCTTTTTAGTAAGGTGGGGAGGGGTTAACATGCAAGGTTAGTATGTTCAATTGAGTGGGAGGTAGAAAAAGCTGGGGAGAAGTAAAATCTAGTATGGGTTTAGAACGAAATTATCATAGGCCTGGTAAAGAAACTTCCAGAGCGGAGATTAGATATGAAAAGAATAAACATCATCGATTTGCAAGGGGGTAAATAGATCTTATGCTCAGGTTGTGGAGAACAAAGTGGAGTTTAAAAAAAAGGTGGAGGGGACAAAGTGGAGTTTAAGAAGGCTTTGTGGGAAAATTAGAATTTCCTAGGATGACGTATAACATTCAATAGGCATTTCATAAAGAGGGTTACTTCATGATAAAAGTTACTCATTTGGGCGCAATTGTCTGCCTGTTAGAAGATATGGAAGAAGGAGAGGTCGAAGCTATTGTGAATGAAGCTCACGACTGGATAGGCCAATGGTTCTCATAAATTTTTCCTTGGAGTCCAGAGGTGGTCGATAATGAGAGATTGATGTCGACTAGATGTTACGGGGTCCAAGGCCATGCACGGACACCTAAATTTTTTAATTCAATATTTTCATGGTGGAAATATACATCTGCTCAAACGATGAAACAATAGCTCATAATGAAAAGGGACGTTGCAAGGATATTGGTGAGAACAAAATATTTAATGCTCCTTAATGAAACATTCAACATATAAGTTAATGAAAATGTCTTTATAGTAAAATTAGTTGAAGATAATCATGGACCTAAGATATTAATCATTCCGGCATGAAAGGGGGGAGATTGTATATATGTGTTTATCATGAAAATTGGTAAAAATCTCTGGTCTCTAAAAAATGGTTTACTTTACATGATCAACCAGTGAATCCTAGAACATGTGCTTTTGTTAAATATTTCTTTTGAAAGTTTATGAACACTTCGACAATACTCATGATTTGAGAATGTTGTTTTAAAGTTTAAAAAGTAGAATGTAAAATGTGTAAAGGAATTGCAATAAAAGAACTTTAAAGTAAATTGCAGTAAGTAGAAATAATGGATAAACTGCGAACAATTTCAGTTGAAACGAAAAGATTGGGATTCACACGTACATTCTCAACAATCTCGTTTCTCAAATAGACTTAGATACATAGAGTAATTTATGAGTATTTGTACAATGATTGAGTACACGGAAATCCTATACACTAATACCCATATTTATACTAACTCGAAAATAACCACTACCAACAGTCTTTCCTCCAGAAAATGACACGTTTTTGTTTATTGTGAAAATTGGTAAACAACCGCTAATCTTCCAAATTAAAATATTTTGGTTACTTACAGGATCGATTAGATTGATCCTAGGACATGTGCTAATTGTTTTTAGGGTGAAGTCCGATGAATGATAAACACTTCGACAATGCTCATACTTAAAATAACTTGTTAAAGAATGTAAAGAAAAAATAACGCAAAGAAGGCAAGGAAATGGCGATGAAGATAAATTTCTGAAAAGAAAAGATTGATTAAATTGCTTTAAGTAAAAACATGGTACAATATCAAACGTACATTTTTCTCAATTTACACTTTTTCTACACACGGATACTTTGGGCAAGTTGATAAATTTGTACACACTTGAACACACACATGATCCTAACACTAAGACCTCATATTTATACCAATCGAAATAACTGCTTCTAACGGCCTATTCACCAGATTGAGACAAGTGGCACTCTGGATGTATGTAACTGCCCACTACGTCCCACATATATCCTTGGCAGTTAGATAAGAACAAAGAATTCCCTCCCTCATCTGAATTCAAGTCCTTTGTCGAACTACCACCAGTGGCGCTTCTGTCGAAAACATCTCCAAACTGCTAGAAATTTTTCTAAGTCCACACAGTATCTTTACTCTTGCATCAAGGTATCTTCGACTGGAATTTCAAAATGTATAGTTTTGTCGAAACATTTAGTTTCTTCATAGGAAACTTTATTTCCTTAATTAATTCCCTTAAGCCACATTAGGCGTCGAATTGGGAGCTAACAAATTGCCCCCCAAAAATGTCATTTTCGACATCTCGAAGAAAAAGGCATTTTTTGAGACTATGGTTTGACGCCTTGAATAATTCTTGCATAGCTTCGACGCCACTAATGCTCCAATGTTGCAAAAACTATTCATCTTCTTTCAGCTGGCCTATGACGTCAGAACCATCATTACCTTTTTTCCAACACGTCTTTTCAACCCATGCGTAAATCTTTTTAAGCATCATGTTTCCTAGACCCTAGGAGATCATGGGATTAGGATTTAATTGCCACCGTCCCACTATGTAATCCTGGAGAGACATGTGTCCCACTCGCTTGTCAACCATTAATGCTGATTTGAACTATTTTCTCTTCCAAAAAACCTATAAAAAGCGCATTTCTGATTAATTCCACTTTTTCACGCTTTCTGAAATCTTCAAGTACTTCAACTCTTCATCTTCTTCAAAACACCCTAAAAAAACCCAGATTTTTCTTCTTTCTTCAAACCTTTAACAAAAATGGCCACTTCAAGAAAAGTCCCCAAATAAACAACCAAGGTTGTCAAGGTTTCCATTAAACAAACGAAGGCCCCCAAAAAGATCTCAGACCTCCCTCATTTTGCCACGCTTCCTAGCTCAGTGATGACGGGTAACCAACAATATATCCCTGAACCAAGAACTGAAGAACAACGAAGAATTTATGAATCTTAGGTACTCATTCCATTCACTGTCTCTGAAAAAAATCATCCTTTATTTGGACCTTTACCTGACCTGAACATTGATTCTAGCAAACTTAGGGACTTTTCCCCCATCAACCATAGATGTAAACCAATAGGCCAAGCAAAGAGTCTACTCTTTCATGGATCCAAGATACCATTCATCTTTGATCTCAAACTTTTTCTTCCCCAGCAAGTGATACATTATTCCCTGCACTATACAGTGCTGCAATCAATCCTTGAAGTGGTGTTTGTCTTTTGAATCCCCGATGCTTAGACAAATATCTCTTTCTTTGTTTCATTGGAGTTAACCTTTGAAATTGGGTTTGTCTTGTGAGTCCATGTTGCTTAGACAAACACCTTTTGTTTCCACCATTCTGTTGGTATCAACTATACTTTTCATCACTTTCAATCTCTCTCTTTATTCTCGTGGTTCCTCAAACTACGGATGCTATACTTTTCTCATTGCACAATGAGAATATGTAGACACGAGGATCTGAATCCTTGGCGAGCACACTCCTAATTATTCCTCCCACCTTATGGCATCATCCATACCTTTCATGATCCATGATCTACCTTCAATCATCGAACCACTCATCCCAGTGACATATTATTTCTTTGAAACCAAATACAATTTTCTTTGGAATTCCATATACACCCTTTTAGGACGATATTGCGGCAGTCCATGTTTGTACATAGATTCGTTTGGCTCGTACCCAAAAAGTTTATTCCTTCTTTTTTGGCCAATAAGTCGTTTCCCTCTATGGTACAAATTCCATTTCTCCTATGGATTCCAATATACCTTGACCATTGGTTTTAAATTACATCATTCAATCACCTATTACCAAATCCTTCAATTATGTGACTTTGGTCATTCATTTCATTCATCTTCATTTGCATTCATATACTACCTTCATTCACTCCATGTAATATACCCTATTCTTTGAGCTCCATCTTGTGTCACATTGTGTACCAAGAGTTGTTTGTCTCGTACACAAACACTTAATTCCCTTTGTTCTCGACTATACCATATATAGTGGCAGACGCTTCTGGCTAGTCCACATATCGGTCAACGTCAGTTTTACTCTTGGGTTCATATTTCATCCCTTTTGGAGTTCAAATCATATTATCCTTTAGTTCAGACTATACCTTTTTCACAATTTCTTTTCATCTTCCATCACTAGTTCTATGAACTACGGAGCTCTGAATTTCTCATTCCATAGTGAGAATACATAGGCATGAGGGCCTCAACCCTCACCGAACACTCTATATATTTCTTTTTTCCCTTTATTATTTTGTGAGTAAACCTTAGATATAACACCCATTCGAGCAAGAACAATCAAAACGGTTCCCATGGAGTACCATGGATGTTAGGGGTGCTAATACCTTCCTCTTGCATAACCGACTTCCTTACCCAGTTTTTTCTTTCCTCGGGTTTTATCGATATTTTCCATTTCCTTCAAGAATAAATAAAGTTCGATGGCGACTCTGTTGTATGTTCGAGCGTGCGATGCGTCCGAGTATATTTCTGTTACCTTCATTAACCATTGGTATCTGAGGTTTCATACTTTTTATACTACTCTGACATTTTTCGTACACTTGCGGCGTGTCATGATCGAGTTTTGATTTACCCCTAGTAATTTTTTTTAGGATTTCCCCTTGTAATGTACAGATTTTTATTTTGGCCCCATAGGTGACAACTTGGAAATGAATCTACACTTTTGATGATGTGACATGTCTAGGTGGATTTTTTTAATTATTATTATTTTTTTAAATCCACGTTGATTTTTTAAATTTTTTTAATTAAAGGGGGTGTTAAATCAAAATAAACCAATAAATCAATAACACTTCTTTATTGAAAAACTAATTACTTTTTTTATGAATAATAATAAAAATTATTGCAAAACAAACTACTTTTTTATTGAATAATATATATTTGCAGATAATAGAATAAAAAAGAAAAACATAAATTAAATAAAACCATTTTTGGTAGACTTTTACATCAATAAATAACCGTGCAGGTTCATCAACTACAAAGCTAATGTAATCACCAACTTTCAAGTTGCATTCTCTCTTGAACTCATTCCAATCAGATCCAAGATAGAAATAAGTGTTGTGACTATCATTTGATGTACGGATGATTTTTCAACAGTGGCAAATGTCTTGATCATCCTCATTAGTGAGATATATATCAGAGATCTCCATATCAATAAAACATTAGTTTGCTACGTCTTTAGAAACATACTGAAAAGATAGTCTAAAATATATATTGGTTATATATCATTATAATTATTGTATGATATATAGTTTTAAATAATTTTAACATACCAAATCACTTGATCCATTGATGAAAGAATCGGTTACATCTCCTGTTTAACAAGATTGATGAATAAATATAGTGTATTGTCTTGATGTATACAGAGAAAAATAAAAGAATTAATGCATTAGTGATATATTTAAAAGCATTATGATCAATTGGTAATATCTGAATTAGAAAAAATTAGGATATAGAAATAGTAGGTGACAATCTTGAAGTAGACATTATAGTGTTTGAAAGGAAAATTGATTGAATTATAGAATAGAAATTGCAATGAATATATAGACCATGCTACAATGAAAATGAAGGGCTTCATTGGTACTGAACAAAGACCAACACAACATCCATGCCATGGATATACAAGACAAAAAAAGGACTAGTAAAATATGAGAATTGTATTCTTAGCCAAACCAATATATAGTATAATAAGGCTTTAAGCCATTAAAAAATTATACACTGTGAGTCGTAAATTAGATACACATGAATACAAGATTGGGCAAAATATGAATACAACATTGACAACACCATTAAAGGTGATTTGAACCTACATAATACTAAAAAGATGAAGTATTATTGGTTTATATTGGTTTACCCCTACAATATGAGTGAATTTTGACTTACCCTCGTAATTAAAAAAAAAATTAAAAACTCCACGTGGATTTTAAAAAATAAATAATTTTAAAAAAAACTACCTAGACAGACCACTTCAACAAAAATGAAGATTTCTTGTTAAGTAGTCACATAAGGGGCCAAAGCAACAAAATCTTTACATTACAAAGGGGAATTCAAAAAAAAATTACAAGGGGATAAACCAAAACTCGTTCATATCGTAGAGGAGTAACATAAGTTTAACCCTAAGATAAATAAAAAAGAATAGATAGTAAAATAAATTTCCAATTATATGATAAGAGATTATGTAAGAAAACCAACATTCCAAAAAAAATTATGCTCTTGCAATCCATCACATAGATTTTTTCCAAACTTCTTTAAGTTTCACTTTTTCATGACAAATTCTTTCATTATCAATGTTTGGGTTTTACAACGTAGCATCTTTGATATATAGTGGCAGTGTTTGCATTCTAATTGAATGTAGATGGTTTCTCGTGGATTGATGTGTTGACAATATCTTGAACACCGTTACTTTATAAATGGACGACAAAGATATATTGAAACAAAATTGAATTACTTTTTCCCTTGATTTTGGGCTAAAATTGAGGGCAAACATTATTTCTTTTAAAATAAAAAATAAACTAAAATCGTGACTTTTCCCCTTGGTTCCTAAATCAACAACCGAGGTAGTATATTACATTTATTGCAAAAAAAATATTGAATAGAAAAAAATGAAAGAAACATGTATTGTTTCCTTTTTCAACTTTTTATCATTCGCCGATTTCTTTATTTGTTGCAGTATGATTAGGAATAAATTTCTCAATGTTGTTACCTGAAGAAAGCAATATATTATAAAATGTTTTCTTTGATTGACAATATTGGGGAGTTATTTCAAAATATAACAATGTTTCCTTTACCATTCAACATTGACAAAAGGTGGAAACAACAACAACAACAAGAACAACACCAGCAGCAACACCAGCAGCAACAACAACAACAACAATAACAACAACAACAATAACAACAATAACAACAACAACAACAAAAGCATTATGTGAGATAGGTTGCAAGAACAGAAAAATGATTTGTTAAAGGTTATGTTAGAAGAACAACAACATATAAATAATGAATTTTTTATTTTGCAATTCATCCCAAAGAATGATGTTTATGAGTATGGAGTGATTAAATATATGAGTTAGGTTTAGGGTAAATTTTAGTTAATGAATCATTTTTATATTTAAATTTGGGTAGCATACCCCTCGGTTATATGAGAAACCGATGGAATAGATTATTTAATAATTAAATATAAACTAAAATAAAAAGAAAGGAACCACTTAAAGAAATAAAAACAAAAACTATAGTTGCTGGGATTTGAAGCATGTACCCTAAATTAGTGTACCCCTTGATTTTATACTAAAACTGACATAGTAGATTGTTTATTTTAGAAAGAAAAAAAGCATGATGCGTACATGTATTATACTATTAGGTCATCACGAGGAGCATCCACATTGGATCATTAACAATACAAAAGAGAGAGAGACACCACATATTCACCAAAAACCTTAAGGTGATACGTGTATGGATCATCTCACTTTTAAAATGCTCAACCTCCAATTTTCTAAGCAATGTGGGACTTCCAACTCACACTTGTACACAATAATCTCTCTATCAAGTGTGAGTTTATCCACTATGCTCATCCTAAAGTTAAAGATCTTTCATCCACATACACTTGAACCTCCGTTGCAGACACTATAGTGGAACACGCCGCCTGACCACCACATTGTCAGGAAGACTTTCGATACAAGGAGTCGATACCTTAATTGAACCATCGACTCTGATACCACTATTGGATTATCACGAGGAGCATCCACATTGGGTCAAGAGCAACACGCAAGTGAGAGAGACACCATATATTCACCTAAAATCTTAAGGTGATAGATGTATGAGTCATCTCATTTTTAAAGTACTCAACCTCCACTTTTCTATGCAATGTGAGACTTCCAATTCACACTTGTACACAACATATACCTCAATTTTTTTGTTATGTGAGATAAAATATTGATATAAAATGCATTTTTTGTAGTAGTGTGTAATAGACAATCTATCTCATTTGACACAAGGGGGTCTGAAGCTGATTCAAAATGATATTGCAAATATTTGTATCTGCTTTGGCAAAAGACTTGTGAGGGTTTGGGACTGACTTTTTGTTTGAGATTGGGGCTCGATTTATAAACCTTTTTGAGAAAAGGAGCTCATCCATGGTAATCTACGGTTTGGGGGAGAAAGCTTAGGTCAAGAAGTCTCCATAATTTTAACTTTGTTGATAGGTTTGAAGAAAAGAACCATCAAAATAAATAAATTTTGTTATTTATTGAGATTTTAAATAAATTACATATTATTATATGTAGATTGATTTATTTTTATAAATATAATTTTAAGCAAGATGTTTAGAGATTTATTAAGACATTTTGACCAATTATTCAATGAAGTGCTTTCTGAAATGATGTGTTTTCTGAAAAGATTTAGTTTGATTAAAGATTTATTTGAGAAAATTTTATTTCGGATAAATTTTCGTTCAAGATCATGCTGATTTATTTTGAAAATATTTAATTATTAGAATTATTTTAAAAAGATTTAATTCGATTTGTTTTCATTAAGATAATTTTTTATTGGATTTGCTTTTATTAAAAGACTTAGTTGCTAAATATTAGATTTAGTCTTGAATTTGTTTGTACCCTAACAAAATTTTTTTTGGATAGTCATCCTTATATAAATGGATAGTTTACCTTGTAGTAGACACACATTAAAAGAGTATTCACACATCATGAGAGTTTAATTATTTGTAGTTTATAGTGTGTCTTGCTTGTGTTAAACTCTATTCTTTATTATTCTTTTCTATTTAGAGAAAGATAGAGTTTTTGGTCAGTAATCGTGAAATTTGTCACATTGTAAATATTATTTCTGACAAATATTTGGGATGGTATTTGAGTGAAGGTGAAAAAATTTTAGTTTTAAGGGAGTCTGAGTTGAAATTCACATATAATATTCAAAAAAGAACATTGAACTAAGAGAGTTCAAATAAAACCATCGTAGACTCTACTGACCATAAATTTTGGGAGGACAATTTTTTTTCATTTATAAACCTAAAAATAAAAAATACTATAATAAAAATCCAATATAAAAAAAATACTATAATAAAACCCAAATACATAAAAAATGAAATTCACCAAAAATCAAAATGATTATAATTAAATTCATCTTTGATTAATATATAACTATATTTTGTGTTATTTTTAATTATTATAATTATATATTTTTTTATTTGTCTCATTTTTAAAATTAAAATGGGCCCTCTAGGTTTATTGGGCCAATCCTGCTTATAATCGATAAATTTTCTTTCTATTGGGTTATAGTTTTTCAGACATAGGTAACAATTGCCTGGAATTGGTTTATCAATTTTTTACGACTTTTATTTATTATATGTTTAATTTTTATCAATTAATTTAGATAATCTTGTGCCGCACATTAATTCAAAATTGTGTGTGAAATCATCTTACTAATCAAACAAAACTTTATTTTATATATATATATATATATATATATATATATATATATATATATATATATATATATATATATATATATATATATATATATATATATATATATATATATATATATATATATATATATATATATATATATATATATATATATATATTTTTAAATCATATATTTTAAATTTGTTAGTATAAACTAAGTAGAACTTAATACTCCCTTTTTTCTATAAGTCGCTTTGAAGAATTTTTTTAATTAAAAATAAATCGATTTTCAATACGAATGAATCATGTTTTTTTATTATACCCTTAAATATTTGCTATTATCTTTTTTTATAATTATTTAAATTTATATATTTTATTAATTAATAAAGGACAATATTGTAAAATCTTTTCTAATTTGTCTTTTTCATATAATAATAATAATAATAATAATAATTTTTTATATATGTATATAATTATTAGTTTTTATATATGTAAAAAAGTTAAAAACAACTTATAAAAAAACATAAGGAGCAACAACTAATCACAAAAATGAAATAGGAAAAAAACTGGTGTGAATGACAAGAAGAAAAGGTGACGTAAAGATGAAAAAGATATACTATTTTTAAAGTTCAAACTCAATCCATTGTCTTATAGTCTTCTATTGGAAAATAAATTGAGTCTAATTAACAATCTGATTCTGGATTTGATCCCAATTAAATTGCACATAGCAAAAAGTAATACTAGTAGTTATTTAATTTACTCAAACCACTTGATTATTATTAAAATCGAATGTAATGTAATTTACAAGAAACCAAGCTTTATTAATTATCTTGCCCCATCAATAATATTTGTGTTTATGTTGGTTCTTTAATTATTTTTCAGATTCACTAGTTTCATTAGATTTTCTTCTTTGAGATGGAATCTATGATCAAGATGTGGTTTGTGATGTCTATTTGTTTCTTGTGTGCATACTATTTGCATTATTGTGTCAATGGCAAATCCCAAGTGCCTTGTGTTTTTATCTTTGGAGAATCTTTATGTGATAGAGGAAACAACAATAATCTTCCTACCTCTCCAAAATCAAATTACAAACCTTATGGAATCGACTTTCCGATCGGCCCTACTGGAAGATTTACCAACGGCCGAACTTCAATCGACATAATAAGTAACATTCTTCCAACCTTATGAATTCTTATCTCTCTTTTTTCTTATCAGTGAATTGTATGTATTGAAACATAAGTTTTTTCTATGATACCAACTCAACTTTTGGGATTTGAGAAATTCATTCCACCGTTTGCAAACACAAACGGTTCATACATACTCAAAGATGTGAACTATGCATCCAGGGGAGCTGGAATTCGTAACGAAACAAGCAAGGCTACAGTATAATAAATCGATATAAGAGCCTTATCATTTCTTTGATTATTCAACTTGATCTTGTATTATTTATGTTACATTATGTCTATATGTGTACAGGGCTTTGTTATCAGCTTGGGATTACAGTTAACAAATCATAGAGTTATAGTTTCTCAAATTGCTGGAAGACTTGGAAGTCTTGAGAAACCTCAACAATACCTGAACAAATGTATGTATTATGTGAATATAGGAAGTAATGACTACATAAACAATTACTTTCTTCCACACCTCTATCCAACGAGCCACATTTATAGTCCTCAATAGTATGCAGAAGCTCTAATTCAAGATTTTTATTTGAATTTATTGGTACATGTCTACTCAAAATATTATTAATTGAAGTTACATTATTTCTAGTAATTTATAATAAAAGTTTATAATAACTCCATTTGATTATAGGCTCTACACGGAACTGGAGCTAGAAAATATGTGTTAGTTGGGATGGGTCTTTTAGGATGCAATTAGAATCAGACGGCCACAATTCTAATTGTAATAACTTTAGTTTACAACAAAATAGTTTAGATTCTATAGTCATGCATCATGTTTTATGGATTTCAGGTTTTACTGCCTCAAATGCTCCTTGTTGTCCATTAAAGTATAGTGGAGAATGTATTCCTGAAGAAAGACCATGCTATAATAGGAGTGAATACGATTTTTGGGATGAATTCCATCCAACTGAGGCTAGGAACCTACTCACTGCAATAAGATCTTATAATTCACATGATATATGCTTTACTTATCCTATGGATATAAAACACATTTTTGAACATGAAACAAAATGGAATTGGAATCCACATATGTGATTCCATCAAATCTTAGTACTTCTACCTAGTGAAACAAGTTCAAGTTATTTGTATGAATTCACCAGTTTCTTACCTATATTTGAGACAATCTTTTCATAATGAATAACATTATTGTAAAATATAATAAAATCAACTAATTAAGTGTTGGTATTCTCTACTTTCATTCAACGACATTATTGATTTTATAAACAAGGAAGTTATGGTCATTACTTGTAGAGCAAGTAATATAGAAACTACTTCAAAAACTAATATGAAAACTAACAAATTGAAAAAGCCATGTCATGTCTGATAGTTATTAGGTACATCAAACTTCCCACCATTTCCTTGAATATCGTTTCATCAAAAGTCTTGTTATCTTCATATTTTACTATATTCAGTGCTTCTTTAGGGGTCATGTTCATGATTGTGATGGTTAGAATTCTATTCATGACATAGGAGACACATCTCACTTCATTTGGCCATAACTGTTTGGGAATATTTCTACATGATAGTATACTTCTGACCATATTCATTAATGTCCTATTTTTCCTCTAAAATACTTTATTTTGTTGTGGAGTAAATGCAGTAGTTTGTTGTCTTTTGATCCCTTACAAGCCATACAAATCATTAAAAGCACTTGATGCAAATTCTACTCATATATCTATTTTGATACAGAGAATCAAGCAACTAGAATCACTTTCAACTAATGCCTTGAATATTTTGAAGACATTAAATTCACCATATTTTTATTTCAAAAAATAGATCCATGTTTTCCAACTAAAGCCATGAGTAAATGGGATGAAATACTTATTTCCTCCATGTGACTCGGTTTTGATTGGCCCACAAATGTCAGCATGTACAAGCTCTAGTTTTACACTAGCTCTCAAAATGCTTGTTTTTGAATAGGATCCTTGTGTTGCTTCCCCACCAATAAATCAATGAATTTTTACTCTATGTTCACTATGCTTGGCAAACCCCTCACCATTTCTTTCTTCACAAGAATGTCTAAGCCTTTAATGCTTAAATAAGTATATCTGATATGCCACAACTGAGATGAATTTTTCTTAGTGGTATGAAAGAACGTTGACATAATGATTGGACCATTAATTACATACATCCTATTATGATACATATGAGTGGTTAAGATCAAACCTTTCTCTTCATGAAAGATTTGGCAGGAATCATGCTTGAACAGAATGATGAGATTCCTGAACTACATTTCTCCAATGCTAAAGAGATTATTTCTCAAGCCAGGTAGATAGTATAAATCAGTAATCACATGTGTCCTGATATTAAGGTAGCTAGATATACATTACCTTTCTCTATAATAGACATCTTGGAGATGTCTTATAATTTAACAATTTCCCTAATGTTTCCATCAAACTCAAAAAACTAAGTTTTAACTTCAACCATATTATTGTTGCAGCCAGAGTCTAGATAAGGTACTTCATCCTTAGAACGACTTCTTGACACTATCATGGAAAATCCATATCACCTCGATTGGAAGAGGGATATCGTCACGGTTGACCAACAGTGGTATGGTAGGGTGTAATTGTAAGTGTGTAGTTTACAACCATGATTTATTGTCCATTGTAGTAAACTGGAAAGCGTACTACCTATAATCATGATTATTTTAAACAATCATTTTGAAATTATTTATAGGTTATGGGTTCGATATCCTGCAACACTATTTTTGGTGTTTACTATTCCAGATAGCGCTCTACCATAACAACGGGTGTATTAAGAAACCGTTGTAAAATTATATATATATATATATATATATATATATATATATATATATATATATATATATTGTAATTTTACATAATTCCTAATTTTTAAACCTGAGTTTTACTCAATCGTATCAGACCATAAAGAACAACACACCAATTTCTGAATCGCATCATACCAAAAATTGTATTTCATCAAAGAAAAAATTGCATTAAAAACCAAAAATTGTATATTACATCAAAACCAAAATTGCACAAAATAACCTACAATTTACACATCATTACATCAAATAATAGTATCTTAATGTCTACGTGTCTTGTCTCTTGGTGTCTTGATTTTAAACACCTATAAGTTTAAATAATAATACTTGTTACTAATTAACCTTAAGAATTATAACTTCAAATAAATTATGAATAGAAAATACTTATTTGTTAATTTTGCCATATGCCTTCTTGATGATCGTTATGAATAACACACACATCATCTATATCAATTTCTTCAAATGAAGTAGGCAACTGTATTGCGTAAGAAAGAGTAGAAGGAATATCAAAATTTTCATCATTATGAGTAAGCAAATAAAAAACTTATTTTGCTTTGGCAGCCATGATGAATGATTTGGTAATATAAGTTTCCTTGTCAAGGTCAACCCGTGTGAATCCTAACTCATCGGTTTGTGCACCATTTTTATTAGGAACCCACTTGCATTTAAATAAATACACTTTGAAAATAACATAATCAATCTCCAAAATCTACTCAATGACACCATGAAACACTCTAGATGCAAATATAGGATTCTTATCTTTCAAACTAGAGAAATACATGGATTCAGCTTCAACCATAACCCGATTATTTTGCATTGTACTATGATCATCTTACACTTTTGTATAAAAGGAAATATTAGAAATGTTGTATGCAACCCAAGTTATCACACGATAACCATTTAGTTACCTCAGATGCACTATCATCATAATAAAATCCTTTATTAAACAATTTTATGAATTTATTATTATTCTATGTCAACAACCACTTCTCACTCATTCAAGGATATATTGTCTTCATAACTTTTTTGTGAGTGCCCATGTAAGATTGAACTTCATCATGATTATTCAATATATAGAAATCTGCTTCAAGGTGATAGGTGTATGAGTCATCTCATTTTTAAAGTGCTCAACTTTTACTTTTCTATGTAATGTGGGACTTCCAAATCACACTTGTACATAACATATACCTCAGTTTTTTATTATGTGGGGTAAAATCGTTATCATAAAATGCATTACTTATAGTAGTGCGTTATAGACAGTGTATCTCTTTTGACACAAGGGGCCCGAAGCTGACTCAAAGCGATATTGCAAACATTTGTATCTGCTTTGGAAAAAGACTTGTGAGAATTTAGGTTAGGGTTTGGGACTGACTTTGTGGTTAATATTGGGGCTTGATTGATACACCTTCTTGGGAAAAAGAGCTTGTCCATGGTAATCTATGGTTTAGGGAAGAAGGCTTAGGTCAACAAATCTCCATAATTTTAACTTTACTGGTAGGTTTGAAGAACAGAACCATCAAAATAAATAAAATTTATTATTTATTAAAATTTTAAACAAATTATATACTATTATATTTAGATTGACTTGTTTTTATAAATGTAATTTTAAGCAAAATGTTTAGATAGATGTGTTTTTTGAAAAGTTTTAGTTTGATTATGTTTTAAAGACTTATTTTAGAAAAATTTATTTCAAATTTATTTTGTTCAAGATTATACTGATTTGTTTTGAAAATATTTAATTATTAGAATCATTTAAAAGAAATTTAATTCAATTTATTTTGATTAAGAGATTTATTTGAAGAATTAATTTTCAAATTTTACTTGTAAAAATAGTATGAATTTGTTTGTATTCTAATAGAACTTTTTGTTGGATAGTCATCCTTATATAAATATAGCGTTTATCTTGTCGTAGACACACACATTAAAAGAGTATTAACACATCACGAGAGTTTAACTATTTGTGGTTTGTAGTGTGCCTTGTTTTTGTTAAAGATAGAATTTGTGGTCTGTAATCGTGAAATTTGTCACGTCCTGAATATTATTTCTAACAAACACTTGGAATAGTATTTGAGTGGAAGTGAGAAAATTTCAATTTAAAGGGAGTTTGAGTTGAAATTCACATATAGTATTTAGAAAAGAACATTGAATTAAGAGAGTTTAAATAAGACTATCATGTACTATTGACTACTTATAATCAGGACCGACCCTGTACAGGAGTAACATACTCTACTACACAAGACCCTAAATTTTGGGAGGCTCAATTATTTTTCATTTATAAACCTAAAAATAAAAAATACTATAATAAAAATCTAATATAAAAAATACTATAATAAAAATCGAATACATAAAAAATAAGATTGACCAAAAGTCAAAACGATTATAATTAAATTCATCTTTGATTAATATATAACTATATTTTGTGTCATTTTTAAATATTATAATTGTATTTTTTGTGTCTTATTTTTTATATTAAAATAACTCCTCTAAATTGATTTGGGCCGATCCTGTTTATAATCGATAGATTTTCTTTTCATTGGATTATAGTTTTTCAAACATAGATGAGAATTACACGGAATTAGTTTATCAATTTCTTATGACTTTTATTTATTATATATTTAATTTTTATCAATTAATTCAGATAATCTTGTGGCGTACATTAGTTCAACATTGTGTGAAATCATCTTACTAATCAAACAAAACTTTATTATATTTTTAAAAAAAAAAATCATATAGTATTTTAAATTATTAGTACAAAATAAATAGAACTTAATACTCTCTTTTTGAAGAATTTTTTTTATTAAAATACAAATGAATCATTAATATATTTTTTTCTATTATATCCTTAAATATTTGTTATTATCTCTTTTTTAAAGTATTTAAATTTATTTTATTTATTAATTAATAAAAGACAATATTGTAAAATTCTGTTAATTTTTATTTTTAAACAAACAATAATCATTTTTTTAATATATGCGAAAAGTTAAAAATAACTTATAAAAAAATATAAGGAGTAATAACTAATCATAAAAATAGAAAAGGGAAACAAATTTCGTGTGAATGACAAGAAGAGAAGATAACGTAAAGATGAAAAAGATATACTCTTTTGAAAGTTCAAACTCGATCCATCGTCCTATAGTCTTCCATTGGGAATATAAATTGAGTCTAAATATAAATCGATTTTCAATACGAATGAATTATTAATATTTTTTTTATTATATCCTTAAATATTTACTATTATCACTTTTTAAATTATTTAAATTTATCTATTTTATTAATTTATAAAGAACAATATTGTAAAATCTTTTTTAGTTTCTCTTTTTCATAAAATAATAATAATAAATATATATATATATATATATATATATATATATATATATATATATATATATATATATATATATATATATATATATATATAATGTTTTTTATATATGTAAAAAGTTCAAAACAACTTATAAAGAAACATAAGGAAGTAACAACTAATCACAAAAATAAAAAAAGGAAAAAAATTGGTGCGAATGACAAGAAGAGAAGGTGACATAAAGATGAAAAAGATATACTCTTTTCAAAGTTCAAACTCAATCCATTGTTTTTTAGTCTTTCATTGGGAATATAAATTGACTCTAATTAACAATCTGATTCTGGATTTGATCCCAATTTAATTGCACATAGAAAAAAGTAATACTAGTAGTTATTTAATTTACTCAAACCACTTGATTATTATTAAAATTCAATGTAATGTAATTTACAAGAAATCAAGCTTTATTAATTATCTTGCCCCATCAATAATATTTTTGTTTATGTTGGTTCTTTAATTATTTCACAGATTCACTAGTTTCATTATATTTTCTTCTTATATGATCAAGATGTGGTTTGTGATGCCTATTTTTTTCTTGTGCGCATGCTATTTGCATTATTGTGTCAATGGCAAATCCCAAGTGCCTTGTGTTTTTATCTTCGAAGACTCTTTATCTGATACTGTAAACAACAATAATCTTCCTACCTCTCAAAAATCAAATTACAAATCTTATGGAATTGATTTTCCGATCGGCCCTACTGGAAGATTCACCAACGGTCGAACTTCAATCAACATAATAAGTAACATTCTTCCAACCTTATGAATTCTTATCTCTTTTTTTTCTTATCAGTGAATTGTATGTATTGAAACATACGTTTTTTTATGATACCAACTCAACTTTTGGGATTTGAGAAATTCATTCCAGACACACTCAAAGGTGTGAACTATGCACCTGAAGGAGCTGGAATTCGTAACGAAACAAGCAAGGCGGTATAATAAATCAATCTAAGACCCTTATGATTTCTTTGATTATTCAACTTGATCTTGTATGATTTATATTACAATATGTCTATATCTGTATAAGGCTTTGTTATCAGCTTGGGATTACAATTAACAAATCATAGAGTTATAGTTTCTCAAATTGCTGGCAGACTTGGAAGTCTTGAGAAAGCTCAAAAATACCTGAACAAATGTTTGTATCATGTGAATATAGGAAGTAATGATTACATAAACAATTACTTTCTTCCACACCTCTACCTAACGAGCCACATTTATAGTCCTCAGCAGTATGCAAAAGCTCTAGTTCAAGATTTATCTTTGAATTTATTGGTACATGTCTACTCAAAATATTATTAATTGAAGTTACATAATTTATAATGACAGTTTACAATAACTCCATTTGATTACATGCTCTACATGGCATTGGAGCTATAAAATTTGTGTTAGTTGGGATGGGCCTTCTAGGATGCACTCCAAAAGCCATCTTCAGTCATGGAACTAATGGGACTTGTGTGGAGGAGGAGAATGTCCATGAATTTATTTTCAATGCAAAGCTTAAATCTCTAGTGACTCATTTTTTGAATTTCTTGGATGATTCCAAATTTATCTTCATAAATAGTACATTAGAATCAGACGGCCACAATTCTAATGGTAATAACATTAGTTTACAATAAAATAGTTTTGATTCTATAGTCATGCATCATGTTTCATGGATTTCAAGTTTTGCTGTCTCAAATGCTCCTTGTTATCCATCGAAGTATAGTGGATAGTGTATTCCTGAAGAAAGACCATGCTATAATAGGAGTGAATATGTGTTTTGGGATGAATTCTATCCAATTGAGGCTAGGAACCTACTCACTGCAAAAAGATCTTATAATTCATATGATTCAGGCTTTACTTATCCTATGGATCTCAAACACCTTGTTGAACATGAAACAAAATGGAATTAGAATCCACAAATGTGATTCCATCAAATCTTAGTACTTCTACCTAAGTAAACAAGTTCAAGTTATTTGTATGAATTCATCATTTTCTTACCTATATTTGAAACAATCTTTTCATCTCGAATAACATTATTATAACATATAATAAAATCAACTAATTAAGTATTGAATACAATGGTATTCTCTACTTTAATTCAATGAAATTATTCCTTTTATAAACAAGTTAGTTATGGTCATTACTTTTAGAGCAAGTAATATAGAAACTACTTCAAAAACTAATATGAAAACTAATAAATTGAGAAACCATTTCATGTCTGATAGTTATTAGGTACATCAAACTTCCCACCATTTGCTTGAAGATGGTTTCATTAAAAGTCTTGTTATCTTCATATTTACTACATTCAGTGCTTCTTTAAGGGTCGTGTTCATGATTGTGATGGTTGGACTTATATTCATGACATAGGAGACACATCTCACTTCATTTGGCCATACTTGTTTGGGAACATTTCTGTATGATAGTATACTTCTGACCCTATTCATGAATGTGTTCTTTTTCCTCTAAAATACTTCATTATGTTATGGAGTAAATGCAGTAGTTTGATGTCTTTTGATCCCTTGCAAGCCATACAAATCATTAAAAGGACTTGATGTAAATTCTTATCCTATATCTATTTTGAGACAAAGAATCAACCAACTAGAATCTCTTTCAACTAATGCCTTGAATATTTCGAAGACATTAAATTCACCATATTTTTCTTTCAAAAAATAGATCCATGTTTTCCAACTAAATCCATGAGTAAATGGGATGAAATACCTATTTCCTCCATGTGACTCAGTTTTGATTGACCCATAAATGTCATCATGTACAAGCTCTAGTTCTACACTAGCTCTCAAATTGCTTGTTTTTGAATAGGATCTCTGTGTTGCTTCCCCACCAAGAAATAAATGAATTTTTATTCTATGTTCACTTTGTTTGGAAAACCCCTCACCATTTATTTCTTTACAAGAATGTCTAAACCTTTAATGCTTAGATAATTATATCTGATATGCCACAACTGAGATGAGATTTTCTTAGTGGTATGAAAGAACATTAGTATAATAATTGGACCATTAATTACATACATCCTATTATGATACATTTGAGTGGTTAAGATCAAACCTTTCTCTTCAAGAAAGATTTGGCAGGAATCATGCTTGACCAGAATGATGAGATTCCTCAACTACATTTCTCCAATGCTAAATTGATTATTTCTCAAGCTAGGTAGATAATATAAATCAGTAATCACATGTGTCCTGATACTAAGGTAGCTAGATATACATTACCTTTCTCCATAATAGACATCTTGGAGATGTCTTATAATTTAACAATTTCCCTAATGTTTCCATCAAACTCAAAAAACTAAGCTTTAACTTCAACCATATTATTTTTGCAGCCAGAGTCTAGATAAGGTACTTCATCCTTAGAACGATTTCTTGACACTATCATGGAAAATCCATTTCACCTCGATTGGAAGAGGGATGTCGTCACGGTTGACCAACAATGGTGAGGTAGGGTGTAATTGTAAGTGTGTAGTTTACAACCATAATTTATTGTCCATTGTAGTAAACTGGAAAACGCACAACCTATAACCACAGTTGTTTTAAACAATCATTGTGAAAGTATTTATAGGTTATGGGTTCGATATCCTACAACAATATTTTTGGTGTTGATTATTCCGGATAGCACTCTACCTATAACAACGGGTGTATTAAGCAACCGTTGTAAAGTTATTTATTTTTTTGATATATATTTTGTAATTTTACATAATTCCTAATTTTTAAACCTGAATTTTACTTAATCGTATCAGACCATGAATAACAACACACCAAGTTCTGAATCGCATCATACCAAAAATTGTATTTCATCAAAGAAAAAATTGCATTAAGAACCAAAAATTGTATATTACATCAAAACCAAAATTGCACAAAATAACCTACAACTTACACATCATTACATCAAATAATAGTATCTTAATGTCTACGTGTCTTGTCTCTTGGTGTCTTGACTTTAAACACATATAAGTTCAAATAATAATACTTGTTAGTAATTAACCTTATGAATTATAACTTCAAATAAGTTATGAATAGAAAATACTTACTTGTTAATTTTTCCATATGCCTTCTTGATGATCGTTATGAATAGCATACACATCATTTATATCAATTTCTTCAAATGAAGTAGGCAATTGTATTGCGTAAGAAGGAGTAGAAGGAATATCAAAATTTTCATCATTATGAGGAATGTATTTTCCTTGGGGAACAATTGACTATCTCTTAGATAAGTCTGAAGGATCTATCAAATAAAAAACTTATTTTGCTTTAGCAGCCATGATGAATGGTTCGGTCATATAAGTTTCCTTGTGAAGGTCAACCCGTGTGAATCCTAACTCATCAGTGTGTCCACTATTTTTATTGGGAACCCACTTGTATTTAAATAATACACTTTGAAAATAACATAATCAATCTCCAAAATCTACTCAATGACACCATGAAATACTCTAGATGCCAATATAGGATTCTTATCTTTCAAACTAGAGAAATACATGGATTCAGCTTCAACCATAACCCGATTATTTTGTATTGTACTATGATCATCTTACACTTCTGTATAAAAGGAAATATTAGAAATGTTGTATGCAACCCAATTTATCACACGATAACTATTTAGTTACCTCAGATGCATTATCATCATAATAAAATCTTTTATTAAACAATTTTATGAATTTATTGTTATTCTATGTCAACAACCACTTCTCAATCATTCAAGGATATATTGTCTTCATAACTTTTTTGTGAGTGCCCATGTAAGATTGAACTTCATCATGATTATTCAATATATAGAAATCTGCTTCAAGGTGATAGGTGTATGAGTCATCTCATTTTTAAAGTGCTCAACTTTTACTTTTCTATGCAATGTGAGACTTCCAACTCACACTTGTACACAACATATACCTCAGTTTTTTATTATGAGGGGTAAAATCATTATCATAAAATGCATTACTTATAGTAGTGCGTAATAGACGGTGTATCTCTTTGTACACAAGGGGTTTGAAGCTGACTCAAAGCAATATTGTAAACATTTGTAACTGCTTTGAAAAACGACTTGTGAGAGTTTAGGTTAGGGTTTGGGACTGACTTTGTGTTTGAGATTGGGGCTTGATTGATACACCTTCTTGGGAAAAAGAGCTCGTCCATGGTAATCTATGGTTTAGGGAAGAAGGCTTAGGTCAAAAAATCTCCATAATTTTAACTTTGTTGGTAGGTTTGAAGAAAAGAACCATCAAAATAAATAAAATTTATTATTTATTAAAATTTTAAATAAATTATATATTATTATATTTAGATTAACTTGTTTTTATAAATATAAGTTTAAGCAAAATGTTTAGAGAGATGTGTTTTTTGAAAAGATTTATTTTGATTATGTTTTAAAGACTTATTTTAGAAAAATTTATTTCAAATTTATTTTGTTCAAGATTATACTAATTTGTTTTGAAAATATTTAATTATTAGAATCATTTAAAAAAGATTTAATTCAATTTGTTTTGATTAAGAGATTTATTTGAAGATATAATTTTCAAAATTTACTTGTAAAAATATTATTGAATTTGCTTTCATTAAAAGATTTAGTTTGCTAAAGATTGGATTTAGTATGAATTTGTTTGTACTCTAAAAGAACTTTTTGTAGGATAGTCATCCTTATATAAATATAAATATAGCGTTTATCCTGTCAAAGACACGCATTAAAAGAGTATTAACACATCATAAGAGTTTAACTAATTGTGGTTTGTAGTGTGCCTTGTTTTTGTTAAAGATAGAATTTGTGTTCTGTAATCGTGAAATTTGTCATATCCTAAATATTATTTCTAACAAACATTTGGAATATTATTTGAGTGGAATTGAGAAAATTTCAATTTTAAGGAAGTTTGAGTTGAAATTCACATATAGTATTTGAAAAGGAACATTGAATTAAGAGAGTTTAAATAAGACCATCGTGCAACATTGACTACTTCTAATCAGGACCGACCCTGTACATGAGTAACATACTCCACTGCACAGGACTCTAAATTTTGGGAGGCCCGGTTTTTTTTTCATTTATAAACCTAAAAATAAAAAATACTATAATAAAACTCGAATACATAAAAAATAAGATTGACCAAAAGTCAAAATGATTATAATTAAATTCATCTTTGATTAATAAATAACTATATTTTGTGTCATTTTTAATTATTATAATTGTATTTTTTTATTTAGTCTTATTTTTTAAATTAAAATAAGTCCTCTAAATTGATTGGGTCGGCCCAGTTTATAATCGATAGATTTCATTTTCTTTGGATTATAGTTTTTCTAACATAGATGAGAATTGCCCGGAATTGGTTTATCAATTTCTTATGACTTTTATTTATTATATATTTAATTTTTATCAATTAATTCAGACAATCTTGTGTCGTACATTAGTTCAACATTGTGTGAAATCATCTTAATAATCAAACAAAACCTTATTATATATTTAAAAAAATCATATAGTATTTTAAATTATTAGTACAAAATAAATAGAACTTAATACTCTCTTTTTCAAGAATTTTTTTTATTAAAATATAAATGCATTTGCAATACGAATGAATCATTAATATAATTTTTTTCCTATTATATTCTTAAATATTAATTAATATCTCTTTAAATTATTTAAATTTATTTTTTTATAATTAATAAAAGACAATATTGTAAAATTCTTTTTAATTTTTATTTTTCATACAACAATAATTATTTTTTTAATATATGCAAAAAGTTAAAAACAACTTATAAAAAAACATAAGGAGTAATAACTAATCATAAAAATAGAAAAGGGAAACAAAGCTTGTGTGAATGACAAGAAGAGAAGGTGACGTAAAGATGAAAAAGATATACTCTTTTCAAAGTTCAAACTCGATCCATCGTCCTGTAGTCTTCCATTGGGAATATAAATTGAGTCTCAATATAAATCGATTTTCAATACTAATGAATTATTAATGTTTTTTTATTATATCCACAAATATTTACTATTATCTCTTTTTATATTATTTAAATTTATCAATTTTATTAGTTTATAAAGAACAATATTGTAAAATCTTTTTTAATTTCTGTTTTTCATACAATAATATTTTTTTACATATATATATATATATATATATATATATATATATATAATAGTTATTATTTTTTATATATGTAAAAAGTTAAAAATACAAAGAAACATAAGGAGTAACAACTAATTACAAAAAGAAAATAAAAAAGAAAAAAAACTGGTGTGAATGACAAGAAGAGAAGGTGACAAAAAGATGAAAAAGATATACCCTTTTCAAAGTTTAAACTCAATCCATTGTTTTTTAATCTTTCATTGGGAATATAAATTGAGTCTAATTAACAATCTGATTCTCGATTTGATCCTAATTAAATTGCACATAGAAAAAAGTAATACTAATAGTTATTTAATTTACTCAAACCACTTGATTATTATTAAAATTGAATGAAATGTAATTTACAAGAAACAAAACTTTATTAATTATCTTGCCTCATCAATAATATTTAAGTTTATGTTGGTTCTTTAATTATTTTTCAGATTCATTAGTTTCATTATATTTTCTTCTTTGAGATGGAATCTATGATCAAAATGTGGTTTGTGATGCCTATTTTTTTCTTGTGTGCATGCTATTTGCATTATTGTGTCAATGGCAAATCCCAAGTGCCTTGTGTTTTTATCTTTGGAGACTCTTTGTCTGATAGTGGAAACAACAATAATCTTCCTACCTCTCAAAAATCAAATTACAAACCGTATGGAATTGATTTTCCGATCGGCCCTACTGGAAGATTCACCAACGGTCGAACTTCAATCGACATAATAAGTAACATTTTTCCAACCTTATGAATTCTTATCTCTCTTTTTTCTTATCAGTGAATTGTGTGTATTTAAACATAAGTTTTTTTTATACCAGCTCAACTTTTGGGATTTGAGAAATTCATTCCACCGTTTGCAAACACAAACGGTTCAGACATACTCAAAGGTGTGAACTATGCATCCGGGGGAGCTGGAATTCGTAATGAAACAAGCAAGGCTACGGTATAATAAATCAATCAAAGAGCCTTATGATTGCTTTGATTATTCAACTTGATCTTGTATGATTTATGTTACATTATATTTATATGTGTATAGGGCTTTGTTATCAGCTTGGGATTACAATTAACAAATCATAGAGTTATGGTTTCTCAAATTGCTGGCAAACTTGGAAGTCTTAAGAAAGCTCAACAATACCTGAACAAATGTTTGTATTATGTGAATATAGGAAGTAATGACTACATAAACAATTACTTTCTTCCATACCTCTATCCAACGAGCCACATTTATAGTCCTCAACAGTATGCAGAAGCTCTAATTCAAGATTTATCTTTGAATTTATTGGTACATGACTACTCAAAATATTATTAATTGAAGTTACATAATTTATAATGACAATTTATAATAACTCCATTTGATTACAGGCTCTACATGGCATTGGAGCTAGAAAATTTGTGTTAGTTGGGATGGGCCTTCTAGGATGCACTCCAAAAGCCATCTTCAGTCATGGAACTAATGGGACTTGTGTGGAGGAGGAGAATGTCCATGCATTCATTTTCAATGCAAAGCTTAAATCTCTAGTGACTCATTTTTTGAAGTTCTTGGATGATTCCAAATTTATCTTCATAAACAGTACATTAGAATCAGACGGCCACAATTCTAATGGTAATAACTTTAGTTTACAATAAAATAGTTTAGATTCTATAGTCACGCATCATGTTTCATGGATTTCAGGTTTTGCTGTCTCAAATGCTCCTTGTTGTCCATCAAAGTATAGCGGAGAGTGTATTCCTGAAGAAAGACCATGCTATAATAGGAGTGAATATGTGTTTTGGGATGAATTCCATCCAACTGAGGCTAGGAACATACTCACTGCAATAAGATCTTATAATTCACATGATTCAGGCTTTACTTATCCTATGGATATCAAACACCTTGTTGAACATGAAACATAATGGAATTAGAATCCACAAATGTGATTCCATCAAATCTTAGTACTTCTACCTAGTTAAACAAGTTCAAGTTATTTGTATGAATTCATCATTTTCTTACCTATATTTGAAACAATCTTTTCATATCGAATAACATTATTGTAAAATATAATAAAATCAAATCATTAAGTGTTGATTACAATGGTATTCTCTACTTTCATTTAACGACATTATTGCTTTTATAAATAAGGTAGTTATGGTCATTACTGGAAGTAATATAGAAACTACTTCAAAAACTAATATCAAAACTAACAAATTGAAAAAGCCATGTCATGTCTGATAGTTATTGGGTACATCAAACTTCCCACCATTTGCTTGAAGATGGTTTCATCAAAAGTCTTGTTATTCTTATATTTTACTACATTTAATTCTTCTTTAAGGGTCATGTTCATGATTCTGATGGTTGGACTTCTATTGATGACATAGGAGACACATTTTTGCATGATAGTATACTTCTGACCATATTCATGAAAGTCCTATTTTTTCTCTTAAATACTTCATTTTGTTGTGGAATAAATGCAGTAGTTTGCGGTCTTTTGATCCCATGCAAGCCATACAAATCATTAAAAGCATTTGATATAAATTCTACTCCTATATCTATTTTGAGACAGATAATCAAGCAACTAGAATCTCTTTCAACTAATGCCTTGAATATTTCGAAGATATTAAATTCACCATATTTTTCTTTCAAAAAATAGATCCATGTTTTCCAACTATATCCATGAGTAAATATGATGAAATACCTATTTCCTCCATGTGACTCAGTTTTGATTGGCCCATAAATGTCATCATGTACAAGCTCTAGTTCTACACTAGCTCTCAAAATGCTTGTTTTTGAATAGGATCTCTGTGTTGCTTCCCCACCAAGAAATAAATGAATTTTTATTCTATGTTCACTATGTTTGGAAAACCCCTCACCATTTATTTCCTTACAAGAATGTCTAAACCTTTAATGCTTAGATAATTATATCTGATATGCCACAACTGAGATGAGATTTTCTTAGTGGTATGAAAGAACATTGGTATAATAATTGGACCATTAATTACATACATCCTATTATGATACATTTGAGTGGTTAAGATCAAACCTTTCTCTTCAAGAAAGATTTGGCAGGAATCATGCTTGACCAGAATAAGGAGATTCCTCAACTACATTTCTCCAATGCTAAATTGATTATTTCTCAAGCCAGGTAGATAGTATAAATCAGTAATCACATGTGTCCTGATGCTAAGGTATCTAGATATACATTACCTTTCTCCATAATAGACATCTTGGAGATGTCTTATAATTTGGCAATTTCCCTAATGTTTCCATCAAACTCAAAAAACTAAGCTTTAACTCCAACCATATTATTGTTGCGCTCTATCTATAACCAAGGTTGTTTTAAACAGCCGTTGTGAAATTATTTATAGGTTCTGGGTTCGATATCCTGCAACGCTATTTTTAGTGTTATTATTCCAGATAACGCTCTACCTATAATAACAGGTGTATTAAACAACAGTTGTAAATTTTTTTATATATATTTGGTAATTTTACATAATTCCTAATTTTTAAACCTGAATTTTACTTAATCGCATCAAACCATAAACAACAAGGCACCAATTTGTGAATCGCATCATACAAAAAATTGTAATTCATCAAAGAAATTTTTTGCATTAAGAACCAAAAATTGTATATTACATCAAAACCAAAATTGCATAAAACAACCTACAATTTACACATCATTACATCAAATAATAGTATCTTAATGTCTATGTGTCTTATCTCTTGGTGTCTTGACTTTAAACACCTATAAGTTTAAATAATAATACTTGTTAGTAATTAACCTTAATAATTATAACTTCAAATAAACTACGAATAAAAAATAATTACTTGTTAATTTTTTCATATGCCTTCTTGATGATCGTTATGAATAGCTTACACATCATCTATATCAATTTCTTCAAATGAAGTAGGAAATTGTAATGCGTAAGAAGGAGTAGAAGGAATATCAAAATTTTCATCACTATGAGAAATGTATTTTCCTTGGAGAAGACTTGATTATCTCCTAGATAAGTCTGAAGGATCTATCAAATAAAAAACTTATTTTGCATTAGTAGCCATGATGAATGGTTCGGTCATATAAGTTTTCTTGTCAAGGTTAACCTGTGTGAATCCTAATTCATTAGTGTGTGCACCTTTTTTATTGGGAGCCCACTTGCATTTAAATAAATACACTTTGAAAATAACATAATCAATCTCCAAAATCTACTCAATGACACCATGAAACACTCTAGATGCCAATATAGGATGCTTATCTTTCAAATTAGAGAAATACATGGATTCGGCCCCAACCATAACCCCATTATTTTTTATTGTACTATGATCTTCTTACACTTTTGTATAAAAGGAAATATTAGAAATGTTGCATGCAACCCAAGTTATCACACGATAACCATTTAGTTACCTCAGATGCACTATCATTATTATAAAATCTTTTATTAAACAATCTTATGAATTTATTGTTATTCTATGTCAACAACCACTTCTCACTCATTCAAGGATATATTGTCTTCATCACTTTTTTGTGAGTGTCTATGTAAGGCTGAACTTCATCATGATTATTCAATATATAGAAATTTGCTTCAAGGTGATAGATGTATGAGTCATCTCATTTTAAAAGTGCCTTAACTTTTACTTTTCTATGCAATGTGATACTTCCAACTCACACTTGTTCACAACATATATCTCAGTTTTTTTATTATGTGTGGTAAAATCGTTATCATAAAATGCATTACTTATAGTAGTACAAATGAATATAAATTGAGTCTTAATATAAAACGATTTTCAATACGAATGAATTATTAATGTTTTTTTATTATATCCTTAAATATTTACTACTATCTCATTTTTAAATTATTTAAATTTATCTATTTGATTAATTAATAAAGAACAATATTGTAAAATCTTTTTTAATTTCTCTTTTTCATACAATAATAATAATAATTTTTTACACACACACACACACACACATATATATATATATATATATATATATATATATATATATATATATATATATATATATATAATTATTTTTTATATATGTAAAAAGTTAAAAACAACTTATAAAAGAAACATAAGGAGTAACAACTAATCACAAAAATGAAAGAGGAAAAAAATTGGTGTGAATTACAAGAAAAGAAGGTGACGTAAAGATGAAAAAGATATACTCTTTTCAAAGTTCAAACTCAATCCATTGTCTTATAGTCTTCAATTGGGAATATAAACGGAGTCTAATTAACGATCTGATTATGGATTTGATCCCAATTAAATTGCACATAGCAAAAAGTAATACTAGTAGTTACTTAATTTACTCAAACGACTTGATTATTATTAAAATTAAATGTAATGTAATTTACAAGAAATAAAGTTTATTAATTATCTTGCCCCATCAATAATATTTGTGTTTATGTTGGTTCTTTAATTATTTTCATATTCACTAGTTTCATTACTTCTTCTTTGAGATGGAATCTATTATCAAGATGTGGTTTGTGATGCCTATTTTTTTTTCTTATGTGCATGCTATTTGCATTATTGTGTCAATGACAAATCCCAAGTGCCTTGTGTTTTTATCTTTGGAGACTCTTTATCTGATGGTGAAAACAACAATAATCTTCCTACCTCTTTAAAATCAAATTACAAACCTTATGGAATCGATTTTTCGATCGGCTCTTGATCAGTGCATTTTAGTACACCTTCTTCTACTATTGTACTTAGGAAAATCTGTAATTTTTTATATTATTTTTATTATTTTAGTGTGTTTTAATATTTAAGTTTATTTTTGACTTTATTTTATTTTTGTACAATATTTTTTCAGTATAAATAGTTATTTGACATCTTGTCACTATTCAGATCATAACTTGGGCTATAGGAGTCGGATTGACGCGTTCTAATATGCGTTGGAAAGCTAAGAGAAAGAACTATAAGTTTCATGTTAAAGTCAAAAGTAGATTAGGAATGAAGAAGGGTAGAATAATTCGTTAAAGTTCCAGACTTAATTAAAATAGTTTGTTTGTCCTGTTTTTGTAATTTTCGGGTCGGATCCCATAAGGGCCCGAATCTCCCTTTTATTATATTAGGTCTTTCACTACTACATGAATCCAATTCTGAATTTTGATGATACAATTTAATTTAATTTCCCAAAGAGTTGATTTGTTGTATTCGAATTCCAGTTTGAGGTTTTTATTAATTTCAATTTAATTTCAATTTCTTTTCAATTCTTCCTATAAACTCGTTTGCTTAATTCGATTACTTTCGTTTGCTTAATTCGATTGTTTCTTATAGGATAGAGTTGATTAAATTTGATTGTTTCTATGATCCTTAACTATTATCACGTTAGCGTAGCTTTTTCGTTATCGTGTTTGATTAAATCGCGTTTGCTTAATTCACATCTGCTTAAATTCGTTTGCTTAATTAGGAAATTATGAACATACATCATATAATACCAATTTGCGCTTGTCAGTCGGTATTTTAATCGAATGGGAATGAATCTGCTAGAGAATTGAAATTATAAGAATCGATGATAAATCGGAAATTGATACAATAGATTAACTTATTTATCAATTTTGCTTTTACCTTTAATTATCTTCGATTTAAGTTTTGAACCTTTAAAACCCCCCTTTTTCCATTCATTTGGTTATAACATTCAAGAGTCATTGTGATACGATACTCGAGGTGTCGCTTCCCATTTACTATATTTTATTACTCATTTTTTACCAGTGTGCGACAACGGATCAAATTGGCGTCGTTGTCGGGGACTCTTGTAGATTTTAACCATTATTATAGTCATAGGTGCTCTGTTTTAGCATTTTTTTTGTCCTAACTTTATTGCATTTTGATCTTTTTGCGATTTAGGAAAAAAAATGTTTTTAAGAAAATCGTCTCAGATTAATTCGATTCTTGGTCGATTAACTAGGGAAAAATCAAGGATCAAAAGCCACTATTTAGGAACTAAATAAAGGATGCCGCCCTAAAAATCGAAATTCCCTATTTTTCTATTTTTTATGATTTATTTTCTGTTTTTATAGTTTTAGAAAATTCCGCAAAACTTCTCAAAATTCTTAAATGACGTTATTAGATTAATTTTTGTGTTTTTGTATTTTATTTTAATTGTTTTTTTTTTGTATTTCAATTGTTTTTACTTAATAGGGACATTGTCGGTATTTTCCTATTTGTTGCTGCATTGCTGAATTAGTTGTGTTTTCTCATTGTTTGTTAATTTTTTTTTCTTTTCTATTGAGTTTAACATGGCTGACCTAAGAATTCTGAGAGAACTTGTTGCCCCTGATGTTGATTATAATGCTTTGTGTATTTAATATCATGTTGCTGCCAAATCCTTGATTGGGAACATGTCACTTAACTCCCAATAGTTCACAACAAGGGATAATTTTGTGGTCCAAGCAAAATGTGTGAATGAGATTCATGTTTCTTCTTCCAACAAGGCTCTAGAAGCCAGAATTGATGAACTTACCTCTTTAGTGAAACAATTGATGTTACCCCTTCCACCACCACCACCATCATATAACCCTACACAAGTAACCACATCTTCACCTTCTGAACCTTCACTAGAGGAACTTGTTAAGCAAATGCTTGTAAACAGTCTCCAATTTCAGCAGTGAACAGATTATAGTATTCAGACTTTGCAAACACAAGTTGGACAACTTGCCACTTCAATGAATGTCATGCAACAAGCTCAAGGATCAAACCAACTACATCCCCAAACAGTAGTGAATCCAAAAGGCTCTAATATGAGTGCAATTTCCTTTAGATCCGAAAAAGTTACAGAACAAGCCCTAGAAAAAAATAAAATAGTTGTTAGTGTAACATCTGAAAATAAACCTGAACCTTCTATTGTTGTTGAGGTTGAAAAAAAGTATGTATCACCAATCCCTTTCCCACAAGGAGTACTGAAAAATAAGAAGATTGACGAGGAAGAGCATTCTATTTTTCAAATAGAGTTGCTTTCTGAAGTTGTTGATGAAGCTTATTCTGATTTGTTTTCAGCTGATTTTCCAACTTTATCTGGTTTTGATGATATTTACTCATGTGATGATTGTACTAACACTAACCTTTGTGTTGTTTGTGCTGAGATTGATGCTGCCTTGTAAGGTGACAGTGTAAATGAAGTTGTTTATGTAGCTGAAGCTCTTGACATTCCAGCTGCCCCAAACATACCATCCATTGAACAACCACATTCTATTGAGCCTAAACCACTTTCCGAGGATTCATATTATTCATCAAAGCTTCAACTTAAGCAGAAACATAAGAAGGGAATTGGATGGACATTGGCTGACACTCGTGATATTAGCCATTCCATATGTATGCATAGGATCTCACTTAAAGATGAAATAAAAGTAGTGAGGCAACCCAATAATCCTTTGATTCTTGATATTGTGAAAAAGGATATCACTTTCACGTGCTCTTTCAACACTTTTACTTATCGAAGATTCTTCTTTGATCATGGAATACAAGGCAAATGCACTAAGAAAAATTTCAAGGTCAATGGACACTTCCCAAATCTACTCCATGAGAACCCGACTTTGGAAGAAGAGACTGTAAAAGAGCTCTCTTTGGGAAAGGCTACTTATGCAATCATTTATCCGCCTTGACTCCTCGGGTGTGTTCTTTCCTTTCTCTCACTCTTATTTTATATTTATGATCTTTCATTGAGGATAATGTATGTTTTAAGTATAGAGGAGGGAACTAATTATTTGTTTTATTTTCTTTGTTTTGTTTTCAGTTTTTCTCTGTTTTGGTTTTTGTTTGCTTTCTTAAAAAAAATTGCATGTTTTTTCCTTTGGTTTTTAAGTTACAATTATGAGTATTTTTATTAGTTCTCTTGACTAAAGTCTTGTGATGTGATGTGAAAAATTTGTCGTGCATTTCTAGTATGATAGGTATGACTAAACTCTAAATTGTACATCATTTGTGATAGATCAATTAACCTTGTGAGATTTTGAGCCTTATATGGATAACATACAAAAATCCATCTCTTTCTTTCTTGTGTGATTCACTCATATATGTTAGTCTCTAGAACTTGAATTAACTCTTGTTGATGTTGTTGTTTACTTGTGCACACTGATGTGATAAAAGCATTTTTTTTTGTTTTTTTAGCCAGTTAGCCAAAAAGTCAACCCTGAAACAATATCATCAATTGTTTGAAACCCCATTGAGCCTATTATCCCTTTTTTGTTTAAAACTCATTACAAACCGAGAAGTGAAAAACAATGTTATCACCATATTCAAAGAGTTGAAAGAGTCTTGTTTGGAGTTGTGTGGGGTTATCACCATTAAGGAAATCAGTTTTGACATCCATCTTCCATATTTCATAATCATGATATGCAACGATAGCAAGTAAAATCCGAACAGATTTAAGCATTGTAACTGGTGAAAAGGTTTCATCATAGTCAACCCCATGAATTTGTTTATATCCTTTTGCAATCAGTCTTGCCTTATAGGTATGTACCTTACCATCCATGGCAGCCTTCTTTTTAAAGACCCACTTACATCCTATAGGGTTAACTCCTACAGGAGGCTATACCAAGGTCCAAACTTGTTTTGTGTACATGGAATCCATTTCAGATTTCATGGCTTCTAGCCACTTCTCAGACTCGGGACCAGTTATGGCCTTTTGGTAGGTCACAGGCTCATCTTGATCCATGAGTAATACATCACCTTGATCAGTTATGAGATATTTATATCTCTCAAGTAGGTGACGTATCCTGCTTGACCTACGTTGGTCTTGTTTTACTTGAGCAGGTTAGTCTTCCATAACTACTTGTGTTTCCTGCTCTAATTCCTCCATAGGTGTATTAATGCTTTGTGATTCTTGAATTTCTTCAAGCTCTACTTTCCTCCCGTTGATTCCTTTGGAAATAAAATCCTTTTCTAGGAAAACTCCAGTTCGAGCGACAAACACTTTGCCCTCAGAAGGATTGTAGAAGTAATACCCTCTTGTTTCTTTAGGATACCCCACAAATAAGCATTTGTCAAATTTGGGCTCAAGCTTAGTTGAAATTTATCGTTTCACATAAACTTTGCAACCCCAAATCTTCATGTAAGACATATGTGATTTCTTACCACTCCATATCTCATATGGTGTCTTCTCAACCTTTTTGGACGGAATATGGTTAAGTGTGTAAGCTGCTGTCAATATTGCATGTCCCCAAAAGGAGTTTGGAACATCAACGTGACTCATCATGGATCAGACCATGTCTAACAAGGTTTGATTTCTTCTCTCAGATACACCGTTCCGTTGGGGTGTTCTAGGAGGAGTAAGTTGGGATAGAATCCCACACTCTTTCAGATGGTCATCAAACTCTAGGCTTAAATACTCACCACCTCGATTTGATCGAAGAGTTTTAATATTCTTACCTATTTGGTTTTGTACTTCATTCTTGAATTCTTTGAACTTTTCAAAGGACTCTGATTTGTGTTTCATTTAATACACATAACCATATCTACTGAAATCATTAGTAAATGTGATGAAGTACTGAAAACCTCCTCTGGTTGGTATGTCCAATGGTCCACATACATCAGTATGTATGAGGGCCAAAATATCATTAGTTCTTTCACCTTTTCCTGTGAATGGAGACTTTGTCATATTTCCAATTAAACAAGACCTGCATGTCTAATATGATTCATAATCAAAAGAGTCCAAGAGTCCATATTTATGGAGTTTGGAAATGCATTTCTCATTTATGTGGCCTAATTAACAATGCCAAAGGTAAGTTGGATTTAACTCATTAGGTTTCATCCTTTTAGTATTAATGTTATAAATAGGCATTTCAAGATCAAGGACATATAATCCATTGTTCATTTGTGCAGTAGCATAGAATATATCATTCAAATAAATGGAGCAACAATTGTTCTTTATTATAAATGAAAAACCAAACTTGTCTAAACAAGAAACAAAAATGATATTCCTGCTAATTGCAGGTACATAATAACAGTTCTCTAACTGAATTATTAAACCACTAGGTAAAGTCAATACATAAGTTCCTATGGATAAAGCAACAACCTTTTCTCCATTGCCAACTCGTCAGTCAACTTCACCTTTTTCCAAATCTCTACTCCTTTTTAGCCCCTGTACATTGGTACAAATGTAAGAACCGCATCCAGTATCTAATACCCATGATGCAGAAGTAGATAGATTAATTTCAATAACAAAAATACATGAAGTTAAAGTCTCTACTCCATTCTTCTTATCTTCCAGGTACTTTGGGTAGTTTCTCTTTTAGTGTCCGGTCTTACTGCAATGGAAGCATGTGCCTTCCTTTGCTATGCCACCACTAGGCTTCAAAGCAGGAGTAGTGGGTTTGAGTTTGGTAACTTCCTTGCCTTTCCCTTTATCAGCCTGCTTGGTGGGTCTTTTGTTCTGTCTCTTTCCATTTCCGATCATCAGAATGGACTTCCCTTTTGACTTCAGATTCTACTCAACAATTCTTAACATGGCTAGCAGTTCAGGAAGAGATTTTTCCATATCATTCAGATTGAAATTAAGGATAAATTGACTGAATCTATCTGGCAACAATTGCAAGATCAAATCAGTCGCAAGTTCCTTTCTGAGGGGAAAACTCAACCTCTTAAGGTTCTCCACATACCCAATCATATTGAGCACATGGGGACCTGCAGGGGCTCCCTCAGCTAACTTATCTTGAAAAGGGGCTTTTGAAACTTCAAACCTTTCATTCCTTTCTTGCTCTTGATAGAGCATCTCCAGGTGTTCGATCATATCGAACGCTGCCATGTTCTCATGTTGCTTTTGCAACTCTGAGTTCATGGTAGCTAGCATGAGGTAAGCAGTTTCATTGGCATCATCGACATGCTTCTTATAAGCATCTTTTTCTGCCTTAGATGCATAATGTAACACCCCGAATATTGTTAGATTAATTTAAATATTATTTTAATATGATTATTTGAAGGTGAAATGAATTATTAAATAATATATTTAAATATGTCGTTTGGGTAGAAGGGTGTTACACATAACTAGGAGGTTCCTCTTCAGGAACAGGTTTCTCCAAGACATACAGCTTTCTACCATGTTTGAGGATAATCCTCATATTTCGGTGTCAATCCAGAAAATTTGTCACAGACAATTTTTCCTTATCAAGGATTGATCGTAAAATGTTGTTAGAGGTGTTTGTTGTCACGGTAATCTACATGAAAATAATGAAAATATAAGTATCAATAGTATATTTAATTAGGCCTTTAATTAAATATACTCCCACTATTTTACTCAAAATAAATGACCCTTAGCATTTGATTCGGAAAATCCCGTTGGAAGATTTTCTAGTGGGTCGAGATCCACATTTCACTTTGTTTTAAGACCGCGTAGGCGGATTACATAAAACTAGGTTATTTAGGTAGGAACTCCTTCCAATTGTATCTAATACAACTCTCAAATATTTTAGTTGGGTGAATAACTCCTTATTCCAATCCATCACATGAATCATTTCCAACTCTTGCTTCTAAGCATATATAATCTTATTATAATTTGTTTAGTTAAGTTTGACCCATTGTTTTAGCAATTGGATATTACAATTATCTCATCGCACCTTACTAATATAGAACATGCACCTCGCGTAGGCGAAATCTACATTATTCGATACTAGTCTTGATGAGTGCTAAAACTTGGAAAGCATAAACTTAATATTTAATTTGAGGGAATTTACAATAATTCTGATTTCACCGGCTTATTTATCATATAAATCATCTCTCACATGCATCAACATACATTCACAATGAAACAGTTATGGCCCCTAGCGCAATTGTTCTCCCAAGCCAATGAGAGAACCTAAGCTAACATAATAACAATCTAAGATTCTCCAAGCAAGATCTTCAAGGTTGTCCTCCTTTGATATTGTATTCTTCTCTTTCTTCATAATATTACATTACATAAAAGAAACTCGTTTTACATATAAGGGAGTGAGATGAGAAAAGAAGTTACATTAAGAGATTAAAATAGAGGCACGACACACAGGTCATATTTTAAAATCTCAAAACAAAATAAAGGAAAACTAAGGCCATAACCGATCACCACAAGACAATAATAATAAACACATTATTATTATTAATATTAATTTAAATTATGTTAATTAAATAAACCAAATTAAATTTCGGCAACTAATCACAACTCTTGTGCAGTCACAACCCTAATCGCATAACTCTTTAACAGCACAACCCTTGGACTGTCATGAACCCTAATGCACCAATTTCAGACCGTGAAACACACCTCGATTGTTAATTCAGTATGATTGATCAACATGTCATTGCTTCACCATACTAATGTCAGATTAAGAAGCAAATGACCATTGATCGCTCAAAGGAAAATAACCATTAAGTGTTTGAATGAACAAAACAAAAAAAATATATCATATATACCGTATTTTGCATCAGGATTATTTATATCGTATATATAACTTGATAGATCTCAATTGTGTAACCTATGGACGATCGATGTATCGCTGCTTCACCATACTAACATCGGATTCTGAAGCATAGTCAACATCAATCATCCAAATCGTACACACATGATGCCAAATTTAATTACTCGTTTATTCTTTGATTGATTATGTATTTTAATCGTATTAATACAGAAAATATAGAAAATAAACAACTATCAGATGCATGGTTTTGTAAGTGGTTCTAATACCACTGAAGCAGAATAGCGATCCAAAACGCAATGGAAATTAAAAATTCTCTCCTTTAGTGATCCTTACGAATGAGCATGATCAGTGATAGAATCGTTATCTCTTGTGGCGATTGAAACCTTTGATGTAGATCTAAGGAGTGATCACGAATGTTGAATGGTGACAACGCCTCTACTCAGTCTACATGAACGGATTCCTTCAATCTCGGTGCTAGCTGCTACGAATGAAGGCTTTGAGTGAGTGAGAGAGAGAGAGAGAGAGAGAGAGAGAGAAACGAAATTTCAACTGCACAAATGCTTCTGCACAAGGGTTCTATTTATAGAACCACTTGTGTGGGCTGCAAGCTAAAAAAACCCACTTAAGTGTATGTGGCTCATATCTTATGATATTCCAAAATCACTTAAGTGCGTGGTACCTTACCATATTTCGTATTCTAATTAAGTACACCGTACCTTACGATGTTCTACAATTCACTTAAGTGCATTGTACCTTACGGTGTTCCTTATTTACTTTATCTCTCATCAATCCGTAATTTTGTGTGTAACCCTGTAGGTTTTCACGACATTAGCAATTATATTAAATCACGTATTTAACGTAATAAATAATGAGCAGTATCTAGCAACACATCACTCCTACCCAAGACACGAAAGTGTCATGTGATATGACAAATCCTTTTGTGATAATACTTATGTGTATAATTACCCTTTTGCCCCTATGTATATATTGAACACAAGGCATAGACCGTGTCATCCTTGTCTAGTTCAATATTGAGCCCGTAGACATTTATCATGTTACGCAGGATGGACAAATTCTATCTAGGTCACTCATGTCCCTGAGCATGCTTCGTGGAGTACCTATCAACTATCTTTATGGTCATCCTGTTACGGACAATGTTTGATCAGCAATAAAGCACTCGACTTTACATTTAGGGTCCATAGTGGTTTCAGGTCGAAGGGTGGTATACACCACTATCACCATGAGAATAACTTATGACACTTTGCATAACATTCTATGTGGTATTCTCATAGCGGACCAATCCAGTATAAATATTACTCATAATATTCATACCTATGTTTAAGACTTGATAACTCCTTATCCATGATCCATGAGATGTGATCATCAGTCTATATACATAATAGTCTTGATGCTTTAATGTTATCCCACTTCACAATAGTGTCCTTATGTTTAATGGAATCTGATGATTAAGTCATACTTGATACATTAAACGGACTATCTATTTAGGGACTTTATTAAACAAACATACTAAATAAAAAAAACCTTTTATTATTAATAAATAACTCGATACAAGTACCAAAAGTATTATCCTCTAGGACTTACACCAACAAATCCAACCTACAAGGACAAGGAAACTGATCAAGAACATCTTTAGAAGCAGCATACCACTTACGGGTTTTTTTCCGCGTTTTCACTTCAGCTAGATTTCACCAATTGAAACAACTAATTAACTCATAAGTAACCAACTCTTAATAGGAAAACTAAAATATAATTAAATCCATCATATCTCATTAACTGTAAAAGAGATTTTCACTCCCACTGTAAGTCAAAACTCAAGTTAAAAAAGGGGATTGGAAATTAAAATCAAATTCCAATATAAATCTATTTCATTCCTTTATGAATCTCTAACTAGCATTTAGATGTGATAACTAACCTCTAACTATTTTTTTTCATTTCAAAGTAATTTGAAGTGAATTTCAAATACATTTAAGATTGAGTTTCTAACAAACTTTTGGGGACTATTTAAACGCGTCTGCACTACATTTTGACAGGAGATTTTTTCATTCAGCACCTGGATTTTTCATTATGCATCTTGAGTCTTCTTTCTGCAATTGGGAATTTCTGCTCTACAAACTCAAGTATTTGATTCTGCAACTCGACATTCGCTCTGGTTCATCTTTGGATCTCTCAACATTAAAATAACAAAAAATGGAAAAGTATTAAAATATTCAGACCTTAGTCCAATAAATTACCGAGGGTATACATAAAAAAAATGCAGGGTACCCTTGGCCAATGAATGGTTGAGCCTCTTCTTCAAGTGGGACATCCTGGTTTTTTTTTCAGACTAGGGCTTTCTGTTGGAAAGTTTGACAAGATTAAATGGATCCAGGTTGAATCGTGAACAAAGTCACTTTCCTTAAAAGTATTTCAAGCACTCTCTTTGATGTCTTATAGTCGGAAAACAAGAATACCCAGGATAATTCAGCCTTTTAATCGAGTCTGCACAAGACAAGTGAAGAACTCGAATGCAAGGAAGTGTGTCTGGAATATTTAAGAGGATTTGCATATTTTTGAGTGAATAATTTTTTAATTCAGAATCATGTATTTATAGGTCATGCATGCGTTGTTTTATAAGTTTGCATCTCTTGATGAAACAACACCTTTTCACCATATGTTGCAATGGTTCGCCTATGATAATACAATGCACCACTTCATGGAGTGTTGTATACTTGGAATTTGAAATTCAAACTTTAAGCAACGACCAAAATCCTGGAGTAATACTTAGAATTAATTTGCAGCATGCCGGCCGAAGGCTGGCCGCCGGAGCGCCGCCTCATTAACGCCGCGAATAGCCTGATTTCTTCGATGCGTCATACCTAAGTGCTCAAGTGCCGCCTACAAGCCGCCATTATCTCCTCTACGCCCACGCCCTCAGATCCGGTCCCGGAGCCGGAGCCGGTGGCGCCGGTGGTTACACCCGCGAGGGGTTGTTTGAATGTGAGATGTGGCTTAATGCTTGGGACCACCATATATGTACATGTGGCACCTTATCCTCTTTGCCTCCTTTGATGAGTTTAATGTTTCAAGGTCTTTACAAATGGTTTTAATGTTAGCTCCACTTTCTATGTGGGACTATTCGCAATACATTTATTGCCATTAACTCAATTGCCCATTTTTTGTCATATTGGAACATACCCATGGCAATTATTGTTTATAATTTCCAACAATCCCCCATTTGTTCTAATAATGACAAAACTAATTCCAGAAAATGAGATATAAAGAGTGTTAATACAGTTAGGTATCTTTCGATTTAAAACTTAACCTTATTGAGGATAACACAAAGTTTAATCGAAATATAGGTAGCAATGCTTTTAAACCATTAATCCATATGATTAGACCGACGTTACCTTACACACAGTCTTTAAAGGTTCTTCCTCTACATATCTCGCTTAACACTGACTTATGGCCATATGTTATCCTGTTTCATGAATTTTTCATGAGAGAAACTCCAACTCTCACTTTGAGACGACACCATCTCGAAATTCACATAGGTGAAGTTCATGTTGTATCCTTTTCCATGAGATACTTTTCCTCGGCTATGAAATTTATTAAGAGGTTTTGAAAACCTCAACCCTCTATTTAAAATAGTCAACATTATTACCCAATGCTTGACTTACATCCAGATCAACGACTTGTTGTTACCCCTTGAATCTTGAAGTTAATGTTCTTTTAACATAAGATTGGGTTGTCGTCGTTGTTGGAACTCTTATTCAAGGAGTTTCAACCCCATGCCTCTCGAGGTTGTTTTTACTAAGTCTCTGGCCAGTGGCTTAGTAAATGGATCGACCAAATTATAGCTTGTTCGTATATAGGTGAGTGAAATGATTCCATCCTTAATCATTTTTCTCACAAAAGAATGTCTAAGTCCTATGTGCCTAGACTTTCCATTGTACACTTCGCTGAATGCTCTTGCTAAAGTGACTTGGCTATCGCAGTGTATCATCACCTTTGAGACATTGTCTTTAGCCAATGGAACTTCCAACAGAACATCCCTCAACCATTCTGCTTCTTGACCAACGGAAGCGAGAGCCACAAACTCTGATTCCGTGGTCGAAAGAGTAATGCATATTTGTTTCTTGCTCTTCCAAGAAATTGTTCCTCCAGCTAGTGTAAATATCCACTCAGTTGTAGATTTATGATCTCCAACCTTAGATATCCAACTCACATCAGTATATCCTTCTAATATGGCAGGGAACCTACCATAATGAAGGCCTAAATTTTTGGTTTTCAGTAGATAACCAAAAATCCTCATGATTGCCTTCTAGTGTTCAATACATGGATTACTAGTAAATCTACTCATTTTACTAACTGTAAATGATATATCGGGCCTGGTACATTGCATTAAGTACATAAGACACCCTATTTCACTTGCATATTCCAATTGAGCTACTGCTCTTCCATTGTTCTTTTGAAGTTTGACGACATGATCAAATGGAGTGGTTACTTCCTTAAATTTTAGGTGTTTGAACTTATCAAGCATTTTCTCAATATAGTGCATTTGACTAAGTTCATAACCCCCACTATATCGCCTAACTTTGATCCTTAGAATTGTGTCAACAAGTCCAAGATCTTTCATTTTGAAAGTGGAAGTTAGAAACCTCTTTGTCTCTAGAATTTCATTCAAATCGTTGCTAATTATTAGCATGTCATCAACATAGAGGCAAAGAAATATCACAGTGGTTTTGCACACTTTTGTGTATAAACACTTGTCACAAGAATTAGGAATAAATCCATTTGAAAGTATCATGGAATCAAATTTTTGATGCCATTCTTTTGGTGCTTGTTTTAAGCCATATAAGGATTTGACAAGCTTACACACCTTTAGTTCATTTCCAGGAAGCACGTAGCCTTCTGGTTGTTCCATGTATATTTCCTCGTTAAGATCTCCATTTAGGAATGTTGCTTTAACATCCATATGATGAACTATAAGGTCATTTAAAGAGGCTAAGGCAAACAACAATCTAATTATGGTTGTTCTTGCTACTGGTGCATATGTGTCAAAGTAATTTATACCTTCCTTTTGTCTAAATCCTTTTGCCATTAATCTGGCCTTATAAGTGTTTAAGGTACCATCACTATGATATTTCTTTTTAGACATCCACTTGCATCCAATGGGCCTTGATCCCTTTGCTAAGTCAACAAGTTCCCAAGTGTGGTTTGAAACAATTGAATCTATTTCATCTTGGATAACGTCCTTCCGAAAGGAGGAGTCCCTTGAAGTTATTGTTTCCTTGTCAATTTTAGGATCATCTCCTAATTGAAGAATGACCAGAATACTTTGCACGAAATTCTTACAATTTCCTTCAACTAGATAAAAGGAAATAAATTGAGGATCAATTTTGTCTGGTCCTAGATTCTTTTTTTTTCTGACTCTTTTGTTTATCCTAGGTTCGGGTTGTGACTCAATGATTCGAGAAGTTTCTTCGGGTTGTATTTCTACAATCCAAGAGGAATCATTTCCACAAGATTCTTTAGTTGCGACCGACTCTTATTCTTTATCCTTGGTGATAAGATTTTCAAAGAATTCTACATCCCGGGATTCTATAATTACATTAGTCTCTAAATTTAAGAGTCTATATGCTTTACTATTTTGTGCATATCCTACAAAATCACATCTTATCCCTCGAGGACCTAACTTGGTTCTTTTAGGATCCATGTTTTTGTAGTAAGCCACACACCCCCAAACTTTAAAGTAACTGATATTTAATGCTCTTCCTTTCCATGCCTCATATGGAGATATACCGGTTTTCTTTAAAGGAATTCTATTAATTATACGGCAAGCGGATAATAAGGCCTCATCCCACAAATTGAGGGGCAACTCAGAATGCATCAACACGGAATTCATCATCTCTTGATATGTTTGATTATTTCTTTTGTCCATTCAATTTTGTTGCGGTGTACGAGGTGCCAAACATTCATGTATTATGCCGTGTTCTTCACAAAATGCATCGAATTCAGTAGAAAAGTATTCACCGCCCCTATCACTCCTAAGGACTTTGATACTTCTACTTAATTGATTTTCCACTTCTGTTTTATAAATCTTAAAGGCATTGAAAGCATCATCTTTATGCTTTAAGAGATATACATGCGTGTATATAGAAGAATCGTCGATGAATGTAATAAAATATCTATTTCCCCCACAGGTTAACATGCCATTACATTCGCACAAATCTGAGTGTACAAGATCAAGTAGATTTGTATTTCTTTCAACACTTTTGGAAGGTTTCTTAATCATCTTTGATTTGACACATAATTCACATTTTTTGAAATCATTTATATTACATGAAATCAATCCAGATTTCATTAGTCTCTTCATAGAACTAATACCAGATTGTGCTAGTCTATTATGCCATAGAGAAACAAATTCAAGCATGTAAGCGGAAGTAGAAATTTCGTTAACAATATTGTCGGTAGTACATAGTTTGATCATTCCCTCAGCAGAATATCCTTTTCCAACAAATACATCATTACGGGTCAATATAAGTTTTCCCAATTCATAAACAGATTTAATGCCCAGTTTTCCCAATAAAATCCCACTAACAAGATTCCTATTCATGTCGGGGACATGAAACACATTGACGAGAGTGACTTTCTTACTAAAGTGAAGTTGAGTTCGACCTATCCGGTTCCAACAACTTTAGATCATACTTCATTTCCTATCTGCACTTCTAGTCCATCATTTGTATCAGAATAGGTTTTGAAAGCAGCCTTGTCATAAGAGACATGCACCGTAGCGCATGTATCATACCACCAACCTTGAACTTTGCCTTGATTGCCATAATTTCGTTCATTGTAGCAATTATGTCATCATTTGCATGAACTACATTGATCTCGTTTTTTGACTTGTTGTGCTTGCAACCTCTAGCATAGTGTCCAGGTTTTCCACATACAAAACATCCGTTTTACGGACCCTTATGACCGTCAAAATTCTTGAACTTGTTATGTTTCTTTTTTGGTCCAAGATGACTCTTTATGCCATCATGTTTCTTCTTTCCTTTGGTGGTCACAATATTGGCTATAGAAAGACCCGTAGATTTTGATTTCTCCCTCTCCTTCGATTCCTCCTCGATTCGAAGATGTTTCTAGATTTTCTCCAAAGAGAAGTCCTCAGAACTGTGAAACAATTTTTTTATGTAGCCTTTCCACGAAGGTGGACATTTTGCAATGATTGCACCGACTTGAAAGGTCTCAGGGATGTCTATTTTCACCGTTTTTATTTTATTCACGAGGACTTGCAACTCATGCACTTGGGAAGAATGGGCTTGCAGTCTATAAATTAAAAGTCAAATTTTTTAGAAATTAAAAACTTCTTCGTACCTTCCTCTTTGGCCTGGAACTTGAATTTGAGTGCTTGATCGCTCGACTTTATGAGTCGAAATTGGGGTACAAACTGCAAGTGCACAGTTCTATCGCGTAGTTTTAAAAGATATCGATCCCACAGGGACTTATGAATCGATATACCGTTATCTAAGGTTACTTCGTAAAGCTAAGGTGGATAATGTTTGATTGTTTGGGGAAAAGCTAAAAACTAAACTAAGATCTAGATTAAATATTAATAAAGCGGATATCGGTATATAATTCGTCGTAAATAGGGGATCAATTCTTTGTTGGTTTCTTGGTTTTAAAGTAAATCTTTTCAGTTGACGCTATTGGTTAAAAGTTTTATCTCAAACTCTCGCTCTGTTGAATAAACTATGATTTTATATTAACGTAGCTGTCACTTATAATTAAGTCAAAAACCATTTTTTGAAAGCAATAAAGTCCGTAGAAACTCTTTTTAAGAAAACACTAACCGTTTAAACACCCTTATCTCAAACTCTCGCTCTGTTGACTTAGGTTATATAATTAAATTCAAATGCTTAACTCTCGTCCTCACATTCAATCTTTAAAAATACTTTTTGAAAAAGATTAGAATTTAATTAACTCTAAAAATTGCTCTCGCCCTGATCTAGAATTAATGTCCAATTTACACTGTCCAGTTAAAACCTCAAACTCTCGCTCTATTGATTTTAACTTCTTTATGTCTTTTACTTTCGTACAAAAACCTTGTTATTAAACCTGTAAATTGAGACCGTAAAAAGAGTGATTTTAATTTCAAACTTAATTAAACCAACTTAGTTTTGATTCCTTCATTCCGCTTACTTTACATACCGATATCTAAGCGAATTAGCCAGACATGCTAAACAAACTTAAATAATTATCATGCATAAACAGACTCATCTCAAGCAAATAATATAAATAAATAATAAAACAAAGCATTAAACAATAATTAAAGAACCTGAGTAATTTAAACAGTAGTCTTGAACACTCCACCACAAGTCGGTAGGATTTGTTCTTGAATTCTTCAATTAACCAACAAATTAAAACGAAGGAATAAAAAAAACTAGATTCTAACGTAAGGTTAGATCCGGTGAAAAGGTACACAATAGTTTCCGGTGTGGAAACTATTATGTGAAAAACTAATTAAGTGCTAGAGAAGAAAATAAAATTGCCAAAAGAAAATAATAAAAGTTGCAAAAGTAGTATGTAAAAGGTATGCCTAAGCTGCTGAGAAAAAGAAAATTGGAAACTGCCGAAATCTGGAAAAAGTGTGTTGCTGCAGGTTTAGAAAGTAGCTATTTATATTGGTGCCTTCCGTAACGGTTTTCAAAGCGTCTTCCGTAAATATAGCCATTACTTTGAAAAAGAGTCAAGCGTACAGATAGGTTCAACGCGTTCCTGGTGCCAAAAATGTAGGAATGGTGTGACGTTCGTCACACCATGTGTGACGTTCGTTACAAGAGTGTGCTAGGCGTGACGCTCGTCACAGCCTCTGTGACGTTCGTCACAGGCACATCGCCTGTATTCTTGTGCTTTGGGCTGGGCTTTGATATTTGCTTCTTTTCACTTCTTTTTGCACCTCCTTTTCTTCCTTTTTTTACTTTTGCTTCAAATAGATCACCTGAGACAAATAGAAAGGAAATACCGCGTAATATCTAATAAAATGAAGTAAATTGAAATAAATAATAATATAATTTAATTGAATTAAGTCCTAAAATATGATATAATTTCATGTTATCAAACTCCCCCATACTTAGATCTTTGCTTGTTCTCAAGCAAAATACAGTATAGAACTCGTTAAAGGTTTTAGCCAGATGAAATTTCAAAACACACGTCAATTCGTATTAGGTTGCAAGTGGATTTTGTTTAGAGGTAACTTGAGTTTAATCTTGACATCAACAACCACCGTCACAACCTAGATAACCCTGCCTTATGCAAATCAGTTCAAGTACACTATGATAGCTATCCTAGTTCCTTTACTCTTATTTCACCCGTTTTCATTCTAGCGAAATCACATTAAGCCCTTTATCTTTTCGCGCACATAGTGGAGTAACCGGTTAGTGATTCTGATTCCCTTTTTAGCTTGAAGTTCTGGTACAAAAGTCGGATAACTTCGTTATTCAGTCCATTGCAAATTGCGGGGGATCGGACCGTAGTCTGCCCTACCAAGTTCAGTACCAGATACCTGCTGAACCAACTCATAATGGATCTTTCATCTTATGCTTTTGTATGATCTGCAACCTTTAGATTAAATGATCTGGTAAGGATCACCTAACTTAATTAGTGCATTTCCTGATATATATATATTTTTTATGTTACTTTGGGAATCATTCACTTATATTCATCGGCTCTCTACGTAGTTTGCTATTAAGATGGTGCTGACTTCTCGTATAAACTACTTGGGGTTACTATAAGGTTAAAAGTCCATGGACTTGGTATAATAGGTACTTATCCTGATCTAACATGTTGAGGTTCTTAGAGCGTTGTTATGGTAATGATTTTGTTTTTGATTTCACTCAAGTTTTATAAAATAAGCAACCTTTATACTTATTTGGTGTGTTAAATTTTTGTTATGGCTCAAGAAAATTGAGGGGAATAGATAATAAGAATTTTTCACACTAGGGACTTGACTTAAAATAAATATATATTATAATAATTTATTTATTTTTTTCATTTTTTTTTAATAATAAGAAAGGGAAATAACAATGAAAGGGAAAATAACATACTTGAAAAGGGAAGGTTGAAAGAACAAGGTTTTCCCCCCCCACACTTAAATTAAACATTGTCCCCAATGTTTTAAGGAAATGAAATACAATAGGGAAAGGGAAAAGAAACTACAACTAAGGCTGCCTTCCGCCTCTGGTTCTTGGACCTGGTGATCGTTGATGTACTTCTAAGTTGTCAAATCTGCTGAACAACTCAGTGAACCGCTGGTCGGTTATGGCATTCCTAGCATCCTGTTGTTGTTGCATTTGACGCATCATTTGCATCATTTCGAGATTCTGTCCTTGCATACCATCAATAGCATCCATGATGTCGTCGTTGGTTGCAGGCCTTCTTCGTCGACGACGTTGTGAGGATGGGCCAGTTGCATTATCGGAAGGGTTGAGCGGGACTGATTGTTGTGCAGGAGCATGATCACCTTGCTCCATTTCTTAAAACTCGTCTGCAGGCGGGTTTGCATGTGAAGGCTCGGTGGCTTCGGGAGCATTTAGATCATAGAGGTGGCGGTTGGGGTTTGTGACATCTGTTAGGGCCATGTTGGGTAGAACAATGCTTGGGATTGCCTGGTTGTTCACCATAAGGTAATATCCTCCGCCGACTCTGTTCTTAATCAGGCGGCTGGATCGACAGTAGCTGATGTCCATAAATAGGGGAGGTTGAGATTCTAAGGTTTGGAGTCGGTCCCCTAAGTTTAAGCCTAGTGTAATGGTGGTGATTAATCCGCCAATTATAAAGGGTTGACGGCCTCTAGCACATAAGGTGCGGATATGATGAAATAGGAAAGAGGCGGCGTTTACCTTAGCCTGCGGTTCGAAGACGCATTCGAGGAAGAAGAGTTCCTTTGCGTTGACCTTGCTGTTGTTTGGTCTACCAAAAACTGTGTTCTGTAAGATGCGGATAAAATATCGGATGGTTGGGTTATGTATGTGGGAAAGAAGGAGCTCTTCCCAGTTGTAGGCATCTAGACCGGATATTTTCTTAAAAAGGGTGAAAACGGCAACTGTGTTCCAGTTTAGGTCGGGAGGGATTCTGGGGTAGACTTGGCCTTCTGTGGAGAATTGTAGCATGATACTCAACTGGTTTTGGGTTAAGGAGTACTCGGTGTTGAACATACGGAAGGTTGCGGTACCGGTTAGGAATTCGTCCTCACCGGCTGGAGTGGTGTATGCGTATGAACTTAAGAATTCTAAGGTTAGGGAGGGGTAAGTGGGTTGATTATGCGTGCACAGAAAGGTTAAGTCGGCTTGGCGGAGCATCCATTCGATACCTTGGAGTAATCCTAATTGTTGTAAACAAGTAAAATCAGGATACCTGGTGGAGACGACGCCTCGCTGTTGGAAACGCTCGTATTGCTCCCGTTGATAATTTTCATCTTCGGTTCGGAAGATGATATTTCCGAAATTCTGGTTACCCGTCATACTAATGAATAAACTGAAAGAGGTAAATTGGAAAGAAAAGAAATGTATTTGATAGAAGAAAATGGTTTGTGGTGAATGAAGGAAGTTGGAAAAATAGGTGGTTGAAAAGTGAATAATTGTGGGTAAATGTGAATAAATGGGGAAGGTAAAAAGTTGAAAGGGTGTAACGTTCGTCTCCAATGGCTCCTTAACGTTCACCTAGTCTGAAGGGCGTTACGCTCGTTACAGGTGCATGACGGGCGTCACAGGTACTTAGCGTGACGTCCGTGACAGACCTTGTGACGCTCGTCATACTGTCTGTTTGGCATGGTTTCAGCTAGCGTCCTTCAGAGTGACTTGGTAAGTTATTATATTTTTGTTTTGCTATGGGTTGATTTATTCTGCTATTTAATTTCTCCTGCATGCTATTCTACTTTGTATAATAGTGCATATATAAATTAATAAGTCATAGGTAGCAACAGTAGAGAACATAATAGCTATTGCATAATAAAATTAAATAAATAGCTTCAATAAAATGATCATAATGTAATATTGGAAAGAAAAACAAAGATGCGAAAGGGAAACAAATACGAACATGAATTTAAATAACATTAATGAATAATCTAACTTAAAACTAAATAACTAAGAAAAATAATTTCTATCCATCTGCACGATCTCTGGCCGGAGGAGCAAAAGAGTTAACACGGTTTAGCAACTCGTGAAACTGATTTGTCATACTGCTCACGTGTCCTAGAATTTCGTGTCTCATGTCAGTGAATTCTTCTCTGAGGGCGTCTTGTTCTGACATCAAAGCTTCAATGGCGGTGTTATAATCAATTCCGGGCATATGATGTCGGAGGTCGGATATTGCTGATTCTTCGGTCTGAACAGGCTGAGGAGGAGGGTCAATATCATAATAGCCAGATGGTGTCTGAGGGTCAGATTCAGCATAAGGGATCTGGTCATCACAAATCTCATAATCCTGGATGGATTCAGTGGATCTAGCAGGAGTGGGGGTTTCGTTCAGATTGTAGAGCCAGTTACTGCGGTTATGAACATTAGTCCTGGGACTGGGTAAGGTGAATAGGCAAAGAACCTGGTTATTAATTATAAGCTCGAACTCGTCAGATCCTAGGTTTGCTATAAACAAGGTGTTGAAGAGGAAGGGTATACTCATAATGGTAATGCCACAAAAAGGGCTTAAGTCAAGCATAGGCTGACGTAATCCAATAGCATTACCTATCATAGTTATCAAACCGCCTACTCTAATAGGTGCTCGCTCATCTTGGATAAGGTGGTCTAAATTTGCTAGCATAAAGGTGGCACCGTTTACTGGACGGTTCTGGGAAGCACAGAATATGATGAAAAGTTCATCACGTGAAACTGAAGTGCTGTTTGGCTTCTCTCCAAATAAGGTGTGGGTCAGGATCCTATGGAAGTAACGGAAAGCCGGGTTATGTATGTTTCCAGAGAGAAACTCATGTTCCTCGGGCTCATCATTTCCAGTCAAACTACCCCAAAAGTGGTCAAGTTCTCTATATTCAAAAAGTTCTTCCTGGCTTACTGTGAATGTATCAAGGGAGGTAGGGAAACCCAAAAGGTTGGTAAAGTCTCTAATATTAAATTGGTACTCCATGTTGAACATTCTGAACTGGATAAAACCTCTGCTAATTCCTTTCCCATGGCTGGGTAGATAGATTAGGGAGCTAAGGAATTCTAGTGTTAGTCTCCGGTAGGTGACGAAATGTCGTAGGATAGGGGATGTTTCCCATCCTATCTGATTCAGCAAATACAGGACACTTTCTCTTAGTCCAAGGGCGGTCATAGCCCAGTCATCAGCATATAAACTAGGTAGCATCTCTCTAGTGGCTAGTTCTTCAAATTTTAGTTTGTGAGCCATTCCTCTGAATTTGATACCCATACGATCAATATGTCCCATCTGGTTAGTGTTAGCTAGAGAAAACAAAACACGAGTTTTAGTCAGGATTTGGCCAAATGCCGAAAGAAGAAAGAAGTTTTTAATAAATTAAAATAAAATAAGAATGAATACTAAACAGGAATTAAAAGAATAATTAAGGAAGAAATAGAAAAATAATAATAGAATAAGGAAATAATAAAATATTTGTGGGTTGTCTCCCACTAAGCGCTTTGTTTAATGTCGCAAGCTCGACATAAAAACAATCAATTATAATTTATAATTTCTGGAGGCATTTCGTCTAAATGTAAGATTTGTGAATCTTCATTGGTTTCCGCATAGTGATAGTGTTTTAGACGTTGCCCGTTTACGGTGAACGGTTCTGTGGATTTTCCTTTAATTTCTACCGCTCCACTGGGAAAGATGTTAGTGATATGAAAAGGGCCTGACCATCTGGATCGTAGTTTTCCCGGAAATAACTTTAGCCTAGAGTTAAATAAAAGGACTGCATCGCCTTGCTGGAAGATTTTCCTTGATATACGCTTGTCATGCCATTGTTTTGTTCTTTCTTTGTAGATTCTGGCATTTTCATAGGCGTCTCTTCTGAGTTCCTCTAATTCGTTTATGTCAAGGATTCTCTTTTCGCCGGCGGCCTTATAGTTTAGATTCAGATTTCTAATAGCCCAATAGGCTTTATGTTCTAATTCTACCGGGAGGTGGCAGGATTTTCCATAAATGAGCTTAAATGGGGTCGTCCCTATGGGGGTTTTATAAGCAGTTCGATACGCCCATAAAGCTTCTGGTAATTTTAATGACCAATCTTTCCTTGAAGTGGCGACTGTTTTCTCTAATATTTGTTTAATCTCTCTATTGGACACTTCCACTTGCCCACTGGTCTGAGGGTGGTAAGGTGTCGCTACTCTATGCCTTACGCCATACTTAAACAGTAGTTTTTCGAGTACCTTGGATATGAAATGTGATCCACCATCACTGACTACTATTCTTGGGACACCAAACCTTGGAAATATTATATTCTTAAAGAGTCTAGTTACTACTCGGGTGTCATTTGTTGGGGAAGCTATAGCTTCGATCCATTTTGAAACGTAGTCTACCGCCACGAGTATGTATTTGTTACCGAAAGAGGATGGAAAAGGTCCCATGAAGTCTATTCCCCACACGTCGAAAATCTCTACTTCCAAAATACCTTTTTGTGGCATCTCGTCACGTCTAGATATGTTTCCTGTGCGTTGACATCTGTCACATTCCTTAATAGCCGCATGTACGTCCTTCCATATATTTGGCCAATAAAAGCCGGATTGTAGGGTTTTAGAGCAGGTCTTGGATGTACTTGCGTGTCCACCATAAGGAGCGGAGTGGCAGTGTTGGATTATATTTTCTACCTCTTCTTCGGGTATACATCGACGGAAAATACCATCGGGGCCTCTTTTGAAAAGTAAGGGATCATCCCAGTAATAATGTTTTATGTCATAGAAGAATCGTTTCTTCTGCTGGTAGGATAAAGTAGGTGGAACTATTCTGGCGGCTAAATAGTTGACGAGATCAGCGTACCATGGTGTAACAGATATAGCTAAGGTGGTTTCTACTTGCTTGTCATGGCTATTCTCTTCCAAAGTAGCTATAAGTTTATCGTACGAGAAATCATCATTAATTGATGTTCTTTCCGGTTCAAGGTTCTCAAGTCTAGAGAGGTGGTCTGCTACTACGTTTTCAGTTCCTTTCTTGTCTTTGATTTCCAAATCGAACTCTTGTAGTAACAGAATCCATCTTAGGAGTCTAGGTTTAGCATCCTTTTTTGTTAAGAGGTATTTGATAGCAGCGTGGTCAGTGTAAACTATTATTTTGGCCCCGACCAAGTAAGAACAAAATTTATCTAGCGCAAACACAACTGCTAGGAGTTCTTTCTCGGTTGTGGCGTAATTCATCTGCGCTTCATCTAGGGTTCTACTTGCATAATATATAACGTGAAGCTTTTTATCCTTTCGTTGTCCTAAAACAGCACCTACAGCGTAATCGCTGGCATCGCACATTATTTCGAATGGTTCATTCCAGTCGGGTGTCTGCATTATGGGTGCGGAGATCAATGCTTGCTTAAGCGTTTGAAATGCTTCTAAACAGTTATTGTCGAATATGAATTCAGCATCTTTCATCAATAGTCCGGTTAAAGGTTTAGTTATTTTAGAGGAGTCTTTGATGAATCGTCGATAAAAACCGACGTGTCCTAAGAAGCTTCGTACTTCTCTCACGGTTTTAGGGGGTTGAAGGTTTTCGATTACCTCTATCTTGGCTTTGTCTACTTCAATTCCTCTATTTGATATAATGTGTCCTAAAACAATTCCTTCTTGTACCATAAAGTGGCATTTCTCCTAGTTAAGTACTAAGTTTACTTTTACACATCGCTCAAGAACTCTTTCCAGGTTCTCAAGGCATTCTTCAAAACTTTGTCCGCATACGGAAAAGTCATCCATAAATGCTTCCATGATGTTTTCGAGAAAATCGGCGAAAATTGCCATCATGCATCTTTGAAAGGTTGCAGGAGCATTACACAAGCCAAACGGCATTCGTCTATAAGCGAAGGTACCAAAAGGGCATGTGAACGTCGTCTTTTCTTGGTCATCAGGATGAATTGGTATTTGAAAGAAGCCTGAATAACCGTCCAGATAGCATAAATGTGAATGTTTTGCTAATCGTTCTAGCATCTGGTCAATGAATGGTAAAGGGAAGTGATCTTTTCGGGTTGCTTTGTTTAGTTTCCTATAGTCAATGCACATTCTCCATCCCGATTCGATTCGTTTGGTTATAGTTTCCCCTTTTTCGTTTTCAATAACGGTTATGCCTCCTTTCTTTGGTACTACGTGTACAGGACTAACCCATTTGCTATCAGATATAGGATATATAATACCTGCCTCTAATAACTTGGTTATTTCCTTCTTCACCACCTCACTCAGGATCGGATTTAGTCTCCTCTGGTGTTCTCTAGAAGTTTTAAAGTCTTCTTCTAGCATGATGCAGTGCATACAAATAGAAGGACTTATTCCTTTAAGATCGGTGATGTTGTAACCTAGTGCGGTCGGATACTTTCTTAAGATATGTAGGAGTTTTTCTGTTTCGATTCTTCCTAGGTCTGCATTAACTATCACTGGTCGTTCAAGTTCTAAGTCTAGGAATTCATATCTCATATTTTTGGGAAGTGTTTTCAGATCTAGGGTTGGTTTGTTAAGACACTGCGTAGGGTCCGGTGTTATTGCCAAACATTGGTTGAGTTTGTCTTCTACAGGACAGTTGGATGATTTGTCTTTTCCTAACTCTGTTTCTTTTATGCATTCATCGATGATATCCATGAAGTAACATGTATCTTCTATTGCAGGTGCTTTCAAAAATTGGGAAAGAATGAACTCAATTTTCTCTTCTCCTACTTCGAAGGTGAGTCGTCCTCGTTTTACGTCTATGATTGCACCGGCACACTACGCCAAAAACTGGAATAAACAGCGCACCTTAGAGGGCGCTTTATTACAAAAGCGCTCTCTAAAGTGAAGCGAAAAAATAAGGAGCAATAGACAGCGCACTTTAGAGGGCGCTTTTGTAATAAAGCGCCCTCTAAGGTGAAGCGAAAAAATAAGGAGGAGATAGAGGGACAGCAATACATGGCGCTTTTTAGAAAGCGCCCTCTAAGGTTACCCTTAGAGGGCGCTTTTAATAAAGCGCTGTTATAAGTCCATGTGCATTTCCAGCTTATAAAGCGCTTCTGGAAAGCCTTAGAGAGCGCTTCCATAAGCGCCCTCTTAGGCCCCCTTTAGAGGGCGCTTTTTTAATAAAGCGCCTTCTAAGGTGAAGCGAAAAAATAAGGAGGAGATACCTTAAAGGGCGCTTTTAATAAAGCGCTGTTATAAGTCCATGTGCATTTCCAGCTTATAAAGCGCTTTTGGAAAGCCTTAGAGAGCGCTTCCATAAGCGCCCTCTTAGGCCCCCTTTAGAGGGCGCTTTTTTTCCACAAGCGCCCTCTAAGGTCCCCTTTAGTAAACATTAAAATTATAACATACTGCGCGTTTTGTTATTTCACTCTCTGTTATTTTCGTTCTTTTTCACGTTAGGGTTCTAAGGCATTTTCCTTCCATCTCTGTTAGATCTACATTATTACTGCGCGTTTCCTCCTTCTACCAATCAAAGGTACACGATGCATACATTATTACTTTTACTATTGCTTTGTTTTAGCTTTGCCCAATTTCAGTTTTATGTTATTGTTTTACTATTGCTTTGTTTTAGCTGCGCGTTTACTATTGCTTTGTTTTAGCTTTGTTTTAGCGCATGCAATGGGACTACATTACCCAGTAGTTAGGGTTATACGACCTATGAACATCTGATTTTGTGTCAACACCAGTATCATTAGAAACCTAGGTCCGAATGTGTTTGAACTCTTCTGAAATTGTTTTTTATTTATTCTAATTAGTAATGGATAATACATGGATGTCTTCCAATCGATTGTCGAGAGAGTACGAGAATGAGGTATCAGAATTCGTTAAGTTTGCCGTTGCGCACGCCGAAGACCCCAGTAGAATGATATGTCCTTGCTTGGGTTGTTGTTATGGGAAACGGGTTGACGCAGTTCAGTTGACATCGCATCTAATGAGGCATGGAATTGATCGAAGTTATACATGTTAGAATTTGCATGGTGAGAAAAGTAACGAGAATGTTGAACCGGGTGATAGAATCAAAACAGATGAAACAATAACCACCTTAGCACTACGAACGCCACTGGAAGAAACCATTCCAATGAATGAAAAATAAAACTAAAAGGCCATCAACCCAAAGAGAAGTAGAAAGCACAACCAACCTGCTCTGCTTTATTAAAATTGGAAACACGACAAGAGGAAACAGCCGTATTTATCAAAATTGGGTTTCTATAGTCCATTAGATTCTCACGCCTGCTTTGCTTTAACAGGTCCAGAGTCTTTACTGCTACTTTGTGATCAGTATTAACTTGTACGAGTAGTATGGTAAAACTATTTGCGTTCGGCAGAGTAGGCATGGAACAGCTAGCCCTATGATTTGCAGAGTAGCAGTAAAGACTCTGGACCTGTTAAAGAAGAGCAGGCGTGAGAATCTAATGGACTATAGAAACCCAATTTTAATAAATTCGGCTGTTTCCTCTTGTCGTGTTTCCAATTTTAATAAAGCAGAGCAGGTTGGTTGTGCTTTCTGCTTCTCTTTGGGTTGATGGCCTTTTAGTTTTATTTTTCTTTCATTGGAATGGTTTCTTCCAGTGGCGTTCCCTATGCTAAGGTGGTTATTGTTTCATCTGTTTTGATTCTATGTTGCCATTCCTTATGCCTAGTCTTTTTTCCAACAAAGTAATTGATGAAAACACTGGAGAATAGTGGTGTCACCGTGGTAGCTGAAACAATGCACATATCAAGTGTGAAGGACTTAAACCCCAAATTTGCAAATCTGTCGTATTTTGGTGTTATCGAGCGCATTTGGGTGTTTGATTATGAGAAGTTTCAGATTCCTATATTTGGTTGCAAGTGGGTTGAAAATATTAACGGCATTCGAATGGATAAGTCAGGATTTTTGCAAGTGGATCTTAATAGGGTGGGATACAAAGATGAGTCTTTTATTCTAGCCTCTCAAGCTAGACAAGTGTTCTATGTCAATGATCCGAAAAGTACGAAATGGTCTATAGTTCTTTTTTCCAACAAAGTAATTGATGAAAACACTGGAGATCAAGATGATATTGATGTTGAGATTGAATCGTTTACCAGAAATGATCAAGATGAGAATATTATATCAAATGATTCATATATTAGAAATGATCATAATGAGGGTATTTGGATCAATCCAACCGTCCGTGTTGTTAAGAGACATGTAGAACATATTCCAACCAAGAAAAGAAAGAGAACTTAGTGAAAAAGGTACAGGTCAAATGATTTTAATTGTGCTCTTTATTACAGGTAAAATGACTTTTATGATTTTAATTGTTTTTACATTTGTCATCTGATTTTAATTGTTTTCTTTATTACAGGTAAAATGGCTATTATGAAGTCAATCATTCGTGCAAGGGGCAAGGGATACTCGAAAGTATCAATTGATATTTGTTTAGATGAAGATGTTCCATTGTCGTCAAGCCTCATTCGCGTAGATGATGATGCTGGATATTTGAAAGTATCCCTCTACGACAATGGAACATGTCCATCTAAACAAATATCAATTCTATCTTCAAAAGATAAGAGACCAAAAATATAAGGGGATTACGCAGCAAATCGAGTCAGTTGCATCAAAAAAAAAGGTATAAACACAATTATATGATATTTATGCATAGAAAATGTTAATTCTTGATCTTATACATCACCTAACTAATTTTATGATATTTTAGGTTCATGCTATTGATATTGAACAAAAAGAGGTTGTTGCTAAGAAGACTGCTGCTAGCAAAAAAAACATACATCTCAGAGATGCTTTTGCTACTTAGTTTTATTTCTTTTTAAGTTATGAATTGGTTGTATATAGAATCTTTAGAAGTTAAACGATTATATATCAGTGGATTGTTGTATATGTATGGATTGTTGTATATAAGGCTTGTTGAGTGCAATGTGTGAAAAAGGGCTTCAAATTATATAGTTTTGGGTGTACTGCTTCAATATACAGGTTGTCTAAAATAAATAAAAAAATATAGCGCTTTTTAAAAAAAAAAAATTAAATAACCACCCACTTTAGAGGGTGCTTTTTAAAAAAAGCGCCCTCTAAAGTGGAAACATTTAAGGGTTTAGAGGGCGCTTTTACTGGAAAGCGCCCTCTAAAGTGGAAACTTTTAAGGGTTTAGAGGGCGCTTTCCAGTAAAAGCGCCCTCTAAACCCTTAAATGTTTCCACTTTAGAGGGTGCTTTTTTTAAAAAGCGCCCTCTAAAGTGGCCCTTAAAGGGCTTAAAGAGCCACTTTAGACAGCGCTTTAACTAGGAAAAAAAGCGCTGTCTTTACCTATGCCAGCGCCAGATTAGAGGGCGCTTTAAAGCGCTGTTATAGGCCAAAAAAAGCGCCCTCTTTTCCCTTATTTGGCGTAGTGGCAGTTGCTAAAAATGGTCTTCCCAGTATAATGGGTGTAACTTCATCTTCTCTAATATCCATAATTATAAAATCAGTTGGAATGTAGAATTGACCTATGCGTACGGGAACGTTTTCAAGAATTCCTACAGGATATTTGACGGAACGATCTGCTAGTTGCACAGACATTTTAGTTGGTCTTAATTCTCCCATTTCAAGTCTCTTGCATATGGATAAAGGCATAACACTAATTCCGGCTCCTAAATCGCATAAGGCTTTGTCGATGACAAATTTTCCTATGTGACAGGGTATAGAGAAACTACCCGGATCTTTGAGTTTAGGAGGCATGTTCTGGATTATAGCGCTACATTCGGCAGGGAGTGTAACGGTTTCGCTATCTTCAAGTTTCCTTTTATTAGAAAGAATTTCTTTTAAGAACTTGGCGTATGAGGGCATTTGCGTAATAGCTTCTGTAAACGGAATTGTGACGTTTAATTGTTTCAGGAGGTCAACAAATTTTTTAAATTGGCCCGCATCTTTGGTTTTAACAAGCCTTTGAGGGTAAGGGATAGGTGGTTTATAAGGTGGTGGAGGTACATAAGGTTCCTTCTTTTCTATGGTTTCCTTATTACTCTCTTCCTTTTCCTTAGGTTCACTTTCCTCAGTTGACTTTTTAGGGTTTTGGTTTTCTATCCTTGGATCAGACGGTCCTTCCACTTCTGTTCCACTTCTTAATATGATTGCATGAGCGTGGCTTCTCGGGTTAGGTTGGGGCTGTCCAGGGAATGTACCAGTTGGGGCAGCAGTAGGCGCTTGTTGTTGAGCTACTTGTGATATTTGTGTTTCCAGCATTTTGTTATGGGTAGCCAGGGCATCTACTTTGCTTGCTAGTTGTTTAAGTTGTTCGCCAGTGTGTATATTCTGGTTTAAGAAATCTTTATTGGTTTGTTGTTGAGAAGCTATAAAGTTTTCCATCATGATTTCCAAGTTGGATTTCCTAGGGGCGTTATTGTTGTGTGTAGATGGGTTCGGTTTCTGATATCCCGGAGGTATAGCTGGGGCTTGATTTGGAGATTGTCCAGGTGCGTATAGAGCGTTATTACTCTTATATGAAAAGTTTGGATGGTTATTCCAATTTGAGTTATAGGTATTCGAGTAGGGGCTTCCTTGAGCATAGTTTACTTGTTCTGCTTGGATTCCTGTTAAGAGTTGACAATCCGTAGGAGTGTGACCTTGGATTCCGCGGACCTCGCAATTCTGAGTTATAGCAACCACGGCGGTTGGAGATGATACATTTAAACTTTCAATTTTCTGGACCAGAGCATCCACTTTTGCATTAACATGATCAAGGTTACTTATCTCGTACATGCCGGTTTTCGTTTGAGGTTTTTCCACCATTGTTCGTTCGGTTCCCCACTGATAGTGGTTTTGGGCCATGCTTTCGATAAGTTGGTAAGCATCAACATAAGGTTTGTTCATTAGTGCACCACCTGCAGCGGCGTCTATTGTTAACCTTGTGTTGTACAAGAGACCATTATAGAATGTGTGAATTCTAACCAGTTTTCTAAACCATGGTGTGGGCAAAGTCTCATCATGTCTTTGTATCTTTCCCATGCTTCGAAAAGAGACTCGTTATCTTTCTGTTTAAATCCATTTATCTGGGCTCTTAACATAGCTGTTTTGCTTGGCGGAAAATATCGGGCAAGAAAAACTTTCTTCAACTCGTTCCATGTGGTGACAGAGTTGGAAGGAAGAGATTGAAGCCATCTTCTAGCGCTATCTCTTAGTGAGAAAGGAAAAAGACGAAGTCGAATTTCCTCTGAAGTGACACCATTAGCTTTAACAGTATCAGCGTATTGGACAAATACGGATAAATGAAGGTTTGGATCCTCGGTAGGATTTCCAGAGAATTGGTTCTGTTGTACTGCCTGCAACAGCGAAGGTTTGAGTTCGAAGTTGTTTGCTTCGATTGCTGGCGGAGCAATACTTGAATGCGGCTCATCTTGTGATGGAGCGGCGTAATCTCTAAGAGCACGAGCTGGTTCTGCCATCTCGGGTATCGAAGGGAAAATATTTTTGAAATCAGGAAGTTCGACAGGAGGGAGATTGTTTGCAGCACGATATTCCCGAATTCGTCGTAAGACTCGGAGATATAGTTCGATATCGTTGATTCGTAAGTAGAACGGCTCGCCTTGTGAGCGAGTGCGTGGCATACAAATCAATGAAAGAAAGAAAAGAAAAAGAAACCTTAGTCTCTACAGCGTAACAGAAGAGTTACGATATCGATTAAATAAAAGTCCCCGGCAACGGCGCCAAAAACTTGATCGCTCGACTTTATGAGTCGAAATTGGGGTACAAACTGCAAGTGCACAGTTCTATCGCGTGGTTTTAAAAGATATCGATCCCACAGGGACTTATGAATCGATATACCGTTATCTAAGGTTACTTCGTAAAGCTAAGGTGGATAATGTTTGATTGTTTAGGGAAAAGCTAAAAACTAAACTAAGATCTAGATTAAATATTAATAAAGCGGATATCGGTATGTAATTCGTCGTAATTAGGGGATCAATTCTTTGTTGGTTTCTTGGTTTTAAAGTAAATCTTTTCAGTTGACGCTATTGGTTAAAAGTTTTATCTCAAACTCTCGCTCTGTTGAATAAACTACGATTTTATATTAACGTAGCTGTCACTTATAATTAAGTCAAAAACCATTTTTTGAAAGCAATAAAGTCCGTAGAAACTCTTTTTAAGAAAACACTAACCGTTTAAACACCCTTATCTCAAACTCTCGCTCTGTTGACTTAGGTTATATAATTAAATTCAAATGCTTAACTCTCGTCCTCACATTCAATCTTTAAAAATACTTTTTGAAAAAGATTAGAATTTAATTAACTCTAAAAATTGCTCTCGCCCTGATCTAGAATTAATGTCCAATTTACACTGTCCAGTTAAAACCTCAAACTCTCGCTCTATTGATTTTAACTTCTTTATGTCTTTTACTTTCGTACAAAAACCTTGTTATTAAACCTGTAAATTGAGACCGTAAAAAGAGTGATTTTAATTTCAAACTTAATTAAACCAACTTAGTTTTGATTCCTTCATTCCGCTTACTTTACATACCGATATCTAAGCGAATTAGCCAGACATGCTAAACAAACTTAAATAATTATCATGCATAAACAGACTCATCTCAAGCAAATAATATAAATAAATAATAAAACAAAGCATTAAACAATAATTAAAGAACCTGAGTAATTTAAACAGTAGTCTTGAACACTCCACCACAAGCCGGTAGGATTTGTTCTTGAATTCTTCAATTAACCAACAAATTAAAACGAAGGAATAAAAAAAACTAGATTCTAACGTAAGGTTAGATCCGGTGAAAAGGTACACAATAGTTTCCGGTGTGGAAACTATTATGTGAAAAACTAATTAAGTGCTAGAGAAGAAAATAAAATTGCCAAAAGAAAATAATAAAAGTTGCAAAAGTAGTATGTAAAAGGTATGCCTAAGCTGCTGAGAAAAAGAAAATTGGAAACTGCCGAAATCTGGAAAAAGTGTGTTGTTGCAGGTTTAGAAAGTAGCTATTTATATTGGTGCCTTCCGTAACGGTTTTCAAAGCGTCTTCCGTAAATATAGCCATTACTTTGAAAAAGAGTCAAGCGTGCAGATAGGTTCAACGCGTTCCTGGTGCCAAAAATGTAGGAATGGTGTGACGTTCGTCACACCATGTGTGACGTTCGTTACAGGAGTATGCAAGGCGTGACGCTCGTCACAGCCTCTGTGACGTTCGTCACAGGCACAGCGCCTGTATTCTTGTGCTTTGGGCTGAGCTTTGATATTTGCTTCTTTTCACTTCTTTTTGCACCTCCTTTTCTTCCTTTTTTTACTTTTGCTTCAAATAGATCACCTGAGACAAATAGAAAGGAAATACCGCGTAATATCTAATAAAATGAAGTAAATTGAAATAAATAATAATATAATTTAATTGAATTAAGTCCTAAAATATGATATAATTTCATGTTATCAGTGCTTTCCTGATTTCTGTTGCAGACAGATTATCCGTATAGAGGTTGTAGAGATGACCAAACAGTGTATTCAGAATATGTCCACGACATAGCAGTTCTTCCTCCTTACGTTTCTTGCGCTCCTTCTTGACTTCTTCAGAGTCATTTTCTGATGGTTCAGGAATTGGTGCTAAGTCAGGATCTAAGACATAGTGAACCTTCATAGCAGTCAGTAGGAATGTCATCTTGTCTTGCCATCTGGTGTAGTTGGTTCCATCAAAGCGATCAAAATTGACAAGATCCTGATTCATAACTTTGATGCTTGGAATTGCAGCGTTGAAAGCCATTGTGTAAATACTTTTAATACTGTTGGAAAGTTCGATAAGAATAAATCGATCCAGGTTGAATCATGAACAAAGTCACTTTCCTTACAAGTATTTTAGGCACTCTCTTTGATGTCTTAGAGTCGGAAAACAAGAATACCCAGGATAATTCAGCCTTTTAATCGAATATGCACAAGACATGTGAAGAACTCAAATGCAAGGAAGTGTGTTTGGAATGTTTAAGAGGATGTGCAGATTTTTGAGTGAATGATTTTTGAATTCAGAATCATGTATTTATAGGTCATGTTGTTTCATAAGTTTGCATCTCTTGATGAAATAATACATTTTCACCATACGTTGCAATGGTTCACCTATGATAATACAATGCACCACTTCATGAAGTGTTGTATACTTTGAATTCAAAATTCAAACTGTAAGCAACGACCAAAATCCTAGAGCAATACTTATAATTAATTTGCAGCATGTCGACCGAAGGTTGGCCGCCAAAGCGTCGCCTCATTAATGCCGTAAATAGTCCGATTACTCTGATTCGTCGTGCTCAAGTGCCGCCACTAGCGCCTCTATGCCCACGCCCTCGGACCCAGTCCCGGAGCCGGAGTCGGTGTCGCCGGTGGCTACACTGACGAGGTGTTGTTTGAATGTGAAATGTGGCATAATGCTTGGGACCACCACATATGTCCATGTGGCACCTTATCCTCTTTGGATCCTTTGGTGAAGCAAATGGAGATGATAATCCTTATGTAAAAGGACAAAGGGGACTTATAAAAGGTAAGTTAAAAAAGATCTTTCCCAACAAAAGGCAGGGGGAACTTGCAAAAGGCAAGTATACAGGAGGTGATAATCCGAATGCCAAAGGCAAAAGGAACTTTGTAAAAGGCAAGAGAACATCATGATACCTCACATGCACAACAGAGAAGATGAAGTTCTCGAAGTGTGGAAATTACTTTGGACTTGTCAAACATACGTCAGATGTCTTCAAAATAATCGAGAAAGGAGTAGGTCATTCTTCCAATCCCTTATACAGTTCCCAAGATACAAAGCTTTGATAAAGATAAATTTCTTGTGAAAAAGGTAATGAGGACTTACAAAATATAAGTTAGGAGAGATGATTTCATGTAAAAGGCAATGAAAGAACTCACAAAAGGTAAGTTGACTCCGTAAAAAAAAATCGTGCAAAAGGCAAGGAAAACTTGCAAAAGGAAATAGGGGACTTATAAAAGGTAGGTGCTTGACGAAAGGTAAAAAATATTTGTAAAAGGCAAATAACCAGTTTTTGAGATGGTTTTTCAAGTGGAACCTGGGCTTTGAAAGGATTTTCCAGACAGGAACTGGGCTTTGACATGTTCTGTCAGACGGGGACTTTGCAGTAGGCACGAAAATCTCATGATGTCCCTCAAGAACAACGACGAAGATGAAGTTATCGAAATATGGCTACCAACCCCGAGACTCACCAAACCTACATCAGGTATTTCAAAATAATTAAGATGCAAAGTTATGATATGGATAAAATCATCTTGCAAAAGGAAATGAGGGGCTTACAAAAGGTAAGCAACGGGACATGGTTTTGTGCAAAAGACAACGAAAAAACTCACAAAAGGTAAGTTGTCTCAATAAAATCTTCTCCATGCAAAATTCAGGGATGACTTGCAAAAGGTAAGAGGAAAACTTATAAAAGGCAAGTGACTGATAAAAGGTCAAAAGATACTTGCAAAAGGCAAATAAATAAGAAATACTTCGGGGAACCTTGTGGGGAATACCAATCAGAAGTTTCGTGGAGATGATATTCTCAGCTGGGGAAATAGTATTATCCCAATCGAGGATTTGTTTATGCTTTCGAGAAAGACTTGCATGCAATTTAAGTATGTTTATTTTTGCATGGCGTAATGCTCCATCTTGATGGAATATGTTGCAAATTTTTTTAGAATGCAATGATGATTGCTTATGCAAGATGCTGATGCCTGGCCGAGATTTGGTTATGTACGGGGTACACATGGCTGGATGTATTTTTGAAGGTTGAGAACTTAAGGCTCCAATGAACATTGTGTATACTAATCGAGATCAGGGTTTTATGTTACCGACGAAGCGAGTTTTAGGTACGCCTATGATTATTGGACTTTACAGGGTGTCAACCGAGGTTGGATTTTGGCTTTTCTTGGTGGGGTTAGGCTTCACGCTATGCTAAATGAATGATATGCATGAGCAAAGTGACATGATTACTGCATGATAATGACTTATGTAATGGTTTAGAATTTTCAACAAGGGTCCCTGAGGTTGGTCATGTATGGTTGACACTATGAGATATCTTGTTGGGTTACAAGACTTCTTGTTGGAAGGTTATGGGATGTGTTTAGCATAACTTCCAGAAATTCATCTTGAACTTAGAAGTTTCTTACGCATGATGTATCTTACTGTGAACAACCTCAAAAGTATGGAGATGATTTTCCCCTTTAGCCAGTCTTGCCTTAGTCTATTGGGTATCTGCATGGATTTCTCAGTCTTAAGTTATGAAGCAACTTTGTCGTAGACGATCTCGATCTGACCTGCCTCAGTATTTTGGAACTGTATACCTCTGACTAACCATCTCAAAGATATTTACTTCTTGTGCTCTTGAGGTGGCCTGCCCTAGTTCGAGTCTTGAAGTAACTTTGCCTCTGGCTGGTTTCTCTTTGAGAGAATTCCCTTGACTAACTGGTCTTTGAGAGATTTATCGAATCTCAATGTGATTGTCTTAGCCTGACTGAATCTTATAGATATTTCTCGATGTGATTGCCCTAGATTGATTTAATCTTGAAGCAGATTTTATTTCTGCTCAATGGAGTCTTCAGACGTTCTGCCCCTGGTGGGATTAACTAAAATGACTTGCCCCTGCTCAACGGAGTCCTCTGGCATTCTGTTCTTTGACGTGATCAACTAAAGTGGCTTACCCCTGCTCAACGGAGCCCTTCGGTATTTTGTTCTTTAGTATCATCAAGCTCCTCAATTCACATTCATTGTGGAAAATTTCTTGATGTCAAATGCTTAGTCACGAGTAAAACATGTTCATTTTGGAGACGATAATGCTAATGCTATATTTATGCTAGTTTTGAAATCCAAGCTCGTTCACTAGAATTATGAGATATATTGAATAAATCACTACTTGGGAATGCCATATCAATACCAACACAAATGATAACCAAATCGTCTAGGAGTCAATTTTAACATGATCCTACTGCAATATGCTTTTGAAATAACCTCTGCTTCAATTAGGTATTTTTAGGGTTATAACACGACCTGGTTCACGGTTTTACAAAAAGGATTTATGGCTCAAAACTTGTTCTAACCCAACCATTATCCTTGATATTCTCCAGTCCTACATTCATCTAGTTCGACACAAATGCTCATTTTCCAAAAGGGATTTTGAGTGGTGGCATTGACAACAAAGGAACAAACGAGATTTTGGGAGTGGCAGCCGCCCACCTCTTGTTTGGTTTATAGCCATACAGATTTTTTTTGCTGAGGATTTTTCTTTTGGGTCCTCTTTCGCTTCTTTGTTTTTTTTGCTTCCCCTAACTTTTCTTGGATTGTTTCAAATTTGCAATCCACAGGAATGCCCTATTTTTTTCCCAAGTCACTCGTCTTCGAGCTTTCGACTTAGCGGGTTTTTTTTTCTTTCTATTTTTGAATTTATCATTTCTTTTTATTTTGTGTTACATATGTTCGTTAGATTTGAAGGAGTTGTAATTGCTTTGTTCCTTCTATTGCTGAGGGACAACCAATGTGGGTTTAGACCTCTTATTAGGAATAAGATATGGCTAATCCTTGGATATGACACTCCTTTTTTTTTGAAATTTGAACGAACGTTCAAACTAACTGAAGGCTACCCTGCCCCGGGTTAAAATTAAGGGTTTTTTTTCTTTTCAAAAAGAAACTCATACTCCTTGGCTCAAAAGGGTTGACTAGGGATTATCTTCCTTATAACTCCGGTGTTTGGGGATTTGAAACAAAGCCTTACATAGTTAACAAGGTTTTATTCAAAAGCATACGTTCAATTTCATCATTCTCCTTTTGATTTTGCTTAAACAAAAGTTTGATACCGATGAATAAAGTATGAGTGAACACGAATGGATTGATTTAAAACATGCATATCTATTTCATTGTTATTATCAAATGAAAATAAACGAGTTTTACAAATGAATATTACAATGACAAACAAGAAAATTACACATGAATGATATGAAAAAACTAATGGTTGCTGACGTGATCAACCTTATTTTCCATCCACATACTGAAATTATTATGCTTGCAGAAGTTGATAAAATATCCCTCAAGGAGATCCTTCTTAGACTCTTCCCATAGATGTAACCTCCTCAAATCTTCCTTGGCTGCCACTTGTATTACTTATGGAACTGCATATGTGCCCTCATGTGGAGGCATGAGAGTGTCCAGTATGTTCAGGCCTCTTGGTGTGAACGCAATAACCTTTGAATCAATCAGGTCACATACTTTGTGTTTTAGAGCTCTACAATCCTAGATCATGTGCCTGGGTGCCCCTAGGTGGTATACATATATATCATTTGCATCGTAGCCCTGAGGAAAAGGTGTTGGAGGAGGCTTAGCCTCCATGAGCTGAACCACCAAGCTATTGAACAAAATTGGGATATTGATTCTGATTCTGTGTCAGGTTCCTCTAATATGGTTGAGGAACGGGAAATGGCTTCTGATAGAGAGGCCTTAAAGGTTCAGGTTATGGATGAACTCCCTGAGGCAACTCATGATATGGGGTGGATTCAGGTAGGTGCATATGAGTGACGACTTCTGCTACGGAAACTGAAGCGGGATTACCCATATTTCTTAACATTATTTGCAAGACTTCCATAATCAAGCTCACCTGAGTCTTCAGTTGGTTGACTTCCATCATCAATGGTTCTTGACCTCTCTGAAGTTCTTCCATAGTGATATGAGACATACTTTAAGTTCTAAATGGATTTCGTGTAATTAACTAGCTGGTAAAAAATGAGAGATGATATAAGGTTTCGTCTTGTTGGGAAGTTATGCATGTACGCAGACAGATCCGTGAAGGGATGAAATGTTATGCATTATTATGCAATGTTATGCAATGCATTGTTTTTTTTCAAAGGATGCAACGGTATGCAATACATCATAGATTTATAGGTTCGGTGATGCAATAATTCATCTTCCAAAGTCAGTATGCATACAATGCTACAACAATGATATGTAATGATGTAAGCTAAATGCATAACATATTCGGGATAATCTGCGTATACTCCCCGATGCAGGTTCAAAGATCCGATATTATGCGAGAACAAAGGTATGTAGGGTTTTGGTTCCTACAAAAAAAAACCAATATCCCCTCACATGTGTGGAGTAGTCTTCAAAGGTGGTCCGTAGAAGGTTTCCCAGATTCATTGATCCAAATGAAAATACCCTTCCATAGTGAATTTGCGTAGGACAAAATTACTTCTAAGTGAACCTAGTATGGTTGTGGATCTCGTGCCAACCCAACGCGCAAAACGCAGGTCAACATGACTATCCATGAATCTATCTAGTGTGTATACTCAAGTTCGGGTATAAAGATTCTCTCATATAGCATCATCTCAACCCAATAGAGAGTATAATAGATATATCCAGAATATAAAGAATATGAATATTTAAAGCAACAAAGAAATTCAATAAATAACATAAAGATAAAGTCATTAAAGCGATAAGAATAAACACCCAAAGCATGCAAAGAAAGCAACCAAAATTAGGCTTGACTTGCTTAAGGATTTCCCAGCATAGTCACCAGTTGAAGTTACACGAAATATACCTGAGCGCGTCGCACGCTCAAAGATACAATAGAGTCGCCATCGAACTTTATTATTCCTGAAGGAAAGGGACAACATCGATAAAACCCAGGGGAAAGAGAAAAAGGTCAAGGAAGTCGGTTATGCAAGGGGAAAGTATTAGCATCCCTCACATCCGTTGTACTTAACAGGAAGCATTTTGATTGTTCTCTACTTGAATGAGTGTTACTATCTAAAGATTACTCGCGAAAGAAGAAAAAGGTTTTAATAATTAGGGTGCTCGTTGAGGATTGAGGCTCTTGTGCCTACGTATCCTTATAGTGCAATAAAGAAATTAGAGCTCTGTAGTTCGTGGTAGAAAATACAAATGAATTAATTCTTTTTAATGAACAGTGTTAAAGTTCGTGTTCTATAGTCAACTTGCTTGTATGCTCGAGCATGAGAGCTTTAAGCATTTGTTTATTTGCGATATAATGGATGTGCATGGATCATACTATAGCAGTTAAACATTACTTGTATGCTCACGCATGGAGGCTTAAGCTTCACTCACAGTAGAATGGAAGTAACAAGTTCTTTCTGAAAAGGTTTTAAAAAAAGATGCCCAAAGGCAAAAATGAATTTAATGGATGAAGTTTGCTTTTATTCTTGAAAAGAGGCGTTTTGATAAGAACTATATTAAAGTCTATGAATGCAGACGAATACTATGAGCAACTGGGTCATTCGTCTCGTCCCCAAAAATATTCAGAATGATGATATGAATGTTCTCTCCCATCTCTTTTTCATTGCTTAAGGCTCATGGCGCACAATTCTAATCGTATTTTTAAGTGTTTTTGAGTTTATGTACATAAATGGTTTTAGTCTTACAGGAGAAAGAAAAGAAAAGGAAAAGAGAAACCCCAAAGGTTGAGAGCTTGATCTTCAGTCTGCATGACACTGTGTTTTGCTTCCCATGAATCGCTTTGCCAGTGCTCTAAATACCAAATGTTGAAAATTGTCCAATTCCCGCTCAAGAATTTCACCAAAACTTGATGAATTCTGAACCAAATCTTGATGGACAAGAATCAATCTTTCTGATTGATTACTCATCTTATTCTTCACTCTTCACTTGAGTGAATCAACCACACTTTGGTTGCAAGATTTTGCTGCACAAATAAAATGAAAGAAGAAATAAAACTGAATTTTGGAAGAGAGGAATCAGGGTTTATCGAGAGAATAAGGAAGAAGAAGAACTTGTTTCTGTAGAGTTTCTCTCTACTCTCAAACTTTGTAATCTACAATTACTCACTTACAAGTTACAATCAATAATATGGTCGATCCCTATTTATTGGTTGAGTTTGCTTGCACACCAAGCAAATCCTAACTAACCTAACAAAATCAGTTAAACAAAACAAATAAAGCTAAGTCAATATTTTGACAACTAATCTAATTCGACACACGTAGGCATTTCGACAACATCCTTTCCTCTATCGAACAATCTGCTTCGGCACAAGAAATTACAAATCAACAATAAATATCAACCTATCATCTCAAATCGTCATTAAAGGTGTAATTAAAGGAATATTTAGGCCCAAACCTTTATCTAGATGTCAATGAACTAAAAATGATAATAGATCTATAATCTTTATTGTTCTTCAATCACTGAGATGAAAACAATAATTTGCAAAAGACATGGAATCATTCACAAAGCAACATCACTCAAATTCAACAAATTAGTTATCGCAAACATAGTCGATGTCAACGCCATAAAATCGTAACACCAGAAAGTTGATTACGACACCATAATATTCATTTTTTTCAAGAACATAGTAGATGTCAACGCCATAAAATCTCCCTTTGTTTCTTTTTAATTGTCATTTTTTGAAAAAAAAATTATTCTTTTTTAATTGTCACTTGTAAAGTTCAAGGTATTATTAATTGAACTTTTGTCAAAATTACCCTATATAATTATTAAAGGGAGAGAAAAAAAGTAAAATGAATATAATAAATAATTAAGGATATTATAGTTAAAAGGGGAACACTGGTTTAAAAACTAATAATAATGATTTATTTTCTTGGGAGGAGTAAAAAGTCAAAAAAAAATAAGTAATAATAATGATTTGTTTTCTTGGTAGATGTAAAAAGTCAAAAAATAAGACTTAAAAAAGAACCGATTGAGAATATCATTTATGGAAAGAAAGAGAAAATAAATGTTGATACATGTGTATTAATCAAAGTAGAAATATTACAAAAGATAAATGTGAGTACATTTGACTACTCTAGATCCGTTTATAAGTAACAAATTATTCCTTCAGTCTTATAATGAATGATTCATTTGAAATAAAATAGTATTCTAAAACTAATAATTTATTTTAATTTTCAATATTTTTTTTAATTTTACTATCTAATTAATACTCCTTTCATCATTTTCAATACATGATAAAAATATTTTAATAAAAAAGTCTTTCATTTATTTTTATTTTTTTAATATATGTAAAAAGGATCAATTGGATCATTTAATAACCATTTTATCTCCAATAACATCCGATTATTGAAATTTTATCATCCTTGATATTACAACCATCCTAATTGAGTTCATTATTTATGTATTGAAAGGAAAAAAGAAATCTTTCAATCACAACATTGGTTCACTTAACATTTTTCAGATTAGAAGAATTGTTTTCAAGTGAGAGACACCAAGTAAAAGAGATGATAAGATCCGACCACGAATACTTTGAAAAGCTAAGGTCATTGAAAAATAGTTTCAAAAAGTCAACATCTATCGGATTTCATTCTTATAATTTCAAGATCCTTTATTTTGTCCACTAAATAAAATAACAACAATGAAATCTGTATTTTTTTACCTAAGTTTTTTCGAGATTTTCTTCCTATGACAGGGGTGTAATGGGTATTAAACCCTAGTTAAAAACATTGTTAAAATCTGCCGTACAATAGAGAAATGATGGTGTTAGACTTAGACATACACGTCACACACCAAAAACCATCAGTTAATTATTTGGCCCCATCATTAATACTTATGTTTTTATGTTGTTCTTGGTTGATAATTTTATTATTTCTAGGATTTAATAGCTTCATTAGATTTTCTTATAAGAAATGGAATCTATGTTCAAGATATGGTTGGTGATGCCCATTCTTTTCTTGTCTTCAAGCTATTTGCATTATTGTGTCAATGGTAAATCTCAAGTTCCTTGTGTTTTTATCTTTGGAGACTCTTTATCTGATAGTGGAAACAACAACAATCTTCCTTCTTCTCCGAAATCTAATTACAAACCTTATGGAATCGACTTTCCGTTCGGCCCAACTGGAAGATTTACCAACGGTCGAACTGCAGTCGACATAATAAGTAACATTCTTTCATCTAAACTATATTATCAACTCTTATCTCTTGGTTCTTCTCTCTTATCACCACACAATTTTGATTGCAGCTCAACTCTTGGGATTTGAGAAATTCATTCCACCATTTGCAAACACTAGTGGTTCAGACATACTCAAAGGTGTGAACCATGCATCTGGGGGAGCTGGAATTCGTAACGAAACAAGCAAGGTTACGGTATAAGAAATCGATCTAAGAACCTTATGATTGCTTTGATTATTCAACTTGATCTTGGATGATTTATGTTACATTATGTCTATCTGTGTATAGGGTTTTGTTATCAGCTTGGGATTACAGTTAACAAATCACAGAGTTATAGTTTCTCAAATTGCTGGCAGACTTGGAAGTCTTGAGAAAGCTCAACAATACCTGAACAAATGCTTGTATTATGTGAATATAGGAAGTAATGATTACATAAACAATTACTTTCGTCCACAACTCTATCCAACAAGCCACATTTATAGTCCTCAGCAGTATGCAGAAGCTCTAATTCAAGAGTTATCTTTGAATTTACTGGTATATATCTTATATAATAATAATAGTAGTAGCTTATTAATTGAAATTACATTAGTTATAAATATGATGGTTTATAATAATGCTATAACAGGCTCTACATGACATTGGAGCAAGGAAATATGTGTTAGTTGGGTTAGGCCGCTTGGGCTGCATTCCGAATGCCATCTCTAATCATGGAACAGATGGGTCTTGTGTTGATGAGGAGAATGCTCCTCCATTCATTTTCAATGTGGAGCTTAAATCTCTAGTGGATCATTTCAATTATAAGTTCTCTGCCGATTCCAAGTTCATCTTCATAAACAGTACATTAGAATCAGATGGCCAGGACGGTAAGCATATGATCAATTACTAAATGGAATTTTATTTGTACATTTTTGGTCGCTAAATTGGCTGCTGAATTAGTCATTATATAGCAGTATTTTGTAAACACAATATTATTGAAAACAAAACAGATTATTGTATTTGATTGAGGAACAAATACAATATATATAATAACCATGCAGCATGTTCCATGGATTTCAGGCTTTTTTGTTTCAAATGCTCCTTGTTGTCCACTAAGGTTGATTGGAGGGTGTATTCCTGATGAAAGACCATGCTATAATAGGAGTGAGTATGTATTTTGGGATGCATTCCATCCCTCTGAGGCTTGGAACCTACTCACTGCAACAAGGTCTTATAATTCACCTAATTCAGGCTTCACTTCTCCAATGGATATCAAGCAGCTTGTTGAACAAGAAACTAAGATGGAATTGGAATCTACAAATGAGATAACATCAAAGCTTAGTGCCTCTAGTTAAACAGGTTCAAGTTGTTTTTATGCATTCATTATTTTCCTACCTGCATTTGAAGCAACCTTTTCTTATCAAATAGAATTATTGTAAACTATGATAAATTCAACTAAGTGTATTTGGCTTTGCTGCCTTAAGCTTGATCTAATTTGTGTTTGATAAGTTTGTTGATAACTTTAGCATGTATATGATGATGTGCTCAAGCAAATGCTGGTGGGAGTTCGAAGAGGGTCAAGAGCAACGAACTGATAATCTAAATGCTTATAAATTAATATGAAACAATTGACAAAAGCGTATAAATTCTTATAAATTGTTCTGGTCAATGTCAAGTCTTCATACGAAAGAGTAAGATTTTTCATTTCTCTGTCTTTCTTCTAATGGTACGAATTTGTCGCCCCCCAACCAATATGAATTCTCCATTTTGAAGTAGTTGTTTAGTTGCATACCAATTCGTTCATTATAATCTTTTTTTTAATAGTAAAACTCGACTTTATTAATAGTCAAACTAATAAGAATTACAGATATCATTGAGGCAATTAAAATGGAATATACTCCATACATAGCCTAGAAGCACTTCTAAGAGAAAATACTACATAGACATTATACATAGATTGTTCACAAGATAAGGCACAACTAAAAAAAAGCAACAACAATTCTTCCAGCAATCCATTCTCTTGCAAACACCATCAATGACAATGTGGGTGAGAATCTATAGTTTTTTTTCCAATCCAATTACAGATGATTTCTTTAACTTGTGTTTGCACATTTTGACTTTCTTTGATCTCAATATTGCCCAATTTTATCGAGTGTTTACAAACTAATAGATGACTAGAGATAGTGTTGGAATTGATGTTGGACTCATAAGCTTCCTCAGTTACTATGAAAGTGTTGCTTGAAAACTTGTTACATGCAAGTATACATGTTCCTTATAAGTAGCAAGTGATAAAAAGTAAAGATATCATACCCACAGAAAGTGGAAGTAACTTAGGCTGATTTTATAAGCAATTATCTTCAGAAATTAAGCATGGGCAAGAGTAAAAAGAATAGTAGATTGTCACAAGTTCAATGTCTCTTAAATTAGTAACTTAATATTGCAGATAGAGTGTTCTAAATATATCAAGAGAAGATATGTTGAGTTATGATCCATTAATATGCATGAAGTAATTATGTGTGTATGATGTGAGGTGTCGTGTCAGAAAAGGTCAGTGAGTGATCTAGGAGTGTATTTCTACAACATCAAAAGCATGCGTTCAAGGGTAAGGGAACAAATCTCTAAATCTCACTTATAACCCTAGGGTACGTCTATTTGTCTCCTGAAATTCCTTAATAGTTGTAGTTTTTATCTCTAAACAAACTAAATGAGTGAACATCTCTATCCTCCTCGTGCAACTACTTTTATTATGAAATTCACTTGTTGTTGGATCTCTCACAACAACAAGCTTTTATTTTTTTCTAAGTTGATCATTCAAAGAAATAAATTTAAACATGTTACCACATAATAAACAAGGCATTAAACCACACACTATTTCAACATAACAACAACTTCATATTAACTTCTCATTGCTCAACAAACAAAAGGTTTGACTCATGATGAGTTGAGTACAACTTACAAAACTTGTTTTGAAAGGAAACATTCTTAAACAAAAGATGAAAAGGAAATAGCAACCTAAGAGTAACGTGAAGCTTCCTCGCGGTGGATAACCAATAAGTGATGACTTCAATCGCGTTAGGCTTCAGAATTTAGCACTAGAATAGGTGAAAAGAAGAAACTCTCTCTTCTCTCCACTCTTTCTTACAATAATATTCTCTAAGGTGTTGAACTCTCCTCATTAAACTTCAATATTGTATATATATAACCCTTCAGCTAGGGTTTATATCCCTCTTGTCTTGGATCATGGACCTTTGTAGGATCATATCAAGCCCAAATATCAAATCAGAATATTCACTTCCTTCCTTTAACATCGTCTACAAGAAATCAGGTACATGGATAGTAGTGGGGGACAAGGTGTAGCGTGGCAGTCTGCTATGGCAGGAAGCGCATGCGGTGCTATCCTTTCTGGATGACGCACTCCATTGAGGATGTTTTATTGTAACATCTTTTGTCTTCTAGCGCCATGAGTCTTATCCATCCAGCTTAAGGGAGCTCTACCAACACACAAACAAATATTCCTTCCCAGTACAGCTCCTTATCCATGTATGCCTTAAGGATTCAGCTGGTTGTTTTATTTCATTCCTTTACTGAATTCATTTTTGTTCCAGCTTGAATTTCCAAATTTTGTCCTCAACTGTCTTGCCTCAACTCATCAGAACACTACTTAAAAACAAGCAACAAACACATCAAAACTACAAGAGAGAGAACCTATTATGCTCTAAGATAAATACTGCAGAAACATCTATAATGCATTAAAATATAAATAAAATGATAAATCTACTAGCATTAATTAAGAGATTATGATGCTTAATAACTCACAAAATATGGGTTATAAAAATGCCAATAAACACACATAAACATGCTACATGACACAAAACTCTTTTGATGCATTTTGTCAAAAAAATAGAGTATAACATTTACGCCTAAAAAACAAAAACATGGCCCAGGAACAGCGAATACGAAACTGAAATTTATCAACTCAATTAGAAGAAGAAGTTTCATATTGTAAAACAACTATGATGGCTTTGGTGGTGGACGAAAGATTGCTAGCAACGAAAGTGGAGAAGCAGCTACAAGGGAGAGAGGTGCATCCATCATTGTTGATTTTGATATGTCTAGAAAATTTCTAACAAGCTTGTCATTTCTTGGTGGTGGTGACCGGAAACACATAATAGAAAGCTTATGGGTAGGGAGTGGTGGAAATATGGAATGTTCGGCGAGAGACCTAGTTATTGTGAGGACATGAGAACAAAGATGGATGGAAGGAAAAATGCTCTCAAAATAAAGGGGGGTGGCCACCATAAAGGTGGAAGGAGAGGACTACCATAGAGGTAGGAGGAAGCAACCAAACCCTAGAGGGTTCGGGAAAATTGTTCTAGAGAGAAGGGGGAGTATCTCTCTCTAGAATTAATAAAGGACAATGATCCTTACTTTAATATTCGGTCATTATAATCAAATTAGATAATGTTTTGATAAATAACTTAAGTAAGCGCATATAGAATAAATATTTCTCATATATGTGTTTATAATGATTTTTGTACCATCAAGCTAAAACATCATATTTATCTTGATGAATGTGTTTTTGTGAATGTACGCTGGAGTGATTTTACGATAAATTTAAACCTCAAAATTTTCGTGGTGAGTAGTGTCTCTAAAAACTAGACCAAATGGATTAATGACACTTGCAGAGACACTTCTCTTTCTTCTTACTCTGATTGTTTATTGTACTTCAGATGCTGCTATAAATTTCCCTTTATCTTCTCTTTTGGGTGCCATTAATTTGAAGTTTGAAGGTGTTAGGGTTAAAGGTCTAGGATTGGTTGGGGTTTCAGTTAGAGTTTTTTAGAGGTTAAAATGTAGAAAAATCTGGTAATGGGTTTAGGTTTTAGTGTTTGTGGTTATGGTGGTAGTGATGAAGTTGGGAGGTTTTGTAGTTTTGTAGTTATGAAGAGGTTTTGGGCTTTAGAGAGGAAAATGTTTTGAAAAATGAGAGGTGTTATAAGGATTTTTTAATTTAAGGGGGGATGAGATACGTTTTTGAGTGGCGTAGGAGTGGTTTGGGCTCACAAATCAAAATCTAAGTTTTGGTGAGGCGGGGAAAAATTATCTTCTCCTCGCACAACCGACTCTCGAACCTGAATTTGGTTGTGACAATCATTTTCTTTTTTATTTTAGGGTTTTATCAATATTTTCCATTTCCTTTTGGAATAAATAAACTTCGGTGGCGACTCCGTTGTTATTTTGGACGTGCGAGCGCCCGTAGTATTTTTCGCGACGCGACAACTGGCGACTCTGTTGGGAAAAGATCTCAAAGAGAGTCAAGCCTAGTCTAGTTTGAGTTGAGATGAATGTTAGCATTGTTTAATTGATTTCTTCTATCCTATTTTCTTTTTATCTCTTATGTGTTATTATTACTGTTTATCTATTGTATAGTTCCCATGTGCTGTGGTGGATAGTCTGGTTGCTTCAACACATTGTGAGAAAAACTCTACACCCGAGTCTTGAGGAAAAACATAAGATATGACAATGGTTTCTTAATGTTGGCTTGCGAGACGTATGTCTCGTGGGGTTAGCATGAAATCCTCACTTAGAGTAAATCCTCTTGAGCATATTGTTTTCCAGTAAGTAATCTGTCGTAGGAGGAAATATTTTTATGATGAGTATGTAACTATAAGAACCTTTTTAAAACATTAAACCCATGGCCTACTATGAATGGCAGTTGCATAATGCTGACTTGCGAGACGTATGTCTCGTTGGGTTGGCACGAAAACCTCACTCAGAATAGGTTCCCTTGGAGGCATTGTTGTCCGACAAGTAATTTTTCGTAGGCGGTAGTATTTTCATGTTTGAATTTGTGACTCTTGGAAGAGTGTCAAGAACCCTGGAGTCGATGGTTGCGTAATGTTGGTCGCGAGATGTATATCTTGTGTTGTTCACAAGAGATCCTCACCTTGAAGAAATTCTCATAAGGATATTGTTATCCGACAAGTAATTTTCCATAGGCGGTAATATTTTCATGTTGGATCCATGACTATAGGGACCTTTATCACAACCCTATATCTGACCTAGTGAGAACCTTATTTGAAGCAATCAAAATTGTCTATCATTTGACCCCATACCCTTGAAACCATATTTCCTAAAACAAATATACGCATGACATGACATTGCATTTCATAACGAATATTTTTTGCATAAAAAACAACAACAAAAATTCATGCATCCGCATTCATCAACGCGTATGCACATTTTTTCCCAAAAACAAAAAACCCATTCTAGCCTGTGTCCATAACCAGCAAGCTAATTATCTGACACTCGCTTAGAACGTGAAACATGTCTCGACTTTAACGAGGTCAAGAATTATTGAGAGAGAAGGTCAATTAGTTGAAAGGTCATATAGGCTTGATCCCGGAAACCATGCAAGCTTTATTGATAAGAGAGGGAAACTCCTCACCAATTGCTGCAACAGAAATGGTTACCTCTCTACATTCATTCGATGTTACTTCAAGTGAGTGGCAGTCTGTCATACCCCAATTTTTCCTCACTCTTTTTCCATTTTCTTTTTTTTTTCTTTTCTTGCTCAGGCTAAATTCATCAGATACACCATAAAAAGTTTTATCTGGTCTATCTTACATTTCATTTTACTTAATGGTTAAAAGATTCTCCGTAAATCTTTATATTTTGTTGATTTGTGACTTATAATTGACTATTGATTGACTTTGATCATTTCACTATTGTTAACCATGTTGTGGTCAATGTTGACTTTTATCATTATTGTTGACTTTTTCCACGCGTTGACTTTTATCATAATTATTGACTTTATCATTACCATTGACTTTTAATTGTTATTGACTTTTCGTCATTGGTTGGATGTTATTGACTTTGAATCATTATGAACATTAATGATTGTTGACTATTTCCTTATTATTTTTATTTTGACCATGCTTTGGCTTTTGTTGACTTTTTGGAGAGAAAGGGAATATCTTCATTCATGAGTAACTGGAATACATTACAAGCATCACAAGCTTTATTATAAGGAAAGAGATCAATTACAAGAAAAAACTGCAAAATTATGGTATAGTTGACTTTTAGTCAATAATTGACTTTTGGTCAACTGTTGACCATTGACTCGATTTTGACTCCTGAATTTTCCTAGACCTATTCTACAAACACTTGACCAAAGGACTCATCATTATTCATAAAAAATCAATTATTCCATGATTATGTTACAATTGTTAATTTCCAACAGCTCAAGATTTCATCTTCCATCAAGCTCATTTCTCATGGTTTTTTCTTCATTCTCTGGTGTCCCCTCAAGCTCATTCTTCCACCAAAATGCTCAATTTTCTACAAGTAAGAAGGTACACCAAGTTAGACATTCATATCATGGATTAAAATCATCAAATTGATATGGAAAATTCATCAAAAAGTTATGCATTACCTTACAAAATTCTGCACTACTTAACAAAATTTATGCATTATTCCTTAAATTCAATACTTGTTTTTTCAACACTTTTCAACATAGATTCATGCCCAAAAAGTCAGAAATTGATCCATAAGTTTACACCATTCAAAAGGGCAGTTTTTTAACGCAAAATCACTTCTCAAAAGCATTTAAAGTCATGTGGTAATTCACCAAAATTCATGGCAAAAGTAGCAAAAAATCAAAGGCAAAATCATTCAAAATTTTCAAGTTGCATGCATAATTACTAGTGACATTTTGCCTTACATTCTAACTTGGCACTTTTGCAAAAACCAAGCATTATTTGTCTCTAACTACCTATGCATCCATAAACCCTCAATTATACAATCAACCCTTAACTACCCTAACTACCAAACTAACACAAATCCTACCAAACTAACACAAATCTCAACTTCCATTTTCAGTCAAATTTCCATTCAATCCTAACCATTCTTAACAATCAATCAAAGTGTTAAGATTAGTGATCCGCAACTAAGACTTAAATTAATTTCCAATCATTGATAAAACTCTTACTTGGATCACAATCCAAGGGTGCTCATTCATTTATAAAACCTATATAAACATGTCATTTCTCACAATTTTGGAACTTAACTAACCTAACGAGAACTAACATAACTCACATTAACCCCTTTAAATATTATTCTCTTGCCATCTTTCTCTCAAGTTCTCTTATAATTATCTCTTTTCTTCATTCCCTCACCTTCACCAAAGTTCATATTCATCACCATCTAGAACTTCACATTGAAGTTCTAAATTTGGTGGAACTTAGCCACAATCCAGTTTCAACAAATCATCAATCAAGTATTCAACAATTCACACATTATCATCAAAAAAATCATCAATCAAGCATTTTACAATTCACACATTATCATCAACAATCATCATTCAAAGTTCATCAAGATTCAAGCATGATCATTAATATTATACATTCAAGATTCATCTTCCATATTTATCAATCAAAAATAATTATAAACCAAAGGTTGATTGGATTAAGGGAGATTACTTTGTATTTGGTTTGAGTGAGAAGTAAGGAGCCATTACTTTGAGGCTGGACTTCTATACCCAGGAAGTAGGAAGGCCTGCCAAGTTTCTTCAAGGCAAATTTGTTATGTAGCTTGTCAACTAGACTATAGATGAATGTGGGGCTAGAGCCTGTTATCAGAATATCGTCGACATATACATGCACATATATAGAAACACCTTGAGAGGAGTGTACAAATAATGAGTGATCACATCTAGAGTTCTTAAAACCAAACTGAATAAGAGACTGAGTAAGCTTTTCATACTAGGCTCTAGGTGCTTGTTTAAGGCCATAAAGAGCTCTTTGAAGGTTACAAACTAGAGTCTTGTCAGAATGAACAAACCCATATGGCTGAGTCAGGTAGATGTCTTCATGAAGACTACCGTTTAAAAAGGAATTGTTCACATATACCTGCTGAATTTCCGATTTGTAAGTGATAACAAGTGTTAGTATTAACCTTATTATGGTTGGCTTTACCACTGGTGAGAAGGTTTCTGTAAAATCAAAACCTTGTTCTTGATGATACCCTTTGGCAACTAACCTGGATTTATGCTTATGGACACTACCATCTGGATTTTATTTTATTTTTAATACCCATTTACACCCTACAACTTTCCTATGAGGGGGGGTAAGGGTGTTAAAGTGCATGTTCCATTTGCTCTTAAGGCTTCTATTGGGGTATAGGCAGTGACTTGTGCAGTGCTGTCAAGGTAATGGACAAGATCCGTTGGATTATGCAGAGGAGAAAAGTCTAGTGGGGTATAGGTAGTGAGTTGACTAGTCTAAGATGGTACAACCATGGTAGACCTATGATGAGGATATTATGGTACAAACTGAGATGACACCCTATCTACTAGGATATGGATAATTTTATGGAGAGGCTTGTCAATATGTACTGTCCTTGTTGTAGTGCAAGAAGTGGACACTCCATTATTAGAATAAGTATTAAACATAGGTGAGTGTAAACTATGTGTTGAGTTAAGGAAAAACTTGGAAATATCTTAACAACTTGACTCAAAGGTGCTAGAGAACAACTGTGGGAAAGGAAAATCATGTTCATGAAACCTGAAATCCTTAGAGATATATATTTTTCCTTCTTTACTTAAACACTTTAAGCCCTTATGTTGAGTAGAAATACCAAGATAAACACACTCTTGACTCCTAAATTGAAGTTTGTGTTTTTTATATGGTCTAAGTAAAGGAAAACAAGAGCACCCAAAAACTTTTAGATATTTATAATCGGGATCTTTTCCATACAAGGCATGAAAGGGTGAGCTGAAATTAGGAAGATTAAGAGTGGTAATTCTATTGATTAGGTAGATAGAGTTAGTAAAGCTATGGTCCCAAAATGTGATAGGGATAAAAGTATGAGCCAACAATGTGATTCCCCATTTCCACTATATGCCTATGTTTTCTCTCCATAATCCCATTTTTATGAGATGTGAGAGGGAAGTTAGTCTGTGGTTTATTCCTAACTCAACTAGATAATTTGTGAAAGGTTTATACTCACCTCCAAACTCATATTGGACTGCCTTGATTTTGGTGTGAAACTATGTTTTAACAAACATGTGAAATAATTTGAAAGCTTGAAGGGTTTCAGATTTGTTCTTTAGAAAGTATAACCATGTATACTTGGTGTAACCATCTACAAATGCCACATAACATCTAAACCCAAAGCTAGAGGGTTGAGGGGAGGGAGCCCACAAGTCAGTATAAATGATATCAAAGGCATTAGAGTAAGCAGTAGTAGACAAATGGGAATGAATTCTATGTGCCTTGCCAAGATTACAAGATTTACTAGTAAAGGAAATAACTTTATTATGAATAGAAATATTACAAAGTTTCAGTATTTGTTTGACCGAATTGAAATTGGCATGACCAAGGCGATTATGCCACAAGGAACTAGAATGAAAAATAATAGGTTCAACTATAGTAGAATTAGAGACAAGGCAACTTTGTATACCAGTAGAAAGATATGAGTTGTTATTCATGCACTTTGACCTTGGCAGCTCCAAGGGAAGCTTGGGAAAGCAATATAAACCATTGTCATCGAGATAAACCTCAAGTAGAGTTTGCTTAGAATCCTTGGATTTAACACAACATTTGTCATCTAAAAACTCAAAGGTGACATTGTTATCCTTAGAGAGTTTAGAGACGAACGACAAATTTCTAGTGATTGAGGGAACATGTAATACATTAGAAAGTAGTAATAGTTTATGAGGTGCAGATTGAGAGTGAAAACAAGTTGAACCTATGGATTCTATGGTGAGGGTTTGACCATTTCCAACATAAACTCTATTTGTTCCTACATAACTTTTGGAATTTTGTAAATAGAAATTGGAAGGTGTAAGATGGTGAGATGCACCCGAGTCAGCAAACCAGGCTTGTGATTCTAACTCAGCAGGAAGTGAGTATTCTTGAGTGTAATCTAACTTATGATTTGTAGTTTCCATCATTTCCATTTCCTGAGTGCTTTGGTTGGAATCTTGAGGTTGCTCATGTTTTGAAGTGGGCTCAATCACAAAACTCACTTGAGAGCTAGAAAAGCTATGAGGTACGAAAGTTTCATCGAACCTATGCCAACAATCAGTGAATGAATACCCATATTTACCATACAATTGGCATGTTAGGTGGTTCCCAGATGTGTAACGCCCTCGACCATGAGTATAACCTCGAGTATAACGAGTTCCCTTGCCACGATTACCAGAAAATTCTCCTCTGAAGTTGGTGATTTCCTTATTTGTTTGAGCAAGATTAGCTGCTAGGATGGATACTGCAACTTATTGTGGAAACTTATCTAGTTGTGCTTCTTGAACATAGACTAATGCTTCCACATCACACAATGATAGTGACTCTGTGTTCCTATACATCTTCATCACAAATAGGTTGTACTTTTCAGGGTGACCATCAAGAATTGAGCATATTTGATCTTGTTCGGAGATCGAATCTCCCACAGCTAGAAGCGAATTCGCAATGGCCTTGATTCTTATAACAAATTCAGTGATGGATTTGTTTCCTTTCTTCATCGATTTCAGCTCCACTCTCAGTTGTCGAACCCTAGCTCTTAGATGTACATTGAAGTATTTGTGGATCTTGTCCCAAACTTCATAAGCATGTTCACAGGCGAGAACTCGAGGCAACACATACTCGGAAATGGTAGAAAGTAACCACATGAACACAACTTGATCTTGGACAAGCCAAGATTCACATTCTTTAGAAAACGTACCTGCTACGGTAGTACACATGTCCGTTTTGTGTCGCCTTAGACTGACATTAAATTAGAAAATGTAGTTATGTAACATTGACTCACACCGTAGCGTCGCATTGGACCTATGCTAGCATAAAATATTATTTTTAGCGTCTCATTCTATGCATTAGCTTCCCTCTTGCGTTTCTCGTAACCGACGTTAAGGTAGCGTCAGCTATACCAAAAAAATTAGTTTTTTCTTTTAATTGATCCCTTTCATTGTAATAAAGCTTGTGATGATTGTAATGTATTCCAATTACTCATGTATGTAGATATTCCATCTCTACAAAAAGTCAACAAAAGTCAAAGCATGGTCAAAGTAAAAATAATAAGGAAATAGTCAACAATGATTAATGTTAATAACGATTCAAAGTCAATAACATCCAATCAATGATGAAAACTCAAAAATAATTAAAAGTCAATGGTAATAATAAAGTCAATAGTTATGATAAAAGTCAACATATGAGAAAAGTCAACAATAATGGTAAAAGTCAACATTGGTCAGAGCATGGTGAACAAAATTGAAATGATCAAAGTCAATCAATAGTCAATTATAAGTCACAAACCAACAAAATATAAAGATTAACAGAGAACCTTTGAACCGTTAAGTAAAATGAAATGTAAGGTGGACCAGATGAAACTTTTATGGTGTATTAGATGAATTTAGCCTGAGCAAGAAAAGAAAAAAAAGAAAATGGAAAAATAGTGGGGAAAATTTGGGGTATGACAGTTGCCCCTATTTAACTATCTTGAATCAGATGATACGATTGAAGGTAGTTAAATATAGAAGACCCAAAATTTTCCCCTTGAGAGAAATAAAATGCAATGAGACTAGATGCATCTCTTTTGAGAACTTATTTGCTAGTGATTGACTGAAATACTTTATTGGGGAATAGATCGGTCGTAAAAGAGATGTATGTGGTCATATTTTACATGTTGTATGATTTGTTATGCATTATGCATGAAGTGTTTATGTTTGACTTGGATGTTATGCAATGATGCAAATTGCTAGGTGAAAAGAGTGATTGGTATTGATAAAGTTGGACTCTGGTTCTAGTTTTTGGTATGGTGGTGAACTTTGATTCTCCGAAATTCGATAACTGAATCGAGCAACTCACAAGTCGATTAAGAGATTTTCAGGATGCCAATGTCGTTGGAGGTTCCAATTGGTCCTTTTTTAGAGGGATTTCTAACAAAAGGAAGATCAGCATCGACTCGTTGGTGGGAAACAACACAGTTGTTGGAAAGAAATCATCAACATGGAGGTTGGAAAAATATCATCAACACAGAGGTTGGAAAAATATCAACAACACGAAGGTTGGAAAAATATCATTAAATAGAGGTTGGAAAAAGATCGTCAACCATGGAGGTTGGAAACAAATCATCAACATGAAGGTTGGAAAAATATCATCAACACATAGGTTGGAAAAAGATCAACAACACGAAAGTTGGAAAAAGATCATCAACACGGAGGTTGGAAAAAGATCGTCAATCATGGAGGTTGGAAACAAATCATCAACAAGAAGGTTAGAAACAAATCATCAATACAGAGGTTGGAAAAAGATCAACAATATAAAGGTGAAAATGAATGACAATATCATGGTGGTAAGATAACAAAAAGGATAATTGTCAACACAGCGGCTGAAAAGTAACCTGAACGAATACATTTCAAAAAGGTTTATTGGAGAGAAACCTGGCAAGGTAAAACTTCAAAAGAAATCTCTCTGGGATTTCAACTAGAAGTACTGCGGGGATAATATTCTTTTCGGAATGATAGAGATATATGGGTTCAATACTGAGCTATTGCATGATATACAAGCAAAGAATAGACAACCCTTTTAACAGAGTTAAAAATATCTAAGGCTTGAGTTAGTTAGAATGTAAAAGTTATGTTAATATTCAGTTAGCATTCTGTTAAGAGCTTTAAGTTGAATTGTATATAACTACATACTCTAATTGTTAATTGTAGAGTGAAAACGATACTGCTTCTCATTGTTTGTGTAGCATAGATTTAGTATTCACTGAGTGAAAGCATTCAATGTTATTCTTCATCTTTATCATGGTACCCTTCGGCTTCTACATTCGCCTACGCTTCCGTAATCCCTAATCCTTCTTTTCTTCTTCTTCTTCATCCCTGTAAATCAACCCCAATCTCCATTTATTCTAGGTGTAGCCATGGGATCTACTGAGAATCAAGCTTCAATTTTCCCAGAACAATCGCAAGCTTGCACAATTTCAATAATGTTCGCATCTATCGATTCCAATTTTCATAATTGATTTGGATTGAAGCGTTTGATCAACCTCCAAGAAAACAACAATTTGTTATGGAATCGATAAGTTGAAGGTGTAATTTTGATGCAAACGATGCGTCGTTGTATCTCAAAAATGATTTTTATAAAAAGTTATTTGAAATAGCTTTAAAATTAAGTGATTTTTTAAAATTTTGATATTCAAAAAAAGTTTCGATAAAATGATAAAATACCTAAAATAATATTTTAAGAATAACTATTCAAACCAAATTTTCATTTGATGTTTTTATAAAAAATTTCTTTCTAAATTTTTTGTACACTAAAATATGAAACATTATAAAAATCATTTTTAAAAAAGGCAAAACAAACGGGCCCTTAATATTCCGGATTTTGTACGTAAAAAAAAATAGATTTTTCAAAAAAATTATGTCACAAAAAATCAATTTAGCGCCAACAAACACCGGCACTAAATTAATAAACAAAAATACGAGTGTCACACAAAGTCGATGTTATATCACATAATAATTTAGCGTCACAAGAGACCGGCGTTATACTATAACATGAACAATGTAGCGTCCTTTCACTACTTAAACATGTATAACCATATAATGTCTATTATAATTGTCGTTTTTGAAAAAATTGTGATTTTGATTATATTTTGATCTTTAATAATATATATATATATATATATATATATATATATATATATATATATATATATATATATATATATATATATATATATATATATATATATATATATATATATATATGTTATACAATGAACCATTCAATCTTTTAATTTATAAAAAATAAATTTAGAAAAATTTGTAATATCTTAAAAAATATTTTTATAGAATCTATATTCAAAAATACAAAAAAAAATCATGTTTTAAACTAAAATAAATTGGCCCTAAATTATAACATTATTAAACTAGTCAATAGAATAATCAATTTCTTTGTTGTATAAGAACATATCAAAATTTCATGTTGCCAAGAACATGTATCAAAGCATATACATTATTCATCTATATTTAGGTGTAAATGTCTCATTGTACTGATAATAGATCAAAGTATACATTGAGTAAAAGAGTATTATCATCTATAACAGAACATTGAACAAGAACATGTTGTCGTACACTAGTTTTATTTAATTTTAATTATTAATATTAGGCTTAATTAAGAATATTATTATTTAAAGAAATATGGAGAAAATTAATATTTAATTTTTAGCTTTCATTGGTTTTATTTATTTTTAACTTTTAATTTTAGGGAAAATAAAAAATATTATGGTTTAAAATATAATTAAAAAAGGGAGGAAAATGAAATTCTGGAGAAAAAACTTTATATAAATAAAAAGTTATAAATATTTTAAAATATAATAATAAATTAAGAAAATATTAAATATAATAATTAAAAAATGGAGGCAAATGAAAAATTATAGGGGGAATGATTTTATTTTTTTGCATTTCTGTAGCGTCGGCGTGAACATAAGAAAAACAAAAAAAAAACTTGTTTGATAGTAGCGTCGGTGTTACATCTAAAATAATACGATCCTTCTTGAGGCGTTCGCAAGTCCGATCTTGAAACTTTTCGTCCACTAATTTTATGCACATTTAAAAATGGATTCAACCTATCTGCCTGTAAAATCAAGATTTCATTCTAAACAAAACAAAATGAAGTTGGATGCATGAAAGTTTAAAATGCCCGGACAAAATTGGGGTATGACAACTGTCCCTATTTAACTATCTTAAACCTAAAGGTATGAATGACAGCGGTCTTCGTACATTCATGGTGGAAGATAATTGAATACGAAAAGACCCCAAATTTTCTCCTTCGAAATGTAGGGATGAAATACAGTAAGATAATCAATAGAAGAAAATGAAACAATCAATACTCTCTAAGAATCGGAAAAGCAGTATCTTTTACGATATGATTGAAATTTCCCAATAATGGAACAACCTTTCAAGTTATAAGACTAAGATTCTCTGAATATTAGCAGAGCAACCTCAAATGAAACAAACAAGAATTTATGATAATTGACAGAGCAGTGTCTTTTGCGATATAATTGAAATTTCCCAATAACAGAACAATCTTTAAAGTTATAAAACTAAGTTTCTCTGAAGATTAGCTAAGCACGTCTTCAAATGAAACAAATAAGAGTCTCTGATAATCGGTAGAGAAATATCTTTTGTGATATAATTGAAATTTCTCAATAATGGAACAATCTTTCAAGTTACAAGACTAAGATTCTCCGAAGATTAGCAGAGCATAACCTCAAATGAAACAAACAAGACTCTATGATAAGCGGCAGAGCAATATATTTTGTGATATAATTAAAATTTCCCAATAATGGAACGATCTTTCAAGTTATAAGACTAAGATTCTCTGAAGATTAGTAGAGCAACCTCAAATGAAACAATCTAGATTCTCTAAGAATTGGAAGAGCAATATCTTTCATGATATAATTAAAATTTCCCAATAATGCAATAATCTTTCAAGTTATAAGACTAAGATTCTCTGAAGATGAGCAGAGAAGAATCCCAAAAGTTCATATGTTGGGGAAAATAATCCACAAAAGACTCCCTTGGGATAATGTTTATTGGCAAAGCTCTGCAGGGGAAAAGCTCATAAGAGACTTTTTAGGGTAACCTCTGCTTAGGGAGAAAAAATAGCTAAACGTTGGGGTATATCACTATCAACACAAAGTTGAAGAGTGACTTTTTGGGGAATAATCCCATGAGCATACGCGGGGTAAGAACTCATCCAGAGAAATATCGCCGACTTGGCTGAGGACTGCCTTGGATACTTATGATGTACCCTGGATCCTGATTTATGTTATGTATGTTTGATTTTGGGTATGATATTCCATTTTAGGTGGAAATACCATGCATGAAATTATGCATAGAGATGCATGTAAGGATGCAACTATTTGACTGAATTTTGTTTTTTTTATGAATCTTCCTGTTTCGGCGGGAATGTTATGCATGCATGTATATAGGCATGCTGCTGACAGATAGGGTTGTGTCTTTTTGATAAAATTTCATTTTTCGGCAGGAAAACTATGCATTAAGTGATGCATGTGGGAATGAAAATGGGTGATTGGATTTTTGTAGGGATTGATTTTTGGTTGCCAATGAGAGATTGGACTTTGATGGTGAACTACTAGACGAGAACTGGATTTGAAGAATCTTATTTACTCCCATATTTCCTACTTTACCTCTGATAAATAGAGGCTTTAAATGACTTTTCACTAATTCATCTGGGCTTTCGAAAAAGGAATTTTGTTCTTCTACACAGTCATTGTTCATTATATAATAACAAACATGCTTGTGTCTAGCCATCTCCATTTCAGTCAAATCTTCTGGCTCTTCTACTTCCATGACTTGATCATACTCTCTTGGTAGTACGAATACCACATTGCAAGTAATGTCTAATGAGGCGTCTGAATCTGAATCTATGTCATCTGTCATCATGTCCTCTTCATGATTAGACTTCTCTGCAGACACCTTCTTCTGAGGAGAAAACAACTTCCTCTCGACAAGCTTTCTTTCTTCCTTCTTTTCCTGCTTCAGTGGCACGTTGCTACTTGACTCATGTTTCACTTGTTCTGCAGCCGCCCTTTCATCTTTTCTTTGCCATTGTTGCCTTCTCCACTGGGACCTGGTGATTGGTCACCATTTTTACTGTATTTTCATCACTTATTCGACAAGAAGCCAAGGATTCTGGAGTACTTTGTTCGTATTATATTAACTTTCAAGTCAGTTTTAATTTCTGTAAGTTAATTGAGTGTTTTGTCATTTTTTTAGTTTTATTTCGTGTTTTCTGGATTTTATGCTTTGGTTGTCTGTTTTGATTCTCTTCAGGTCCAAGTAGAAGACTCAAATGACTCAATTCAAGAAAGTCGAGAAATCCGGCGTTTGAGGAAGGAAATTGCTAAGTGACAGGAAGCCTGATACAGGCCAAGTCAGGAGGGGGGCCTTAACAAGTTGCGGGAGAAGCCAAGACAGTGGTGTGACACGGCCACCCGTGTCATCCTACCTGAGATGAAATCAAGATACAACAGAGAAACAGGGGCGCAACACGGCCACCCGTGTCAGCTGACACGGGCCGTGTTGGCCCAGGCGCTAATTATTTCAGTTTTTTATGTTTTTATCAAGACTTGAGCAGCAAAGGGCATTCTGGGGATTTCCAACCAATGCTACATGATTTTCACTATTTAGAAGAGTTTTTATGAGAAAGGAGGGGACTTTTGGCTAGGAGTAAACAAAGCACGAAGAATTGTCATACGATCGAGAATTGGAGAGATCAAGGAATTCGGAGAGTGAAATTTTTTTATGAGCGGAAGCAATTGAAGATCCAAGTCATCCAATTACTAGTAATGTCTAATTTTTATCTTGAATCTGTTTTGAATAATATGAGGAGCTAAACCCCCTAATTCTAGGGGGTTTCCCTAATTTATATATGTAATGACTTTGAGTTTGTGACTACAGTGACACTATTGTTTTCATAATTACCGTAATCTTTTGATGTGGGTAAAGCTTTCTCTTTCTGAAAGTTGAGATTGATGTATGATTATCGATTAGGCTTGATTGCCATTGATGAGGTTTTCATGAGATTACTCTTCGCTAGATATAACCTAAGACTAGGGATATCCTGTATGAACTAGATGATTCTTGATATAATAAGGCTTAATTTCACCGGTACTTTTATATGGACATAGAGATTAGGGTTGAATGATTAAAAGTTTTATCACCAATGCCTTAGGAGAAAATACCCTTGAGAATTGGTAGTAATTAAATTGATATTTGTTGATGCAATAGTGACTCAGAGTTGTTACAGGGACAAATTATACACCTTCCCTGGCATGTCCCTTTTTCCTTGCAAAACCTTGTTTTACAATATTATTTATTTTTATTTTCCCTTATTTTTATAAGTTTGAATCTAAAACCCCAACACTAGTTTTTATTTAATTGAACAATTATTTGAACTCGATATTAACAAACAGTCATTGAGATCGACATTTAGGGAATTTCCCCTTTATTACTGCAAAAGGAAAAATAGTACACTTGTTATTTTTCCGATCAAGTTTTTGGCACCATTGCCGGGGAGTGCCAAAATATAGAGTTTAAATTTAGTTCAATTAAAATTTTGTTGCTCTGCAATAAAATTATTTTTCTGTAATTTATATAATTTCATTCACTAATCTGTCTAATCTATTTATGCGAGGAGATCTCTCAGCTGAATTTCTTTTTGACGCAGAAATCAAGAGAACTCTTCACCAGAGACTCAGACATGCTAGATTGGCTAGATTCAATTCCAAAGAAGAAGTTCCCTCGGTTCATTCAGATTCAGATTCAGAAACAAATACTATGGCTGAAGTTCCTCAAATTGCACCTCCACCTCCGGAAAGACTCCTTGGTGCTTATGGAGGTGCAAATGCACCGAGTGGTAGATTAACAATTGTCAACCAACCGGTGAATGCGACTAATTTTCAACTGCATCCTAGCATAATCAATCAACTTGAAATAAAACCTTTCACCAGACAGGTAAATGAAGATGCAAACAAGCACTTGTAGAGATTTCTGACAATGAGTACTACTTTGAAAATTGATGGTCATACTGATGAAGCAAAGATGTTAAGAATGTTCCCTTTCACTTTAGCTGAAGAGGCGAAAGAATTGTTCTATTCTTTCCCATCCGGCAGTATTACATCATGGGAAGATATGGAAATGACTTTCTTAAATGAGTATTTTCTAGTTTTGGTATTTCTGAGAAAAAGGTATGAAATCTTGAACTTTAAACAAAAAGAGGGTGAATCTTTGAGAGATTCCTACAAAAGATTCAAAAGGGTACTGGTAGCTTGCCCAACTTATAATATGGATCAGACTGAACAAATGCAGATGTTTGTTAATGGGCTCAAAATAAAGACAAAACAATTGATTGATACAGTAGCCGGTGGCTTAACAAATTTCTCAATACCCACCGGTATTAAAAAAATCATTAAAGCGATAGCTGTAAATAAGCATATGGAATTGTATGATAGGTGTACGAGCAAACCTGATGGAGTTATTGATCTGAAGCTGGAAACTAATAAAATCCGGTTGGAAGATACAGTAGCTACAGAAGTGGAAAAGAAGTTGAAAGCTATGAACATAGGTACTCAACAGGTAGCTCAAGTTCAACCTGCTCAGACCATCACTTGTGAAATTTCTAATGGACCTCACCATATGGTGTATTGCTTTGCAGCCCCTCAAGAAATTGAAGAGATAAAATTTTTGAAGTAGAGTAATCCATACTCTAACACTTACAATCCAGGTTGGAAGAATAATCTAAACTTCTCCTATAAAGATCAGAGAGGGAATGTTCCACAACAGGGTCAAGGTCAATATCAGACTCAATATCAACAACAACAACATCAACAACAAGCTCCAAAGAAAGCAGACTGGGAGATTGCCATTGAAAAAATGGCCGCTCATAATATTCAATTCCAAGAAGAGACTAGAAACAATCATAAAACACCACTGCCTCTATAAAAAATCTTGAAGTTCAGATGGGTCAGATAGCACAACAATTGGCCTCAAATTCTCAAGCTCCAGGTACCTTGCTTAGTGGTACAGTGACAAATCCTCGTGAGCATAATAATGTTAACGATGTGGTGACCAAAAGTGGTAAGTCTACTGAGAAACCGGAAGAAAATATTGCAGAAGAAGATGAGTTGTTATAAGTCGAGTTAGAAATCAAAGAAACAAAGAAAATAGAGGAGGATGTTGTGATAATGCCTATAAAGGAGAAAGAAAAATTTGTCAAGCCAATCATCAAACTTCCTTATCCTCCGAGACAAAAGAAGAAAGACCAACATGAGAAGAATTTGAGAAGTTATTAGAGATGTTTAAGAAACTTGAGATAAACATTCCATTTTCTGAAGCTCTGGAGCAGATGTCAATATATGCCAAATTCATGAAAGACATCATCTTCAAAAAGCGCTCCACAAATATAGACCCAATCATCCTTACTGAAGCTTGTAGTGTTATTCTCCAAGGTATAAAAATTCCTATGAAAAAGAAAGATAGAGGTTTTGTTACTATTCCTTGCACCATTGGTGATAGAAAATTCAAGAAGGCTCTGATTGATTTGGGAGCTAGTGTGAGTTTGATGCCGCTATCCATTTATAAAAAAATTGGGCCTTGGCACCGTTCAAGACACTAGGATGACTCTTCAGTTTGCTGATTGCTCAGTTAGGCGACCTTATGGAATTGTGGAAGATGTTCTGGTAAAGATAGATAAATTTGTGTTTCTGGTTGGCTTTTTCATTCTTGAGATGCCTAAAGATGAGGAAATCCCTCTCATATTGGGCACACCTTTTTTAGAAACAGGATGGTGTATTATAGACATAGAGGAAGGAACAATGACCCTCAAAGTCTATGATGAAGAATTGAAAATTGATGTTCGGAACACTATGCAATACAAAGATGATGTTGGCACGAGTCACACTATAGAGGTAATAGATCAAGTGATTTCTCAAGGAATTAAAATGAAAACACCTCAGTTACCTTTAGAACATGTTTTGAGTTTGTCAATTTTTGAAAGTGATGAAGATGAGAGAGAGAGTCATAAGTGCTAGCCATGATAGAAGCACAACCTCAGTGGATCAAATCTAAACCACACCGGTGGAAAGATTTAAGACCACCCTAATCATTAGAAAATACTTAAGAGCCTAAAAGGGGGGAAAATTTGAAACAACTACCTGAGAATCTGAAGTATGTGTTTCTTGATGCCGAAAAGAAGTGCCCTACCATTATCAATTCCGGTTTTAAAAGTTTCCAAGAAGAACGCATCCAATTACTCAAGAAATACAATAGTGCTATTGGATGAGAAATTGAGGATTTGAAAGGTATTAGCCCGACAGTTTGCATGCACAAGAGTTTGATGGAAGATGATCATAAGTCGGTGGTTCAACCACAACGAAGACTTAATCCAACTACGAAAGAAGTGGTGCACAAAGAGGTGGTGAAGTTGTTGGATGCGGGGCTGATTTACCCCATATCCGATAGCTCATGGGTTAGTCCAGTACATGTGGTACCGAAAAAGGGGGGAACTACAGTGATAAAAAATGAGAAAAATGAGTTGATTCCAACAAGAATTGTTATAGGTTGGAGAGTATGCATTGATTACAGAAGGTTGAATATTACAACAAGAAAGGACCACTTCCCTTTGCCATTTATTGATCAAATATTGGAAAGATTGACCGGTCATGATTACTATTGTTTCCTTGACGGATACTCAGGGTACAATCAGATTGTAGTGCCCCCTGAAGATCAAGAGAAGACCGCTTTCACATGCCCTTATGGTATTTTTGCATACTGGAGAATGCCATTTGAGTTGTGCAATGCACCTACCACACTTCAGAGGTGTATCACATCCATATTCGCTGACATGCTTGAAAAACATATGGAAGTGTTTATGGATGACTTTTCTATTTTTGGTTCTTCTTTTGATAAATGTTTGACTAACTTGTCTCTCGTGCTAGTAAGATGCCAGCAAACGAATTTGATCCTAAACTGAGAGAAGTGCCATTTTATGGTATGGGAAGGAATAGTGTAGGGACACAAAATTTCCAACAAAGGCATAGAAGTAGACAAAGCAAAATTGGAGGTAATAGCTAATTTACCACCACCGGTGAATGAAAAAGGTATAAGAAACTTCTTGGGACATGCGGGTTTTTACCGCAGGTTCATCAGATACTTTTCAAAGATCACCAAACCGTTGACGAGCTTTCTTGTGAAAGACACACCTTTTCTTTTTGACAAAAAATGCAGTGAAGCTTTTGAAATCTTGAAGAGGGAGTTTGTGTCTACTCCTATAATGATTGCCCCTGATTGGTCTCACCCTTTTCAGGTCATGTGTGATGCAAGTGATACTGCAGTAGGGCAGTACTAGGACAAAGAAAGGAAAATCTCTTGCATGTGATTTATTATGCAAGTCACGTGTTAAATCCTATCCAAATGAATTATGCAGCCACTAAAAAAGAGTTGCTCGCGGTTGTATATGCTTTCGACAAATTCAGGTCTTATTTGTTAGGATTGAAGGTAATTGTTTATAATTACCATGCTGCTTTAAAATATCTTTTTGCTAAACAGGAATCTAAACCAAGGCTGCTGAGATGGATTCTACTTCTGCAAGAGTTTGATCTTGAAATCAGATACAAAAAGGGTTATGAAAATACTTTTACTGATCACTTATCCCGGATGTCCCCAATAGAATAAACATAAGAGAAACACCCAATCAAAGATGAGTTCATTGACGAACGAATCCTAGTTTTTACTGGTGTTCCATGGTTCGTAGACTATGCAGATTATTTAGTAGGTGGAATAATACCTAACGATTTTGATTCTAACAAAAAGAAAAAGTTTTTCCATGATTGCAGGTTTTATTTGTGGGATGATCCGTTCTTGTACAAAAAGGGAATAGATGGGTTGGTTCGACGGTGTGTTCCGGAGGAAGAACAAATGGGCATTCTCAAAGCATGTCATGACTCAGAATATGGAGGACACTTTAGTGGCGATAGATCCGCAACAAAAGTCCTCCAGTCTGGGTTCTACTGGCCTACACTATTCAAGGATGCTCAAAGCATAGTGAAGGAATGTGACAGATGTCAGAGGACAGGTAATATTTCGAAGAGAAATCGGATGCCTTAAAATGCCATGTTGGAGGTAGAGTTGTTTGATGTATTGGGAATAGACTTCATGAGACCATTTCCACCTTCATTTGGAAATCATTACATTTTGGTCGATGTTGATTATGTGTCAAAGTGGGTAGAAGTTGTAGCATTACCCACACATGATGATAAAGTGGTGGTCAATTTCCTCAAAAACTATATTTTCTCTAGGTTTGGGGTGCCAAGAGCATTAATCAGTGACGAAGGTACTAATTTTCTAAACAAGTTAATGGAGAATCTGTTGAGGAAATACAATGTGAAGCACAAGATTTCCACATCGTATCATCCTCAGACGAGTGGACAGGTTGAAGTATCTAACTGACAGATAAAGTAGATTCTGGAAAAAACTGTCAGTGCTTCTCGAAAGAATTGGTCAATAAAGTTGGAGGATGCACTGTAGGCGTACATAACAGCATTCAAAACCCCAATAGGTATGTCCCCTTATCAATTGGTTTACGGTAAAGCATGTCATTTACCACTCAAACTAGAGAACAAAGCATTTTAAGCCTCCAAATTCTTGATTTGTGATCTTTCAAAAGCCGGTGAATCCCGGATTCTTCAACTACATGAGCTAGAAGAGTTTAGAAATCAGGCTTATGAAAATGCCAAAATATACAAAGAGCAAATGAAAAAATGGCATGACCAAAGAGTTCAGAAGAAATAATTTTGGGAGGGACAATTAGTTTTGTTGTTTAATTCCAGGTTGAACTAGTTCCCTGGAAAGCTGAGGTCAAAATGGTCTGGACCTTTTGTAATTCACAAAGTATTCTCGTATGGAGCAATCGAGCTCAGAAATCCAGTGAACATGGGCACTTTTAATGTGAATGGACAGAGATTAAAACCATACTACCAAGGACAAGAGAGTGGTATAGTAGATGATGTTCGTCTTACCTGATAAGATGGACGGTCGTCGAGTCATGCGACGTTAAACGAAGCACTTCGTGGGAGGCAACCCACGCATTTTATTTCTAATTATTGTCTTTGTTTTTGTTTGGTGTTTAGGTTGTTCAGGTATGCATAATGCCTTGCATAAAAGGGCGGAGGCACTCACATAAATGCGGAAGTTGTACCGAGAGGAAAGACCACATCTGAAAGAAAAAAAAGAAAGAGAGAATAATCTTTTTTGAAGATAAACCAGCCACCTAACATGGCCACCCGTTTCAGCTGACACGGCCTGTGTCAAGCCCATGAAGCGGACTTTCAAAATGGGAGTTACAGTAGCCTGACACAGCCGACCGTGGGGCTTGACATGTCCCGAATCAGGACCACTGAAGCATGTTGTTCAAAAATTGGAGTTACAATAGCCTGACACGACCGGTCGTGGTGCATGACACGGCTCGTATCAGGCCTGCGGATTTGAAACCTCCATTTATTATACCCAATCACCACTCATTATACCCACTTACCACATTCTAAAATTTGATTTCCACTTATTATCTCTCATTATCTCTCACAAACTTCATCTTCTTCACCATCTCTCTCTCTCATAAATCTAAAACCTCCATTAAAACCTCCCCAAAAAACATCCACCTTTACCACCATATCCACCCCAAATCAAAAACTTCCTTCACAAAACCTTAACTATTTTCACCCTTATCATATTCACGGTGTCTGTTTTTCCTAATTTCATTTTCGAATTTCTCTTAATTTTTTTACAAGTACGAAAATGCCCCCGAAGAGGATTGTTCAAGGTAAGCAACAAATGGCTGAGGCCTCAAGGCCACAAAAGAGGAGTAGCCATAATCTGAACCCACACAACATTGTCTTCAATAATCCAGAGCAAGAGAAACGGTACTCCATTCATAGAAAGCGGAAGTTGACCCCCCACAAGGTACATGTGTGAACACACCCTTCATGACTTAGGCTTAAAGATTGAAATTTACCGGATGTTCCACGTGTTGGGAATGTTGGAATTCATTAGTCTCGAGGCGCCTACTTATGAGCGCATCACACTTGAATTTTTAAGTACAATTGAGTTCCAACTGGAGAAACGGTGGATTGACACTACGAGGTACTACTATGGTACTCTCAAATTCCGTCTTTTTAATAATGATCATGAGTTATCTATCAAGGAGTTGACTGGTATCCTCCGACTCCCACTTTACAGACCTGGCGCGGTCCCTGAAGGGTTTGCTCCACACGATTTTTGGACTGCTATTACAGGGAGGACTTATTACACCTCAAAAGGTGCAAAGGCCTCGAGCATCCAAAACCTTTGCTTCTGATATGCCCTAAAAGTTCTGGCATATACTCTATTTAGACAGGGTAATAGTACGGGCGTGGCAACTCAGAGAGAGTTATTCTTCCTATACTCTATGGTACAAAATCAGTCCATCAATGTTGTTGCCTTTGCAACTGACTATTTAGGGAGAGTTGGTCGGACAGACTTCAATGGTATTTCTGTTGGGGGCATGATTACCCAAATTGCTGAACATTTTGGTTATCTTACGGTTTTGCTTTAGGAGACCCCTGTGGCAGGTAAGACCAAAATTTATATGCCAACTCTCATTCAACAAGGTATGATTTCTATTGCCCATCATTATTACTCGGTGGTGATCGATAAAAGGTTTATCATTGCATTACCTAATCCTGAGAGAGTAAGTATTTCGAATTGTGCTAACTGGTTATATGTGAGTGTTAACCCTGGTGAAGAGGAAGGCTACGATGCTGAAAATGTGGTTGCAGCTGAACCTATGCATCAAGACGATCAACATCAGGAGAAATTTGTACCCCCTCACCAAGATCCAACCCAACAAGGTGTCGGGTCATCATCCATGAATCAGGACCAGTGAACATGGGTACAAACTGAGCACGGTGACCTTAGAACTGAGCAATCGAGACAAGGAATCGAGAAGGCTCAACAAGGGGTTGTTTTGGATGAGATGAACATGATGATGCGATAGTTGATGTTGCACTTTCCGCCCCAACCTCCTCAGTAAGGCACTGTGAGTTACCCTACTTTATCTTGTTCTAAAACATTGAGGCCAATGTTTAGTTCAAGCGTGGGGGGGGGGGGGGGGGGGGGGGGTTTAACTATGCTTTTGGTTTTTATGTTCTTTTTGTTATTTCCCTTTTTGTTTACTATTTTATATTGGTTTGTCTGTTACTATTGGGTGTCATTTGCTGCAGGTATTTTAGGTTCTTGGGGTTGTTGTTGGTTAGGTGATGACCATTAGTGATAGTGGATGAAATGATCACTCCATTTATTGTTGCTTGTTGTTGAATGATCATCCCAAAAAGTTGATACTGCTGAAGAAAAGGACCAGACGTAACTGTCTCAAGCTTGACTAACATAGGATCCATGTGCATCCCGGGCTGAGTAAGAAGCCGCACCATACTAGAGGTACTTTGGATTCTATCAAGATTTACCTAACATGGTGAGCGCATAAAAGCCAAACATATTTGTCATCATGAGTGATATTCAGGTATGTCTTTATCACTCAGAGTTTGTGTAAGTTCTCTTAGAATATCACTACATGTATACACATACTGAGGCACTTTGTTTGAGTTATAAGCCCTGGGCCTTTCTAACCATCCCTTTAATATTATCCCTTGTTAACCCCGCTTGAGCCTATATCCTTTGTTTGTATATATCACCACATGAATGTAACCTGCATCTCAGAACACTTCCTTACCCTGTTCAGAGAAAATGTTATGTTCTTTAAGTTGTGTTTAATTCAAAGTTTGGGGTAGCCCCATAAGTATCTGAAAGTAAGGTGAGTGCGAAAAAAAGATTAAGAAAAACAACCATCGAAAAAAAAAGGAAACAAAAGAAAAGAGAAATTTGATGGAACGAGAAAAAGCACTCACCGAATGAGAAACACTCAGTTGGGTATAAAAAAATTTCCAAAAAAAAAGAACTGAGTAACGAAACTGAAAAAGAAAAAGAAATGTAAATGATATGTTTGAGAAAACATAGTGAAAAGAATAATGACATTGACTCTGAACCCAAAACCATTTGGTTTTCCTTTTGTTTGTGTTTACACCACCGTAACCCAAAACCCGTTACAACCCAAAAGACCTAAAAAAGTGTGTGTTGGGTGTAGTTGATACGAAATGATAAGTTATTCAAATTTATGAGTTGATATTGCATATTCTGAAATTTGAGTGTAAACACTTTAACCCAGAGAGAATTAGTGAGAGTGTGAAATAAGCTGATAGGTGAAGCAGTAAATCTATGTGGAAGTGCGGCAGAAAATGAATTGTGGAAAGTAGGGACTATGAAAGAAAGAGTGAAGGCTTGTGGCGAAAGACCTCAGCAGTATTGTGGTAAGAAAATTTCATGTATCTTGGGAAGTGACACACTTTGTCGTTTAGAACATTACTTGAGGACAAGCAATGAACTAAGTTTGGGCTTATGATCGATCACCATTTTTACTGTATTTTCATCACTTATTCGACAAGAAGCCAAGGACTCTTGAGTACTTTGTTCGTATTAGGTTACCTTTCAAGTCAGTTTTAATTTCTGTAAGTTAATTGAGCGTTTTATCATTTTTTTTTAGTTTTATTTCGTGTTTTTTGGATTTTATGTTTTGGTTGTCTGTTTTGATTCTCTTCAGGTCCAAGTAGAAGACCCAAATGACTCAGTGCAAGAAAGTCGAGAAATCCGGCGTTTGAGGAAGGAAATTGCTAAGTTATAGGAAGCTTGACACGGCCACCCGTGTCACCTGACACAGGCCGTGTTATGAGGGGGGCTTAACAAGCTGCAGGAGAAGCCAAGACAGTGGCGTGACACGGCCACCCGTGTCAGTCTACCTGAGATGAAAGCAAGATGCAACAAACAAACAGGGGCACAATACGGCCACCCGTGTCAGCTGACACAGGCCGTGTTGGCCCAGGCGCTAATTATTTAACTTTTTTGTGTTTTTATCAAGACTTGAGCAACAAAGGGCGTTATGGTATTTCCAACCAATGCTATGTGATTTTCACTATTTATAAGAGTGTCTATGAGAAAGGAGGGGACTTTTGGATAGGAGTAAATAGAGCATGAAGAATTGTCATATGATCGAGAATTGGAGATATCAAGGAATTTGGAGAGCGGAAGATTTTCATGAGCTGAAGCAATTGAAGATCCAAGTCATCCAATTACTTGTAATGTCTACTTTTTATCTTGAAACTGTTTTGAACAATATGAGGAGCTAAACCCCCCAATGCTAGGGGGTGTCCCTAATTTATATCTGTAATGACTTTGAGTTTGTGATTGCAATGACAATATTATTTTTCATAATTACCGTAATCTTTTGATGTGTGTAAAGCTTTCTCTTTCTGAATAATTGAGATTGATGTATGATTATCGATTAGGCTTGATCGCCATTGATGAGGTTTTCATGAGATTACTCTACAGTAGATATCACCTAGGACTTGGGATACCCTGTATGAACCAGATGATTCTTGATATAATAAGGCTTAATTTCATCGATAATTTTCTATTGACATAAAGATTAGGGTTGAATGATTAAAGGTTTTCTCACAAATGCCTTGGGAGAAAATACCCTTGAGAATTGGTAGTAATTAAATTGATATTTATTGATAGAATAGTGACTCAGAGTTGTTATAGGGACAAATTATACACCTTCCCTAGCATGCCCATTTTTCCTTGCAAAACCTTGTTTTATAGTATTATTTATTTTATTTTCCCTTATTTTTATAAGTTTGAATCTGAAACCCCAACCTTAGTTTTTGTTTAATTGAATGGTTATTTGAACTCGATATTAACACGCAGTCCTTGAGATCGACATTCGGGGAATTTCCCTTTTATTACTGCAAAAGACAAAATAGTACACTTGCTATTTTTCCGATCACCTGGACATTGGGTTCTTCCCCTTATAATTTCGGAATGATAAGCCAATTTTTTGAAGCTTGAAACTCCTTTCGGTATGCTATTGAGGACCCCCTTTCGACTTCAAAATTCTACCATTTTTGATGGCCTTGTCCTCTTCCTTCAACTAGTTTCACCCATCTACCCCTAGGGGCGTTAGCAGTGGGCGTATAGGTCGAAGACCTGTTTTCCTGAAGAGGTGGGCCTCTTTGGTCTCCCCTTATAGGATCCCTTCTACCTTCGAACGCTTGGTTATTTCTTAGGTCTATCCAGTTTCTCCCCTTCTTGGCCGATCAAATTACTTCAAGGTTTTTTACAACTTTCCTATCAAAAACTGAATTGCACCTTGGGCACAACATTACCTTCGATCTTTTCCTCTGGCATTTGTGGAGGAATTCGACCGAACCTTCCTCTTGTTTGGGGTATGCCAGTTTGTTGTATTCCTCTTGTCAGAGGCTTTCTTCATCCACCTCCATTGCAACGGCCTTATGGGTTAATTAGACCATGTTAACCCCTATGTTGGCACCCGCAATGATGTCCAACTCCTGCAACCTAACCCTAAGGCCCTCAATGGCCTCATTCATGTTTATGTGTATGAAACCTTCAGTGGTTTCATTTGTAGTGAAACTTACAACAATTTCCTTATTGAGATCCTCAATGACCTCTTTGTCGAAACCCTCAGTGGTTTATGTTGTGAACATTTGATGGGGATCCTCAGTGATCCCTTTGTTACAGCCTTCAGTGACTTGTTGAACGAAACCCTCAATGGTCTCGTTGGTGAAGCCTTCAACAACTTCTTGGTTGAAGTCATCAGCAACTTCGACCATGTCAGCATTCTTTCCAGAACCTTCAGATATCTCCACCATATTGACCATGGATGGTTCAGTGTAGTGAGCATCAACAATCTGAAGAGGGTATGAATCAATCCTCATTGGAGCCTTCGATTTGTCTCAAAATTTGAGCCTTCCGTCCCTAATAGCACTTTGCACAAGATCCCTGAAAAGAAAACATTGTGAAGTTTTATGGCCCAAAAAATTATGATACTTACAAAAACCCCTCTTTTTTCTTTGATGTAGATGAGGAATTTTAGCGCCAGGAGGCACTATCGTTTGACCATCTTTGACAAGTAAGTCGAAGATTTCGTCACACTTGGTGACGTCGAAGGTATAAGTTTTCTTAGAAAACCTGTCACTCTTATCTGGTTCGACACGATTCTTCCCATTTGAAGGGGATAATACTTTGCAAGAATAAGGTGGTCCTTGCTTTAGTTCTGCAAGGTCAATCTCGCTTTCGTCGAAATCCACCTGATCACCATACGTTTCAGGTTTGTCATCACCTAATTCGACATAAGCTATTCTATCTTTCCTATTATTTTTGTTTTCTTTGGCTTTCTCAGCCTTCAAACGTTCTACCTGTCGAACTCTATAAGCCAATTGGGCCATGTGTCTTAGGTATTAAGTATCCAATTTTTTCCTAATAGAGTAATCAAGGCCGCCAGCGGCCATTTCGACCAACTCATGCTAAAACACTTGCATAAAACACTCTGCCTTATGCAGACGAAATCTATTTAGATAATCATCTATTGACTCGGTAAACTTTCATTTGATGCTGGCCAATTCTTTCAGACTTATCTTCGACTGTCCCATGTAGAATTGCTCATGGAACAATCTCTCCAAACGAGTCCAAGTTTCAATGGAATTCACTGGTAATGTGGTGAACCATGTGAAGGAATTCCTCGTAAGGGAACTTGGGAAATATTTTATCCTAAGACTCTCATTATTTGCAATTTCCCCTGCCTCTATCAGGTATCTGACCACATGTTCTACAGTGGACTAACAAGTGTCCCCAGAGAATTTAGTGAACTTAGGAACTTTCCATCTAGCGGGTAATTCTGATTACAGAACATATTTAGATAAATGTGATGTGTAATTTGGCCTATGGAGGCCAACATCTACCCCATTCCGTGCCATGATTCTTTCGACCATGGCTGCTAGATTATTATTTGCTTCCATATCATCACGTCGAATTTGTTGTACGACTTCGTCAGTATTTTGGTGCCTATTTACCATTACTACCCTTGGTTCTCTTTCCCTTGGGATTTGTTGTTCAGCCCTAAGGGCTTCGACTCTCGGGGCTTCGACCTTTGGTGGTTCTACTCCTATTCCCTAATTCACCACATTTTCATGTGGTGCATTTCATGGGACTTGGTTAATGGTAAGGTCATCCTCGACGGCTAACCCTTGATTTTCTCTTATCCATTCCCTTTGGGGTTGTCGAGGAGGTTATGGGACACCAAAGAAATCTACTATGCACGTCATTTGTGCTGGCTATTGTTGGTTTGATTAGGTAGTATTTTGGATCAACGGGTTAAATATTGTACCCATCGTTTGGGCCAACATCTGGACCATTTCATGGTTACTTTCGTCCATTTGCTGCCTCAACACCGCTGTAGAATTATTCGTCAAAATGGACATCTGGGTATGAAGACCCAACCCTAAGGGTTGGCTTTGACCCAAATTATTAACACCAGACCCAGACCCATGTAATGGTGAAGATGCATTCACCAGTGGGTCTGTATATGTTGACGTCAAATTGTATAAATTTTCCATCATCGAAGTTGGCATGCAAAATGGTTGTTCGCGACTATTTAAAGGCATCGAAAAACCAGTCACATAGGGCCTACAGAATTGATTTCCCCTTGGAGGGGGGGGTCCCTGGTGGACCCTGCGTTCCTAAGGGATTTATTGGTGGGCCTTGTTGTCCCACATAAGATAAAATAGGCCCACTTTGGGCCATTAATTGCACATGTGTCAAATTTTCCGTGGATGGTACAAGTTCCGTAGTGGATGCTGCGACCGTAATTCCCCCTGGTGCAGATGCAAGAGGTGGTTCTCCATTACTATTTGGAGGATTTTGGTTATTTGGTCGATTCACCATTCTCCCCGTGTATCTTCTCCTTGGTCTATATTCATTAGTTGTGGATACTTTACCACTTCTTAGTAACATGCAACGAAGTTATACAGAGAGATATCAAAATGAAGAACTAATAAAGATTTTCAAAATGAAAATTGTTTTAAAACACTAGCACAGTTCCACTGGGCATGCCAATTTGTTTACCGTGAAAATTGGTAAACAACCGCTGGTCTTCCAAATCAAGGATACTTTGGTTACTCACAGGATCGACCAAATTGATCCTAGGACATGTGTTATTGTTTAAAATTGTATTTGGAAAATGATAAACACTTCAACAATATCCATGTATGAAGATTGTTTGTTTAAAGCGTTTTCGAAAGGATAAATTGTAGAATATAAAGAAAGTATATTAAAAGCGCTTGAAAGTATAATAAAGGGGCTTGAAAAATAACTTGTAATGAAAGATAAATTCTGGAAAAAAACATAAATAAACTTTGATTGATATGTAGAAAGTGGTGTTATCAAACGTACATTCTTAATGATACTCGTTTCTCAACACGCTAGATACTTTAAGTAATTCTGAGAATTTGTACAGCAATTGAACACACTAAAATCCTAACACTAAGACCCCTATATATACTAAATCAAAGTAACCTCTACCAATGACTTTTCTCCCAGACAATGGCACGTCGCACTTAACATGTCTTCAATTCATGATAATGTTCCACATGTTTTTTCTTTAAAACTGGATAAGAATGAAATACAGTTATCCCTCTTTCATTCAAATTCAAACATGTTTTGAACGCAACCTTCTGTCGAAATACCATTATGAACTTAGAAGTATTTCTAAGTCTCACAGTCATCCCCTCTTACACAGGGTAAACTTGGACTGACTTTCTCATATCATGTTCTTTATGTCGAAGTCCAAAATGTCTTCAAAGGTATTCTCTCTTCTCCGTCTATTGGCTCCAGCCTGACGTCAAAACTTTCAGCTAATAGTAGGTTAGGATGTGGTGGTAGATTGTGGCGGTGGTTGTCTGGATCTGAGTTTGGAGTGGTTGTTATCCATGCCGGAAAAAGAGATCGTCGGTGGTGCACAATGTTGATTGCTGGTGCATTTTATTGAGTGAGTCATAAAGGTGTTATGTGTTTTGATGATTGCTACATTGCGGAGGGAAGAGGATAGAAAAAAATGGTTGTTGAAATTTGTATGAAGATTAAAGTGTGGGTAGGAGAAAATGAAAAATTGAGAAGCAAGAGGGAGTTATGAAGGTCGTGTAGAGGTGAGTATGGTGAGTGAGTTTAAATGGAAGATGAAGATTGAAAGGGTTATGTATTTGAATAATGATGGAAGGAGTAGCCGAAAAGAACTGTTAGTTGTGATGGAGTGATATAGAGGTAATGGGTTGTTGGATCAATATGAAGTAGCAGGTGTTTTAGAGAGTGAGAAGAAGATGATATTAGTGAGGCTGCGTGTCTAGTACGCTGAAGGAAGGAGATCCGAAAAAAACTTCTATTTTTCGCTTCTCAAATTGAGAGAGTTGGAATGTGTAGGTGCGTCGTTGGTTGAGTTTTTTTTTATTCGTCAATTCCTCATTGCCATGTGTTACGTTATATAGTCTAGGTTTCTAGGGTTTCTTTTTTATTAATTTCCAAAACCACCCTTTAAATGATTTAAATGATAAAAATGAACTCCAAACAATTTAATAAAATAAAATAAATATTTTTTTCAATAAAAATAAATAGAACAAAGTAATTGTTTTATTTATTTTTACTTATTTTTCTTAATATTTTGATTAAAAAACAAAAATAAAATGAATTTATTCGAATAAAAATCGGACGCGAAAATGCACGAATAAGATATAATAAATGCATTAAAATTATTTACACAAAACAAAGTTTTGGAAAACAGACAGATAAATATCAAATTTTGCAATTAAAATGCCCGATTGAAAAGACTCAAGCTGATCAAAATGCAAACATAAGTGAGACTGAAAAAATCAAACGAAATTGACAGTTGCAAGCCCGATCTCGAAATTTTTTACCTGTTAATTTTATGCACATTTGAAAATTGATTCAACCGACTGTCTGTAAAACCAAAATCTTATTCTAAGCAAAATAAAATGAAGTTGGATGCATGAAAATTTAAAATGTCCGGACAAAATTGAGATATGACAGTTTGCTTCAGCCGACGCTATTATTTAATTAAAAAAATGAAATATTTAAGATATAATGATTAAAAAGGGAGGCAAACAAAAATTGTGGGGGGAGAAATTTTTTCGCACTTTTATTAGCGTCGACTGCAACCGACACTCCTATAAAATAAATAAACAAATAAAAAATTTATAAATAAAAAACACAGTGTCGATCTTAATCGATTTCACAATAAAATAATCAAATAAATAAATAAAACTAAAATTTTAAAAAAGTAGTAGCGTCAGTGTGAGCCGATGCTAAAGTTAAAAGAAAACAAACCAAATGAAAAGGCTCATTAGCGTCGGCTATTATTATCGTTACTCTGACACTATTAGCATCTGAGTCAGAGTCGACGCTAAAATTCAGCAGCTAAATCGTTGGCTTGAGTTGGTAAGTAATGTAATTCTTCTTATCCAGCAAACCATACTCACCAAAGATAAGTGACAATACTGGTATAAATGTGTTTACTCGATCGCTTTGACTTACTTGGTCGTTTACTTGACGCTTCTTCTAACTAGTTTTAGTGTGGACAACCTTTGGATAAATTCGATTATGTGGTGCCTCTTATTTAGGAAAGCCTAACGCCCTTCTAGGTGGAAGTTTTTTATTGGAAAGTTTTCCATGATAGAATTGCCACTAGTCTAAATTTATTCTAAGTGCAAGTTATTGTGAGTCACACAACAAGAAAAAAAAACAATATTAACCATACATGGGTTGAGACAGTTCCAAAAAAAATGGTCTTATTTCCTTTAATGCTATGGTTGTTAGTATTTTTATAGCCAATCATTGTCGTTTATCTTAGGAAGGTGAGTAACATAGTTGCGAATTACGATTTTGGCTGGGCCACCATAAGGCCGAAAGAGGAGAAGCCTAATAATGATGCAGAGAAACATTTAGCACAACATAAGGGGACTTTTCCCCACACTGAATATGTAATCTCTAACATAAGTGCTTTTCTAGCCATTCTGGTCAATCTGACCGTTGTTTACATCTCCATCCTTATCACACACATTTAGTTGAACATTGATAGAGAAGTTAAGTTGTTACTAATTTATCATGTTTATTCTACATGTTATTTCCTCTAATCATCAAAAGGAATGTATAAGACTAAAGTCTCTCTCTCTCTCTATATATATATATATATATATATATATATATATATATATATATATATATATATATATATATATATATATATATATATATATATATATATATATATATATATATATATATATATATATATATACTAATTTTGTAGAGATTGCATGCTAGGTTGTTTTCATCGCTTTTCTAGTTTCAAAACATTAGATTTTTACCTTGGTAGCGATTTATAGATTAGGTGTAAGTTTTGTTAGAATCAACATTTTTGGCTTGACTTGTTGTTGATTAGGACTAAAAACTGTGATCATAGAATCCATATCGTATTGACGTTGTACAAATACACATCTTGTGTAGTTTGATATAAATTCAATACTCTACTTATTTACTCAATTTGGTTAAATTTTCGATCTTTTGTCATGTGTACCGACTAAGTTGTTGAGTGTATATACCGATCGATGAGTATAATTACATCATACACACTTTACTCTTGCCACGGAAATTACACATGTTTTTCAAACTTTGATAAAAAAATTCAGAACAATTTTTTCGATTAGTCATTTTATTTTTGAGGTCTATTCACCCTCTAGACAGTTGAATTTTCACGCTCAGGCTCTACAAAGAATCGTTAGACTACAATATTGACTTTAAACAAATGTCTAACAAACACATAAGTTCACAAGAACAACTATACTTAGTACAATCCTCGTGGATCAACACTTTTTCTTATCACTTCCTACTAATATAACCGTCTAAACCTTCATATACAAAGTAAACAATATATATCTAAAACAATCTAATTCACTATCAGATTTTTTTAAAAAAATAACCATTTTTAAAAAAAATATCAAAATAACCACCTTTTTTAACTGATGTGTCAGTGGAACTAGTGCGTCCAATTAAGTTAGAAAGGAGACACCCAGAGCTTTGGCGCATGCATGCAAATTCAATGCATGTAGGCGTCATGCTTCTTGGCACATGCATGTGTGGTGCCACACGCATACACTACATAGTGTATGCGTCAATGCATGTGGCGCATGCACCTTTAATTTTTTTTTATTATTTTATTTTAAATGTTAAATTTACAATTAATTAAAAAAATCCTTAAAATAAAAAATATATTTATACTATAATGAAAAATTACATGGAATTGCCAAGAAATTCAATGACCCGCCCGATTGAAACGCCCCATGTTCCACATCCAGGTGCGTTAGTCTGTTTTTGAGGTCTTCCATGATCTTCCTGGGGTGTTTGGGGTCTTTAAGTGCTGATATGATCCAATGGTGGCTGGTGTGAAGGTCTGGTGGAAGGTCCAACGGTATTTGATAAATGTGTCATCATTTGTTCTCAATAGCTGGGGGGGTTCTCGCCAACAACGCTTCCGTAATTGAGTTCGGTGCCCATGTTGTCGTAGTTAGGTCGTTGTGGTTGGGTGAATTATGGACGATATGGTTGCCGAAATTGGGATATTGAATCGGTTTGAAAATGAATCAATTGTTCCCCGGGTGTACTATAGTCAAACAATGGTTGGTCGTTGTGGCAATGAGATGTTTGGGTGGTCATTAGTGGGGGGCTATGATGGCATGAATTGTATGAATCATCTGAGTTATAATCTGGGTGTGTAGGGTTTGATTCTTGGTTTTGAGGTTAGATGTGTGGCATGAATGGGTTACGAGGTTGGATGTTTGGTTGTTGGGTGTATATGGTAGGGTGATGATGTGAGGTTGGTCGTTGGGTTTGGGTGGGTTGGCATTGTTCTTGGACGGGGATTTGTTGTTGGGCATATGATGACGAAGCTAGTTGACGTGGATCAATCAAATACCTTGGCTCAGACACAAATTATGGTGTTGTAACCGACCTAAACCATGCCATATACTGTTGAGTTGGTCTAGCACCCTGTATGACTGGTTCGTTTAAGCTGTGTTATCGTCGATTCCTCCAATGACGACACATCTCTTTTGTGAAGTACCTCTATTCATAATAATCTCATTGGGCATCGACTTTTTGTTGATGCCAATCTCCGAAACATGTCATAGGTTCTGGAATTTGTTGCTGCATGCTGAACTGCAATGTTACTCGATCACTTTGGTGCATCTCCATAGTAGTGAACCAGATCATTGGTATTTTTGCTGTCTAAACTGCATCATCATCATGGTTAACATGATGATCAAGCCCAGATATGGCCTCCAGATAAATTGTACAAGAATAAGACATGATTAGATAATATGTAATTTGATAATTATTTTTAAATCAAAATAGAGTTGTGTAGGAGTATTACATCGTCTGGTCGAATATGGTCCAATAGATTGCGATAGACTACTATAGCGTATTTCAGACACCTGTTATAGTTCATCCCTCTAACTGTCCACCTAGATCAAAAACATTTGAAAAATATTATTTACAGTTAGTTGTAATATAAAGTCTAATAAATTAGATGGTAAAGTTTTAAACTTACTTTGTTGCAAAGGGGAATATGAATGGCTTCTCATTTACCAGGGGCGAGTGATGACATTCTTGACCAACCCCATGCTTGTAGTAAATATACACATGAATAAAACGTACAAGTATTTTTTTTTTGGCATTTTTACACAACGCACTATATAGATGGGCCAAAACAGTTGAACCCCAACTATATGTGCTTACCTTATTTATGTTTTGTAACAACGGTAAATACATAATATTTTCCGTACTACCAGTACTTTCGGGAAATAAAAAATTACCGAATAGAATCATAATATAACACCGAGCTTTAATTATTTTTTCATACTCGATAGATTCTTCGGTCAATGTTATACTCGCATAATATTGTTTGAGATATTTTAAGTTAATACCTCGACCCCTAGCTTGACCAGAAGTCTCTCCCGTAGCTTGGTCGTCATACAAAGGGGCACCCAACAATTCATTGCAAATAGAGTTATCCTGGTTAACTCTACCATTTATGGCCTTACCATCGATACGTAGATCCAACAACATGTAGACGTCCTCAAGTGTGATAGTACACTCACCGAAAGGAAGGTGAGATGTGTGGATCTCGGGTCTCCATCTCTCTAACAAAGCAAGAATAAATTTGTAGTCAACCGAGTATGAGACTATGTTGAGGAGATTACCAAAACCGCATCCTCGAATATATGGTTCTATCAAAGGAACATGGGGTACATATTCATGTACACGACATCGAAATTATTTTGGGTCCTAATAAAACATAAGTAAGAAATAAAGTAAGAAGAAGTAATAAACAATAAAAAAATAAGTAAGAAGAAGTAATAACATACAAATTTTGTGATATTGTCGATTATTCCTCGATGTTCATCACCCATAGTCAGTAGAGACATAATGTTGTAGAGGTTGAGTGTTACACAGGTTGAGTGTTGTAACGGTGGAGTGTTGCAAATGTTAATTGTTGTAAAGGTGGAGTGTTATAGAGGTTGATTATTAGTGTTGCAGATGTTAATTGTTGTGAGTTACTGCCCTATTTATAGATGAGGTAGTTTTGCATCATGTGAAGCATGGGATAGGGTGCAAGTATGTGAGGATAGGTGTAGGCGCCTAAGGCTAGTGCGCATACTGTGTTTAAGACATGCATGGTCATATGCGCCAAGACTAGTGGCGCATGCATGCCTTTTTATGCATGCAAGGAAGAGGCGTCTAAGGCTAGAGAGCATGCATTGCTTTATACGCCATTGAAAAGGGTGCTTGTCTTGGATTATTAGGGCAGAGACATCTTCTTTACAGGCGCATGCTTGTAGTGTTTGATTATTAGGGCAGAGATTCTTTGCAGACGCATACTTTGCATTGCCTTGTCTCTGCATGGATTCTTTGCATTGCATTATCTTGTCTTTGTAGATTAATTGCGTGATCAATATATACACCGTCTCTCCTATTTAACTGCATGTGAATAACATATTAATGCATCACCATCAGTACCCATACAGATCAGTAGAAACACTAAACTTACATTTAAAAAAATGTCTTCCTCACCACATTACATGATCAGTGCCCATACTGAAGGTGAAATATCTGAGCATCAATTATTCGGTTTTTATTTTCGCAACACAGAAGTAACTCGGTTTATAATAAATCGACGAGTCAGGTGGGCCAAATCATCTATAAAAAATTGGTGTGGTTTGCAGACAACCAGGTAAAGTTTTATCAGATGAAGATTCGAGATGATGACGATGTTCATCATATGTTTGTCAGTCATGAACAATCTGGGTATAACGATATAGAGTTATATATATTACCACAACAACAACAAGTGTCTCAGTTCATTGATCAGTCACAAGTGTTTTGTGAAATTGACGATGACGAACAAGTTGAAGTCAATGTTGTTGATGAGGAAGAAGAAGAAGTTGAGTTATTAGTTGATTCAATGGTGAATGATGAGGAAGAATAGGAGCCATTACCAGCTAGTCATGTATATTTTCCACCTCAACACATGACAAGCTTGAATTTGGGTACCGATGAACCTTCATCAGATATATTTTACAATCCTTATGTGCAAATTCAAGGATCATTGAAAGAAGGAGACACATTTCGCACAAAAGAATATTGTGTAAAAGCTATTAAAAAGTATCACATGGAACTATCAACTGATTACAAAGTTGATCGAACTAATGCAATGAGGTACAAGATTTATTGTCGAAATGAGGGCTGCCTTTTCTGGTTGTCAGCTTCTTATCGGAAGAGGAGTGATTCTTGGGAGATTGGATCCATGGGTCCAGTTCACATATACATGCTCACGAACCCAATGCAAGACCATCGCAAACTTAGCTCTCAGTTAATATGCGATGAAATTTTATCTGTCATTAGCGATAATCCATCGTTAAAGGTGAGTACAATAATCTCGCATATTGTAAAACAATAAAATTATACTCCATCATACAGGAAGGCTTGGATAGCTAGGATAGAGGCGGTTGAAAAAGTCTATGGAAATTGGGAGGAGTCTTACAAACAACTTCCAAACTATTTGGTAGCTCTTAAACATTATGCTCCAGGGACTATTATCAAGTTGGAAACGTTTTCGGGGTATACCCCAGACGGGACTTGTGCTATTGGAAATGGAATATTCCACCGTCTCTTCTGGACGTATCAACCATGCATCAAAGGTCTTGCATTTTGTAAACCTATTATACAAATTGATGGTACATGGTTGTACGGGAAATATAAAGGAACGCTACTGATGGCAGTGGCACAAGATGGCAACAACAACATTTTTCCAATCGCCTTTGCCCTAGTTGAGGGATGGAGTTTTTTCCTAAAAAATCTCCGATTGCACGTTGCTTCTCAATCTAACTTATGTTTGATCTATGACCGACACCCTTCAATAGTGAGTGCCTAAAAAACATTGATAATGGCTGGCAGAACCCCCTGTCGACGCATGTCTACTACATTAGACATATCGCTCAAAATTTTATGCGGGAGATCAAAGACAAAACATTGTGGAAGAAGGTTGTCAACGCAGGTTACACATTAACAGAACCTTCTTTCAAACACTACCGTGAAGATATCAGATTGTCAAACGCAGATGCAGTATGGTAGATCGATAATATTCCATTGGAAAAGTGGACTAGGGCATACAACAACGGTCAGTGTTGGAGCCACATGACAACAAATCTTGTGGAATCAATGAACTCTGTCTTTAAAGGCATCTAAAACCTACCTATAACCTATTTATGGAAAGTAACATATTTCAGGCTATGGGTGTTGTTTGAGACCAGACGTTCCAAATGGAGTTCAATGTTGCAATTTGGGCAGTTGTTCAGTGATGCTTCAATGAAATTCATTAGACACGAAGTTGTCAAAGCTAACACACACGTGGTCACGGTGTTTGACCGTACTAAAGGTTGGTACAATATTGTTGAGTCCATGGATCACAATGAAGGCATGTCGATGAGATAATACATAGTGGAACTAGATAGAGATTGGTGCAAATGCGGAAAGTTCCAAGCCTTTCGTATGCCCTGCTCCCATGTAATTGCGGCATGTTAAAAGGTTTGAAGGGATCCATCCTACTTACTATCTGACGTTTACAAAGTCATAAACCTATCCAATGTTTACAAATTAGCTTTTCAGTTGTTGCAAAAGAGGATTACTGGCCTGGATATCAAGGGGACATTCTCTGGCCAATTAAGTTATGCGAAGAAAGAAAAAGGGCCGCCCAAACAACACCCGTATTCAAACCGAAATGGATACGATGAACAAAATGGTTCGATTATGTAGTTCATGTCGCCATCCCGGTCACAGTCGTACTAACTGTCGTATTCAAACTCTTTTTTTTATATTAAAAACAATACCTATTTCATATGATAACTTTGTGAGGAAATACCATCACAAACAAATACAACAAATTCAGCACATAAGCAACACATAAACAACAACACAACAGACTATAACAAATAAAATACCATTACTATAACTATGCAATTACAACCATCAAAATAATTTTGAACATATTATACATCATCCTGTGAACGTCTCTGTCAGTCTTAATATCCACTCATACACGCACTTCTCCATTTTGGTTGAACATGGACTCAATCCATTGAATTCTTCTAATCCTTTCACCATCTGTAATTTCTCCATCTAACCAACGGTTCAACGTCCGATTAAGACGTTCAAACGAATCTATATTCCAAATTCGAATCTTTATCGAGGGTGCGACTGTTGAAAATATTAAATCGGCATTTCTCTTGTGAATGTATTCAGACATGCTTAAAGAAAACAAAATTGAAGGAAAATGGAAGGAGGATAAAAAGTTGTGTGAAATAATATGGGAGATGCACATGATGGTATTTATAGAAGAACCAAAGCATGCATGCGTCAGTGCACTAGGCTCGACACACACATAACACATGCATGCCTTAATGCATGTGGCACACACACAAATGCACACATGCATGCGTCAATGCATGTGGCGTCTACATTCATTGGTTTTGCATGCATGCACCAAAGTTCTGGGCGCCTCCTTTGATATTTAGTTGAATTCTCCGGTTCAACTGGTGCATAAGGAAAATGGTTATTTATATTTTTTTTTTTTGAAAATTGGTTATTTTAAAATTTAATTTTAAAAAATTGATTATTTTAAAAAAATTCTCACGATCACAACCTATAAAAATTAATATTATACAAAATCATATATTATTAGAAGTCTTTTAGACGTTTTTTATGAAGCCCGCTTGGATCAAATATCATATTCCTTTGCATACATACATTTTAATACTGATATATTATTTTATTATTATGATATATTGCTTCAATATATAATTTGTTTATTTTAATTTTTTATTATAACTATTTTTTTTTTTATTTTACAATTTATATCTTTGAAATGTATTAGATCTTTGTCATTCCTTGTTCATGATATTTAGTAGATTATAAATTATATTTTGCATATTTTCAAGAGTCCATACAATCATAAATCCACAATACATAATACAGTTGAGAAAATAAATCTGCTAATTTAGATTTTGATTTGTATACATCAAACTCTGTTAAACTCTTTTATGCAATATTTACTTAAATATGTTTCTTGAATTTTCCAATAACATCAATTTTACTCCAAATCTTCGTGAATAGCAATCAATCCTTTGATTTTACTGATTCTTTAAACGGTGTAATTATATGAAGATATGAGAAGAACTCCTCCTTGAACATATTGTGTGTAGCATTCCTTTTTTTTAAACAATAAGTTTTTTATCTTATTCATAATAATAATAATAATAATAATAATAATAATAATAATAATAATAATATTATTATTATTATTATTATTATTATTATATTACCATAATTTTTACAATAATAATTTTGTATAGAATCATAATTCAAAATCAAGACACGCAAAAATTGGGTGAGAGTATATTTTTTAAGAAAATCCATCCTAATCATGCGGAACCACAAATAATTTATCTTTATATTGAATTTAATTTTCATCTCAAAAGTCATTTCAACTCTGAGAACACCCTTACTTACACGTTCTTTGCTTATTTATTGTCGGTAGCAGCCACAATTATACATCAAGATTTCATGGTCATAGTTGCAAAGTTTAAACAAATTGTGGTCCTCTATTTAGGTTTGTTTTGACTTTATTTCACTAGTTATAAAGTATATATGTCATTAAAATCAAGAGGACAGTAAATTGTACCACTATTTTCCTTTTCGATGGCAAAATCAATTTTTTTAAAACCATGTTCATCGTTATAGAAAACACAACATTGTTATACATGAGTATTTGAATTCTATAAAATATCCATTTTCTCTATTGCTAGAAAGTTATAAGTATAAATGAAAATGGTAAGAAGGCATGTCCACGATTACCCATTACTCATGTTTAAGAACTTTACATAAGTTGATTTGAGGGCTGACTATACCACAGTGAACCAATCACTACTACAAAAAACACTCTTTTCCACCGGAAGCTAGTAATATATTTCACCTCACTCAACCAAAAACCAAGATATAATGTCAAGTCGCGTCATATTTTTAAAAAAATAAATATTATATATTCCCTCGATTTTTAAATATAACCGTCGTTAGTTTAGACCGTTGCGAAAAGTAGTTTAATTTTAATTTTAAGACAGAAATGAAGGAAACACTCCTTTTTTTATAACGAAAAAAATATAAAATTACTAGTGTTGGAATTCGAAATATATCACTTCTTCATCTTTCACCACAATTGTTAGTTTGGACCGTGGGAAAAAGTGATTTAAAAAAGCGCCTAATAAATAAATATTATTTTGATGGAATACATAGGCGAAGTAAGTATTAGTTATGAAATGTATAATTTGTAGTAGTGATTTACTGACCTAAGTGTCGATCTCCCTCCCTCCCTGTATATCAATCAAAAAATTGATATGTACCTATTTTTCTTCATATATATTCATGCCTACCGAAATACATCAAATATGTCACCCTTAAAAAAGTCATGATATTTGAAGCTTTAAAGCTCACTAATGAATCATATGTTTATTAAATAGTGCAAACTTCATCGATAGAAAATGAAGAAATTGAAAGTGATGATATTTAAGAATAGTACCATACTTTAGCATCTAACTAATCAATAGAAATAACACAGTCAAAATTAGAGTCTTACCACTCTTTAACAAACCAAATAATACCTTTCTTGTGTGAATCAGTTCAGAATTTCTTAGACTAAAATGTATATAATAATATCCATGCACGATCGAAATAGAAAATAAGTATCATTTTGATCTCATAATTGTGTCGGAAGATGCATTAACTTAATAACCCTAGAATCTCACCAAAGGCAAGCCCTCACTAAAACATCAATCTCGACTAATAGCCCTTACAACCAATCTCATTCCCAACATCGACCTCCTAATACCCGAAGAGAACTACCCGACAAACTTTTAATCCATTGAAATTACAAAACTTATAAAATATATCTTCGACCCCACCATGATCATAGCTTTAAAATTAAAATCAATTGTGGTCCTTCATTGATATTTGTTTTGATAACTTTTAAATTATAAAACTTTATTAATGAACTGTTTTGACAATTTTGGCAGTATATAACCTATATACACACCCTCCATCTTGTTAAAATACATATCAGAAATATTTGTATAACTAGAGAAATGGCATTCGAGACTAAAACATGGTTAGTTTTCCATCTTTTTTCTCTTGGTAGCATACTACATGCAATATTGTGTCACTGGAAATTCACCTCAAGTGGCTTGCCTACTTATATTTGGTGCTCGCTAATAATAGCGCGAGACCATGTGTTGAAGAGCTAAATGATATTGAAGCAATATTTAGTACCAAGCTTAGATCTCTAGTAGATCAATTGAATACTGAGTATCCTGATTCCAAAACTATTTTTATAAATACGACTGCTATCAGATTAGACGGTTCACTTGGTAATAATCAAATAATTGATAATATATGTTTATGTTTATGGTTCAGGTTCTTGATTATTATCAGTTAATGCCATATGTTGTTTTGGATTTCAGGTTTTACTGATTTTAGGAGTTCTTGCTGTCCAATGAAATCTGATGGATTTTGTATTCTTGACTCAATACCCAATACCGTGCTCGAATAGAAGTAATCACATTTTTTATGATGGAATTCGGACCACAGAAGCTGCCAACAATTACACTGCATCATTTTCGTATGATAGTACTGATAATCCACAAGTGACATATCCAATGGATGTTAAACGTCTTGCTCAACTTGATCTACAGATAAGTAAAAGTTACATGAGTATCCTTAAATAAACTCAATTAGTTTGCAAAACCAAAATATAAGCTCATTTTATTAAGTGTAAGCAATCGGCAATCATATATTTAGTAGAATAATTTAGAATTGATGTTGTAATCGTTCATGATGTCTTTGTGGCTTAGTTTTATCGATGTAAGTATTGGTTCTTGATAAATGTAATAATTAATGTTAAAAAGATTTTAGTCTCTTTGTACTCAATTTTTTTTTCTTTTATTTTGTTATATAGAAATAAATAATTAAAGCGGAATACACACATCAATCGACAAAACCAAACACGAGCCGATAAACCAGAACAGAGAGTGCATATGATAGACAAAAAAAAAAAGGAGATCCAACAACCAAAAACGTAGAAAGAAAATAACTCATTAAACAAACCCTTCAAAACTAAGAACAATTGCAAGTTGCAACAGCTCGAACAAAAATAAAATAACAAATGAGATAAAACCATAAAAGCATGCCCCATTCTACGAAGAAAACTCCAGCTAGAGGTCAACACATAAGATCTAGAACTATCGTGTCATAATACTCCACTGCAATATCTAGAACTATTTTTCTATATTCGTTGCAATATCTATAGTGAAAAAAGGAAACACACACGATTTACTCATGAAACGTCTCATTGGAAGATATGGATTAACACCTCCATTTTTCATCACCTGAAATACCTTTTTATTATTAACTTTGACTATAGCTCATTCTAACAATTAAAAACACCTAATAACAATTTAGTACATATAAGTAAGCAAAAGTTCATAGGATTAGCAGAGATGAACTTTATTCACTACACAACACATTTCAAGACTACAATGTTTTTCAAATTGACCTCAATTGTTGTTTAGTTCACTAAAAGGCAAAATACCGACGCTAAAGGGTGTTAGCTTCCACTTAGCGTCGAGGTTGGGGCGGACACCTCAAAGCTTGAAGTAAAATGTAGCGTTTAGCCGACACTAACTCTAGCGCTGACTGAGCAAAACCTTATAGCAACGCTAATACACAAAATCCGACGCTAAAGTGTAAATGAGTTTAACATTGACGTCGGGCCACATCGACACTACTGAGTTATGTGTATTATTGAGTTGGCCCTATTCGACGCTAGTTACTATATATATAATCATGTAACTTCGGTTTGTGGCGACACTAGTGTTATATTAATTTAATTAGCCTCAGCTTTGAGCAACACCACTTTCAAGATTTAACCATGTAGCACTGGTCTTAGGTGACACTATAGTTACTCTATATAATCATATAGCGTCGAACAAAGCCGACACTAAGTTTACTGTTTTTTTACCTTCTAAAATCTATTTAGGATGAAATCTGCTTTTAATTTCTCCTTTTTGGACCTACCAAAACCTGTTTTGAAATTTGTTTAGAATAAAATATATTTTTAATTTCTCTTTTTAGGACGTACTAAAACTAAGGGAAATTATTTCTTAATGCAACTCTCACGTGCACCGTGTTTTTCTAAAACTATTGCTTCATCATTTAATACGTATCACTTTTAACACACCAGTTGCAATTTTTTCCTTTGAAACCTGTCAGAAAAACTTATTACCAAAGCTAAATACAATGATGTTGTTGCTTTCTCGATCATTGTCGTCTTCTCCTTCTCCTTTTAAGCCAACATCCATCTTTTTCGACCTTTTAACATTTCTAACAAACACACAACTTTACCTTAATGATTATGTGTAGCAATATAGAATCTTAAACTGACAAATTCACCAGCAACTGGCTGAGGATGACACAAGTAAGTTGTTAATTAGATCAGTTACAACTTTTAATATATTTGGATCAGTAATTGAGTTTTAATTGTAGTTTTTAAGATATCTTCTAGTATCAATAACATTATAATCCTATTTATGCTTACCTTTTAATCTATATGGGATTTTTCTATTCAGAGTACACATGTCAGTCTTAAGATGAATGAAGCTAAAGGTAGTGGAAGGCATGGAAGACTTGGTAACTTTTATAATGATAATAATAATTGATGTAAACGTTACGGGTGAAACGCAATGGATTCAAAGAAATGTAAATGATGCTATTGAAGATGTTATTTTATGTAATTTTTTAATTTAAAATCATATTAAATATTTTTATGAATAATATTATATTAAAATTATTGCTTTTTAAGTCTAATAATAATTATTTACAAGTTTAATAAAATAAATGAATCACTCCACATTTTATTAGTATAATATATTTAAACTATTTGTTGCAACATTAGAAATTGTTGTTGTAGCTTTGAAACACAGATTCTATCAGAATGTTTTTAAACTTAGCAACAGTGGCAAACTGTTGAGATACCGTAGCAAAAAGCTAAGACAACGTCTCGATTTGCCATGCGGTTTACACGTCTCATAAGTTTAAGCAGCGGTTTTTTCTGGTTTTGCAACGGGTTTGTAGAGTTGTTGTAGGACGAAATTGTTGTAGTGATATAGTTTTTGTTTTTGTTAATATATAGAAATTTAAAAAAAAATCCATAATAAGCATAAGGTGTTGGTAACTCATGGATAATACAATTGTTCCAAACAAATAATATTATTGCAGATGGCTAATATGGCTTAGATGTGGGTTATGCTATCTTAGAATTCATAAATTTAAACGAAGGCTTACCCCTCAGTAAATTTTTAGACGACTTATTCATAGATAAAATAAGACCAATAATCAATTGTTAGACTTATGATTACTTGCAAGTTATTAGCCGTTAGTCCGAGGATAACACCATGGAATTCCATGGACGACGGTAAACATTATTGATGAACCTTTTATTGAGGGTGTTGTAATTCTCACTAAGCTCTGGGAAATTTGAATTTTTGACTAGGTCTAGAGTAAGAATTGACTTAACCCTGATATTTTATAATGTCAACCCTATGGAAATCATGAAATAAATTCGTTTTTTCATGTATGACATATACTTTAATTAAATTGGTGGATAATGTTTTTTTAATATATTGGAGATGATATCTTCATAAGAACTCTTATGTTTCTTGTGTTGGAAATCCACCATAAATTATGGAGAATTTCAATCAATTTTGATGAACAAAATTGTCAGCACCCACACAATAACAATGAAAAGAGAAGAACAATGGAGAAAGAAAGAAAGTAAAGAATAATGAAGGAGAAGAAGAATTAAATTCTGTAGAGTTTCTCTCTACCCACAAACTGTGGAAAACTTCTTATTTACTTTGCAACTACAAAATACTATAAATACAATGTTATGAATACTCTATTCACTTCATTATAAGAATAATTGTTACTCTCTATATTTATAGATTTAGATTAACTTGGACCTCAAGGCAAAACCCAAAACTATAAAAGCCCCAAATAGTTAACACTACTAAAAGGCCTAAGTCGAAATCCTATTTGAAGCAACATATTTCGACACTTCGACACACTAACGCAACTCAACATCCTAGGTGGTTCGACACTTCCTTGTTCCTACCGAGTAACCTACTTCGACACAAGGAATTACATTTCAGCACCACCTAATTCATTGTGTTTAAGCTATCTACATTCATCATATCTCTTAGTCTTCTGAACACTTTGACTTGTACTCCCTTCGTCATGATGTCTGCAATCTGATTCTCAATTCTACAGTATTCCACATTCATCTTCCCATCTTCTACCTGCTCTCGAAGATAATGGAACCTCATCTCGATGTGCTTGCTTCGACCATGTGCTATCGGATTCTTCGTCAGATTGATAGCTGACATGTTGTCGTTCTTCATGGTAATTGCTCCATGACTCTTTGTTGTTATCTCTTCGACCAGATTCACCATCCACATTGCTTGACATGCACAAAGAGAATCAACTATGTATTCTGCTCCGCACGACGATAATGCCACTACTAGCTTCTTTCTCGAACTCCAAGCAACTAATACACCACCTATCATAAACACATAGCCAACTGTGGATTTTCGATCCTTAGCATCACTACACCAACTTGAGTCGGTGTATCCCACTAATTTGCATTCTTTTCCTTCATCAACTGCAGGAAACAGAATGCCATAGTCGAGAGTTCCTTTCAGATACCTTAGTATCTTCTTCGCCGCTGCTAGATGTGATACCTTTGGCTTCTACATGAATTTACTCATCATACCTACACTGTATGCTAAGTCAGGCCTTCTATGACAAATGTATCGAAATGACCCAATAAGTCTTCTATATTGGGTTAAGTCGACATCATCTTCATCTAAATCTTTCGACAGTTGTAATCTGGACTCAGATGGAGTCGAAGTTGGATTGCAATCTTGCATCTCAGATATTTTGAGTATTTCACCTACATACCTTCTTTGATGCATCATCAAACTTATACAACTCTTGTAGAATTCGATGCCAAGGAAATATGAAATGTCACCCATATATGACATTTCGAATTCCTTGTTCAGATCACCTTTTAAGTCTTCGATCTCCTTCTTGCAACTACCTGTTATCAACAGGTCATCGACATAGAGACATAGTATAAGAAATTCACTCTTGCTTCTTACATATACTCCCTGTTCAGATTTGCACTTCACAAATTCCTTCTCCCTTAGAAAGCCATCTATCTTCTTGTTCCAAGCTCTTGGAGCTTGTTTAAGTCCGTATAGGGCTTTATGTAGCATGTACACCTTTCTTTCTTCGCCATGTTTCACAAATCTAGTTGATTATGCAACATAAACTTCTTCTTCTAAGAGGCCATTTAGGAATGCATATTTCACATCCATTTGACACGTCTTCCAGTTGTTTATGTTTGTTAGACCAACAACCAATCTGATTGTTTCGATCCTAGCAATAGGTGTAAAAACTTCATCAAAGTCACTCATTCTTTCTAAAGAAATCTTTTCGCCACAAGCCTCGCCTTGTGTCGAGTCACTTCTCCTTTATGATTTAACTTCACTTTGTATACCCACTTCACATCGATATTGTCTTGGGGCAATTCGACAAATGATTAAGTGTTGTTGACTTTGATTGACTTTAGCTCTTCGTTCATTGCTTTCATCCACTTCGAATTTTTCAATGCCTTAGCTGCATTGACAGGTTCGACATCTACGTAGAAAGCATAAGTACTAGCTCACCTTCTTCATTGACCACATCATCTGATGTAATCATACATTCTTGCAACCTTGCAAGCATGTGTCTTATTCTCTGAGGTCTGCTTAGGCCTGCTTCACCTCTGACTTCTTCCTGTCGAACTTCTCTTTCGACTTCACTAGCTGGTTCATCACAAAAGATTCTCACTAAATCCTTCTTAACATTCGCAGTTCAATCCCACTCCTTAAGCTCCTCTATGATCACATCTCTGCTGATCACCACTTGCTTATTCACTGGGTCGAACAACTTGTATCCTTCAATCGAATGATATCCTATCAGGATCATCTGACTCGACTTGTCATCAAGTTTTCTTCTCAACTGATCTGACACATGTCTATGTGTTATAGGTCCAAACACCTTCAGATGACTCAAGCTAGGTCTGACACCAGATCAACATTCTTCTGGCGTGATTCCTTCTAACTTCTTCATCGGACATCTGTTCAGAATATATGTCGCAGTCGACACAGCTTCTCCCCATAATTCTTTGGATAGATGCTTGCCTTTCAACATACTTTTAACCATATTCATGATGGTTCTATTCTTCATTTATGCGACTCCATCCTGCTATGGAGTATATGGTGGCACCATCTCATGCACAATCCCTTCTTTCACACATAATGCATTGAAGTCTTTCGACACATACTCTCCACCACCATCAGTCCTCAAAATCTTAAAATTTTGACCGCTCTGTCTTATGACCATAGATTTAAACTTGGCAAATACCTTGATCACTTCAATTTTCTTCTTGATCAGGTAAGACCATAGTTTTCAACTGAAATCATCTATTAATGTAACAAAGTATTTGTTACCTCCAATCGAATCCACCTGGAGAGGACCACATACATAAGAGTATATGACTTCAAGAATTGCCTTCGACCTGCTTCCTGCATCCTTACTGAAGTTGTTCTTATGTTGCTTCGCCTGCACGCATTCTTCACATTTTGGTTTATGTTGCCTTCTACGATACTATGCCTTTTTTCAATTTTTGAGTATTCACACATTTATTTGTGTGTTTCTATATTCAAATAAATGACTATATTAAAAACAAAAATTTTAAGATCTTCTTTTGTTAAACAACAACATTGCAATGTGATTATGACTAAATTTCTCAATGTTGTCAACCGATGAAAGCAATATATTATAAAATATTTTCTTTGACTGACAATAGTGAGAAGTTATTCCAAACTATAACAATGTTTACTTTTACCATTCAACATCAGAAAGAGGTGGAACCGAGAACAACAAAAACAACAATAACAATAAAATCATTATGTATATATATATATTGCAAGAACAAAAAATGTTTTGTTCATAGTTGGTGTTTGAAGAACAACAACACGAAACCTTAATAGATTTTTTAACTAATTAAAAAGGGTTGAAGATTTTTCTGTTTTACAATCCATCCCAAACAATGATGTTTACGAGATTAGGATGATTGTCAATGAGTTAGGTTTAGAATACAATTTAGTGGACGAATCTTTTTAAACTTAAATTTGGGTATCGAAGAGTAGTATAACTAAAGAAATTCATTATTTAATTTTTAAATAATAATCATAAAAGAAAGATGTCAATATAATAAAAAAGAAAACATAAATTACAAATGTTGAGGTTCAAAGCATGTATCTTAAATTTGTTTTTCCCTTGGTTATCTATTAAAACGGAAGGAATAAATGATTTTTGTTAAACAAATATGGCACAATCAAATAATATACCTCGATTTTTTATTGGAAGAAGTAAAAGTATTATCATAAAGTATACTATTTATAGTAGTATTGTCTCAATATCGTTAATGCGTGGAAAAGAGAACGAGACAAATAAGTACCGTATGTTGATATATAAAGAATTAATGTATTGCAAACTAAGCTTTCCATTGTCAATAACTCATGGAAGAAAAATGCAACCATGTATTTAAGGCATGGCACTTTATTTTTAGAAATTTTCCTTAGATAGATAAAGTTACTTACCTACTTATTGTGGATCCTACATTGTCGTCACAACTTTATCTAAGGGTTTTTATTTTGAATCAATTTTTAAAAATTGAAAATCGAACCAATTTTTTTTTAGATTTGTTTGAATGTCCTTTTGTATTAACTTTTTAGTTCGGATTTCATAATTTTTATTCAAAATTAAACATATAGAATACATCCATTTTAATTATTATATTTTTTATTTGTATAGAGTTAGTAGAAGGTTTGATAAGTCTCATAAATTAGTCAACTCTAGGGTTAGATATTGTGTTTAAAGTTTATTTCTTGTTAATTATATTTTTTTAAAGTTACTTATTTGTGTAAATTATTTTTTTTAATTTCATATATTTCAAACATAAAATATAATTGTTATCTAATATTGATATTTAATATATTGTCTATTATATTTTATACCAAACATTTTTATTTGTCTATAGACAAGGTGACAATCACCGCTAAAACTCATACACACCATTTCGAGAAATTAGGTTTGAACCTTGATGAAGATTTTCAACCTACCATGTCTTTCTATTTTTTTTGTTATAGACTTGTTTCTCTATAAAAAAATTATCCAAATTAAACCATATTAAATTTAATGAGAATTAAAACTTTAAAATAAATAATCGTGCCCGAATGAAACTGCATGTAATTTTGTATTTAGATAGAAAGATTTAATTTTTCAAAACCATTCCAAATTGAGAACATCCCCAACAAAGGATCTCCTATCATAACTATTCTTACAAGGATCTATGATCCAAGTTATGATCGAGTCTAAAATTATGAACGAATCACTTTTCTTATAATATTTCAAGCAGACTTAAATTATCTGCGATTTTGTACACATTAATAATCATGATAATTCATCATATACTCGAGTTTGCACAAAAGACCGATGAAAACTTGAATGTAAGAAAGATGAAATCTATAATTTGTGTGAATAGGACAAACTTTTATACTGTATTTTTCTGAATCCAAAATGCTTGTTTTATAGGTCAAATAAGTGTTGTTTCACGAGGTTGCGAACCTTGATGAAACACACCCTTTCATAAACAGTTTTGCTTAATGTTACAACTTTTCACCTACTACAACAGTTTAGAAATGTTTCCTCTTCTAACTGCATTCTGCAACACTTCACGAAGAGTTGTCTATTTTCGAATTCAAAATACAAACTGTATACTGCAACCATTCACAAAGTTACTACTATAAAATATACCTTTGGTAACACTAAATTATAAAAGATTAATAGTTAACCGTGGTAATACCTCATTTTTGGACGCATTTTGTTTTTTAATATTTACGAAAAGATATTACATTAGGATCAAAACAATTAATCCAGATTATACATTCATGGAGTGACAGGATTTAAGTCACATCTCCAATAATTATTTACTTTTTTATTACAATGAGTATTGTCCATATATATATATATATATATATATATATATATATATATATATATATATATATATATATATATATATATATATATATATATTAAAATTAATATACATATGATCACGGTTGTTAATGTCAACTGTTGTGAAAGACATTACATGTCATCACAGTTTTTGAATAGGACCATGGTGAAATAGTTTACCCATCACTACTAGAAAAACAATTATTAGCGTTGGTCGTATAAGGAAGCTAAAGGTGAAATAACTGACACTACTATGTGTTTAGCGTCGGTGTCGGGTCTTGGATAAAAGTTACAAAGCTATTGAGTAGCGTCTGTAACAACCCAATTTTTAGTAATTATTATATTATTATTATTATATTTTATTTTTATTTATTTGGAGTATTAATTAATTATTTAGTTGATAGGAGATATAATTAAATAATTGAATTAATTAACTTGGTGTGCATATTGAGTGGTTTAATTATTTGAATTAAATAGAGATATTTAAATATTAGGTCTTATTGGGCCTATTAATTAAATTAGAAGTATAATGACTTAAGCCCAAATAGAATACTAATATAAATAGTAAGAGGTGAGGAGAGTGAGAATTAGGATTCATTTGATCATTGAAGGCAATAGAGAAAGAGGAGAGGAAAAGTAAAGAGAAGAGTTAGGGTTTCCATCAAATTGAAGAGGTAAGGGGGGAATCCTTATTATTATGGGTTAGTATGATTGAGTCAATGGGTAGATGTATGTTTAGGTTAAAATCCCTAATTTGCATGATTTTAGGATTGTTAGGTTTTGATGATTATGCTTGATTGTGGTGATTGATTGTGTTAAAACTGCAAATTAACGTTATATATTTGGAGTATTATGTGAGTTATAATTTTCTGAACGTTTGACTTTTTACGGAATTGAAATCGGAGGTCCGGAAGTCCTCCAACGATGAAAACCGCGGAAAATTCTGCATGCTGTCCGTCACACTCGCGGCCTGTTTTTATGTTTTATTGTCGAAATCGTTTTGGTCATAACTTTTGATCCGTAAGTCTAAATCGAGTGTCGTTCGAAGCGTTGGATAGCTGAAAGAGAGGGCTATAACTTTGTTTCAGGAATAAAATAATTTTGGAGATTATTTCATGGATGTTCGGGGGGTTGAAGAAGATGAAAATTATGTTGGAAAATTTAATAAACAACAATTTTTTTGTAATGCCTTCGTGCACGGTTTTAATCATAACTTTTAACTCGTAAGTCCGATTTTGGTGGCGTTTAAAGCGTTAGAAAGCTAATGCTCATACCTAAAACATGGTATTGATTGTTAATATGTTTTAATAATATTCACATGCCTACTGTATTGATAAATATATTGGGTTATACGTTTGGTTGATGAATCGTTGCATTGTTGTAATATGATTGCGTGATAATTATGTTGTTATGTCGATGATGTTAAGATGTTGATGAGTTGTGGTTATTTATTGATATTATTCATGTGGTAACATGAATTTGTTATTGCATGATGAATGGTGTGATGCATAATTATGAATGATATATTGTTATGAATGTGTATATGTATCATTGGTGGATTGTGAATGATATATTGTTATGAATGTGTATATGAATGTGTATATATTGTTATGAATGTGTATATCTTAATTGCATATGTGTTGGTATGTGTGCATTCATTCATAGCATGCTCGACTTCATTGTGGAAGTGGTGAAACTGTGGGTTCACATGAGCACTCATTGATCCTTAATTGGAAATAGGTGAGGTAGATGTAGCACTCATTGATCCTAATTGGAAACAGGTGAGGTAGATGAGCACTCGTTGATCCTGAATTGGAAATAGGCGAGGTAGATGAGCACTCGTTGATCCTTAATGGAAATAGGCGAGGTAGTAGATTGTACCACATGCATAGAGTCACATGTCTTGCATTGAGTCACATTAGAGTCATGTGATAGTTGAATGTTTGCATGGTTGTGATTGTGATGTGTGTATGAGATATGGTAATTGAATTTGGTGATGTTTGGATACTTAACTTGGTGAAATATGTGATTATGTGATAATTGTGATTATGTGTATATTTGAGAATATTGCATTGAATTTTAGTATTAACTTCTTGAGTGTTAATGTATGTTTGAAACGTGTGAAATAAATGTTGGTTAATATTATTGACATGATTATCCAAGGTGTGATGAATTCCTTTAATTGTTGATTTAATCATTGTGCCTTATTATGCTATTTCATAATGATTTGAATTCTCACCCTTTCTGTTTGAATGTTACCTTTACATGGGTATCGTGCAGATACTCCAGTGTAGTATCACTGAAGTAGGAGGACGGTAGCTCGCTCGAGATTAGCTGGAGGGTTTCCGTATTTTAGTTTGACGATTAGGTAATGAGTCAATGCTCTGGTCATGTAACACTGGGTAGATTGGTAGTATCGAACTCATATCTCATTGGAGATGCAGTATGTTATTACTTGAGTTATGTTATCTTGAGATGATTGTTGAGAGATGATCATGGTATGGGACATGGATCATTTTATGAAATACATGAGTATTCTTTATTTTCCGCTGCGAACGCATATGCTTGAATATTCATGATAATTGAGATGCGTTATTTTAAATGACCAGGTGTATTGTTGGTTTTTGAAAGCTTTTAGTTTTTGAAAATGTCGATGTGACGCCCTTTTGTTTATATGCGTGCTTATTTACTCTGATTATATGTTAAATATTTTGGGATAGAAAAAGGGGTGTTACATTAGTGGTATCAGAGCATGGTCGACCAGTTGGTCAATAGTCACTAATGTGTTACATTAGTGGTATCAGAGCATGGTCGACCAGTTGGTCAATAGTCACTAATGTGTTACATTAGTGGTATTAGTGCAGGTTGGTCCGTCCGGCCAGGTTGTTTAGTTATGTTTGTTCCCTAGTATGCGACATGTGTGTGAGAACACTGTCGATGCTTGTTTTATTTTCCATTTGCAGGTTGGGAATGAAATAAGTGGGGGAGAAGTGTCTGCTTCTCTTGGATGTTCCAATTGTATCGAGCTTGGACATTATGTTGTTGCCTGCAAGAGTGCAGTGTAGGCTAGTTAACTATTTTGGAGAAGACAGTTATTTTTCCTGAGGTTGGTGCTAAGGAAGATTGGTTTATGAAGCGACGTATTCGTGTGTTAACCAGGGTCGGCTAAACCGAGGCTAAGAGGACACTGAATGCACCGACGCTACATTATTTCAAAAACATAAAAAGTCAACAATTATGCTTAATGTTGCCCTAGTCGACTTTAAAGTCAACAAACAAAAGTCAACATTTTCTAATAGCATCGGCCAACCGACATTAAAGTCAACTTACAAAAGTAAAAAAAAAAGTAGTCATATAGGCTTCTCCGACCCTAAAGTCAAGATAGAAAAGTCATCAATTATATTTAGCGTTGCATAGGCCGACTCTAAAGTCAACGAAGAAAGTCAATATATATGTTTAGAATTGGCTCGCCGACTCTATAGTCTACACAAAAAAATCAACATTTTCTAGTAGCGTCGGCTTGGCCGACTCTGTAGTCAACCAAGGAAAGTTAATAGAACTAAATAGTGTCGTCCAACCGACTCTACAGTCAACCGAGGAAAGGCAATGAAACCTTTTAGCATCCGTCAAGCCGACTCTAAATTCAAAGTCAATCACGAAAAGTCAACAACAACGTGACTTCAACTTCAAAGTCAATTAACCTTCAGACTCCTTCACATTAAAACAAATTTGTTGGAGACTTAGTTTTGAATGGGAGATCCATTTTTCAAATATATAATGCTCAAAACCGCAACAGCAAATACTTTCGTATGAAGCCAAACTCAACTGCAGATTCTCCTCAAACTCCAAAATGCCTCATGTTAGAGTAATCATGCTTCTGGCAGATCATTTCCATATACACAATTTTGTAAAAACAATTTACATCAGTATTAATGGCTCTGCATAATCTAGTGATAATGAAAAGAAGAGTTAGTTTTGATGTTGTTTTTCGCTACAATACTTGAATCAAGTAAGCATAAGCTTCTCCATCCTTCAAAAAGAAATCATTAAAGATAAAATAGAACCGTGTCACCTTAGAACCATGATGTATCTGTTTACACTTTACATTTATCAAACATGTGCTATGAAGAAAATGTGTCACACAATGATCAATGTTCAACTATGGTTTACGATAATACAATGAATTTATTACTAGAAAACTACTAAACACTGTAAAGGACAACAAAACAAAAGGAGTTTCACAGTTTCGTCACTGATCAAGTAGATCATAATAAAAGGGGTTCATAAGGAGTACTACAATATTATTTCATTAAATTTTATACACGTATACATACCTCTTTAATTTCTTTCTATAGTTTACACTGCCCTATATTATTATATATTTACAATTTTACATGATACCTTAACTACTTAATTTTATCATTTCTTACAATTTATATTAGAGTAAGTAAACATACAATAAGAATTAACATTTCCCTCACTTCACTAGTACATAAGCATTTACATGATTAACACACTTATTAAGTTGCAATAAAAAATAAATCAGATTTAACAATTAGATAATTACCTAACAATGTACATACCAAATCAAATAAAAAAACATTATAAAGATAATGTCTCCCTGAGTACGAGAAACGAGGGTTTTGCCAACATTCTTCACCTGGAAAATTGAAGGAGCTTTGATATCATACCAATCCTTTTTGGCAAAGGGATCAGCTCTGCAAATTCAGAAAAAACAAAAAGATCAAAACACAACGTCAAAACAAAATGCAAAACACAAAATGCAAAGGAAAGATATATTATTATCATAAAAAGTGATTTTTAAAAAGTTGAGGACTCAATCTCAGATCAACATTTTCCATGGACATTGAATGAAGTTAGATCTAGAAGTATCCATACACAGATAAACTTATAGCTGACTGTTGCCAGATGAATCCACATTGCATTCAATGAATGTAGTAAACCCGACTCCCTTTTCTATAGCTTCTTTGATATTGCTCAAGTTGTATGAATTTCCATCATCTTGTATCCCTGACACAAAATCAATGTTTATAAGTAACTTGAGATATCATCTCACAAAATCAATATTTTATCCTTAAATCGAGGAGATTGGATTTTTGTTTCAAGTTGAGATTTGTTTCAAAATAATCATGTTGTTTAAGGTTTGATTCAAAGCAAGTTCCATGTTTCTCCCAAAATTGTATTCCATCACCAATTAGACATACAAGTGTGGGCCAGTTCTTTTGTAAGCTACTTGTGAGATCAGATAGATATCTGTAATAATCATATACACAAACACAAGTTAGTAGAATGAAAACATGATATAAAAATGCAATTGGTGAAGAATGAAAAAGTACCTCAGATTCCTCAAAAGAACTATTGGAATCACAATTAGATGGATAAGTGCCATCTTTATAATTAGGCCATAAACCATGAATACCGAAATCAGCATCACGTTGTTGGATAGCAACAACTCTTCTTTGAGTCACAGAATGATCCTGACCACTACAATACAAAATAAAACATATTACTAATTGGAATGTGCATAGTAACCAAAATCATGTTGATGATGATTGAAATGAGTTCTATGTTACCTGTTGAACAAGGTAGAAGAAATCAAAATCTTGTTGTTGTGAAAGACATAGAATTGATAATTGAAGAAGCAAGAGAAGCTTAATTAAAATTGACCCTTTGGACTCTATTTTTCGATTGTTGTAATTTTGAAAAGAGTTTGTGAGGTTTTAATGGGTTTGAGTGAGTGTGATAATTATGGACTGGTGAGGTATTTATAGGAAGAAATAAATGAAGAAAAAAAAATGAACGTAGTAAACCAAAAGTGCATTCATTTATATTACTATCTTTTAAAGTAAAATTAATTTAAAAGTAAATTTGATTTTTTTTCTTATATCAAAACATATATAACATGTTATTTTCTCTTGTAATATTGTTGCAGGGGTTGAGCCAGTTTTAGTGGACATGAAAGACATGAAATTAAATGCAATAAGAGATATTGATGCAGTAACACTAGTGTCTAAGTTAAGAAAGTTTTTTATGCCATAACATTTATGAGAACTTACGTAAGTAGATGCAACACGATTATCAACCCATTCACCATTTTTCCTCTTGTGCATTTTTAAAGATAACTCATCGGGACACAGATCCCTTTGAAGTTCACGTGACTACAAATAATCAATACAGAATACAAGTAAAATTTCTGCGATATAAAGAATCTTCACAATAATTACTATTTGTTATGATTTTATTACTTACAAGTTCAAGTGCAACATCAATATGAGCCTTACGACCTGTGGTGTGGACTGCTCCGCCTCTTGCAAAAGTTTGATTGGTTTTGTTTTGAGAAGACACAGCCAAAAACTTGGCCTTTCTACAATAAGTTTGAAGTTCAACCCAAGCATCATCACCAATCCATGAAGGTCGAGTCCCTTTTCTCCTCGCCTTCCCCAGCATGTCGTTTAATCGTTTTCTTCCTTTTTTTTCAAATGCAATATAGACAAATGCATGATCGTAAGGATCCCACAAAACCTTCTCCTAAAAACTGAATCAAGTTGTATCCTTTATCAGCACCACCACCAAAGGAAGATGTGGCTAAGGAGAAATCTGTAATTCCACAACCTGATCATCTAGATCACAACCCTACCCATCCTCCTCCTGTTGTTGTTGATGATTCCAAAGCTCTTGTTATAGTTCAGAGTATGACACTGTTATCAATATTTTTTATTTCGTTCTTTTTTATAAAATTAAATTCATTATCTGCTTTCAATTTCAATTTGGTGTATTTCATTTTATTTTGTTTCCTTTTAGGTGCTTCATATGTTAACATTACTAGCTATGACATTTCGTTCTTGTTCAAATGTGATGCTTGAAAGAGTTGCAACAGAAAAGAGGCTGTCACTAGTCAAAGCATGGGAAGAAAGTGAAAAGTCTAAAGCAGAGAACAAGTAAGAGCTTGCATTATCTAGTATCTATTAATTGTTTAATTGAGTCTCCATAACTAATAAGGAAGCAATGTTAATGATGAACAAGATTGTTATCACCCAAACAATGACAATAATAGAAAATAATAATGGAGAAAGAAAGAAAGTAAAACTTCTTATTCACTTTGCAACTGCAAAATACTGCAGAGTTTCTCTCTGCTCACAAACTGTGGAAAACTTCTTAATCACTTTGCAACTGCAAAATACTGTGAATTACAATGTTATGAATACTTTATTCATTTCATTATAAAAATAAGGGTTACTCCCTTTATTTATAGATTTAGGTTAACTTGCACCTCAAGGCAAAACCCAAAACTATAAAAGCCCAAAATAGATAACACTACTAAAATAGGCATAATTCGAAATCATGTGTTAAGCAAGATGCTTCGACACTTCGACACACTAACATAACTTAACATACTAGGTGGTTCGACACTTCCTTGTTCTGTCGAGCAACCTGCTTCGATACCTGGAATAACAATTCAACACACCACCTAATTCATTGTGTCTAAGCTATCTACATTCATCACAGCTCTTAGTCTTTTAAACACTTAGACCTGCACTCCCTTTGTCAAGATGTCTGCAATCTGATCCTCAATTCTGCAGTGTTCCACGTTCACCTTCTCATCTTCTACCTGCTCTCAAAGATAATAGAACCTCATCTCAATGTGCTTTCTTTGACCATGTGCTATCGGATTCTTCGCCAGATTGATAGCTGACATGTTGTTGATCTTCATGGTAATTGCTCCATGACTCTTCGCTATTATCTCTTCGACCAGATTCACCATCCATGTTGCTTGACATGCACAAAGAGAAACAACTATATATTCTGCTTCCAACAATGATAATGTCACTACTGGATCTTTTCTCGAACTCCAAGCAACTGGTGCACCACATAGCATAAACACATAGCCAGTTGTAGATTTTCGATCATTAGCATCACTACACCAACTTGAGTCGGTGTATCCCACTAATTTGCCTTCTTTTCCTTCATCCGCTACAGGAAACAAAATTCCATAGTCGAGATTTCCTTTAAGATACCTTAGTATCTTCTTCGCCGCCACTAGATGTGATACCTTTGGCTTCTGCATGAATCTACTCAACGTACCTACACTGTATGCTAAGTTAGGCCTTGTATGACAAAGGTATCGAAGTGACCCAATAAGTCTGTTATATTGGGTTGGGTCGAGACCATCTTCATCTGAATCTTTCGACAGTTGTAATCTGGACTCAACTGGAGTCGAAGTTGGGTTGCAATCTTGCATCTCAAATCTCTTGAGTATTTCGTATGCATACCTTCTTTGATGCATCATCAAACCTCTAGCACTCTTGTAGAATTCGATGCCAAGGAAATATGAAATGTCACCAAAATCTGACATTTCAAATTCTTTGTTAAGATCACCTTTGAAGTCTTCGATCTCCTTCTTACAGCTACCTGTTATCAACAGGTCATCGACATAGAGACATAGTATAAGTAATTCACTATTGCTTTTTCTTACATATACTCCATGTTCATATTTGCACTTCACAAATTCTTTCTCCCTTAGAAAGCCATCTATATTCTTGTTCTAAGCTCTTGGAGCTTGTTTAAGTGCGTAAAGGGCTTTATGAAGCATGCACACCTTTCTTTCTTCGCCTTGTTTCACAAATCCAACTGGTTGTGCAATATAAACTTCTTATTCTAAGGGGCCATTAAGGAATGCACATTTCACATCCATCTGACACATATGCCAGTTGTTAGTATTTGCTAGACCAACAACCAACCTGATTGTTTCGATCCTAGCAACAGGTGCAAAACCCTCATCGAAGTTGATTCCTTCTTTTTGAAGAAATCCTTTCGCCACAAGTCTCGCCTTGTGTCGAGTCACTTCTCCTCTGGGATTCAACTTCACCTTGTATACCCACTTCACATTGATTTCCTTCTCGTCTTGGGGCAATTCGATAAGTGACCAAGTGCCGTTAACTTCGATTGACTTCAACTCTTCGTCCATTGCTTTCATCCATTTTGAATCTTTCAATGCCTTAGTTGCATTGACAGGTTCAACATCTGTGTAGAAAGCATCATGTACCAGCTCACCTTCTTCATTGACCATATCATCTGATGTAATCAAACATTCTTGCAACCTCGCAGGCATGTGTCTTGTTCTTTGAGGTCTGCTTGTGCTTGCTTCACCTCTAACTTCTTCCTGTCGAACTTCTCTTTCGACTTCACTAGTTGGTTCATTACATACGATTCTCACTGAATCTTTCTTGACATTCTCAGTCCAATCCCACTCTCTAAGCTCATTTATGATCACGTCCCTGTTAATCACCACTTGCTTATTCACTGGGTCGAACAACTTGTATCCTTCAGTCGAATGATATCCTATCAGGATCATCTGATTCAACTTGTCATCAAGTTTTCTTCTCAATTGATCTGGAACATGTCTATGTGTTATTGCAAGGCACTTATGCTCCATCACATTTAGTTCAATCTTGAAGGTTCTATTCTGAGACATTGGATTCTTCAAGATCAACCTTCCATTTTATTCAAGAACTCTCATCATCTTGTCTTCAACCGACACCTTGTAGTTCTTTTCGACTAACTGCCATATACTGAGCAAATTACTCTTCATGCCTAGTATGTACAACACATTTGAAATTACTGACCTCTTGCCATCTTTCCTCATAATCAGAACATCACCAACACCTTCAACTGCTAGAGTGTTGTCATTTAAAAATTTCACCATGTTCTTTATTGAGAGTTTTATGTTGACAAACCAATATTTCCTTCCAGACATATGTGATGAGCATCCTGAGTCCAAGTACCACTGGTCCTTGAATCTCTCTTCATCTCTTGTTGTAACCATCAACAACGTCTCTTCTTCTTCATGTTTCGCCAACTTTGCATAAGTTTCTTGATTCTTCTGCTTTTCTGGGCAATCACTAGACTAGTGACCATACTTCTGACAATTGTAACACTGAATGTGACTTTTGTCTGGATTTTGACCGCCACATCTTCCTCTACCTGCAACTAGGGGGTACATGGTTCAAAACACAAACCAAATTGAACCAAATATATGGATTAGTTTGATTTTTGAAACCACTTTGACAAAACCGGTTTATTTTTTTAAAATCGGTTCATGTTTGGATCAGTTTGGTTAATAACCGGTTTCCACTAAAAAAACAGTTTTTATTTGGACCAATTTTAAAATCAATTTTCCCTCAAACTTAATTTTCATTCCAACAACTTCTTAACTATATCCAATCACTTCTGAAATCAATCACTATTAGTCAGCGAAGAAGAAATGTTAAGGAACGGTAAAAGATTTTTTTTAAAATTTCAATATGAAAAATAAAAAATGAGTAATTATATATATATATATATATATATATATATATATATATATATATATATATATATATATATATATATATATATATATATATATATATATATATATAATTCTCTCTTATATACACATAATTCTCTTTTGATTCACCTTCTCAACAAACTGCTCTCTCTTTGTATAGTATTTTATAGTTAACATTTTCATGACTCCATCCATCTTCACTTTCATTTTACAAAAGTGGAAGAGATTTCTTAAAATAAAAATGAGTTTAATGAATGAATTAATTTAAGGCAAGATGCTAGTAATCATATAATTTCAACCTACCAAAAAGTATTTACCATATTATGTTGAATGTGGGAGGAGAGACTAAACACATCATTCAAAGACCATGAATTTAAACACAAAGCTCTATTCAAGAAAATGTAATTAATGTGTATTTTTAATCTTATCATAGAAAATATTATTTATAACTTTTTCCATTTAATATACATTACTTTAATTGTCATTTATAAACCAAAAATAGAGAAAAATCAAAGTCCATTATGTTTGAAAACTGGACTAACCATTCATATATTGGTTTTAAAAAGTGGATATTGGTTGAGTGGTTTTAATAAAATGGATCTGGGTTAGTTTTTAAACCAAATAATGTGGGTTTTCAGAATTGGTGCACCATATTTTTAAAAGTGGTTCTTGTGAACCAGTTTTTTTGCACACCCCTACCTGCAACACCACCTCTTTGGTTGCCTTGGTTCCAGGGTTTTCTCTAATTCGATAAGTTTCCTTCTTGCTGATTTCTACCAGTCGAATTATTGTAGCCTCGTCTGCCTTTGTTGCCATTCCAGTTTCCTTTTCCTTTTCTTTATTTTGCTGATTAAGCCTACAAAGTCATATCACTCTTCAACTTTCCTGCAGCTCTTTCAGCCATTCTTTGTTCATGAGATTCAAGCGTCCCTTGAAGTTATTCCTTTGTCCGTTTTGACAAATCATTTGACTCTTCTATGTCTACTACCACATGTTTAAACTTTCGAGCCAACGACCTCAAGATCTTTCCAACAACAGATCTTGATGTCAACACTTCTCCACATACCTTCATTTGATTCACCAGTTTCGTAACCTTGGTGAAGAAATCAGTTATGCTTTCATTGTCTTCCATCTGAAGCAATTCATACGTTCTTTTGTGAGTTTGTAACTTCACCTCTTTCACCTTCTCCGCGCCTCCAAACGATTTCTCCAGAATTTCCCATGCTTCTTTCGCTGACTCTACATCACGAACATTTTCAAAGTTATCTGCATCAACACATTGATGGATTATAAACAGAATTTGCAAAGGGGCATATGAAAAAATTCAGCACTCACTCTCTTATCTATACATCATCTTTCAATTATCATGTCAAAACAGAACCACCACCTGAGCTTCGGCACCAACGCGGTAGAGGCGGCGGAGTTGGTCGGAATCAAGAAAAAGCACCACTTTCTTACTCCTCTCAACCTCTTCTATCCTAATCCCTCATCCATTCTAACCATAAATTAATTAATTTTGGAAATTGAGTCATTAAAGTCAAGAACCCTAAGCACAAAATCTAAAATTAAATGGAGGTGGAGGAGAATCAAACCATCAAACCTTGGGGTTTTGATTCTCCACTACTAATCTATGATGTGGTATCAAAAATTCAGCAAACAAGCAAAGATGAAGATTCACCGGCCTACAAGACGGAGGATTGTCTTGGAACTTATTGAAATTTGGAGGTGATGAAGATGAAGTGAAAACCATAGGTATGCTACTTTGAACCTTTAATATTCTACTTCCACTATGAACCCTTCCTCTTCGAGAATCAACTCTGAAAAATTCGGAATTGAATTGTTGCTGTTGATGTTGATTATGTGAGTGTAGGGATGATTGTTGAATGCAAGAGGTTTAACTCAATTGATAGAAAACTTCAATGTGAAGCTTGCTCCAATGGTGATTTGAGCTTTGGTGTAAGAAGGGGAATTGAAGAAGATGAAGTGAGAGGACAAACGTTGAATTTGCAATGAGTATTTGAGAGTGATCCCGTTCTGAGTTTTTGCTCCCCCTTGTGTTTATATAGGTTACAAGTTTGGATCAAATGGAGGTTAGGAGTTAGTTTTGATGTGGCTTGGAATTAGTTAAATGAGGCTTGGAATTAGTTAAAATGGTTTGGAATTAGTTTGATGTGGTTTGGAATTAGTTTGGGACTGTTATGACAGTTGGGGGATGTCAAAATAGCTTTAAGTTGATTATTTGAAGTGTTTGGAATACTTGTTTTAATGCATGAATGTTATGGTTGGTTGCTGCATAATTATGTAGAGATTTCAATGTGCATCGATGCAAGCATTGGAACTGTTTTGAAGTGCAAAGGAAACTGCATTATTGCTGAAAAATATTGTATTTTGGCCCACTGTCCCAGGGGAAATCGATTTACCAAGCATGAAAATCGATTTCCATCATGAAAAATGGTTTTTTTGGCTACTGGAGCAGGGGAAATCGATTTCCCAACCATGGTAAACGATTTCCATCATCCAGAAATGCATTTTTTGGCTACTGGAACAAGGAAATCGAGTTCCCAAACATGGTAATCGATTTCCATCATCCAAAAATGCATTTTTGGCTACTGGAGCAGGGAAATCGATTTCCCAAACATGGTAATTGATTTCCATCATGCAAAATGGGTTTTTTCCTTTGTTTTGATGTATGGGGTCATGTGTGAGGCATAATGGCTTGCCTTTCTTTGAATGAATGAATGAAATTGAATTAATGGGTCATGGAATGACTTGATCAAATGGACAATGAATTTGTATCAATGAGACTATAAATCAAAGCATGAATGAATCTTGACATTTTAATAAAACCATGAAAGTAATGGTTGAAGTGGGAATGAAATAAGACTCGATCAAATGGATCATGTGACCATGAGGTCAATGAAACATGAATGCAAACATGCCTTGAATCAATCACATAACACCATGAATTAGGGTTTACTAGGTCAAAGTTCAAAGTTATGTATCAATCAAGAATCTCAAGCCATGTGACAAGTCAACTCAAGTGGCGCATCGATGTCGTGAACCATAACCAGGGTTTCCACTACCTCAATGCAAACCATAGGGTTCACAAACCTCAAAGCCAAGGACTATGGTTTTGATGAACCGTACATCAGAAAGCCAAACTGGCAAAGCACCCAAATACCAAATATCCCTGATTAGGGTTTCAAACAAAGCCCAAAGCTCCGCAGGCAACACCTCAAACCATGGACCACAATTAGGGTTCATAAGTCAGGTTAATAACGCAGAAGGTCAAACACAAGATCCTATAGGAGCAAAGTCAAGAATTAGGATTTCAGCCCATAAGGTGTGCAATACCACCACCTTCAAGCAAAGCCCTTATTTTTACCAGCCATAAACCTTAAATCTATGATGCTTGTTAGCAAGTGTTAATCAAGAATGAACTATGCATATAGTCTCAAGGCATAAGTCAGATGAGAAGCGAAAAGGGAGGGAAAACTTTGGAGTACAATAGACCAGAGCAAGACCTTAGAAAAATAATGACAACTAATAGGAAGCCATTCCAAGAGATACCTTCCACTTACTACAACAAGCTACTCCTGAGTATCTGCATGATGCCCATGTGAAGGCAACATCCAAACGGAAGGTGTGAGAAAATACTTCAATAATTAACAGTGAAAACAACATACTAAGTATTGTCACATAACATCATCATACACATTACTCAATCAATACCAACATACTAAGTATTGTCATCCAACAACATATCAACAAACAATCAACACAAATGTAACCCTTATGCAATGTACTCATGACCGACTCGACATGCATGTGGAATCAATTATAAACACTCAGGTTTATTTCGTTGCCCGATCCCCACCATAGGATCAGATTCCCTTTTTGAACCGGAGCACACCAAATCGCTAATGTCACCGTAGGTAACGCTTCACTAATCCCTCATAATAGGAATTAACTACTCGCACCCGATCCATCACCATATGATCGAGGCTCATCAAAACTAGACCGAAGTCCATACACCATGATGGATAACACTCAATTAACATGTATTAACACATCAAGGTTCCCCAAAAGGATCCCCACACACATCTTATCATTCATGCATCACATCATTCATCATGCAACCATCAAATCAGGTTATAATGTAAATGACATCAACAAACAGTATACATGGTTCCACGACATTCATTCACATTACTTCACCCAAAAACAATAACACATCATCGTATTTAATGTAAAGATTCACTAAATAATCAAACAAGTCATCATAAACATCTCTTCAGTTGACAATTGACTATTATGGGTGTAACTTAGCATTAGGAAGCCTATAAGCATTTTGAAATAAGTTAGAAAAGGTTTCATTCTTGAAAAATAAGTTTTTAAGTGAAAAAGCAGTCTATATGCTGACACATATGATCCATAGGTCAACACATGGAAGAAAATTATGTATACGTGTCCACACATACGAGTTACAGGTCTGCACATTTGCTTCATTTTTAAAGCTTATAAGTTATGTCCTATGTGCCGCCTGCATGTGTCGACACATGACCTTCATAGGTTGACACATGACCTTCATAGGTCAACCCATATTGCAAAATTTTCCTAAAAAATAGTTTTTAAACCATCCAGACACCCTCTCATGTACCAGAAACTTATGCTACGAAAATCCATCAAATAAAACCCAATTTCTCATGGTTATAGCTTCATAATTCATCATATACTCCATAGTTTTCATGAGTCAACATCATATTACAACACATCATCATACTCTTCATCTCTAATTACCAATAACACAATCAAGATTAAAATCTTCAAATATCAATCAATGGCATCATATGATCAACAACATCAAAATAAAACATATGCATACATAGGATACAAGAATTTCACACCAATTTCATCATACAATCAATAATTATAACACATACATCAAAATTGAGATTCACAACACCCAGTTCTAAGGAGGTTAAGGGTTCCTCCATCTACCACACACACTTTAACACCCATTAGAGAAGCACATCTTCCTCCTTACCTGATTTCCAACAAAAGACCTTTGATCTTTGGAGTTCTTCTTCAACCTTAAGTCTTTGCTCTCCCTCTTTGCCTATTTTGATCCAACTCTCCAAAACACCTACTGACTCTCCAGGTTCCCAAATTCCCTATTTCATTCTAAGACCTATTTCCTTCTAAAAAGACTCTTCCTCTTTTATCCTCCAACTTATCCTTGTCTCCCTTTCCTATCCTCCACAATTTCCTTATTTCCAACCTTGCCCTTAATTCCACTCATTATTTTAATTATTAATTCAAATAAAAAATCTTAGTCCAATATTCAATTAAAATTTTCAATATTTCTAAACATAAATGCCAAGCCCATACTTTCCCTATACCCTTACTTCCAAGACACTTACCCCACAACCACACCATAAACAAATTAAAATGCCAATCAATTCAAATAAGATCCTAAATACTTAAATTAAATCTGATAATTGAATTCGGGGTGTTACAGAGAGGGTCTATCTAAGCTTGAGTCTCACAAGGAATACATACAAGAGGATGGCAGATTTTCCTAAGTCTGAGTCTCACAAGGCAAACATGCATAAAAGGGGGCATGCCTAAGCTTGGGTTTCACAGTGCAAGCATGAATGATGAGGCTTGTCTAAGTATGGTTTCACAAGACATATATGCATAAAAAAGGATTTATCTAAGCCTGGGTCTCACAAGGTAAACATAAAAGAAAAACGGTGTCTGCTTAAGCCTGAGTCTCTTAAGGCAGACATGCATGAGAATGAGGGGTTTACCTAAGCCTAGGTCTCACAAGGAAAACATGCATGGAAGGGGCTTGCCTAAGCCTGGGTCTCACAAGGCAAACATGCATGAAAATGGTTTTAACCATGGGAAGGTTATTAAGCCAAAGAGAGGGGTAGGGTTCAGAGATGGGTGTTTAACCTAGAGAAGGTGATTAACCCATGAAGGAGGTGATTGACCAAGGCAAGCTACAAAAAGTTACCTACATACTTTCAAGTTAGTCAAGTAGGTTGTGCCAGACACTAGTAATCGTTGAGTTCACAACAAGTGTCGAAAGATCATGTTAGTACAATATCATATCTTGACAAGAATACCTAGGGCAGAGCAGAAGCACAATCATCATGTGTTAATCACGTCGTTATGGTCATGAAATCATTTGTAGATCGTCATGGCCCATCAGGAAAAAAGTTGAGGTTCTCTCAGAAACAAATATGCATATTATTAGCAAGGGATAAAACTTGGGGCACCAAGGGCATCCATATCTATCCTCCGATCATCGCATCTTCAAATTCCGAGTGTCGAGAAGTCAAATCCTCTCACCTACCAAAAGTCCAATCCATATTGGCAACTACCAAAAAAACCAAAGTCCAATCTTTGTTGGTCTCCCAAAACAAAAGTCCACCTTGTTGGCATCCTCATAAAACAAAATCCGATCGACATTGGTATCCATAAAAGATCTCATCTTCGAAATAGGTAGACTAATTCCAAAAATCCAATCAATTATTTGCATTCTTACATGCATTACATGCATCACTTCACGCACAACTTTCCCGCTAAAACGAGAAGTTTCCAAAAATTTACTCATCTACATTCTCATATGCATTGCATACTTCATTTCCTGCATAGCTTTCTTGCCGAAACAAGAAATTTCATCATGCATAAGCTTTCCTACCAAAACAGAAAATTTCATCATGCATAAGCTTTCCTACCGAAAAAAGAAATTTCATACATACATAACCCCACTACCGAAACAGGAAGGCTCATTGATTACATTAACCGCGTACATATATAACTTCTTGCCGAAACATGAAGTTTCATAGAAAAAATCTCTCCCTAAAATGAAAATTTGTCCTCATTACATACATAACTCTCCTGCCGAAACATGAAGTTTTCATAGAAAAACTCTCTCGTCGAAATGAGAAGTTTTCCTCATTACATTCATAACTCTCCTTCCGACAGAGGAAGTTTCATAGAAAGCTCTCTCGTCGAAATGAGAATTTTTCCTCACAGAAAGTTTTCATAGAAAAACTCTTTTACCAAAATGAGAATTTTTCCTCATTACAAACATAACTCTTTTGCCGTAACAAAAAGTTTTACAGAAAGCTCTCTCGTCGAAACGAGAAGTTTTTCAAGTATACATCATTACATGCATAGATTTTCTACCGAAATAGAAAATTTCATGTGTGACTCTCCTGCCGAAATAGGAAGTTTCATAGAAGAACTCTCTCGCCGAAACAAGAAGTTTTTTCAAACATGCATCATTACATGCATAGATTTTCTGCCGAAATAGAAAATTACATCCCTAACTCTCCTGTCGAAACAGGAAGTTTCATAGAAGCTTTCTCGATGAAACAAGAAGTTTTCCTCGCATACATACATGACTCTTCTGCCGAAACAAGAAGTTTTATAGAAGAACTCTCTCGCTAAAACGAGAAATTATTTCAAACATGGCATGCACATATTTTTTACCAAAATAGAAAATTTCATCCATAAATTTCATGCTAAAACAGAAAATTTCATAAAAAGAACTCTCTTGCCGAAACGAGAAGTTTTCATCTAATCTCATACCTCATTTCATACATAGCATTCCTGTCGAAATAGGAAATTTCATCAAAATAGAGCTCTCTCGCTGAAATGGGAAGTTTTCAGAAAGATCAAAATATCCATTCATATTTTCATATTTCTCCCTCCAAAATAGGAAGTTCATCAGACACAATCCTATCAATCATTAACATACTCATATACATACATGCATAGCCCTCCCTACAAAACGGGAAGCTTCATAAAGAATGAACAAAAATTATTCACATTCCTACATGCATCTAAAAAATCCCTAGAAGTTGCATCATTGCATACATCTCATACAACATTCCTACATGGTATTTCCATCCAAAATGGAATACTGAACAATATCATAGACATCATACTGTAAATCAGGATCCAGGGTCAATCATGAGTATCTAAGACACTCCTCATCCGAATCGACGGTGTTTCTCTGAACGAGTCCTTACCCCGCATGTGCTCGTGAAATCATTTCCCAACAAGTCGTTCTTCAATTTCATGGTTGATAATGATATTCCCCAACATTTACACTATTTTTCTCCCCAAATAGAGGTTACCCTAAAGGTCTCCTTGGAACTTTTCCCATGCAGAGCTTTGCCAATGGACCTTCTCCCGAGGATGTTCTTTTGGAGTGATGCCTAACTTCACTGATTATATTTACTGCATTTCATCTTGGAATTTCAAAATCGTATTTATTTTCAAATAAGTTTTGGGGTCTTTTCTATTTAATTGACTTCTACCCTGGAAGCACGAACACTGTAGTAGTCCATCTTCTCGGGTTTAAGGCAATTAGATAGGGGCAATTGTCATATCCCAAATTTGTCCTACCTTTATTTTTTGCATAACATTGTCCCTTTCAGTTTATTTTCGTTCGCGTCAACTTACCTAGTTGAATTGGTCAGGAGTGGTCATCACTTCAAAAATCATTTATTTGCCTAAGTTTGACTTGTTGATTTTGTTTGCCCATTTTTCATGCTTTCCTACACTAGTTCACTATTCTTATCTGCATCGTGTAGAAGGGTCAAAGCTAATATTTGACTTTTGATTTTATTCCCATATGTGTTTAATTTCATGCATATTTTGATCTTTAGTCTTTTTTCTAAGTAAAATTAGAGATTTCATGGAAAATAGATAAGATATTTTTTTAATTATGTTAGCTTTTGCATTATTTTTTATCACTTATGGTATTATTCATTTTCACATTTTTATTAAACATAACTGAGTTTTAGAAAAGTTCTTCTTAATCATGATAGTTCTACTTTTTTAAGAATGTTCAAAAAATATATTTAAAAAAATGAGTTTTAGCAAGTTTATCATACATTTAGACTTTTAATCATCTATTTATGTGCTTCATCAAAAACGATTGTTAAAATTAAAAAAAAATATTATAAGTATATTTCATACATCATAAAAAAATATTAAAAAATAATATATTAGAAATTAACTTTGGATTTAGATTGTTTCCCATTTACATCAAAATTAATATTAATTGATAATATTACAAAAAAGCGAGAGAGGGAACTATGAGAATATGAATGTTTCCCATTTACATTTGGATTTAGTCTTTAGATTGTTTTCGCAGATGCTTCACACGGTTTTCTGATGCAGTACCAGTCATCCATCTTCATGTGGCCATCATCATTCAACATGCTGCAAGATATCACATACATTAACTTCTATCAAAAAAATAAAAAAATAAAATTTGCAGGCACGCATACAGCAATACATATACATAAACCATGCACGCATACAGCAATACATATACATTCCACATGACATGAGATTCAACATATATCTAAACCAATTCAACAATACCATACACCATACATACTATCATACCCCAAATTTTACTCCATTTAATTCATCTGTATTTACTCATTAAAATTCATTTGTCTGAAACTAAATCATTCATTCCCATACATCTCTGTGCAGTCAAGTCATTCATATGAATTCCATCATTTGATTTAACTTCTTATGACCATTTTAGTTGATCATATAAGTCTAAATTAAGGTTAAAAATTGAGAACTCTGGGTCACCTTGTTTGATTTATTTGTTCTAACTAGTCTCTAAGATTCTCTACTCATTACATGTCTGTAATCAGACTAAGGACTTGAGATTTTGATGATGATCTTTTATTAGATTTTCTAATTGATTTTAATCAATCGAAACCGCATCACTGCATTCATGCATATACCTACCACAAACCAAGTCATTCATACATTTTCTTTTTCCATACATTATTCCATTTTATGTCCATAAATGGAATTTGTCTTGGATCATTTTAAATGCTTGTTAGCATGGATGTTTAAAGATATGTTTCTTGACTTCTATTGAAAGTTCAACTTTGATGGTTATGTCTTTATCTTGCATTTCAAGATATATGCTATTTGGTTTTGTTTTGTGTTAATTTTTTATTCACTAAGCTTTAGTAAAAAAAAATTATTTGATTTAAGTCTAAGTTTTTTTATTTTTTTATTGTGTGATTAGAAATAGTAGTAATAATAATAGTTAAATTTTTTATTTTTATTTTGCAACTTAAAATTGAGACAAAATTCTAAAAAAGGATGGGAATTATATTTGATTTATATTATTGGGATTTAAATAAAGTTTTTTGCCACATTTATAATTAAATTTGTTTAATAAAAAAATTTAAAAAATAGTTTTATATTATTTATTATTTTTCTCTGCATCATAAATAAGACAAAAAATGGATTACAATGAAAATAATTATAATTTACATTATATTTTTCTTTATATCACAAAACAAAATTAGAAAAAGGGATTTCACAATGAATATATCACTAACTTTCTAGTTTACAAAGAAGTTGCTTTTTTACGATAGCATTACAAAACAAGAGGCATTAACCAATTTTTACATTAACCCAGAAAATTATTAGATTTTATTAGATTTAATTCATATTTAAATTGTATTATTTTCTTAGCCCCTAAGTTTGTTAGAGGGTATTTTAGTATTTTATCCTATTATAGTAACCCTAGTTTTAGCTTATAAATAGGGTGTCAATCATTGTAACTTTTAATCCTTTTTGTAGCCGTCATTCTCTTAATAGAATATTCATCTTTTATTCTACCTTTGCACCAACAATTGGTATCAGAGCTCCGGTTCAGATTCATTGGGAAACACGGGAAACACGAGTGAACGTGAGGTCTTGTGTGTTTGATTTTGATTCTTAGATTCGTGTTGAATTTTGAACAAAATCTGATCAGAATTTTAATTCTGTGGGTTGGGAAACACTGTGTGAGAAATCTGAGTGTACTGTGCAAGGTAGAAAGATGAACGGAAACGGCAACATGAACACCAAACTTCCAGTATTTGACGGCAAAAACTGGAATCGTTGGATGATCCAAATGCGTGTACTGTTCGGTGCTCAAGATGTTCTAGATCTTGTCACTGATGGTTATGTTCAGGTAGCAGCAGATGCGACGGATGAACAGAAAAACGCGCAGAAGGAAGTAAGGAAGAAGGATCAGAAAGCATTGTTCTTCATTCATCAATGTGTTGATGTAAATGTGTTTGAGAAGATTGCAGATTCAACGACAGCAAAGGCTGCGTGGGACACACTGGTTAGATGTTATGGTGGTGACGCGTCAGTGAAGAAGGTGAAGCTTCAGTCCTTGAGAAAGCAATATGAGAATCTCAACATGAAGAATAATGAGAAAGTTTCTGAATACATCTCCAGAGTGATTCTGATCACTAATGAGATGAAAGCGTGTGGAGAAACTCTTTCTGAAGAAACAATCATGGAGAAGGTATTGAGATCCCTTACCTCTCAATTTGATTACATTGTGGTAGCAATAGAACATTCCAAAGATCTGAGCACCATGAGAATTGAAGAGCTGCAGAGCAGTCTAGAAGCGCAAGAGTTGCGTTTGACTGAGAGAACTTCTGAAAGGGAAATAGAGCAACAGGCTCTGAAAGCAACTTCTGATAGGAGGTATCAGAAGCAGTCAGAAGCCAGGAGAAGATCTGATGGTGGTCAGAAGTCAGAAAGCTCAACCTCTGATAGACAAAAGAATGCTCAGAAGGGAAAAGAGAAGTATGACAAGAAGAAAATCCAATGTTACTGCTGTAAGAAGTTTGGTCACTTTGCTAGAGACTGTTGGTCAAACAAGGAGAGAAAATCAGAAGAAGCAAATATAGCCAGAAGTTCTGATGACGAATCTGTGCTATTGATGGCCTCTGAATCTGGTGATATGGATCTGATAGACTGGTGGTATATGGACACTGGCTGTTCAAATCATCTTACTGGAAACAAGAAATGGCTGGTTGACTTTGACTCTGAAAAGAGGACAAAGATCAGATGTGCTGATGACAAATATCTTAATGCAGAAGGTATGGGAAATGTCAGAGTGACTCTGAACAATGGGAAAACAGCATTGATTCAGAACGTGTGGTATGTACCTGGCATCAGAAGCAATCTGATGAGTGTGGGACAATTAATTGAGAAAGGTTTTTCAGTTACCATGAAGGACAATCTTCTGAAGCTGTATGACTGCAATCAGAAGTTGATTATGGAGTCAGAACAGGGAAGGAATAGAACATTCAAGGTGAATGTCAGAACTGCAGACTCAGAATGTCTTAGTGCAACAAGTGCTGAGAAGGAGAGTGAGCTGTGGCACAGAAGATTTGGTCATTTGAATTTCAGAAGCTTAAAACATCTGAATTCAAAGAAGTTGGTACATGGAATTCCTGCAATTAAGAAGCCTGAAAAGTCATGCAAAGTTTGTATGGAAGGAAAACAACCACGATTGCCATTTGCGTCAGAAACTGCTCCAAGAGCAAAACATGCCTTGGGAGTTGTACATTCTGATGTGTGTGGTCCATTTCCAGTAGCATCGATTGGAGGGAATAAATACTTTGTGTTATTTGTTGATGAATTCACAAGAATGACATGGGTATCCCTTATTAAGTTTAAACACGAGGTGTTTGATGAATTCAAGAAGTTCAGAATGAAGGCTGAGAATCAGAGTGGTCAGAAGTTGAAGATTCTTAGAACTGACGGTGGAGGTGAGTATAACTCCAAAGAGTTCCAGAAGTTCTGTGAGGAGAATGGAATTGAGCATGAGGTTACTGCTCCTTATACCCCTCAACACAATGGTCTTGCTGAAAGAAGAAACCGAACTTTGCTTGATATGGTGAGAAGCATGCTAAAGGAGAAGAAGCTTCCTCAGAAGCTCTGGGGAGAAGCTGTTGCCACCGCAACGTATGTACTCAACCGATGTCCTACGAAGAAGTTGAAGGAAATAGTTCCAATACAGAAGTGGACTGGAGATAAGCAAAGTGTTAGTCATCTGAAGGTGTTTGGTTCTGTTTGCTATAAACATGTTCCAGAAGCCAGAAGACAGAAGCTGGATGATAGAAGCAAAGTGATGATTCTGATAGGGTACCACAGTACAGGTGCATACAAGCTCTATTGTCCAGAAACCAATAAAATTGAATTCAGCAGAGATGTGATTGTGAAGGAATCAGAAGTTTGGAATTGGGATAAGTCTCAATCTGACTCTGATGTTAGAACCTCTGAAGAAAGGTCAGAGTTCAGAATTTCTGAGGCTGGAGTAAACTCTGATATTGATTCTGATTCTGATAGTGATTCTGACTCTGGAGAAGACTCAGAAGATGAAGGTGACTCTGATGATCCAGACTTTGATGACCCAGACTCTGATGGTAATCCAGATTCTGGTGGCAATTCAGACTCTGGAAATATGCCAGACCCTGAAGATGGTCAAAGCTCTGGAGGAAGTCAACCATCTGAAGCTAGAAACTCTGAAGCTCAAGACTCTGAACAAGTTCAGAGACCACAAAGAATCAGAAACATCCCCAGAAGATATGCAGAATTTGACATGCTGAAAGACACTGAAGTAGACTCTGAAGGAGAAGTTATTCAGTGTGCCATGTTAGTAGACTCTGAACCCATAAGTACAGAAGAGGCTCTTAAGCAGAAGCTCTGGCTGAAGGCCATGAAAGAAGAACTTGATGCTATAGAGAGAAACAAGACTGGAAGTTCTGAACAAGAGATAGCCAAGTTCAAGAAAGTTCTGATGAATGAATTCGAAATGACTGATCTAGGCAAAATGACATACTTTCTAGGGATGGAGTTCAGATACTCTGAGAAAGGTATTATTTTGCATCAGCTCAAGTATGAATTAGAACTTCTGAAGAGATTTGAATTGAAGAATTGTAAGATTGCTGTCACACCTTCTGATACAAATCAGAAGCTGGACTCTGACTCTGATGGAAAGGATGTGGACGCTACAATCTTCAAACAGTTGGTTGGTTCTCTGAGGTATTTGTGCAATACCAGACCTGATATTTGTTATTCAGTTGGGATGATTAGTAGGTTCATGAGTAAACCTAAGTGGTCCCATTACCAAGCTGCAGTCAGGATTCTGAGGTATATCAAGGGAACTCTGAAGTATGGAGTATTATTTCCCTCTGGAAGAAAGGATGAGTCAGAACTTCTGAGTTATTCAGATTCTGATTGGTGTGGAGACAGAGTTGACAGAAGAAGTACGTCTGGGTACTTATTCAAATTTCTGGGAGGTCCCATTTCTTGGTGTTCCAAGAAGCAACCTGTTGTGGCGCTGTCAACTTGTGAAGCTGAATACATTGCAGGTGCTGTTACTGCATGCCAAGCTGTGTGGATTCTGAATCTATTGCAGGATCTGAAGATTAAAGTAAACAAACCTCTGAAGCTGATGATTGACAACAAGTCTGCAATCAATCTTGCCAGAAACCCAGTGTTGCATGGGAGAAGCAAGCACATTGAGACCAAGTATCATTTTCTGAGACATCAAGTTCAGAGGGGAGTGTTAGAAGTTGTACACTGTAGCACTCAGAAGCAGTTGGCAGATGTTCTGACGAAAGCTATCAAGACTGACCAATTTCTCAGATTAAGGGATGGAATTGGTGTTATAAGTTTTGATGGAATATGAATTAAGGGATGGTATTAGATTTTATTAGATTTAATTCATATTTAAATTGTATTATTTTCTTAGCCCCTAAGTTTGTTAGAGGGTATTTTAGTATTTTATCCTATTATAGTAACCCTAGTTTTAGCTTATAAATAGGGTGTCAATCATTGTAACTTTTAATCCTTTTTGTAGCCGTCATTCTCTTAATAGAATATTCATCTTTTATTCTACCTTTGCACCAACAAAAATAACAAAAACAAGTTTGATCCTTTGAGTTCCTGCAAGCAGAGCAGCAACTCCACTCTTTTGGAGAGTCCTCCTTGTCATGTTGCTGCAGTGATAGCAAATCACAGTTAGCAATATTCATAAAATATAACTTAAATCAAGAAGTCAATTGCAAAAGGGAAAGCATAGTAACACTAATTTGAAATTTTCAGCAGAAACTTAATCAGAGATCAAAGATGGAGCCATTTCAAAAACCATATTATATTCAACTCCAACCTTAATCTTACAGTATAAATAATAGTAACTCGTTGTCCCTCTCTTGGTGGAGCCCGAGTTGGACTTTACTGCTAGCCCAGATTGTCTTACCACTCTCTACACCACCACTTTGGGGTGTCCCCAGTAAGCCTATTTTTATTTTAGTTTTTTTTTATTAGTTTGTCTTTTCTATTTAGTAATAATAATAACATAAAAAAATGTCAAATTTTTTTATTTTAAAAAATGGGGGATATTTTTATTAGGTTTGGATTTGTTTATGTCCTGATTTATTTAATAAGAAAAATATATCTTAAAAAAAAGAAATAATAATGATTTTTTTTTTATTTTGAATAAAAAACAAAATCTATAAATCTATAAATAAATAAATAATAAATTTGGATATTTTCATAATTAATTAATTTTAATTGTTTAAAAAAAATAATAAATAAAAATCGTGTATTGATTTCTTTGTTTATTTTGATTTTCTCCATTATTCTCTTTTAGTTTTAGAAAAAAAGAATAATTTTAAAAATGGTAACACTATATAAAAATGATAACTTTTTATTAAGTTCCAATAAAAAGGAAGATTTTTTTTAAAATTATTTTATTTAATATTTATCTTTATATTTAGATTTATATGATATGTGTTTATACTTACAATTTCCTTTATTAAAAAAATTCAAAAAAATTCTAATGTCATAAAAATCATAAAAAAGTTAATTTATTTATTTTATTTTAGTATTTTAGATTATGTTATAAAAATTTAAAAAAGGAAGTTAATTTAGTTATTTTCTTTTATTATTTTTAAATTATGTTATAAAAATACAAAGAAAAAGTTAACTTTGTTATTTTCATTATTATATTTAGATTATATTATAAAAATTAAAAAAAAAGGAGTTAATTTAGTTATTTTTTATTATTATTTTAGATTATGTTATAAAAATATTAAAAAAAAGAGTTAACTTAGTTATTTTCATTATTATTTTTAGATTATGTTATAAAAATTTAAAAAAGAGTTAATTTAGTTATTTTCTTTTATTATTTTTAGATTATGTTATAAAGGTAATAAGGTGAGTGATATCTTAACAAAGATAATAAGTCAAAGGGAATGATTACCAACTACCAGCCAAGTGATACCTTAAGAAAGGTAATCAATCAAAGGTAAAATAAACTACCTACTATCAGCTGAGTGAAAACTTCACAAAGGTAATAAGCTCAAACAGAATGATTACCAACTACCAGTCAAGAGATAACTTCACAAAGATAACCAAACAGAGGGGGACCATAGCTCGGGCCAGGAATGAACTGGAGAGAAGCGGTCAAAGGGGACTCATTCCCATGAGGGCACAAACTCAATGGGGGATTGATCTCATCCAGATAATGAGCTGGAGGGGGAAACTGAAGCAAAATATTCCACGAGGATCAGACTCAGTGGAGAATTAGAAAGGGTAAACTCTTTTTGCTTAAAGGTTAACACTTTATTGGAGAGAGGACACACACACTCTATAGGGAGAAAATTTCCAGAGAGTGGTGAGGAATTATTGCAAAAAATGCAAAATACACAAATAAACATCATGATGTTATGCACATGCGTATGATTATGTTGACAAAACAAGCACAAGACGCGAGACTGATAACATAGTACAACCAAATACTCGACTAATCTCAACAAGATGGAGATGCTGGCAGAGATTCGTTAGGGATTCTACCATTCTTACAATCTGATGTTGGGAGACTGTCATAAAAGAAAATCCGACCTAAGGACGTCAATGAATTCCATTCTTCAGGATCTTACCATCCTTAGGATTGCCATTAACATTCCTCTTTTGTATTCCCAAATCGAGAAAAATACATATCTTTTTTGTAAATTTTAAAAAAATATGATTGTTTAAATATATATTTTTGTTTCAAAAATGATTATAAAAAATAAATGAAATTTTGTAAACTGAAACAAAATAAGAATAACAAAAAAATGGGCAAAAAGCTCAAATTTTATTGATAGAATGGTAGTCCGCAAAAGGCGTGACTCCATGGATCATTACAAAGTTGGAAAATGGTAAATATATGGAAAGGGCTACATTGAAATACAATGACCATTATTCTCCCTAACAACTTTAAATTCCACTTTGCTCTGGTCTTCGGTCGAAGATGATGGAAAAAGAAACTGTGATAGGTATTGTTGCTTCAAAAGATCATGTCTGGCCTTATGCAGTTACTTGTCATAATTGTAGCGGGGTTTTCGTTACTTTTAGGTTTATTGACTAAACCAAAAGTCAACATACAATTCGAGTCGCCACTGCACTTTTATTTGTCCAAAGGAAAGGCTAAAAAGCGAACAAAAGTCAAGTAAGAAGTTTTTCAAATTAAAAACTAATAAAAATGTCAGAGATCTGGGTAAGGGGGTTGGTTATGAAATGGGAAGGTTTTACGCATCCAAAACATCCTTAGTACTCTAAGGGGACTTTTTTGCAAAATATGTGTTGTAGGTTGGTATTTGTGAAAAGATTTGTGCAAAAGATTGGAGGGATGAGAAGAGAATAGATTATATTTACAAATTTTGTTGTTTGAATGGATGAACCCATTGCCTACGTACCATCACAAAGGAGGATCAAAACCTCGTAGTTCGGGGTAAAAACCTCAAAGATTGGTGAATTGACTTGATCAAAAGCCTTAAGGTCTTTTGTTATCAAAGGGAGAAAACTTAACCTAAACCAACAATCCACCATGTGAGGAAGGCTTCAACATACTAGTGAGGGGTTAACCCTATAATAAGTATGGAAGACTTATAATCCAATCACTAAGGATGAGGTGAGATTTACATCAACCACTATGATAACTCAAACCTATGACTAATGTTTATGAAAAGGTTTTAACAAATGTGGTCATTGGAACCACAAAACAACTTGAAATGAGTTATATTTACAAGTTAGATATATTTACAAAATAAAGTCAAAGTTGGATTTAGATTTATTCTCAATGAGTATTTATGAAAAGATTTTGAAAAGTCAAAGGCATAAGGCCTAGATTTCTAGTTTGAAACAAAGTCAAACTTTACAAGAAAAAGATTTTGGCTTGGTTAGAATGGGGAGAAGAAGAGAAGGGCTAGTCCTAAAGCATACAAAGATAAGAGAGAAAAGATAAACCCTTGGAGTTCCCTTTCTTGAAATCATAGAGATGATTCAATATGCTCCTTTCCTTTGGACTTAGCAAACAATCAAGCAATCAAACAATTTGAATTCAAGCTCCTAGGATCTCCATTAGACTTGTCTCTCTTAACTTGGCTACTCATGACAATGGTCCTCTTTACTATCTCAAGATGGAATCCCTATCACACAAGAGCAAACATCAAAAGGTTCACAACACAATAAAAGGAATGGACAAAGAATAAGTTTAAGTGAGAAGTCCTTTAAAGTCAACTTTGAAATTTTGCATTCTAAAGGCATGAGGCCTAGTTGCTCTTCAACAAGTTTAGCATTCTAAAGGCATGAGGCCTAGTTGCTCTTGAACTCCTTTAAGCATAGGTAAGCCCTAATTCTAAGTCCTTTCTCCTTTTGGCATTTGGTTCACCAAAAACAAAGACAAAGCAATCACTAGACCACAATATATTTATATACAATAATGGGCTCAAATGAGCAAAAGAAAAATGACATAAACATAAAATATGTGCTCAAGTGAGCAAAATGAAAAGCAATATGAATAAATGAGCATGAAATAAATGACATTAAAAGTAAATGGTAAGAAATTAAATGCTCAAATTAAAGTTAGTGATTAATGTGGTTATGTTAGTTTGTTATAAGACAATGTAGCGCTATGTTAAGCAATCGTAAATGGACTAATGTAGTAGTCACACCTATCTCAGGTCGGTCAATAAAACTATAGGCAAATAACCACAAGTTAGAGATCATGACTAGTAAGCCAAGCTCCACAAACTTGCCATGCCAAAACAAAAGGGGAAGGACCTTGTATGGACTTTAGGTTATTTGCTTGACCAAGAAGCAACCTATCTTGGACACAAAACAACTCACTTGATCTTGGATCAAGTTGAGTTTGGTTTGGACCAAAGAAGGTTAAACCTCTCATTTGTCAAGACCAACCATAAGACATTAACTCATTGGCCAAATGATGAAAAGAATGAGATGAAGATGAAATGGAAGGAAAGAGAATTCAAGTACCAAACTCAATTGATCAAATGTGAACCAAGCCATCATCAATCAATGCCAAACAAAAAATAAATGAAGATTACAAGTCAACAAGTCAACCATAATTTTTTAGTATTTTTGAATTAAAATAAAATGCAAAATAAAAATAATCAAAATATGGTCAAACCTTAAATTCAATTTAAATCAACTTCAGCACGTCCAATTAAATTCTCAGAGGTCTACCATGGTCAAACAAACTTTGACAAATTTTCTCAACAATTTTGGAAATCAGAAACTATTTTAAAACAATTAAAAATACTAAAAAATAACACAATATGAATTAAAATCTTAAATAAATTTCAAATCAAATAAGAAATTGACGAGACTATTTTTTATTGACTTATCATGATCCACAGGTGTTAGGAAAATATTTTTTGGATTTTTCAAATATCATAAAGTATTTTAAAATAAATTAAAACTATTAAAAACCAAATAATTCACAAAAAATATTAAATGAAATAACAAAAATAATAAAAAAAATCAAAATATGAAACTAGATTTTTCAAGAATTTTTTTTGGAATTGGTCTCATATTTTTGTGACTTCAAATAAATTATTTATGAATTTTTGAAAATAAAAGGAATTAACTGAAATTAAAAGAAATAAAAATAATAGAAAAAAGCGCAGCCACCAGATCAAACTCATTAATTGACGTGGCAAGGAGAAACGCTCAGATGCAAGGGCGCATGGTAGACACAAGTCAAACGCGCGACATAATGTATTAAAACAAGTAAACACAATGGATGCTCAGGATTATAACATTGAGACACGATCCAAGGGCTGGGAAAGCATACACGTGGGGATGGTGGTGGAAACCAGCATCTTCTTCGGTGAGATACCAGATTCCGGCCACCACTTGCAGAGAAAAAATTTGTAACGAAAATGAAAAATAAGGACATCAAAATGAAGCTCAGGTGATGTACATCACCACTGTATCAATGGATCTTCCTCACTCTTCCTATTTTGAGAGAAATGTAAGATGGAAGATCATAGTGTATCAACTGGAAATGCACGAAATGAAAAATTAAGACCACCACTGGCTTGCCTCAAGTGTGAGGACTTTAGAAAACCACACAAACAAGAGAATATTACATTGAATTGCAAGATCTAGATCCAAAAAGTTTGAAGTTCTACCTCTGAAATGGAGCTTCTAAGGCCACGAATTCTTCAAGATCTTGATCTGTTTTTGCTCTGGAGATGTAATGGAGATGAGAGGTTAAGGAATTGAGCTTTGAAAATCAACTAATGATGTTGAATTTCAAGCTTGAAAAAGAGAGAAAAATCTGAAAATTCCTTTGGTAATGGTTGGGATTTCAGTGCTGCAGCATTTCAGGTCTCCACAAGGTTGAGAAATGAGTGAGAATGAAGCTTTATTTATAGCTGAAGAGGGTTGTGCATCATGGTTCCCTCGTGTGAATGGCAATTTAAACTTTGGTGCATGGGCCTGTACAGGCGCATGTGAGGCCCAATGATGGGTGAAAATCCATGCTGAGATCAATTGAAATGGAATTGGACGTGCAATTTGGAAGGAAATGGCTTGCACATTAAGTTTCACCATGAAATGTAAAAATGAACATAAAGAAAGAGCTCTTTGAAACTCTCACATGGAAAGTCCAAAAAGGTAATGTGAGTAATGGTTGGAAAGCCCTTTAAATAAGGAACAAAAGTCATGTTGGGCAAAAATTCATTTGGCATTTGGAAATTAATGAAAACTGGCTGTGAAAGTTTGGGTATAAAACATGTTTAAGTGTCCTTTGAAAATTTTCACAAAAAGCCAGCCTATTCAAGCCCCTCGGTTTCCATGATGCAAGCTTCAAATGGAAAAAACTCCAACATAAAAGTTGTATATCTTTTCAAGATGATAAATTTAGACTCAAATTTTGCATCATTTGGATTTTCCATGAAAAAGGTATGGGCATTTGAAGTTAGGTACTTTTTCAAATTTAATGGTTTAGGTCCAAGGTGACCTATAATGTTTTGTATCATCACATGTGTTTATTTTAGGATTATGAAATTTTGTCCAACATAAAATTTGAATTAGACCTCTTAAGATTTCCAATTCATTTGGTATCACCTCAAAATCATAAAAATTAAGGAAGTGAGGTCCTTGGGAAGTTGATCCAAAATTAGGGTTTCAGTCAAAATGACCTATAATGTTTTGAAATGAATGATGACCTTAAAAGTTTCAAATGGATTTTCTATTAACATGAAAGTTGTTCATATGGTTCTTAAGAACATTTTTTATCTTGGGGTCATCTTCATTTGACAAACACATCAAAAGTTACATCTCAGTGGACCTCAGTTTAGTCAAATGACTTGACTAGTCAACTTTTCAAGGCCAAACTTTCAATCTTGATGAATAAATGATTGAGGGGCCTCACACAGTCTCATATATGCATAAAATAATTATTTAAAGAACTTCCCTTGATTAAATTTGATCATAGGTTGAGGTTGCTTCATGAGCAAGGCACAGTTGAATTAGGGTTTCCTTGGGAAACAATCCTCAAGCCCTTTGGGTTATATTGATTAAATTGGCAAATAGAGATACTTGGGAGACATATATGATGATTAGGAGCTTTGTGGCCCATTTTCATGCTTTTCCTTATCTTCATCTAGCCATTTCATTGGGCTTAGGAGCCTCCTAGGAGCATTGGAGCACATGATCACTTGAGCTTCAAAACAAAAAGAGTTAGTGACATATTTTTGTGCTTTTGGTTAGTAATCAAAATAAGAAAAGCAATAATGTATATAATACAAGCATGCTTGGTGGTCTCAAACCACTCACACAAGTCCCAACCCTAGGGTTAAGGAGACAAACATGCTATGATCCTTAAGGCAATGCACTGAGTAATGATATGATGCCATGAGGGATCTTAGGGTCAAAATTAGGGTCTTACAATAATCCATAACTTTTACCTAGATTTCCTTTTCAGGGCCAATTTACCGGGATGATTATTTTCTATTTATGTCTCTAATTTTTGCCTGAACCTCCCTTTTGGGTTTTCAATCCACCGAGACGCTCATTTTTGCCTAAGCCGCCCTTTCAGGTTTTCAACTTAGCGAGTTATTCTTTATTTTTCTAGGCGAAGTATTTCTTGACTGCATCGACATTCACAGGATGAGTGAGCTCTCCATCATCCATAGTTGTAAGAATCAATGCACCTCCAAAGAAAACTCTCTTAACATATGGGCCTTTATAATTAAGAGTCCACTTGTCCCTCGAATCAGTGTTGAAAGACAAGATCTTCTTAAGCACAAGGTCACCTTCTCTAAATATACGAGGTTGAACCTTCTTGTCAAATGCTTTCTTCATTCTCTTATGATATAACTGACCATGACACAAGGTTATCATTCTTTTCTCTTCAATCAAATTCAACTGACCATATCTGCTCTGACACCATTCAACCTCAAACAAACTGGCTTCCATCAGGACTCACATTAATGGGATCTTAACCTCTACATGGAGCACTGCTTCCATTCCATACACAAGAGAGAAAAGGGTTGCCCTTGTTGAAGTGCGGACAGATGTACGATATCCATGCAAAGCAAACGGGAGCATCCCATGCCAATCTTTATACGTCATAACCATCTTCTGAATGATCTTCTTAATGTTCTTATTCACAACTTCAACAACCCCATTGATCTTAGGTCGGTAAGGAGAAGAGTTATGATGTTCAATCTTGAAGTCACCATAAATCTCTTTTATCATCTTGTTATTTAAGTTCGACCCATTATCAGTAATGATCTTACTAGGAACACCGTATTGGTAAATAATCTGATTCTTGATAAATCGAACCACAACATGCTTGGCCACATTAGCATAAGATGCTTCTTCAACCCATTTGGTGAAGTAATCAATAGCTACCAGGATGAAGTGATGTCCATTCGAAGCTTTGGGCTCAATCATACTAATCATATCAATTCTCCACATAGAGAAAGGCTATATGGACGAAATAACATTGAGAAGCGTCGGGGGAACATGAATCTTATCAACATAAATTTCACATACTTACAGAAAGCAGATTCCATTGTCAGCCAATAGTAACCTGCCCCTAACATCTTTTTAGCCGTTGCATGTCCATTGGCATGAGTACCAAATGATCATTCATGAACTTCTTGCATTAACATGTCTGCTTCGTGTCTATCCAGGCATCTGAGCAGAACCATCTCAAGATTTCTCTTGTATAACACATCTTCATTTAGAAAGAATTTGCCATCCATCCATCTCAAAGTCTTCTTATCTTTGCCGGATGCCCCAAGTGGGTATCCCTGACTTTGGAGGAAACACTTAATATCATAATACCAGGGCTTATCATCTGTAACTTCTTTTATTGCAAACACATGAGCAGGCCTGTCAAGATGCATAATTGTGATACTGGGCACGTCATTCCAACAATTTACTTTGTACATAGAAGACAAAGTAACCAGAGCGTCCGCCATCTGATTCTCTTCACGAGGTATACGATGAAACTCTATTTTGTTGAAGAAAGTTGACAACCTCCTTGCATAATCTTTGTAAGGGATCAGGCAAGAATGATGTGTCTCCCATTCTCTTATAATTTGATTAACCACCAAGGCTGAATCTCCGTACACATCAAGGATTTTAATTCTCAAATCAATGGCTTCTTTACGACTCATGATACAAGCTTCATATTCAGCCATATTATTCGTACAATCAAACATCAATCTTGCAGTGAAAGGGATATGAGAACCCTTAGGAGTAATAATGATTTCCCCAATTCCATTTCCATAAGCATTAACATCTCTATTAAACAATAAACCCCACCAAGATCCAGGCTCTGGTCCTTCTCCAAGCAATGGTTCATCTCAATATTTAGCTTTTAAGTACATAACATCTTCATCAGGAAAGTCAAACCTGATGGATTGATAATCATCGATCGGATGGTGAGCCAAATGATCTACAAGAATACTTCCTTTAATTGCTTTCTGAGTACGATACTCAATATCATATTCAAACAATAGCATTTGCCAACGAGTTATCCTTCCGGTCAAAGCAGGATTTTAAAAAATATACTTGATTGGATTCATTTTGGATATCAACCAAGTGGTATGGTTGATCATATACTGGCGTAAACGTTTGGCAGACCATGCTAAACCATAACAAGTCTTTTCAAGCATGGAGTACCGAGACTCACAATCTATAAATTTCTTACTCAGATAGTAGATGGCATGCTCCTTTCTACCAGTTTCATCTTGTTGTTCAGGCACACATCCCATGGACTCTTCTAATACAATCAAATACATAATCAAAGGTCTTCCTTCCACTAGAGGAGACAAGATAGGAGGTTCAAGCAGATACTCCTTGACATTGTCAAAAGCTTTTTAGCAACCATCTGTCCAAACACAACCTTGATCTTTACGGAGAAGCTTGAAGATTGGCCCACACGTGGCAGTCATGTGAGATATAAATTTGGATATGTAATTCAGACGCCCGAGGAACCCTATGACTTGCTTTTCTGTCTTTGGCGCAAGCATTTCTTGAATAGCTCTGAATTTATCAGGATCTACTTCAATACCTTTCTGGATGACAATGAAACCCAACAACTTTCCTGAAAACACACAAAAAGTACATTTATTAGGATTCAACTAGAGTTTAAACTTTCTCAACCGTTGAAACAACTTCAACAAATACTCAACATGATCTTCTTCAGTCTTCGACTTAGCAATCATATCCTTAACATAAACTTTTATCTCTTTGTGCATCATTTCATGGAAAAGAGTATTCATGGCTCTTTGGCACGTTACACCTGCATTCTTTAAAAGGAAAGACATCACTCTATAGAAGAATGTTCCCCAATGTGTAATAAATATTATCTTTTCCATGTCTTTGGATGCCATCTTGATCTGATTATAACCGAAGAATCCATCCATGAAGGAGAAGATGTTGAACTTAGCTGTATTATCTACCAGCATGTCAATGTGCGGCAGAGGAAAATTATCTTTCAGACTAGCTTTAGTCAAGTCTCTATAATCAACACACATTCGAACTTTACCATCTTTCTTTGGAACTGGTACAATGTTATCCACCCATAGAGGATACTTAGCAGTAACAAGGAACCCAGTGTCAATCTGATTTTGAACTTCTTCTTTAATCTTGATAGTCATATCAGGGTGAGTTCTTCTTAACTTTTGCTTGACTGGAGGACATTCTGGATTTAACGATAATCGATGCTCCACAATATCGGTATCAAGACCTGGAATATCTTGATAAGACCAAGCAAACACATCCACATATTCTCTAAGAAGCTCTACCATCCTCTTCTTAACATCTGGACAAAGTAGTGCCCCAATCTTGACTTCTTTCTTGTTATCTTTGGAACCCAGATTAATCACTTCTAACGACTCTTTATGAGGCTGCATGGTCTTCTCTTCGTGCTCAAGCAACTGACAAATCTCATAAGGAATATTTTCATCATCCCCTTCTTCCATTTTGAACACAGGAAATTTAAAGTTAGGAGAGGGCACATGGTCATTGTTTTCAATGGGTTTAACAATTAATCTGCACAATGATTTTATGCTTGATTTTAGAATATGAACAAATAAATGCATATTGTGATGCATATATAAGGTGATTATTATTTTGTTTTTTTATGTTACCATTTTCCAGAATAAGCAAAACAGAAAAACATAATATGGATAAATGAAATAAAATTTTATTAATGGTAATGATGTTTGAAACAAATCCCACATAGATTCGCTTTCACCTTGGGCATAGTGAAAGGATTTTGAAAATAACTAAAAACAAACATACTACTTCGACAAGTGAATAACAAAAGGAACATTAATAGCAATCCAATTCTGGTACGTCGATCCACGCATCACAAAGTCTGGAACTTGTTGCTCTTCACCGTCTTCTAAGATGGTGGCATCAGATCGATCTTTCGAATGAATGAAGCCAACACTATGAAACATTTCCTGAATTCGCTTCAAATCTCTTTGGGTTGCACCAGGTGAAAAACCCAAACCAACTTTATTCTTGGTTTTAGAAAGCTCAATAATTTGTCCCCACTTAGTAGATTGACTATTCTCAACCACAAACTGGGCGTCTTTTAAGGATGACATGGATTCACCATTCTTCTTAATAGCAACATTATCAACAGAAAGAGCTTGGAATGAAATTCCTTCAGCTTCGTCAACATCAATGTAAGAAAATAAGGAGAGATGACTCACTAACATGGCCTGCTCGCCACCTAAGATCACTAACTTTCCATTCTTCACAAACTTTAGCTTCTGGTGTAGAGTTGATATAACTGCCCCAACCTCATGAATCCACGAACTTCCTAAGACACAATTGTATGCAGGATGGATATCCATCACTTGAAAAATGATCTAAAATAAGCACGGGCCTATCTTTATCGGGAGATCAACCTCTCCAATTACAGTTTTTCTCGAGCCATCAAAGGCCTTCACAACAACTCCATTGAATCTCATTGGAGCACCTTGGTAAACAAGTTTGGACAGTGTAGACTTGGGTAGAACATTCAAAGAGGATCCAGTATCCATCAGCATATTGGACAGGGCATTTTCTTGACAGTTCATAGAGATATGTAGGGCCAAAATGTGAATTCTCCCCTGCTCGGACAGTTCTTCATCACTGAAGCTCAAATGTGGTAATGTTGGCCAAAATGCCATCAAATTGATCAATTGCCACGTCATTGTACACATAGGCTTGCTCTAGGACCTTCTACAAAGCTTCTCGGAGGGCTTCTGAACTCATCAATAGGGATAACACGGATATCTTGGATGAAGTGTGCAATAACTGGTCCAGCATATTGAAATCACTCTTCTTGATCAATTTTAGCACCTCATCTTGATCAACATTCTGATTCACAATACTGGATTGGTCGGCTTGTACAACAGGAGTTTTCTCTGAACTTGATTTCTCTATCACCACATCTTTAGTCCTATTAGGAGTTGAAACAACAAATATCTGACCACTTTGGGTCACACCACTTACATCGGCCATGTTCACAACGGAGGGAAAAGCAAGAATATGCACTTATTTACCGTCTTCCACCATAGTAGCATTATACTTTTAAGACACAACTTTATCAGACTCATAAGGCGTAGGGCCCGCTAAACGGATAACTAACAGAGAAAAACAGTCTTCTAACCACCATACACAATCACAAACAGTTCCGGGAGATTAAAATGGGAAACTATGGCGTTCACCTCATGCTCATCTTTATTTCTATCCCTCGTAACTTGAACAATATTTTGATCCAGCATCTCTTGCAAGTCTCTTTTCATAATAGCACATCCTCAGGGATCTCTGGCACAGACTTGGCAAGAAGCATGGTCATGTTCATAATAGATCAACTCACATAAAGTAGCTTGCATTTCAACTAAGGATCTTCTGATTAGATTGACATCAAAGTCTCAGTACTTCCCAGGACACCCTTCGACCATATTCACTGTTGCATTGCCAAGTTTGGGCAGCGGGTTATATTGTACATTGAGATTATAATCTTCAAATGACAAGATACCACTTTGCATTAACCTTCTTACCTTTGCTTTCAAGGTGTGATATGTGATGATGTTATAGGATTGGTTTATAACATTATCATTAGTTAATTGGGGTAAATATTAAGGGTGTATTTTTACTAATTAGAAATAGATTAATATTGGGATAAATTAGGGTTAAATTGTTTTTTTTATCAAATTATTATATTAATATGAGTTTTTAATTAATGGCAAAATTGGGTTTATTAGAGTATTATCAATATTATTAATGTTGAATTATATCATTGTTAATATTATTAAGGTTAAAGTACTATTATTTATATTATTATTATTATTATTATTATTATTATTATTTATTAAGAATATGAGTATTATTTTTCATTATTAGGAATGCTATTCTTATTTATTAATGTTGTTATTAAGAATAGTCAGAGTTTTTTTGTTTGTATTGTTTATGAGGCTTTTTTCCTTTAATTTTATATTTGGATAGGGCCTGTTTCAGTTGCGTCAACAGGACAACCCAAGTCCACAACTCTATTGGGTCAAGTGATACCTATGTTCATCTGAATCGGGTCAAGTGCAATCTGAGTCCGGATCCATCATCTTCTTCCCTAATTCAGAAACCTTAAATTTGCGCTAGAATTGAAACCAAAACAAATCAAAACCTGCAATTTTCAATTCCATCCAAACTGTCCATTTACATTCAAATCACGAATTATAAATCAAATATGGGCCAAATACATCACAAATAAGTTACAATTTTAAAACCCTAATTTCTACTTATAAACCTAAATCAATTTAATTAGAATCAAACTACAAATTTACTAATTGAATTAATCTAATTTAATTTCTAAAACCTAAAAAATATTTATATAAACCTAAGTTTAAATTAGGATGAAGGATGGAGAATTGAAACCCTAAGAAAGAGATCTTTTGCGAATTCAACAAACCTTTAAGTGAAAGCTCCAATTTGAAGGGGTTAGGGTTTCACACTGAACCCCTAACACACTTGTGCTAAGACCCATAGCCAATCCAGGGTTACCTTGCAAAAGAACAAAGAAGAAGAAATAGTTAGGAGAGGAAGAGCGACAACCAAAATCAAAGGAAAGAAAAAGAGATTGAAAGCGTTACCTTTTGAACCAGAATACTCCTCGACCGTACGTTGGTAAAAAATTCCTTGCTTGCTTATTTGTTAATTGCTTGATGTTTCTGTTGTTACTTGTATGATGATTGGGGTTGAAATTTGGGTCAAGATAGGTTGAGTTAGGGTTTACGATTCGGTAGGTTGAAATTGTTACTTTGATGTTTGATTAAGGTTCAGGGGTTCGAGATCCATGGTTTTGGGAAGGTTTGGGATCAATCTGGGTAATTCTGAGCAGGTTTATAGTTTGGAGGAACGAAGGCCAGAGGTTGAGGATGAAGGTTCATCTTCCTCATGATGAGCACGATGAAGATCTGGGTATAGTTTAGGGTTAGAGGTTCATGTGATGAACCATAGGGTTCATTTCGGTAACATGAAAGGGTTAGGGTTCTTAGGGTTCGAACTTAGGGTTCATATGAGAACCCAAAAGTTGCTAGGGTTCTAAAGATTCTGGGAAGGGATGATTTTTTGGGTTGATGTTCATCACCCAGATGAACATCAGTTGAAGGTTCCAGTTAAACTTCAACCAGGGACTTTGGGTGTAAGGTTTCCAGGAAGGGATGAGTTTTTGGGCTAAGTTTGTGTTTCTAGGTTGATTTTGATCATGTTCATGATGAACATGATGAACACAGTGGTCCATTAGGGGTTAGAATGATGGTGAAGGATGGATCAGGAAAGAGAGAACAAAGGGAGTTAAGAGTAAAAGAGAGAGAGGGAAGTGAAGAGAGAGTGTGGGAAGAGATAAATGAGATAGGGTCTGAAGGGAGATAGTTTAAGTACTCCCTCCGTGACTCTTCTAATGCTAGCCAAGTGGGCCTCCCAGGATGCTCAAGATCTATTGACTATTTCAGTTGACTTTCATCCATACTCACTCCCGATCCCCTATTCTAAACCAGATCCCACCATAATCATTATTGATCCCCAATACTAAATCATTAACGCTTCACTGATCTCATTACTAAAATTAGATACTCACTCCCGGTCCCCACTTCTGAACTAGAGCTCACCATAATCGACATTGATCTCCACTACTGAATCAATAATGCTTCACTAATCCCATAACTGAAATCAACTACTCGCTCATGGTCCCCACTTCTGAATTATAGCTCACCACCAAATCGAAGTTTGTACAACATGATGCATGAACTCAACAATAAAATGCAATTATGATCATTCACAATCAGCCTCATTCTGACCGTGTACATCGCCAATAAGTCCATTACCTCCACACAACAAGTATGATATAAAAAAATATTCAATAATATATTATCATACAATTATATTCAGATTCCAAATGTTAATCAATTCCTCATAATATTTTATCACGATAATTAAACTCGTCAAACACATTAGACAACAGTCAAACACCAGCCGCATGTAACAACAACATATAATTATAACTCATCATAGTATTTTATATCAACATAAAAATCAAGATTATATAATTTCTCATCAATAATCATCTCAACATCAATATCAACATCCCTCCTCATAGAGTAATCATTAATTCAATCTATCGCAAAATTCAGAACAAGATTTTTTATCGTTATTAACCATTAATTAAAATTAAACAACAAGTAACACTGTATAATCACAACCTTAAGTACACTATTAACCTCTTAGGACCTTACCATGAGGTAGTACTACACTTTAGCTTTCCAACGCTTCAAATCGCGCCTTAATTGGAGTCACAAAACTCAAGTTATGATGAAAATCGTATATGAACAAAATCAACTTGGTTGTGACGGGTGAACCGTCACAAAGCTGACGATCGTCAGGTAGTTCGACGCAAAGACGGATGGACCGTCACAGAGGTGAAGCCCGTCACCGTTGCAGAATGCAAAATTCTACGCTTTTCACCATATGAGGACTTCCTGATCTCTGATTTTGATTCTGTAAAATCAAGAACACTCAGAGTTCGACATACAGTAATTATGTATCGATTATAACATCATACAACACATATAATACAAATCCTAACATCATTTAATAATCAATCTATTACAAATCTAAGAACATGTTTATCAAACCAAAGCCCCATGAACATAAACAATCAAACTCAGATTTGCACATACACATCATTCACAAAATTCATCTATAAAATAGGACTTGAATTTCATATGAATTACAACGAACATGGCAAGTTTCACAGAATCTCATTTGAAACTAATAAAACACTAACAATGGGAAACTAAATAAGAAAACCCTAGAGGAAAGTAAGAATTCATCTCTAACCTTCATGCATTTGACACCCATATAAGATTAGTTCTCCCTCTTACCTTAATTTCCAACAAGAGTATGTTTTAGCTATGGCTTCTTCCTCACTCTCAAACCCTTATTTTGCCTTTTCTCACAATTTGTTTTTTCTTCCATGTTCTCCAATTTCACGTACTGATAGTTCAAATGCTCCATTATTCTTTCTTATTAGTATTAACCTAATTCCATATTTCTAATTATGTTGTCTTGACCCTAACTTACCTTTATTTCTCACCATTTTACTCCATATTTTCATTAATCCTAGTTTCCACCCAAATCTCATAAATTCCTTATTTTCTTATTATTTTAATCATTTAAAATTAATTAAAATTCTAAATAATTCTCACCACTCTCCTTAAATCCCACAAAAATATCCAAGCACATAAATAACTAAATAAAACTAATTTTAACTCAATTAAAAACAAAAATACGAAAATCAGGGTGTTACAAAGATGAGAAGGAGAGTATTGCGACTGAAAATTTTCGGTCACTCCAGCCACCAAATTAGCCATCGAATTTTACATCATATTAATAAAATTTTAAAAAGTCACTCAATCGGTTACTAAATAAAATTAGCAACCAAATTAGAGACTAAATTTTGTGACCGAAAGATTCAGTCTCAGAAAATCATTTAGATACAAAATAAACTTTTAAAAGAATTTAGTGACCAAATTTTCGATCACTGATATTTTTTTTCTTTAAAATTGATCCTTTAAATTTTATATTTTCTCTTTTAAATGTTTTACCTTTCTAACATTTATTTTTTATTCAAATTTCATATTTTATTATTTTTAAGAAATAAAACGTATGTTTATATCTAAAAAATGATAGCATAAATTTTTTATTTTTACTAAAAAATATTATTTAAATGACAATAATTATTAATAATATTTGAAATATCAAAATTATATGGACATTCATATATATATATATATATATATATATATATATATATATATATATATATATATATATATATATATATATATATATATATATATATATATATATATATATATATATATATATATATATATATATATATATATATATATATATATATATATATATATATATATATATATCAACTATGTTAATGTGTCCTAGTGGTAATTCGTGTGTTTGAATTGAAATCCAAACTAACATACCTAAGTTCAGTCCTCTATTTCAACATATTTTATTTTATTTTACATTTTATATCAAACTAAAAACGGTCACAAATTCGGCCGCTAAAATTCTGTCATTGAATATCTCACTAAAGATTAATGACTAGCACTTTATCAACCAAAAAATGGAAGTCGGACACTAAATGAGAAATTTTTAGTAGTGATAGGAAGTGCTTCAATCTCTTGGAGCTAATGAAAATAAAGCATTGTGATTTTGTTATCTTGTACAACCGAATACGTAGTTGTATTATATGTTGCATGTCAAGCAGCATGGATAGAGATGTTGCTCGAAGAGTTCAAGATCATGGAACCTAAAAAAATGAAGTTGTTTGTTGATAATAAGTCAGCTATCGACCTTGCAAATCATCATGTGTGTCATGGTAGAAGTAAGCACATAAAGAGGATGTATCCTTTTTTAGGTATCAAGTAAATAAAAAAAGCTTGAACTTGAACATTGCAAGTCAGAATGACAATTAGTTGATATATTCACCAAGCCCCTGAAAAAAGTTAGATTTTGAGTTGAAGAAAAACATTGGAATGAGGAGTCTTGAAAACATGAATTAGGTGGTGTGTCAGAAGATAGTAATTCATTATTTAGTAGACAAAATGTATTTGACATAGTTGTATTTGATAGAGTAGAATACAACATATAAGTGTCGAAGTTTGTAAGCATGTATTCAACATAGTCGAATACTGCAGTTAGTGAATTATGTTTTGATTGTCTATATATACATGTGGCGATATAAATCTAACTACTGCAATTTTCACAATAAAATTTCTCTCTTTTAATCTCTTTTTTTCTTCTTCATTCTTTTTAAAAATCCTAATTATTCCAGCAAAAACTTTATCATAAAATATATTATATGTTGTAACGAGTCTTACCTGAAAAGATAAGATTAATGTATCAGGAAGGAGGTGATAGTGATTTCGAATGCATGATAGTGATGAGTAAATTAGAGAGATTACAACTATATTAGAAAATGTGTGGCCAGAATATCCTAATGTCATTGTTTAACTCTCTTAAGTCATTGTTTGCGGATCTTGTTTGGAGAACCACCATTTTAAGGCTCCTCTCCCCAACTTAGATTTGAGGTTTTTCTTTAACCAAATCTATATCATCATCAACAAGAAGTACACATTGCAAATTATCATCATAATCAACAAGAACCAAATTACTGGCCTTAAAATATATTTAGAAAAACATTTTCATTATTTATGAAGAACACTATTTAATATTTACTTATAAAATCTCTAAATATATTATCTAAATATAACTTCTTTTAAAAGAACAAGAGTAAATTCAATTCTATGAGACTCTGTCATGTCCATGAGATTACATCTGATTGTGGCAAAATTTTCCACAGTATTTAACTATCATGACCATGAGTTTACACTCAAATTATCATCAATCGAAACATGTTTTTGCACATCATTGTTGTTTTCATGATTAATAAAATTCGCAAAAGCCTAGAATAAGGAAAGTAAACAAAGGTTGTCAAACATGTGAATGTGTGTTCTCCATAACCTTAGGACACATATCAGAGAGCGTTTTAATTCATAATAGATACAATATCTATAGTCTTAAAAATGTCTACAAAGGGATTCTTACAAACCCTTCTCAATTTTTCTTATATATATATATTACCCTTACCATTCATCTCCTATCATCATCATCATCATAATCATCATCATCCTCGACATATACTAGGAACCAAACTACAACTCTTACATACTTCTCGACCGCAAACATGTCAACTGCAACACAAAGGGAGGAAAAACACTGGTAAGCACAAGATAGCAGGTGACCTAACAAATCTTTAATATCTTAGAATTCAAGCTATGTGAGATTCGTCGATGTTGAAAGGAAAAGAGTCTTACACTAATTGAAGGGACATTTGGTCTTGTCGTCCGTACTGACTACTACTGGATTGTAATCCGGAAACTTGAAAGTATCCGCGAGAATCATATTGCTGCTGAGTCTGAGATTGCATGGTTTCATAGTTTGTGCCTCCAGGTAATACACTCAAGTTAATATTATGGTGGTGGTTCCTCTCACTTTCAGCTATCTAGAAAAACCATAGCAAAAAATTGTTAGGGTCTTAATACTTTCAACAGCATTGTATTTGAAATAATCACTTTTAAAAAAAGTACCTTTGCTCTCAGAAGTTGGTTGTTATTGTGCAAATCTATCTCCTGCAGTGTACATATTTTGGAACTTAGGGCAATACACATTATGATATAGGGTTTGTTTCCTACAGTTTTCTTTTGTTTTAAAAAAAAGTACTTTTTATAAAAAAATCACTTATTAAATGTAAAGAAAAATACTAACCCTCTTCTGCATGTATTCAATTTCAGCAAATAACAGCTCATTCTGATGTTGTACAAGCAAAAAGGAAAGGAGGAATCAGAAGAATACATGATTCATCACATCAATATATACAAAATCATGAATCCTTAAAAAAATGTAGAAAACAATTGTTGATAATTACCTTTTTGGAACGAATTCTACTTATTCCTTTTTCTAATTTAGACTCCAGATTCTTGAGTTCCTTTGCATTCATAGATCCCAAAGATTCACCCATCATTTGCCTGCAATTTAAACTTTTTTTTCAGCACGCATTCTCAAATAATGCACATTGCAAATTAACACGGATTGTGTTGTTAACTGAAACTATGTTTCAGTTAATAACACAATTCGTGTTAAGAGTTTGACATTATCATATGAAAAGACGGAGTTTGAATGAACGATTGTAAAATTGAACTTGCCTGTTGTTATTCTGCAAGTTACTAATTTGGACACGCAATTTATCTGCTTCTTGTTGGTAAAACTAGAAAATATATATATATATATATGAAATCATGGATGAAAATGTTAGGTTATAGAGTAAAATCAATATGAAGTAATTAGGGATTAATCAATCAATACCTGAGCATTAGCCTCAGAAGCAGATCCAGTGCCAGATGAATCTGAACATGCTTTTTTGTACCTTTCAATTGTTGCTTTCACACTGCAATCATAAATAGTGTAAAATAATTATTAGTGCATGTTAATACGAAATGAACCAACATGACACGTTTTAAGAGTTACTGTTAAATGATCAAAAAAATATATTTTGTCCAAGAAAGTTATACAAATAAAATCAATATAAATTTTACATTTCAAGTAAATCATCTTAAACAATAAATTGAGTTAAATTTCCAAAATAATTCCTCTCTCATTCTATAGAAACAATTTCCACAAATTCCCCATATGAAGTCAGCATGTCTGCTCTGAGATCATTGTAATGTTTCATACGCAAGAAATATATTGCTCAGGAATAAAAAAAAATAGAAAAGAAAATCAACTAAAATTTTCCACTTTTTAAAAGTATATTAACCTAAAATGTATTATTTAAAATTTGTAATCATAATGATTTTGTAAATAACTTGTCACTGGTCAATGGTCAAATCATCCACATTTCTTGGTAATTTTCTGAACCTTAAAAACAACAAGTTAAAAGCAACATAGAATGATCTCATTCCTCAGTCATCATGTCAAAATCTGATTGGATGTGAAACAAAATAAAATATTAAAATAACATCCAATTTTAGAAAATCAACAAAATTATAAAACATTAAAAAAACCCTTTTATGTTGTTTTTCTGATACCTTAATATCCTCGAGCTAGTCATTGGTTACCTCTGCCACGCTGGCACAAGATCTCACTATATGATTGGTTCAACTATTTCTAGCACAAAAACCCATTTCTCAATGGTTAATACCCTAAACCACATTGGAAAAACCACTTTGATGTGCCAACATAAGACTCAAATATTTAATGTTACACAAACTTTTCCAATTTTTGAAACAGTGAAAAGATTAAATATTATTATATTTTTTAGGTCTTTTCATTCTGATAAAAAATGTGGCAACATCATAACCGTCCATTTCATCTTCTCTGCTATAACAGCAGTAACTGCAATATTTTGAGAACACTCTCATTGGCTATTCTCAATTGTGGTACGTTTGTCTTGTTACTAACATTTATCTCACTCACTCACTTCAATCTTTACTATTTTGGTATAAATGGAGTTGGAAAAATCCTAAAGTGAGTAAAGCTCTTTCTCAAGATATTCAACACCTAAGAATTAGATTTTTTTTCTTCTAAATTATTATCAATTTTGCCGTGTAAGTGTCGACGTCTTATTTCGGATGTCCGTGCTTCATAATTCAACATTTCTACATGTCTAAAGCTGAGATCAAACACAAAACTACCGATTATCATCTTATTCAAATACTCTTTCATACTACTATCTTTATTTTTTTATTTAAAAATAAAACTAAAATATGTTTTTTCCCTTATCCTTGCAATATATTGAGGGAAAAAATTTCAAATACCTAGGTGAAATATAAATATGATACATTCTTATTGGTTCATCACTTATTTCACTGACTTTTGTTGTTAAAGAATTTCTACTAGTAAACTATGAATAAATAGGGGAGAAAAAAATTTCCTATTGAAGAGTGTTTTGAACTATAGAAGATAAATGTTAGGGTTCAAATGAAAGAGGGAAAAGAGAAGCAAGAAGTGGAAATCATGACATAAATTACTCTTTTGTCAGAAGTCAAGAACTGAAAAATCATGTGTATGACGTGACCAAAGATTCTTTTCAACCAAGACAAATCCTAGTCCATAAAAACCCTAACCAGATACACCGAACCTCATTTCCAAAAACAGTTTCAAAATCAACCAAAATTATTTCATCTTTAACTCACATCATTTTTTACCATTTTCATCTTTTATTATTTACTGTCATAGAAACTAAAGTTTTGATTTTTATTAATTTATTTACCGCCAAGTTAAAAAATAATATTTGCTAATAAAACCCTAGTTTTTAGGGTTATTTATATATTTGACCTAACGTTAGATCTTGCATGTGGGTTGAAGTGAAATTTGGGGAAAACTCAATTTATGTATTTTAAATGGAAAATCCTTATCTGGGTCTTGGTTTTTCTGAGGTGAAAATGAATTATGAGAGAAAAAATCACTTTTTTAATCATAATCTGATATAAAAACAGTGTATGTAATTGTCAAACCCTAATTAATGATCCATTTTTTATTGAAAATTTGAAATTTTAATAAAGAATCCTTATCTGGGTCTTGATTTTTCTGAGGTGAAAATGAATTATGATAGAAAAAATCACTTTTTTAATCATAATCTGATATAAAACAGTGTATGTAACTGTCAAACCCTAATAAAGATCCATTTTTTATAGAAAATTTGAATTTGACAAATTGAGAAATGGATTGAAACTGTACTGTGGTTTCTTGTGACGTGTTATTAAGGAAGTGTCAAGGAGATGATGGGTTGGGCTTATTGTAGCACACATGACAGCTTTTGCTTTTAGGGTCTTTGTTTAGCATAGCCACACACAAACACATAGATGTGTAAGAGATAGAGAGAGAGAATTGAAAGAAGAAAAAGGAAACAGAAAAAATTAACAAGAATGGTGTGTGTGTTGAAGGAAGTGGCTGATCTCACAGCACTGTGTAACTTCCCAAATCCTTACCTATATTTCTATCTTTTGCACCAGATCTATGTATACAATATACAAGAACTAGAAAAATAATCATAAGCAGAAAGAAAAAAAAAAGTTCATAGGCTCAAAGAAGGAAAAGTCCAAAATAGAAATAAAGAAAGACAAGTGTTCTTTGGCCTCAGAAAACAAAGATAGAAAGAGCAAAAAATTTATTATGTTCTTGGTGATTTAAGTGCTTCACAAAAAGATCTATTTTGCAGAAGTGAAAATCTATAACACCAAGTATCATTTTTAATACTTGTGAAAGAAAATCTATGATAAAATCTCAGAAGTGCTTCTGAGAGAAGTGAAATTGTGTGGATATACCTGTTATTGGCGTATTCATAGAGGCGGCCGCGGCTAGAGAAAACTATAAGAGCAACTTCTGCATCACAGAGAACAGATAGTTCATAAGCTTTTTTGAGTAAGCCGTTTCGGCGTTTGCAGAAAGTTACTTGGCGATTTGTTGTGTTTTCAATCCTCTTGATCTCAATCTTTCCCCTTCCCATCTTTCTCTGTGGAGAATCTGACATGGATTGATTTGGAAAAGCCATGGATTCCAAGCTGAAAATCAAACATATTTCAATTAAACCAACAAAAAAACATAGTATTTGAATATGTATGAAAATGTTTTCATAACAAAAATTCTTGTTTTTTTAAGGTTGTTTTGTCTGATTATGAAAAAACATAATGAAAAAGGTAAGAAGAGGTTGAAAGTTTAGGAGTTAGAAATAGAATCTGATTAGAGACTTTTAAGTTCCCAACATTTACTTGATTAGTTCAAAGTTTTGATTTTGGAGATGCAATCTAGTGATGTTTATGTTACCAAATCTGGGTTTGGAGTGAAAAAGTATGATTCATCCCAAAAGAGTTGAAGCAGTGAGAATGGATTTCAAAAGATGTGTTTCAATATTTTGTTCACTAACCTTTGGAGAGGAAACAAAAGGAGAATATAATTAAGGATACAACAGAAGAGAGATGTTTCAGCAATAGCTCTTGATGTTTTTATTACTTTTTTTTCTTTCTTTCCCTTTCTCTCTTCTTTTCCACTTATATAAACAGGAAGAAGATATCAGAAACTAATAACAAAGTGGCCAAAGAATTTGGTATTTATAAAGTTAAAAAAAATGACCTTTCACCCATCATGATTTATTTATGAGTTAGAAAGAAACTACTACATTTGTACAAAAAAAAACTTGAAATTACTACATACTCACTTTTATTTTTAATACAATAGTTTAGAGGAAGGTGATTTTTAAGCCAATAATCTAGGGAAAATTTGCTTAAGAGATAGATTATTTTTTATTTCGCCGGTCTTATTTTTGGGTTGTGTGTTGAATCTATTGACTGAATCTATTGAGTCTACTTCACGTTTGTTTGTCAATTGTAATGTGACAACCGTTGGAATTTCGTCAAATTCCTGATGTTGGAATTTCACTAAAATTTGGAGATTTCTAAATCAATCTTGATAAATAAGAATCAATCTTTTTTATTGATTACTTCTCTTGTTCTTCACTTTTCACTCGAGTAAATCAATCACAAATTGGTTGCAAGACGATTCCGCTGCACAGCGATTATTGAAAAAGAGAAGAAAAAAATGAATTAGAAAAGAAAAGAGAAATTAGGGTTTAGGGAGAAAAGGAAAAAAGAAGAATGTTTCTGCAGAGTTTCTCTCTAACTTCAAACTGAAGTTTTATTCAACATTTTCTCTATGCAACTGCATTATTACAATGATATGGTACATTCTATTTATAGGCTGATATTGTTTGCGCACCAAGCAATTTCTAATTAACCTAACTAACTCAGTTAAAACCAACAAATAAAGCTAAGTCAAAATTTTGTCGAGATACATTTCTTCACATTTCAACAACTCCTTGTTTTTGTCGAGCAACATGCTTCGTCACAAGGAATTACATTTCGACACACAGAGCATTTCGACAACAACAACTCTTTCGAAGTGATGCTTTGACACAAAGAATTATATTCACAACACACAACCTAATTCATTGTGTCTAAGCTATCTACATTCATCATTATTCGTAGTCTTTTGAACACTTCGACCTGCACACCTTGCATCATGATGTCTGCAATCAGATTCTCAGTTATATAGTGTTCCAAGTTCAGCTTCCCATTTGCTACTTGCTCTAAAAGATAATGGAACCTCGTTTCGATGAGTTTACTTCTTCGCAGACATGTTATCGATCTTCATGATAATTGCTCAATGATTCTTCATTGTAGTTTCCTCGGCCAAATTAACCATCCATGTTGCTTGACACACACAAAGAGAAGCAATTATGTACTCTGCTCCACACGACGACAATGTCACTATTGGTTCTTTTCTTGAGTCTCAAGCAACTGGTGCAACACCTAGTATAAACACATAGCCAATTGTAGATTTTCTATCCTTAGCATCACTACACCAACTTGAGTCGATGTAATCCACTATTTTGCATTATTTTCCTTTTCATCAGTTGTAAGAAACAAAATTCCATAGTCGACAGTTTCTTTCAGATGCCTTAATATCCTCTTTGTCACTGCTAGGTGTGACAATTCACATTGCATACCCAACTCACATCATTTTCCTCCTTGCCTTGAGGCAATTCGACAAGTGACCAAGTTTTGTTGACTTCGATGGACTTTAGTACCTCATTCATCACTTTCATCCACTTCGAATCTTTCATGTCTCAGTTGCATTGATTGGTTCTACATCTACATAGAAAGCATAATGTACTAGCTCACCTTCATCATCAACCATATCATATGATGTAATCACACATTCTTGCAACCTTGCAGGCATGTGTCTTGTTCTTTGAGGCTTGCTTGTGCTTTCTTGACCTCTGACTTCTTCTTGTCGAACTCCTCTTTCGACTACACTTGTTGGTTCTTCACATAGGATTCTGAATCCTTCTTGACATTTTTAGTCCAATCCTATTCCTTAAGCCCATCTATGATCATGTCCCTACTGATCACTACATGTTTGTTCACTGGGTCGAACAATTTATATCCACTAGTCTAATGATATCCTATTAGGATCATTTGACTCGACTTGCCATAAATTTTTCTTCTCAACTCACCAAACACATGTCTATATGATATAAATCCAAATACTTTCAAATGACTTAAGCTAGGCTTGACACCAGACCAACATTCTTCTGGCGTGATTCCTTCTAGCCTTTTCGTCGAATATCTTTTTAGTATGTATGTTGCTAGGACACAACTTCTCCCCATAATTCTTTGGGTATAAGCTTGCCTTTCAACATAATTCTCACCATATTCATGATGGTTTTATTCTTCCTTTCAGCAAATCCATTTTGTTGTGGAGTGTAGGGTGGCACCACCTCATGTACAATCCCTTCTTTCTCACATAATGTGTCGAATTCTTTCGACATATATTATCCACCACCACCAGTCCTCAGAATCATGAGCTTTTGACCACTTTGTCTTTCGACCATAGATTTAAACTTGGCAAGTACCTCGATCACTTCACATTTCTTCTTGATCAAGTAACTCCACAGTGTTCGACTAAAATCATCTATGAATATACAAAGTATATATTACCTCCAAACAAATCCACCTGGATATGACCACACACATCAGAGTATATGATTTCAAAAATTTCCTTCGACTTGCTTCCTGCATCCTTACTGAAGTTATTCTTGTTTTTCTTTGCGTGCACTCATTCCTCACACACTTCATTTGGAATTTTGATTTCTGGTAACCCTGAAACTATATTTCTTCTTTTCAGATCTCTAATATCTTTGAAGTTGAGATGGACAAGTCTATAATTCCATATACATCCATCCTTGCTAGTTGCAGTTGCAAGACACTTGTGCTCCATCACATTAAGTTCAATCTTGAAGGTTCTAGTTTAATACATGGGAGTCTTCAAGATTAAACTTCCACCTGAGTCAAGAACTCTCGTCATTTTGTCTTCAATTGACACTTTGTAATTCTTTTCTACCAACTTCCATATGCTTAGCAAATTACTTTTCATGCCTGGTATATACAATACATTGTAAATTATTGACTTTTTTCCATCTTTCCTCATAATCAAAACATCACCAATACCTTCAGCAGTCAGAGTATTGTCATTTGCAGATTTCAGCATGTTCTTGATCGAGGGTTTTATATTGATAAACCAATTTTTCCTACCAGTCATGTGTGATGAGCATCCTGAGTTCAAGTACCATTGGTCCTTGAATATTTCTTTATCTCTTGTTGTTGCCAGCAGCAACATCTCTTCTTCATGATTTTCCATCTTTGCATCATTTTCTTGATTCTTTTGTTTTTCAAGATAATCATTAAAGTAGTGATCATACTTCTGACAATTGAAACACTCAATGTGACTTTTGTCAGGTTTTTGTCCACCACTCTTCCTCTACTTGCAACACCACCTTTGTGGTTACTTTGGTATGAGGGTCTTCTTTAATTCGACAAATTTCCCTCTTGATGGTTTCCTCTACTAGTATAATTTTTGTAGCTTCCTCTACCTTTATTGTCTAACCACTTCCCATTGCCTTTCTTTTCTCTTGCTGATTGTGCCTGCAAAGCGACACCACTCTTCGACTTGCTTGCACCTTTTTCATCCAATCATTGTTCATGAGATTCAAGCATCCCTTGAAGTTATTCATTTTTCAATGTTGACAAATATTTTGACTCTTCTATGGCTACTACCACGTGGTCGAACTTTAGAGCCAATGACTTAAAGGTTTATGCGACAACTGATCTTGATGTAAGCGTTTCTCCACATATCTTGATTTGATTCACTAGTTTCATCACCCTAATGAAAAAATTAGTTATGTCACTTTCTTCCATCTGAAACAAGTCATACATTCTTTTGTGAGTTTATAACCTCACCTCTTTCACCTTCTCAGCATCTCCAAATGATTTTTCCAAGATTTCACATGTTTCTTTCGCTGGTTCTACATCACTGACCATTTAAAAAATTTCTAGATCAACACATTTATGAGTTATAAATAGAGCTTATAATATTTTTTCTTAAATTCTTTGTGTGTTGCCTTTTGTTCACCTGTCGCATTTTCTGCAAGTGGCGTTACTTCCTCCTTCACAAGATCCCAAAGATCTTGATAGCAGAAAATAATCTTTATCTCATTGCACCAATTCTCGTGATTCTGATTCTTCATAATTGGGAGACTCACTAGAAAATGTATATTCAGATGATTCATTGCGTTATGCTTCCCAAGAATCATCCATCCAGTGCTCTAGATACTAGATGTTGGAATTTCTCCAAATTCCCGATGTTGAAATTTCACCAAAATTTGGAGGATTTCGAATCAATCTTGATGAATAAGAATCAATCTTTATGATAAATTACTTCTCTTGTTCTTCACTCTTCACTCTAGTGAATCAACCACACCTTGGTTGCAAGACGATTCCGCTACACAACTATTATTGAAGAAGAGAAGAAAAATGAATTGGGAAAGAAAAGAGAAACAATGGTTTTGGGAGAAAATGAAAGAAGAAGAATGTTTCTGCATAGTTTCTCTTTGCCTTCAAACTGAAGTTTTATTCAACCTTTTCTCTATGCAATTGCATTATTACAGTGATATGGTACCTCAATATTTATAGTTTGATATTGCTTACACACCAAGCAATCTCCAACTAACATAACTATCTCAGCTAAAACAAACAAATAAAGCTAAGTCAAAATTATGTTGAGATACATTTCTTTGACATTTTGAAAACTCCTTGTTTCTGTCGGGCAACATGCTTCGACACAAGGAATTACATTTCGACACACAAATCATTTCGACAACAACAGACTCTGTTGAAGTGATGTTTTGACACAAATAATTATATTCACAACAACAACAACCATGTAGTATATGATCTTTCAGTAGTTAGGGAGGGTAATGGTTTTAACGAAAAATATTATCTCGTTGTTTAAGGCATTTTCTCTCTTGAGAGATCTTGTTAAGATTAGACATGGACTTTGTGCTCTTTGGATGGGTTCTAGTCTGTTGGTGGTGGATTTGCTGGTTTGAGATCTAACTATTTATCATTGAGGTGGTTCCTCAGTACTTGGGTCCTTTTGTTTGGGGTACAACTGGATTTTTTTTATTGGTTTCATTCTTCTGTTTGTTTTTGTTGTTGTTCTTTTGTTGTTTTCGTGATTTATTGTAGTCTTTAGCACTCATTCTATTTTGAGACAACCTTTGTTGTACTATGAAATTTTCACGTTATTAATATATTCTTATTTTTTAGTAAAAAAAATTAGAGGTAGACTTATTAAGTGGTATGAACTATAAGAAAATCCCTAAACGACTTCATTCTAGATTTGTAGATTAATGAGGAGGACGTGGAAGATAGGAGTATCTCTCTCTTGAATAGAAATAATATATTGGTAGGTCGTCGACTTATTCTTGTTCTTTTTCTAACTAGCTATCGAACTTTATTCTCGATTTGAGCCAATAGCAGTTTAAAAGTGTCATCTGGTTTCTTAGGGCGTCGTGTTGAACTACACTTGGAAATAGCTCTATTGATGATGGTTATGGATCCTAGGCTTTAGCCTGGGTCTTTTTGTGGTTTCGTCGTACCTGGAGCTAGGGATGGCAAAGGGAAAAGTTTGTGCAGAGTACTACCTGTTCTCATACCGCAATTTGAAAAAATACTCATAACCCGAGCACATACTCGTGTTCGCACTAACATCTGTGCTCGTACCCGTATCCTATGGGTATCTAAGTATCCATCCTCATACCCACACATGTTACTCGCATTTCTAATAAAAAATTATCTAACAATTATAATTTATCATGTCATTTTAAGTTTTTAATTATAAAAAATTCAAGGATATTATTATTGAGTTAAGATATAAACAAACACTTATATTCAAATACGTACAAGTTTAATAACAATTTATTTAATAAAATTAATAAACATACATGTGTATATATTATAGGTATGAGGCGAGATGAGTACTAAGGTATATGGATTCACACTCATACCCGCTTATTTTAGTGGATAACTGTTAATTCTCACAACAACAACAACAACAACCATGTAGTATAGGATCTTTTAGTAGTTAGGGAGGGTAATTCTTTTAACGAAAAACATTATCTCGTTGTTTAAGACATATTCTTTATTGAGAGGTCTTGTTAAGATTAGACGTGGACATGGTGCTCTTTGGATGGGTTCTAGTCAGTTGATGGTGGATTTGCTGGCTTGAGATCTAACTTTTATCAGCGAGGTGGCTCCTTAGTACTTGGGTCCTTTTGTTTGGGGTCCAGCTAGAATTTTTGTTTATTGGTTTATTCTTCTGTTTGTTGTGGTTGTTTTGTTGTTTTCGTGGTTTATTGTAGTTTTTAGCACTCCTTGTATTTTGAGACAATCTTTGTTGTACTTGGATATTTTCACGTTATTAATATATTCTTATTTTTCATTCAAAAAAATTAGAGGTAGACTTATTCAGTGGTATGTACTATAAGAAAATCCCTAAACGACTTCATCTTTCAGATTTTTTGATTAATGAGGAGGACGTGGAAGATATGAGTATCTCTCTCTTGCTTAGAAATAGTATATTGGTAGGTCGTCGACTTATTCTTGTTCTTTTTCTAACTGGTTATCGAACTATATTCTCTGTTTGAGCCAATAGTAATTTGAGAGTGTCATATGGTTTCTTAGGGGCGTGACCTTGAACTACACTTGGAAAACGATGCTCTATTAATGATGGCTATGGATCCTAGGCTTTAGCCTGGGTCTTTTGGTCGTTTCGTCGTACTTGGAGCTAGGGATATCAAAGGTCAGAGTTTGGGCAGAGAACTGCATGTCCTCATACCCGCAATTTGAAAAAAAATCATAACCCGAGCACATACTCGTGTGAGCACTAACATATGTACTCGTCCATGTATCCTATGGGCAACTAAGTATCCATACTCAAACACATACATGTTACCTGTATTTCTAATAAAAAATTATCTATAAATTATAATTTATCATGTCATTTTAATTTTTAATTATAAAAATTTCAAGGATGTTATTTTTGAGTTAAGATATAAACAAACGCTTATATTGAAATATGTACAAGTTTAATAGCAATTTATTTAATAAAATTAAAAACATGTGTATATATTACGGATATGGGGCATGATGAGTACTAAGCTATATGTATTCATACTCATACCTGCTTATTTTAGTGGATAATTGATAATCCTCGGACTCGTACTAATTTTGCGGAATTTTATTATACTCATTGTGGATAAGTTTTGTAGATACTATACTCACAAAGGATTGGTCAAATTGTTATTTCTACCTGGAGTTTTTGTTTTTCTCCTTTGTATTTTTCGTATGCTTAGTCTTTATTTTTAGATTATTATGCACTTCTTGTGCTCTTTATGAGCTTCTATATTCATTTGATGTTTTAGTTATCTATATACATTCTATTTTCCTTTAAAAAAAACTCCGAGTTCAATAATAAGATAAATAAAATTTAATTGATGAGTATTTTAATAAACATTTTCCTCAAAATGTAGTTCATCACTACTTATGACCGTTTGATTTGATTATGTAAAACTGTTCTTTTATTTTTAAAATTTTAAAATCATAAAATTTGTTTGGTAGTCTAGTTTTACAAAATTATTTTTGAAAAGTATTCTTTATTTAAGATTTTTAAAAACTAAAAAACTAGAATAAATTTAGAATATTTTTGGTTTTGATTTTTTTAATTTTGAAAATTAAAAAATAAATAAATATATATATATATATATATATATATATATATATATATATATATATATATATATATATATATATATATATATATATATATATATATATATATATATATATATATATATATATTAATGACAAATTTATAATATTATTTAACTTTAAAACAATATTTAAAAGTTATATTACCAAAACTATTTTCTTTTATATTTTTTCTTCTTTGAAACTCTTTTTTAAAATCGATTTACAAAACAATCCTTGTAGATAATTTTTGTTGGCTTTCTATTTTAGTTTATAAATGTGTCTAGTTCTGAAATGGTAATGTTTTTTTTAAAATTATTTTATGCTTGTAATGTTTTTATTTTATATTTAGTTTTCTATACATTTAAAAATTATATTTTTATTGGTTTTTTAAAAGAGATATGACACAAAGCCTTTTTAAGAGGTCACTCAATCTAATATTACTTGTTTAAACTTAAATATGTGGAGTTTTCATAGTATTCGATTGATTAGTGTTAGTATGATTACACTTTTAAAAATTGTTGATTTTTATTTTGATATCTTTAATGAACCAATAAATTTACGTTATAGGTCCAATAAGTTGACGTCAATAAATAATTATTTTTAAATTTACGTATCAAAATAAAAAATGTAAAAAGACTAAATCCAAAAGACATTATAAATTATGTAGGTTGAGTAATTTAATTTGAATGTGTTAGTGGAGTTAAATGAATGTAAATATTTGTTCTAAAATTCAATCATCAAAGACAATATTTATATATATTTATGTAATAATATAACCAAATTGTTAATATTTTTAAATTAAGTTTTAAAAAAACTTATAATTGCATTTTATTTGCAAGAATCATAATTGGTGTTTTTATGTTTTAAATGATTAAAATAGAAGGATATATATATATATATATATATATATATATATATATATATATATATATATATATATATATATATATATATATATATATATATATATATATATAAGAAAAATAGTTTTAGTTCTTGTGATATATGTTATTTTATTTTTTATCTTTATTTTTCAGCTTTAGTTCTTCTAAAACCAATTTATATTAGAATTGATTTTTTTGTAATGTGTATGTAAAATTGGAATTTGTCTATCCGATATAAATTGAAAGAATTGAAATGAAATATTATAAATAGTACAAATATCAATTTTAATGTAACCCTAACTTTGTAAAGATTAAATAAAAAATAATAATAAAAAAACAAAATAAGGACCACTGTCAAACAAATAATATTATAAAAATAAATATAAAAAAGTTTATATTTACAGAGATCAAATACGTATTTAAAATAAAATTTTATGTGTAATTTATCGTCAAAAAAAATTAAAAGGATAAAGTGGAAATAGCATTTGTAATTAAGCTTCATTAAAAACAATAATAAAAAAAAAAGTAAAGGACTAAAGTAACACCTTTTTTTTTGTCAATAAAGTAAGACATTTTAGATAGATAGTGAGTGAGATATGAAGTTTTGAAAACGATTTTAATGGGTGGTGAAAAGGACTTTGGGTTAAGTTGTGAACCTTGTAAGTGAAGTTCCCCTATTCCTTTTATTATGCAGTATTTGTGGACTCATTTATTTTGATTTATATGGTTAAGTTGGATTTTTTTTTTAAATATTCAGATTTTTAAAAAAAATTCAAAAATACATCATTTTTCTAAAAAATTACAAAAATGGTCATTTTTGGTCCTAAAATGCACCTAGGCGCCACCCTAGTTGGCGCCTACCCTTAAGGGTAGGGCAAGTCGCCACTAGGAGTAGCGCCTACACTCAAATATATATATATTTTTTTTATATTTAATATGTTTTTTTTTTTTAATTTTTTTTTTAATTTATTAATTTATATTAATACATATATATAAATAAAATTATTTACAAGATATATATATATATATATATATATATATATATATATATAAATTAATATATATATATATATATATATATATTATTTATATATATATATATATATATATATATATATATATATATATATATATATATAATTTATATATATATTAATTTAATTTATAAGTAATTAATATTATTTATAAATTTTTGGGAGAATTAGGGTTAATCATGTTAGGTAGGTATGACCTAATTCAAACCCTAATTCCCCCTAAGACTAATTAATCAAGTGCGACACTAATTAGGGTTAAGTACATTGGTGTACAACATAGATCTTGTCCTATAAATAAAGTGTTATTTCCTTGCATTTTCTTCACCATTATTTTCTATCACTTTCTCTATCAAGTTGAGTTCATGGCATCCCCCAGACTGTCATCATGGGAGCGGACATCATCAAGGCGCCCGGATCCAGAACCAGTAATCTTAAAAAGGGACGGGCATGTTATTTTCTCGCCTGTGAAACCCCCAATGGAGATGAAATTTTGGAACATCCGTTCGTTGGACCAACTAAAAAGATCCTTGATGTCTTGGTTAGAGGGAGATTACCAACCTGGTGAAGTCATCAGAAGGATTCAGAGGCTTAGAACAAGGTTCTCATTTGAAATTGGAGAAACGATACGTTGGTGGGTTGAAGTTGAAAGCGACATTGATTGCATCCAAAAGATGCATGGATCAGATGACATAGTGTTAACTGTTGTAATTTCCTAGATTTTAAGGGTTGTCTGTGATGTTGTTTGTGTATTTGCTATTGTTCTAGTACTTGTTCTTGTTTTAGTACTTGTTCTTGTTCCAGTATTTGTTTTTGTTTTAGTAATTGTTGTTGTAATTTTTGATGTTTGTGTTTGTTGTTCCAATGTCATCTTCTATTTGGAATAAAAAGTAAACTTTATTGATAAATAGCATTGGTACACAGAGTTATGAACTAATACAACTATGTAGTCGAAGTAGATCCACGATATGGACATTTGTTCTTATTATGCCCCAGTTGTCGACATATGCTACACTTCCTCTGCATTTTCTCTGCGACGTCCATTTCAGTTCTAATGCGCCTGCTGTTTGGGCGACCACTTTTATTCCGCCGCATCGATTCGTTGTGCCAAACAATTTCCCCGTCATACTCTGGCCAATATGCCTCTAATGCTACCACCGGAAAGGGATTGTCGTATACATTGAGCAATGTTGCAACTTTGTAGATGGGAGACACTAGCGATAATGCATCGAAGTGGCTGTGTGAACACGCTGCAATGACATGGGAACAAGGCATACGATAGGCCTGAAATTGACCACAGTCGCACCAACGGTCCTGTATTAGGACCCTATACTCTTGTCTGGGCAGCCCTTGGTTGTGGTCAATTGTTTCCTTGACACTAAAAGTGTGGCCATGGCGGTCGAACTCCGTAACCCGATGGCTGCTGGCTTTGGCAGATTCTTGCCTCATAAACTTCATGCAGGCATCACTATATACTTGACTCGTCTGCAAGACTTCATTCCAGCGTCTGCCTCTTGTTACGAACAACGTTGCCATCCGAAAATAGGTCGCACTCACCAATGTGGTTACCGGGAGGTTACGTATGCCCTTAAAGACGCCGTTCATTGATTGCACAAGATTTGTTGTCATGTGGCCCCACCTCACCCCATCGTCGTATGACCTAGTCCACTTTGCTCTGTCAATGTTATCGATCCACCTCCCTGCATCAGAATTTGCCAACACTATTTCCCGGTGGTAGTATTGGAATCCAGGTTGGTTTAATGCATACCCCGCGTTTATCAAATTTTGCTTCAAGAAGTTATCCTTGAACTCCCGCATAAAATTTTGAGCAATATGCCTGATGCAGTAGACATGGGTAGACGGGGGGTCATGCCAACCATTTGCTGGATTATTGTATGCACTGTCTATTGAAGCGTGCCTGTCAGAAATCACACAGATGTCAGCTTGTGGAGTCACGTGCGTTCGGAGATTCTTAAGGAAGAAACTCCAAGCAGCAGCTGTTTCTCCTTCTACCAATGCAAAGGCTATTGGGAAAATATTAGAATTTCCATCTTGTGCGACCGCCATCAGTAACGATCCTTTGTATTTCCCCTACAGCCAAGTTCCATCGACCTGAATAAGCGGCTTGCAGAATGTGAAACCTATGATGCAGGGACGGAATGCCCCGAAAAGTCTATGGAATATTCCATTACCTTCTAGACAAGTTCCGTCAGGGGATTGTGCCGGCAAGGTCTCCATTATAGAAACCGTCCCAGGTGAATACAAATGTAGTGCAGCCAGGTAGCGCGGAAGTTGTTTGTATGATTCCTCCCAATTACCGTATACCAGTTAAATAGCCTTGGTTTTCGCTAACCAAGCCTTTCTGTACGACGGTGTATATTTGAAAACAGCAACACAATGGGAGATAATGGTTTTGACCTTGAGTGACGGGTCAGCTTCAACAAGAGGTATTATGGAATGGCAGATCATATCATGGCTAAGTTTGCGATGATCCTGTGCCATGTTTGTGTTAAAGCAAGTGTGAGCTTGAGAAATGGACCCTATCACCCACGCGTTATATTTCTTCTTGTACGATGCCATCAACCTAAACCCACACTCCGGATTTTTGCATAAAATAACGTATCTTTCCGGGTTTGATTTGTTAACATCGTAGTCAACACAGTTTTTCAAGTGCCAATTTTTTATTGCTAACAGGCACTCTTCCTTGGTTCGAAATTTGTCACCCTTCTTTAACTCCTTATCAGACCTCATATATGGGTTGTAGAACATATCTGATGAGGGCTCATCCTCGCCCAAGTTAAGGGTTGTGTAGTGGGCAGGCGGTGAGTACCGTTGCGCTATAGGCATTTGTACTTGGTCTTCGTCTTCGGAATCACGGTTCACCAAGTCATCAACCACGTCTTCTGCATCATCAACGACATCGTCTTCAACGGGGTGTTCAACGTCTTGTTCGTCATCAACCACAGGATCAATAACCTGTGACTGAATATTCTGAGTTGGTTGGAATTGTTCCAACACAATGTACAACACTATATAGTCGTAACCAGAATACTCATGGTTACGAAACATGTATTGTGCCTCCATGTCATTTTGAATCAATGTCTTATAAAACCTGACTGAGCTATTTTCAGAAAAAAAAGGTTGTTGGTAAAAAATTTGGGACACAGGTTGTCTAAGTTTCGACTCAATCTTTTTTTTCAGATAAGAGAAGTTAACTCCTCTATTTAGACAAAAACGAGTGCAATCGGTGTTTCTAAATAGGAAGCCAGACATTTCACATTCATAAGTCTCACCATTGACGTGAGCTTTGATTTTGTATTGTGATGAAGATGCCATGATATGTGAGGGTTTTGTGAAGATTTTGTGAAGATATATGTGAAGATATTTTGAAGATATATGTGAAGATATTGTGAATACCATTGTGAAAATATGTGTGAATATTTATACTACCACCAAGTCTGCAACCAAGCCCACACATCTTTGCATGCTTGTCTACAACCAAGCCTTCCCCAAGAGTAGCGCATGCAAAACTTAGACACGTGTAACGCGTGCAAAAAGTTGGATAGGAGGAAGGCATGTCTTCACATAAGACACGTCTACTTCATGCATCAGTCTTGTCTTCTCTGAGAATCTTGCAGGCTAGGTGGAGCTGCATGCATGTAATAATTTTGACACGTCTACTGCATGCATCAGTAGGTCAACAATAGTTGTAATACTCATATTTTCGGATAATGCATTATACTACCACCAAGTCTGCAAGATTCCCACGCATGCTTATCCATCAAATTCCCACGCATGCCTTTTCAAATATGTTCTCTCAGCTTTAGCTTTGCTTGCACCAACAATAGCTTCTTCTTCATGTCCAAATTGAAAGTTAATAACTCCATAGCGAAAAGTTAAACTTCTTGAACTTCCAATACTGAATATCACGCTTCCAATACTAAACTACCTTTTTTTTCAATTATGTGTTTAAAATAATATTCAATCTTATTTAAGCTTAATTATTTATTTGCAAGATTCAAATACTGAATACCACCAAGTCTGAATACCACCTATTCTGCAAGATTCCCACGCATGCCAACCTATCCACATAGCCTGCACCTATTCTGCAAGACTCCCACGCATGCCTTACACGTGTCACACCTTTGCATCATCAGATTCCACCAAGTCTTCCCCAAGACAAGACAAGTGCAACCTAATCTGTACCAATGCATGCCAACCTATCCACCTAGCCTGCACCTATTCTGCAAGATTCCCACGCATGTCTTACACGTGTCACACCTTTGCATCATCAGATTCCACCAAGTCTTCCCTAAGACAAGACAAGTGCAACCTAATCTGTACCAATGCATGCCAACCTATCCACCTAGCCTGCACCTATTCTGCAAGATTCCCACGCATGCCTTACACGTGTCACACCTTTGCATCATCAGATTCCACCAAGTCTTCCCCAAGACAAGACAAGTGCAACCTAATCTGTACCAATGCATGCCAACCTATCCACCTAGCCTGCACCTATTCTGCAAGATTCCCACGCATGCCTTACACGTGTCACACCTTTGCATCATCAGATTCCACCAAGTCTTCCCCAAGACAAGACAAGTGCAACCTAATTTGTACCAATGCATGCCAACCTATCCACCTAGCCTGCACCTATTCTGCAAGATTCCCACGCATGCCTTACACGTGTCACACCTTTGCATCATCAGATTCCACTAAGTCTTCCCCAAGACAAGACAAGTGGAACCTAATCTGTACCAATGCATGCCACGCATGCCTAACACTTGTCACATTTTTGCATATTCAATCTACTTGAAAACGAGTATAAATAGAAGGTCATTCTTGCAAGTTTTCATCAACCACAAACACGTTTATTCAGAGAACTCCGGCGAAACTTCTCATCCACCAAGCTTCGTTCTACATTGCAATCATGTCTCTTCTTACCATGGGCCAAGAACACAGAGGCACTAGGGCAAACATTGCCTCATTCGTAAGTTTTTCTTGAACATTGCCTCTTTCGTATGTTTGTAATTTATTTTTTAAAAGTCCAATCGAGTGATTGTTTATATTGTTTGTTTTTGAAGGATCCCAAGAAATTTCATCAACGTTCACACCCTATGCCTTATCCAGACCCATGGTGCGTACCTTACATAGATCGTGCGGGTTTCGGTCATGTTATGCATGTCGTAAATGCCACAATTGATGTCAAGTTTATTCTTGCTCTGTGTGAACGTTGGAGACCAGAGACACACACTTTTCACCTACCAACTGGTGAATGTACCGCCACACTAGAGGACGTGTACATGCTTTTGGGTCTTAGAATAGATGGTAAGCCTGTGACTGGAAATGTTCAACAGCCCAACGAAATATGTGTTCAAATGTTGGGGGTAGATCTGGTCGAGGGTGAGGGATCTGCAAAAGCTAGGGGTCAGGGTATTAAACTATCGAGCCTCCAATTCTACCACGACTCCATAACTTTGACTGAGGATTCGTCCGAACAAGAAAAAGTCATAAAAACCCGGGTTTACATTATGTTATTGTTTGGGAACTTGCTATTTCCTGAAGGCACGGGAAATAGCATAAACTTTATGTACTTGAGTTTGCTCGAGGACATTGATAGAATAAACACGTATAGTTGGGGTTCTGCTGTATTGGCATTCCTATATAGCTCTTTGTGTAAAAATGCACAAAATGACCACTGTACATTTTCTGGATGTGCTTTTTTGCTCCAAACATGGGGGTGGTGGAGATTGCCGAGGCTAGCCCCAGAAAATCCTAACGTTTACTCCTTCCCCTACGCAACTAGGTAAATTTATGATGTTATTTCATTTTGTATATTTATTCTATAAATATTTGTAAATAATATTATTTATATTTTTTCTTTAGGTTCATTACAACCGGACTGGATTACAGTCTTACCCCCAAAAATAAAATTATATTTTATCGTCAACTCTTGGATCGTCTCCGAGCACAAGATGTATTACCACTAAATCACTCATCTTCTAACTGATTTATTAATATCATGCATTCTCAATAAATAACATATTTGCTTTTTTCTTTGCAGTTTATTTGGAGGCCATATTTGGGATTGGAACATCAACCCAACCCCGAAGATGCAGCTGTTTGGATAGCAAAAACGGCCATAATGCGGTTCACCACTATGGAGATGCACCAAAGTGACCGTGTCAAGCTGCAATTCGGAATGCATCAAGAAATCCCAGGCCCCCCAATGTCTTTGGAACCTTGGCATCTAAAAAAAGTCAGCCACCAGTGGTATGCCCAACATTGGAAGGAATTTGCTAAGGAGTTTCGTAAAATGTGGAAAGACCGTGCCCACTATGTTCTACAATTTCCGGTGGCGCCCAACGAAATGAAGCCGACAAGGGAATATGTGGATTGGTATAGAGCAAATACAAATCCAGAAATGATTGTGTCTGACCCGTTCTATTTGGACGATCCCCGGATGCAACAACCATATTTCCAACAACAACCACCACAATATTCCCAACAACAACCACCACCACCATTTTACCAACAACAACCACCACCACCATTTTACCAACAACAACCACCACCACCTTATTACCAACAACAACCACCACCACCGTATTACCAACAACAACCACCACAACACGTGTCCATCCCCCAACCAAATCAACACTACATACCACAAACTCAACCCAAATACCATGAAGATTACCAACACCAACCTCAACATTCCCACCACAATCAACAGTCCCACCACCTACCACAATATAAATCCCCCCACATCCACCAATCCCAACACTTCCATCACGACAATGTCCCGAGCTCTTCCAGTCCTCCACCTAGCCCCGACACGGGTATACAAGAGGATTACCAACAAGACTACTACACACCACAACAAACATTGTTCTTTGGCCAACCCGATTCAACCCTAAACTACCAAAGACCACATTTCGAGGGCGCACAAAATAGTAGTCAGTTTGTCCCACTGAGACAAAGCTTTGAGGGCGCAGAGGGGACCCGTCTTTCCTACAGCACTGAAGGGACTTCGACCCAACCACAACGGCAAACGGCAAGGGGACGCGTTAGGACTAGGGGTGGTAATAGGGAAGCACCACCACCACGTGAACCGTCTAGGCGAGTAGTTAAACCTTCCCCATGCGGATCGTACCAGGGACCGCATCATATGTGATAAATCCCAAATTAATAATGCATTTTAATTCTATCTTTATAATATTTGTCTTGTGTATTATTTAAATAAAAATATTTTGTGTTTATTATCTTTATATCTTTATATCTTTATCTTTATCTTTAAAGATATTGTCTATCATATCTTTATATATATATATATATATATATATATATATATATATATATATATATATAATATATATATATATATATATATATATATATATATATAATATATATATATATATATATATATATATATATATATATATATATATATTAGTTTACATGTGTATAAATATTTATTTACACGTATCTAAATTAATTTTTTTTCCAAAAATTTATAAATAATATTAATTACTTATAAATTAAATTTATATATATATATATATATATAATATATATTAATATATATATATATATTATATATATATATATATATATATATATATATATATTATATATATATATATATATATATAATATATAATATATATATATATATATATATATATATCTTGTAAATAATTTTATTTATATATATGTATTAATATAAATTAATAAATTAAAAAAAAAACATATTAAATATAAAAAAAAAAAAAATTGAGTGTAGGCGCCACTCCTAGTGGCGACTTGCCCTATCCTTAAGGGTAGGCGCCTAGGTGCATTTTAGGGCCAAAAATGGTCATTTTTGTAATTTTTTGGAAAAATGGTGTATTTTTGAAATTTTTTAAAAAAATCTGGATATTTAAAAAAAAATCGAGATTTAGGGCCCTTTTAGTATTCTTTTAAAATATTTTTTTTTATAATGTTAATATATTTTTATTTAAAAAATTTATATAATTTAAAAAAAATTATATAATTTAAAAAAAAAAAGATTTCAAGCGGAATATCTTCGGATGCGCATCCTCGGTCAAAGGAGTAACTAGATAAAAGTGATCATCATAATCTTTCATGCTTTCAGAAAAAGCTTCAAAGTACCATATATGTTGCTTTAAAGAGAGAAATCATATTTTTTTTTGCATAATTGGGTTGTTTTGAACCTTAAAAATATGGAAGAATAGTGTCACAATCGAATTACCTCCTTTATACTCCCATAAGTGCTGAAAGACATCAACGAATGCCCAACTCACTTGATGCAACTATGAAGGGACGATAAATAAAGGATTCAACATGCCAACTTTGAATTCATTAAAGGGAAAACGATAACCTATGATGGTTAACAAGTATTTATGGAAAGGATATTGCATCCACAATATTGGCTACATATCCTCTTATCTTCATCAGGGGAAATACCCATAAATCGGTGGCAGGACTCATGCTCATCACAACTCGATCAAGGATATCTTTTCGAATAAAGGCAAAGACAATCACTAGTATACATGGATACACCCAGTTCTTCTATGGAACTAGATGAGGATTGGAAAGGATGGATTCATGGTCTGGTACTGTGGTTCAAAGCTTCTGATGCGATGAAAAGGGGCTGGCTTGTAAGGTTAACACTCTAACCGTCAAATCAGCAAGAGAGTGAAAAATAAAGTTTGAGTGAGAGATGATTTAAATACTTGTAAAGTGGTGCACTTTCCTTTTTAAATAAGAGATATGGTTTTCAATTGAACGCGTGTGGAATGACGTGGGATGCGGTCATCTGTTGGATTGATTTGGAAGATTAGCATGGCATTCCCGTGAGGGGTACTCTAGGCCTTGCGGACCGCCCATAACACACCCAATTGTCTGAACCATCCTTACTAGCTTCCTTGCTCGAAGTTGATATTATCACTATCATGAAAAATATATATTGTTGACAAAACTGATGCATGTACATTAAAAAGTAAATGAGTTTGAGTGACCCCTATCTTAGGAGCCCTAATAAAGGGATGCAAGAACAGAGAAGCGTGGACTTTGAGTTTGGAAGAAAGATCAATCCAACATGTCAAACCAATGTCGACGAACAAAATCGCTGAGTTTGATTCAACACCGAAACAAAGCACTCCTAAAAAAAAGCTACTGAAAAAACAAAATAATCTTTTCACTGATAGCTTACATAAAAAAAGTCAAGAGAACTCTTCGAAAAATATTTAATATTTTATTCAAGTGTCAAGGACCATATGATATACCCCACACTACCAACATTTGGGATCTTCTAAAAAACACTAGGGTACTCGAGTGTTCTAAAAAGAAGTAGAGACTTCATTGCTAGCTAGCGAGGAACGCATGTCGGTCATTTCCATCACTGTGATATAACTCCCAATAGAGACATTTAATGTGCCCATTCCCAAGAGCGGTAACACCCAGTCTAAGATTTCCACGTCCACGAATCCCATGATAAGATAATAATATGTGTCACAAACCCTCGTCCTACAAAGCATTGCCCAAGGCTTAGTGGTAATTGTTCGGGGCGTTCGCAGGACCCATAAGACGAAGATCCAATTGCAAAGAAGTAAATCATTACACGAGGAACATGTAAACCCATTTTCTTTGGCATCCTAAAGTGCCCCTCACGGGAATGTCATGCTAATATTTAAATCAATCCAACGGCTGACCGCATCGCACATTGTTCCAGGCGCATGCGGTTATCAACCACATCTCCTATTTAAAGAGAAAAGTATGTCATTTCTCATATATTCAAATCATTTTTTACTCAAAATTCATTTTTTTCTACTCTCTTACTGGTATGAGCGTTAGAATGATAACTTTCCAAATTAACTCATTCTCTACTACATTAGAAGCTATGAACCACCGTAACAAAAAAAAAAATCGTTCTCTTCGATCATCATCAATTTCCTAAATATAACAAATAGATCAAATACTCACTGAATCCATGCCACAATAAAGATAGTAGGAAATAGTGTGTAAGGAGTTTTGGTTTGCAATTTTTAATATTTAGACAAAAACCTTTTTTACACAAAACTTCAAATATTTTACTATTTCTTTCCCGTGGTAGCTAGTATATAACATTTTGTAATCATTCCTCCCCTTTTACCCACAAGAACAATAATTTATGATAATAAAAGTACTAATGCACCCTTTTTATGGGGTACACCTAAAACGGAGATGATATTCGACAATGAGGGACCCTTTTTCCTTCTCTGTAAAAGGACACATTTTTTTGCTAAACTTAGCTAGCTTTGGATCCATAAAATTGTAGTTTTTATTTTAAATTGACAACTAAAACGTAGACAAACAAGATTATTCCTTTAATTTGTTTACATATTTAATTCAAGGTATATTCAATTTTCCATTTTGAGTATGCTTCATAAGCTTCAAGCAATTACATTCTTCCATGACCGTATTAACTTTTTTCTTACTAACTGACAATAATAAACAATTCAGTTTTGTTATTTTTAGTTCTATTTCTCAACAAGTTTTACAATGCAATTCAAGAGCATTAAAAAGTCTATCGTATCATACTTTATGTTCCATCACTTCTACCAAGTACCAACTGGATTCAATTCGTATCAATTTTCTACAAATGTGATAATTCAAGGACAAAATTATTTGATTTTTTAAATAATGTAATGGGAAATCAAAAGTAAAATAAACTCTATTTTCATTTAACTATTACCATTTTTTTTCTTTTGGAAGTTTTTTTTACTGTGGGGACTTGTTGCATTATTACTAAATATATCTCTATCAAGTGGTGACCCAAAAACTATTGATGGCGACTGCCATGTGACAGCCAGCCTTTACCACCTTAGTGCAACTAATTCATTTTTGGTAATAACAAATTAAAATAAATAAAAAATCATAATATATATATATATATATATATATATATATATATATATATATATATATATATATATATATATATATATATATATATATATATATATATATATATATATATATATATATTATATATATATATATATATATATATATATATATATATATATATATATATATATATATATATATATATATATATATATATATATATATATATATATATATATATATATATATATATATATATATATATATATATATATTACTCTTTCTATTATAAGAAAGTAATTTTAGTAAGATGGTAAGACTTGAACAAACGGTATTTACCAGTATAATTCTAGTAGTATATTTTGGTAAAGTTGAGCATGTAAGAAAATAAATTAACGATTTTTTTTTTTAAAACATAAATTTATAAAAGTATGTTTTAAACTCTCAAATGATATAGAAAAAGAAAACATATATTTAGAAATGGAAAAAATTTGCAACAAAAGTACGGTGAGACGATCGAAAATTCAACAAAAGAGGTCGGCGGCGTCGGAATCGCATGGCAACTTGTGGGCAGTTGGTCGGTAGAAGAAGTCGCGACAACAGGGACCGCGACCGTAGTCTAGCTTATGACGTTGGATCTTCGACGAGCATTGGTGAATCTTTGGCGAAAAATGGTGGTTTGTGCAAGGATTGTGTCTCAGGCTAAGTCGATTTGGTTAACTAATTATTTTAGTAATATGTCGTATTTTATGTCTGTTTTGGAAATCTGGCCTTTTAGGATTTGAATATATTTTAAATATGATTCATTATCATATTTAAAAGATAAGATAAGAAGACAAATGGAATATGTGATTATCCTAGTTAGAAACAGAATGATAGAAGTATTTTTGAATTTGAGATATCATTGGGGATATCTATGAAAATTGAGAATCACTTCTTAACACTTTAGATTTGTGTCATTTAGAAATAGAGTTGGAGAGATTGAATAACATTTAGGTAGAAAAAAGTTTGTTATTAGAAACTTGAGAGACTATTTTTTAAACTCATTTGTAACCACTTTTAATAACTAATGAACGAGGAAGTTTCTCTCCCGTAAAAGTATATCAGTTTGACCAAATTGGATAAACACATTCTTTATGTACTTGTATTTTATCTTCTTACTTATTGTAGATTTTCTTACATTGTATGGCAAGTTATTTTTGTTGCTTTAGGTTATTTGGGTGATTGTCATTGGTATTTCTCTCACTCACCATTATTCTTTTCGTGATCAATATTATTGCTATAAGTTTTTTTATAACGAGAAGATCTTGGTGTGGTTAAACCTTTTAATTTCAGAACACATCAATTAAATGAAAATGTTGCACTCGATACAGAGTATAATTAATTGTTTCCATTTTAATAAAAATATTCCTTGAACCAAATCCTTAGATGAAACTCCTTCAACTTCATTTTTACTTTCACCATAATTTCACTCACCTTCTTTTTTTTATAGACATTCTTTATTATATGCCTAAGCTTCTTGCAATTGAAGAATAACTTTAACTTTCTTTCATTGACTAATAATGTTACTCTAACCACACTTCTTCACCATATTGACCTTTTGAGTTAAAGTTTCTATTCTAGTAGTCTTATTCTCAACTTTCTTCTTAAAATCATGGCATACAAATTCTAGAGTTGATCTTATTTTACCAACCGCAACTAGTTTCCTAATAGTTTTGAATGAATTCATTTCCTTCTTGAAACAATATTTGTTATGTTGACTATTATACACTGTAGTTTTAAAGTTATTCTATTTTAAAGTTATTACTACTTATCACAAGTCAAATCTTAATTTGAGGCCAGTGTAAAATTTGCTTCACTAGAACTAGTATCCATAGCAAAAATCTCCACCTTAAGTTAAGTCATATTTGCGATAGTTTCTAATTCCTTCTTCTCCATGAATTTAATTTTCCTTCTCTTTCAAGCCTCATTGAAAGTAAATCATCTACTTAGAATGAACTTTGATCTTCCATGTTCCACTTCCCATAACTTATAATCATCCCCTCCTCTTGAATAGCCATTAAAGACACAATTCACAACCTTACCATTAAGTTAGAATAACTTGAATTTGCACAAACGAGAAAACATTAATGACCTTCAAAATATAGTACTATACAAGTCTCCTATTCCAAATTTCACAAGTTTTTCGAAGTCTATCATTGTGAAAAGACATATTTCGCTCAAGTAAGCTACTTTGGCCCCATCTTATCCCTAGAAGTGTCTAATAACCCAACTTCTAGCATCGCGCCTCAAAGTGTTAAAATGTGTTTTTATCCATTATTTTCTACAAAACTCATTAAAGTGCTCTAAGAGAACCTCACAACATCTATCATGCCTTGATCTCAAATCATATAGCTTGTTCTCGTCATGAAAATTTTCACTAGTGAATGATGTATGGCCAATCACATTGAAACCATCTAAAGTATACAACAAGCAAATTATAGACCCTACAGATATGATCACTCCACAATATAAAATCTTCAACACCCCATGTTTAAATCTAGTATATTATCTAAGATCATTAAACATGCTTATTGATAAAAAAAAATCTCCTGGTCTCTAGAACACGTGTAGAAGGAAATCACGATCATCTAACACTTTAAGTACGATTGTACCAACACCATGAACCTTTTAACTATTATTGTCACCAAGGAAAACTACTTCACCTTCTTCTAAATTCAAAGTCTCAAAGTATTTTTTTCTTGGGAACATGTATAAAATCCATCCTGAGTCCATGACCCAACTTTCTTTAATATTTAAACTTGACACCATTAGTACACTAACAATATCATAACTACCCTCATCTGAGTCAACACCAAATTGAACATAATATTCATTATCCTCCCTCTTAGGGCAATCCTCCAAGAACTGACTAGTTTTATGACAAATAAATTTTTTTGACCTTGACTTGTCAAACCTCCTAGATTTAGAAATCCATATATGCTCAATTCCCCCTCTTGAAACACTCAAACCTTCACCACTGTCGTCAATCTTCAAATCTTTCACCTTTGAAAATTCCATGTATCTTATAACCTTCTTGACTTTATCCAAAGTAATAATACATTCCTTACCATAAAGAAAGGTATCCTTAAAGTGCTCAAAGGATTTGGGTAAATAGCTTAATAAGCGCATATTCTTATCCTCATCAACAATATTCACCTCAATATTTTCCCGATCGTCGATGATCTTGTAAAATTTGGTTAAATTTTCCATTATTGATTTGTTATCTACCATCAGGAATAAACAAAGTTATTATTTTAGACACAACGTCTGAGTCGAAGACTTAGTCACATACCTTGATTCAAGATTTGCCCACATCGAAGCTGCATTTTTCTCCTTGGTTACTTCACTTAAATATTTATCCCTAAGGCACATGAGAATGACACTTATGGAATTATCCATAATCTCATTCTTTTTTGCTTGTGTTAGTTGTGCATCATTGATACCTTAACCTTCAATTTTTTCTACAAACTTCTATTGAGTTAAGACTTCTTGCATCTTCACTTTCGACAACTTAAAATTGATGTCCCCGAAAATAATATTGATCTTCTATTTATAACCCATGATGCTCACTTGTTAGCTTAACCCCTTAATCCCACAGTCAACACCACTTATTGTGAAATTGAAAGGTTCAAACTCACCAAGGCATTATTATTGTAAAAATATAACCTTAATATTAATTACGCCGAGAATAATGATGAGTGAGACAAAGAACAGTGACACCCAAAATAACCGGCCTCAAGCAAAAATTAAGCTTCAAAGTAGTGTATGAAAATCCACACAAATCCAGAGGAGGATAAATCACGAGTACACAAAGAACTTGTCTACCGAGTTCGATCAGATCGATATACTTTAAGGAGAGAGAAACTCTTTGATTCTCTATGATTTCAAAAGTTGTTACAGGATATTACAAATGAGTTACAATTAAATAGTCTCCCAAGTTCCCAAGAAAAAACCAAATTTTTACCCATGTGTTTCTTAATCTCTCCAACTATTTATATATGAATCACATAAATCCAAGATGTTTATAAGTTGGACTGGAAAAATCCTAATTGGGCCTTAAAAGTGAGTGACCCATAACTCAAACGTCCCAAAGCCTTAGAAAAGAGCCAAAAGACGAGTTCGGCGAATCAGTGGCCATCTGATCTACCTTGCTTATAACTTTGTTATCTTGACCCGAGCCCATATCCTCCAAGCACTAGCATGATTAAGGAATAAAAATTATCACTACTTCTCTTAGCTAAGTGTCACGAGGTTTATTTGCCAACTCACAGAACTGCGATAACATACAGTCAATAAACATACCGCCAAAGACACGAATATTATAGTTAAAAAGACTCTAAAGGGTGATGTTACGAAAAACCTCTAACAAGGAAAAAACATGTAGTACAAAAGCAAAAGTCTAAGATTTGGACAAACTCACATTTACAAGTCTCGCTCGAGGGGCTCACCTTTATAAGTCTCGCATGAGGGACTCATGTTTACATGTCTCACAAGATGGATTATCCTTTAAAAGTATCGCCTGTGAGACTCACCTTTACAAGTCTTTTCTAAGGGAAACACCTTTACAAGTCTCGCATGAGAGACTCATCTTTTTAAGTCTCGCATAAGGGACTGACATTTACAAGTCTCACTTGAGAGATTGACCTTTACAAGTCTTTCCTAGAAATGGATGATCGCCGATATTATTTAATTGATTTCCCCTTTTTATACCTCGTGCTTGAGGGATTGTGGATTGGGAAAATATTGATTAAACCTTAAAATGGAGTGAACCATAACACAAACAATGTAAAGCCTCATAAAAGGGCCATAAGACGAGTTAGGTAAGTTAGTGGTAGCCTGGTCGACATCTCTTGGAGCTTGGACCGACTAACTCAAGCCCATATCTGCCAAGCACCAACCTGATTAAGACATAATGAGCTTCAAATTTCACTTATGAACATGGTGATTTAAGCGGGCTAAAAGATCCATACCCTCCGACCTAGTGCTCTATGAGTGCGAGACCCAATACTTTGGATATAGGCCGTGATAAAAAAGGTCAACACATATATTAGGTCACTGTTGGCTTATCCTATAACGAAGGGAGATCGGTTTTACTCACTTCGATGATTTGGTCAAAACCATAAAATCATACCTGAATCCATATGGATAAGAACTTACCCTTTCCTTCACTCTAGCAATGACCCACCACACATATAAATATTCCACCCCTAGGGTTGGAAGGACCATTAACTAATTTCTTAGAGATTCAACCTATATAAACCCTGTGGAAATTTCTTTCGTTAATACGGTAGTCATTACTATATTTTGCAAGTACGTAAGTGTTTCTTAATCCACTTAGATACCTTCAAAGGTCTACCGAATTCCAAGAATACACTCAAAGGAATTTCTAACTTTGTCTCTCTAAGTTTCCCTTAGATATCTCCAAAGGTCTGCCAAAACTCAGGAGTACTATTCTAGGAATTTCTACCATTGTTTCTCTAATTAGTATTACCATCTCTTTCCTCTTTCTTCTTCTCTTCTCTAACAAAAGTCATAAAGATACATATTTATAACTATTGAACTCATATAGATCCAAAACGAGCCCCAAAAACGACCAATCGAACGGATCGGCGAACTGACTCAGCGCGAGACCTGAGATTCTTCTGGACCGTCGTCGTAACCTGATCACCAAAAACCCGCTGACCAGCCACTGCTTCACGCTACCGTGTAGAACCGTTGCCAGACTGTCGGCCTACCACAACTCCATCGCCACGAACACTGCGACTCTGTCGCCGACTTCTTATCAGCGCAAAGGATAACACGCCTAACGACACCAGAATTACCGTTGACTGCTACTACGCAGCTACACGCCATTTGTCCACTCCCTTACTGCTTTTCAAGGTCCTAATTTCTAATAATCTCGAAATAATTTTTCGCTCTTCATTGCTTTAGATTTTGAGACACACTTCTATAATATGATTAGGTATAAGATTCAAAATTTTATGTGTCACATTTATTTCACGATTAGTAGAATAAATCGAGTTCGCTCAAGTTCAAATCTTAATTCACTCAATTTTCAATTAGAATTTACTTTTGAATTTTAAATTGTTCGAAATTATCATAGTCTATTTCTCCTAACAATAAGAAAAAGTATTTGACTTATGTATAGTAGTTATTAATCTTATGAGTTGATCTTAGGTACATATTTCACTTTATAATCCGTTATATATAGGGCAAAAAATGAATAACTCCAATAGGTTAAATTACCGTGTAGGACTAAGTATGTAACTCCCACTTATTGATAAGTTGATAGGACATAACATGAAAAATTGTCGATTTGGTACAATTTGTTGTATTCGTGGATTGTGCCTCATCACTCAATTAGTGGTATAGGTCATGTCAACTATCCTTGCCTACCTTAGCAATACATGTTAAGCAAAACGTTGACAGGTCGTTCTATAGCAAGCAAATGTTTGAGATATTGTTCATGTACATGGGGAAAACACCTTCCACGTTTCTACATTAGTACATGTGGTCAAATTTTATTATTTATCCTTGCTGTTTTCTTGCTACTTTGCTCTTTTAGGTCACCCTAAATTCTTGTGTAGACTTAAGTGATTGGTCTTACTTTGGTAGTTTTGAAGGGTTTGATTAATAACGGCATACGGTTTTAGTAATTGAACATGTAGGGATTATAAGTAATCGGATTGTATTAAATATTACAATAATGGAAATGTAACTAACTTGACATCTCATGTGAGTAACTTAATTGGATCAAAATAAATGTGAGTAACCAATTAATTATATTTGTAGGTTATATGAACATTTTATCAATTTTGGTTATTTACTATTGGTTAGTTAGAAAACCATTAACAATTTTATATTATTTTGTTGAAGAATAGTTTATAATTTCCCATAAAAAAAGTTTGTAATTTAAAATATCTTCACAAATAAAGTAAATACTTTTTACATATATGTAATCATATTTTATTATTTTATTTTGCTTAATATTTATTAATACCAATTTATAGACAATATAAATTCTTTATTAATATATTAATCCCTTATACTTTGGTGAAGTAGTTTCTACATTTAAATCTAAAGATATTTTATGTAATATATTTTTTTTAATGTGAATCACTATATTTTGCTATTTTTTTATAAGTGTTTATTTGTGGGTCTATACCGAAAAAAAAATTGTGTAAAACATATTTATACATGGAATATACTGTTAAATTGATTTTTTTTTATAGTGCGTGAGACACTTTTAATGAGGAGAGGAAGAATGAGAGAGAATGAGAATAAGGATTATATTATTAAATTATGATTGTACAAACTGATTTACAAATTATGTCTATTTATATACAACTAACTTGTATTTTAAGTAACAAATCCTAAACCTTAATTATCTTTGGGCTTGGACCATACACAACTTGGATTATATCACAACATATCCCTTATAATCTAAGTTGCCGAACATATGTTAATCATAGTCTATTTGAACTATTCCTAATTTCACTGATGGTCGTTTTCCACTCCACACTTCTTCAGGAACCTTGTTCTTCAACTTCTTGGTAGGGCACCTGTTCAAAATATAGACAACAGTGGTGACTGCTTCACCCCATAAGGATTTTGGAAGATTCTTCTGCTTCATCATGCATTTCGCCATATCCAATATGGTCATGTTTCTTCTTTCTACAATTCCATTATGTTGAGGCGTGTAAGGAGTAGTCACCTCATGATTAATACCATGTTCTGCATAGAATTCTTCAAACATCTTTGATGTATATTCACCACCTCAGTATGTTTGCAAAACTTTGATCTTCTTCTCACTCTGGTTTTCGACAAACATATTGAATCTCTTAAAGATTTTGAATACTTTATCCTTTCGCTCGATCACATAGATCCACAACTTTCGACTAAACTCATCGATAAACGAAACAAAATACATGTTTTCACCAATGGTATGCTCCTCAAAAGGGTCACATACATCTAAATGCACAACTTCGAATATGCAGGAGGATCTCATTGGCATAGTCAAAATGAAAGGTTTTCTTACTTTCCACCTAAGTAACCTTCCCAGAGTTTTTCGGGCATCTCAAGACTTGATATACCAATTACCATATATTGAGTAATCAATTGATTGAGTGATCGAAAGTTCAAATGTCCAAACCTTAAACGCCACAATCAACCATGCTTGTGGTCGACAACAATTTTTAGACATTGTACTCTAGTCAAACTGATCATGGTCTTGAATGTCTTTTTTTTCGACAAATTTTTGTGACTGTCAAACAATTACAAGGCTCCATCTTTCACAATCACGGAGAAACCTTTTTCGACCAGTTATCCAACACTTAGCATATTGCACTTCATTCCAAGTACATAAAGTACATATTTGATCATAACTTTTCCTCCATTGCTCCTTTGAATAGTTATGTCACCAGTACCTTCTGCTTAAAACGAACTATTATCTGCAAGTTTGATCTTGCTCTTCTTCGACGAATAGAAATTTGGTAACCACACTTTTTGACCAATCATGTGATTCGAGCAGCCCGAGTCGAGGAACGGGATCTTGGAGTCGACATGGTCATCTGCAACTGCAGCCATAACCGTCATATCTTTAGAATCATCTGAATCTTGACGTACAAGATTTGCTCCTTCCTCCTTACCTTTTGTCGCTCCCTTGTCTGTATTGTATCAACAATTCTTGGCCAAGTGACCCCATTTTTCACATCTATAGCACGACACACCTTTTTTTCCCTTTGTCTTTCTCATAGGAGTTTACTTCTCCTCTTTTCGAGGATTTAGAAGCCCTATCATCGACCTTATGCTTTTGAGGGTTTGACCAAGACTTCTTGATCTGAGTCTTGTCTCCTTTGCCTTTGAATTTTACGTAACCACTATGCTTCTTCCAAGCCTGAGTCTGCAGTGCTTGTGTCGAATCTTGAACCCCTTTCATTTCGACAATTCTAATCCCATGCGCCTCTAACGAACCAAACAAATCTTCCAGTTTCAAGGTTTCAAGATTGTTGAATTCTTGAATATCTATGATAACGTGATCAAAGTGAGAGAATAATGTACACATTACCTTTTCAACAATCATCTTATCAATTAGGGTTTCGCCACAACCCTTCATGAGATGGACGAGATTCTGCACCTTCGACACATATCCTGCCATCTTTTCATCTTCTCCTATCTGCATCAAAGTCTACAATTTTATGAATTTTACTTTCTCACCTCTTTCATATTACTTGACAAGAATATCCCATGCCTCCTTCGCCGATTTAACATGAGAGATCTTGTCAAAATTCTCTGAATCTACCGCTGATTGAATGCAATATGCTGCCTTGCATTCTTTCTTCTTCACCTCGTTGTTCGTGACTCTCGGAGCCTCGGATGCATTCTCAGCAAACTCAGGGACGCTATTAGTAACCACTTCTAGGGTTTCATGACAACCAAACAAGGACTTCATATGCTTGCTCTATCGATTGCAATTTTTGCCATCAAGAATTGGAAGATAATTCAGAATGTCATTAGAACCATTCATCTTTGCAGCGATTGATTAACAACCCACGATCCCGAAAACACGATCATTGATGTGTGATTCTCGAAAACACGGTCAATAATCTAAATAGAGATCTAGATACCAATTTGTTTGTGCGTGAGACACTTTTAGTAAGGATAGAAAGAATGTGAGAGAATGAGAATAAGGATTGTATTATTGAATTATGATTGTACAAACTGATTTACAAAATGTGTCTATTTATATACAACTAACTTGTATACTAAGTAACAAACCCTAAATCCTAATTATCTTTGGGCTTGGGCCACACATAACTTAGATTATATCACAACAATTTTGAGTTTATTATTTTGAAAATTATACTTTAAGTTGAGTTTAAAATTGTACATTATTTATTTTGAATAAAGTCGATGCACGGGAAAAAGCATACATATCTAACTTTTTTTGTACAGATCTGTTTGACAAAAGGATTATACAAAACTCAAATAGATGCTTGACAAAATTCATACAAGTCTCCAAAGTTTAGCGAACAAAACTAAGTCATAATCTATATTAAATTCTAAGAATAGTCAATTAAATTGTTACGACATGTATATAACTCCTCTTATATAATTTTACATCACTTCTCAAGATTATACTTATTATCATTTGTTTCGACGATGTCATATCTTTCACTAAATGTGCCTTCACATCAGGAAGGGATATACTATTGGGAAAGTAAAAAAAAAAACAAAATTTTATGCACGTGGAAGGATACCCATAAAAAGAAAAAGAGCAAAAATAACTCAAAGACAAAACTCACAAATTCATTATTCAACTTCAAATCATTATAAAACAAAATTACAAACTCTCTAATTAAATTGCAAATTTTAAGGAGAAAATTGCAAATCCTTCAAATTGCAATTTTTGAACGAAAAAATTACAAACTCTCACTCTATTTCAATTTTTGAACGGAAAAATTATAAACCCTCTCTCAACTATAATTTTTGGATGAAAAAATTGCAAATCCTCTCAACAAATTATTTTTGAACGAAAAAATAGAAAACCCTCTCAACAAATTATTTTTGAACGGAAAAGTAGAAAATTCTCTCTAAACACACAACTACATAAATCTCTAATACACCCAAAAGACGATATTTTGTTGTTGGGTAGAAAACTAAAACTAACTATCTTTATTTATATTAATACTCAAATTCTATTTTTTTTCCTACTACCCGATGTGGGACATGGATGAATATATTATTTGACCCAAAAAATTCTTCCTTCATCTAAAACGTCATATATCTTCAATTTATCTCCAACTTCATCTTCAAAATGATCATTATAATTATAAAGATTAACCACATTTATAAAATTATCGCTTCAATCTTTTTGTCTTCTTCCCCCTTTATCAGAATTTTTTTTTACTCTTCCTTTTTTGCTTGATCGGAATATTTTGTGACTCTTTATTTGCCTCTTTGATCAGAACCTTAACTCTGATACCAATTGTTGGGAAAATAATAAAAAAATAAACAAATGTCTATGCACGCAGAAGCATATCCATAAAAAGAAAAAGAACAAAAAATTCAAAGACAAAACTCACAAATTCATTATTCAACTTCAAATTATTATAAAACAAAATTACAAATTCTCTCATTAAATTACAAACTCTTCTAACTGCAATTTTTGAATGGAAAAATTATAAAGACTCTCTCAATTATAATTTTTGAATGGAAAAATTGTAAACCCTCTCTCAACTATAATTTTTGGACAGAAAAATCGAAAACCCTCTCAACAAACTATTTTTGAATGAAAAAATAGAAAACCCTCTCAACAAGCTATTTTTGAACAGAAAAATAGAAAATCCTCTCTAAACGCACAACTACCCAAACCCCAATACACGCAAAAGACTATATTTTATTATTGTGTAGAAAACTAAAACTAACAACTATATTTATTTATATTAATAATCAAATTCCATTTTATTCCTACTAACTGATATCAGACTTGGATGAGTATATTATTTGACTCAACATATACAACTCTCCAAAGCTTATCGAACAAAACCAAGTCATAATCTAAATTAAATTCTATGAATAGTCAACTAAATTGTAAGAGTAGATATAGAACTCCTCTTATATAATTTTATATTACCTCTCGATATTTATATTTATTATCTTTTGTTCTGGCAATTAGGGATGACAATGGACATGGTTTGGGCAGGGTACTATAATACCCATCTCCATACCCGCGATTTGAAAAAATCCCCGTGCTCGAGCCCATACCCGCTTGGGTGCCAAAGTTAGCACCCGTACCTGTGTCCTATGGGTATGTAAGTACTCATACCCGTAACCGTGACCCGCATTCCTATTAAAAATAAATAGATCAATTATAAAATATCATGTAATTTTAAGTTTTTTAAAAATATTTAAAAAATTTCAAACAATTTATTGTTGAAATAAACAAACACTTATATTAAATATATAATGGCTTAACATTGATATACGTTTTATAATTGGTAGACATACATTTTTCTATAATAATATAAACTAAAATATATAAATAAAAATAACATTACATAAATATATCGTGTGTGGGTATGGGGCGGGCTGGGTACCAAGGTGCTCACACCCGCACCAGTACCCGCTTTTTTATGGGTAATTATCCGAGCCCATACCCGTACCCATTTTTGTGGGTTTTTATCTACCCGTTGTAGGTAAATTTGCGGGTGCCCATTAGGGATGAACATTGTCCTGTAATCAAGACTTACTCAAGGTATCATCATAATCCTTTTATCAACTCAATGAAATAACTTAACACTTATATCCACTGCTTAGAAATTCAAGTTATTATCTTATACTGAGTTTATCCTCTGGTGAAAAATTAGTGAACATTTAGACATTTATTCTCTAAAGAATATCTTTGATGATTTCCCTCTCAATACAATAAATTTAAATTTTTGAGATAATTAATTATAATATACAAGATACAAAGATGTGCGTGATACATTGGTGCAACACCTTAAAAATATTTATGGTAATTTATAAAAATTAAATACATCAATTCTGCCCCAAAAAAATATTCAATATGCATCACAAGGCCAAGAGTCTTTTTTATGAGTTCCATTACAACAAAGGAGTTTGAAAAAACAAATCTTAATAAAGACTAAAAAAACACTATTTATGTTTCTTTATGCCTTAATTATGGAGGCAATAAGCAAGTCAAATATTTTAAGATAGATGCCTTAATAAGGTAATACAAATTATTCAAATTGGAAGATAATGAAGATGTGGAATCCATGTTTTATAGATTTTAAAATTTAGTTTCTAGATTCAAGGCTTTGAATGAAAGTTACATTACTACTAATCATATGAAGAAAATTCTCAAGACTCTTGTAAAAAAAATGGAGACCAACAATATTTCCCATTAAAAAATAATCTTTAGAATCTTGAGCTTAATGATGTGCCAAATGATGATGGACTCTCTCATCTCCATAAAAGTTTAATGTCTATAGATAAGTAGAAAGAAGCAACTACCTAAAAAGGAATTCAATAACGTGAAGGTGATTTTTTTTAATGCTAAGAACTTGGACATTTCATAAATACATGTCTGAAGATGGATAAAGAAATACCAAATAAAGTGGATCTAATGGGAAGAAGAAATGATTCTTTGCTACATGAGATAACTTTGATAAATCCTAAGGTAATGAAGATGAGAAACATGCAAATGTTTATCTAATGGTCATAATATTCTTTGTTGTGAACCTGGATGACAAACCAAATTTTTTAGTTCTTCGGTACTCAAATATCTTTTGACCCTCGTTTGTTAGTCTTAGAATGTTTCTTGTATTTTCATGTTTTCAACCTAAGACAAGTTACATGATCATGAACTTCTTTGATATGCTAGAAACATACAACATTGAGACAAATATGTTTTCATTTTTTTTTCTCATTTTTTTAAAAATCAATGACTATTTATGATCTCTATAACCTCACAAATAATAGAATCTATCTTACTACTTTATTTTTTGTTAGAAAGAAATTATTTAAATGCATTCTCATATTTTAAATAATTAATTTCAGTTATTTTAGGAGATTTTGAAACTTCATCTTAAATTCTTAATTTTTCACGATTCATTTGAAGAGCTTTGTAATGTTGAATTGAAATATCATTGAATTTTTTTTATGTACTTGTTTTTAGATGATTTTCGTATATTGCTTCATATATAATTTAAATGTAAAAATATTTAATAAAATGATAAATTATAAAATGCTCCATTTATTTTTCATTATTTGATGACTCGTTCAAAATATCAACGTCATTATAATTTATACACTATTAAAGTTAATCGTTGATAATTGATCCTAATCAAAGTTAATTGATCCTTACGGATGCTTAACACTTCCTCTCAAGCTAGATCATATATATCACATGAGATGAGCTTGTTATAAATATAATCTACTTGAGAATCCTTGAGAGATTTAGTGAACTTATATGTCAATTGGTCTTCAGACTTGACGAAATTTGTGGTTATTTCTCATGAAAGTATATTGTCACTTACATAATGATAATCTATTTCTATGTGTTTGACACGTTTATAGAAAACCGAGTTGGATGCAATGTGGAGTGCCGTTTGATTTTCACATATGATTTTTGTGGCTTGAAGATCTCCCAACCTAAGTTTGACAACAAATTTTTATGTCATGCAAGCTCCTTTAAGGTTGCTGCCATAACACAATATTCAGCTTCAACACTAGATACTACAACTGTATTTTTTTCTTGCTTCTCCATGAAGTCATATTTCCTCCAATAAAAACACAATTTCCAAAAGTGAATCTACTATCCATCGGTGAACCAACCTTGTCGACATCTGAATAACAAGTGATTTTAGCATCACCTTTATCTTCATATAATAATCGTCTTCCTGGTGCATTCTTTATATATATATATATATATATATATATATATATATATATATATATATATATATATATATATAATTACATCCCAATGACTATCACAATAAATATTCAGAAATTGACTCACAATATTCACTGCAAATGTAATATCTAGTCTAGTGATTGTAAGATAATTGAGTTTTCCCACAAGACGTCAATATCTTCACGGGTCTTTCAATGGCTCCCCCTGATCCGGAAAAAGCTTGACGTTGGGATTCATAAGAGTATGAATAGGACGCCAATCAAGCATATTGGTTTCACTTAGGATGTCTAACGCATACTTGCGTTGGTTGATTGCAATGCCTGGTAAAGATCATACAACTTAAATTTCTAAGAAGTATTTGAGTGTATCCAAGTCTTTTATCTGAAAGTTTTTGAAAATATTAGTTTTGAGTTGTTGGATACTATATGTGTCATCTCTAGTGATAAAAATGTCATAAACATACACCGCAAGAAATATACGCTTCACATATAGTCATACCAAAATGTATTAAGATGTAGCTGAGGTGACAAAACCAAGAACGTGAGGACTGTTTCAACCCATAAAGAGAATGACGAAGCCGACAAACAAATCTAGAATTTCCCGTAATAGTAAGACCCAGAGGTTGATCCATGTAAACTTCCTCCTCTAACTCTATGCATAAAAAGGTAGTTTTTAATGTCCAACTAATGAAGTAGGCAATGATGAATGGCTGTCATTGCAATAAAGAGGCAAAATGAACTGATCTTGGCCACCGGATAAAAGGTGTCACCATAATCGAGATAAAATATATTTGTGTATCCTTTAGTTACCAAACGGATTTGGCCACCGGATAAAAGGTGTCACCATAATCAAGACAAAATATATTTGTGTATCCTTTAGTTACCAAACGGACTTTAAAACAATCAATCTGACCATCTAGTCCAACCTTCAGTGTATAAACCCATTGACATCCCAGAATACTTTTATCTTGAGGTAAAAAGACAATGTCCCAAGTGTAATTTGAATGTAATGCAACCATTTCTTCCACCATCACATGACGCCAATTGGGATCACTCATAACTTCACCTGTAGATTTAGGGATATATATATATATATATATATATATATATATATATATATACAAGAAACAAAAGAAACATAGGAAGTAGATAGACAATCATAGTTTGAAACACACGAATATTTAAGATTAGGATGATGGGACCAAATACCTTTTTGTAATTCTATTGGAAGTTCAGGTGCAGGTGACGTAATTGGATAATGAGTTGGAGCAGGTGATGGTGTTGATGGATCAATACCATCTTTTACTTCTGATGGACGGTGTGTTCGGCGCTGATAGACACATAATGAAGATGTAAGGGATGATATAAGGGCTTTCTCGAGCATTTGAAGTACAATTGTCATCATGTGACACATAGGTAGAGAAAAATGGGGAAGTTTCAAAGAACGTGACATCAGAGGAAACAATATATCGTTGAAGTTGAGGGATAGTTACAATGATATTTTTTTTGTATATGTGAGTAGCCTAGAAAAATACAATTGAAAGATTTGGCAGAAAGTTTGTCTTTACTTGGACTGAGGTCATGGATAAAGCATGTGCAACCAAAGACACATAGAGGAATGGGGTATAGATCATATTGCAAGTTTAGGATAAAGTATGAAATATGATCTTGAAGGACCAAGGAAGGCATTCCATTGATAAGATGAAAAGTTGTGAGAAGAGCATCACCCAAAAAACGAGAAGGGACATTGTGGCGAAGTAAAAGAGTCTGTGTGGTTTTAACTAAATGGTGATTCTTTCATTCAGTTACACTGTTTTATTGTGGTGTGTGAGCACATGATGATTGATGAATAATCCCTTATTATGTTATAAAAGACTGAAATGTGATGACATATGTTCACGAGCATTATCAGTTCATAAAATTTTAATGGAAGTGTTAAACTGGTTTTTAATTGGCATAAAACTCTTGGAATATATGGAAAACATCTGAATAATTTTTCATTAAAAATAACCAAGTACATCGTGAAAAATCACCGATGAAAGTTACAAAGTAATAATAAACTAAAGTTAACTTGACACGACGACTAGGACCGCAATATCATAATTAACTAAAGAAAAAGGTGACAAAACACTTTTATTTACTCGTTGATAATATGTGTGACGAGTATGTTTTCCTAACTGACACGAATGACAGTCAAATGATGAAATCTTAGAAAAATTAGGAACTAAAAGACGCATTTTATTAAGACTATGGAGACCAAAACTTTAATGTGTAAGGTTTTCAGACGCGATAGAAGCACATGCCACAGGTGGTGATAGATGATATAATTCTTTAGACTCTCTCCCTGCTCCAATCATCAGTCATGTATGTTGATCCTAAACATAAACATAATTATCAACAAAAGAACTCAACAATCAAGGGTATGAGTGAACTTGTTAACAATATTGATTGGAAAGGCAACCAGGAATATAAAGCACAAAATCTAAAGACAAGTTTGAAAGTGGGTGTGCCTGACCAATGCCTTGAACTTTGATTTTGGAGCCATCCACAACACTGACAGAGATAAAGAATCATAAAATACAAGTGAGACAAAAGAGGATTATTACCAATCATATGATCAGAGGCACCAGAGTCAAGTACCCACGGACCAAGGGAGGAGGATGTAGAGACAAAGACTATAGGGTTACCAGGCTAAGCAACAACTACATGAGATTATGATTGACAGTCTGCTTTGAACTAAAGAAACTCATTGTAATCAACGACCATAATAGTAACATCTTTGGTGGTAGCCGATTAAGCAACACCAACCACCCTTGGCTATCATTGTTGTTACCTTGCCTTTGTACGATATTCAACTTTAATATGACTGTAATGATCGTAATAGTTACATTGAATACCATGACATTGGGCTCCACTTCCTTTGTTCCTTCCACCATGACCATGGTAGTCGGAAGAAAGAGAAAGAATTTAGTGGAAGATAGAGTGGAGATCGGTCAAAAAGCATGAGGTGTAGCCAAACGCAATGGTTGTTCACTAACTAAATCATAGCCAGGAACAGGAACAGTGGATTCTAATAAAATTTGGTTACATATGGAATTGAGTTCTTGTGGCATTCCGATAAGTGTCATGATCAGGAAAAACTTAACGTGTTATTGTTCATGAGATGTTCTGTCATTTGTAAAAGGCATTAGGGTTGAAAAATTAGCTTTCAACGAATCAAGCTTACTAAGATAAGCTTGCATATCCATATTCTCAAATTTCAAAGAATTGATATTAAGGATGACACCACAGAGAGAATGGACATCGTTGAAGAATACTTTATTAGCAAGTGGTAATGACTTGATATCGCGCTTGAAGATTAGTTGCTATGGAAAACCATAACATAATGCATAGAAAGGCATCACTTTCCTTTCATGTAGTACGATGGACTGTGGGAATATCCTTCGATTTTTTGGTCAAGTGATCTTCATATCCTTGACCCTGGGACCATAACTTGACAGCACCAGCCCATATGTTATACTTGGCTGTCCTGGTTAGTTTCTCGCACGGGATGAGCAGAACTTTGGTAAAAGTGATGTAATCAGTAGCTTACTGATCTCCCATGAGAGTTGATGGTTGAAAAAACATGCAAAAAACGTCACTTAGTGGCGGGGAAGACAATTGCGGTCGGGATGAATAGTAAAACGGGGAAAAAACAAGCTAAAAAACAGATATGGTGCAACACGCGTGGGGCTTACGTGTTAGAAATTAGGCGGCACGTGAGGGCACGTCAGATGTCGGTTAGCGGTGGGCGTTGCATTGATGGATTTGCTAGAGGGTTGCAAACCTAGTGGTGGCGGTACACCTGATCAGATGTGTGACGGCGGAGAACAGAGACCTACAACATACCTTTGTGCATTTTGATCGACAAGGTTACTAGGGTAAAAAAAAGGGATTCTGCAACCTTTAACTTCTGATATTATATTGAAAGGGTATTTCTGTATGTAATCTGTGTGTCGAATGTAATCACACCGATATATATTTATATGCATATTGACTTTACACAATAGATAATGTAATAATTACCATTTATACCCTATTAAATATAATTATTGCTAATTGATCATAATCAATGTTAATTGATCCTAACAGATTCTTCACACAAACTATTAATTTGATCCAAAGAAAGCTTGTCGAAGTCTTTCAATTTTTGAATAATTGTAACTTTGTGTCTCCATCTTTCTATGGTTCAATTGGATCAATTGATGTTGTGCATCCATCTTCACCCATATCCCATAGATCAATATTTTAAGACATAAAAGAAGCTATATGGTTTATCTTTTCAATAATAAAAATTTTCACCATCAAATAGTGAAGACATGTTTGTGTAACCACCCTAATTTTCTTGAACATTTTCATACACTTATCTTTAAAAAACACATTCTCTAAAAAAAAGTCTCAATTACATCATTCTTTTTGTTCATATACGGGTTTATTGTAAGTACCATGTACAAACTAGTAACAGCACACCAAATGTTCACCAATACATCATGTATAATTGCAGAATGTTCCATGGATTGTCTCTTTTTCCAGGTGATTATATTAGGAAATTATATTATCTCCATGGTGACACCATTAGACCAATCCTTTTCAACACTTCCATGTGTGCTTATGTGTATATATTTTTTTCTTTCTCTACAAAATTAGATAGCTTAAATTCTAAACCTCCCAACATCACCTTCTATTCATAACTTCAATTCTAATTAAATTTAGCCATGAAATGGAAAAACAAAAGAGAAAGAGAGAGAGAGGGGTAGCTTCTCAAGGGTCAAACTCGTTATGTTTTCACAACAAGAAAATCTTGCACATATCTACAACTAGGACCACAAGTTTGGAGTATGTGGTACCACATGCCTCTTGCTTCAACCATCCAAATACATAAAGTTGAGAAATGCATGTGTCACATACACACACCTCAATTATTGGTTATGCATGGTTTTCAATGTGAACCGATTATGCAAAAGAAGATGTGGAGTGGAGGAATACATGAATTTTTTTAAATATTTTTTGTTAAAATTAGAGAGCATTGATGCCGTATGAGAAATCTCTAATTAAGGGCTTGTTTGGGAGGAAGGGGAAAAGAGAAGAGAAAGGGAAGACATAGTGAGGGAGGTCCCCTTTTTATTATTGTTTGGAAGTGTTAGAAAACCCAATTGTCCTTTTTTGTGTCCTATACTTTTAATAATAATAAAAACAACTAACCTAGATGAAGTAATATAGTTTTTTAATTGTTGTAATAGCTTATTTTTTATTGTCATGGACTTTTCTACTATTGAGTTTTAAAAAAAATAATCTCATCAAAGAACAAATCATATTGATCTGTGTCATTTGTTTCGTCTTAACTCTTCTTTTGTTAATAATCAGTTGAGTTGGTATAAATTTAAACTCACTATTATGAATAATTGATGTTATGAGTCACGCATTTGATTATATATGATTAAAATATATATTTTATAAATAAGAGTAATTTTCACATTAAAATTTTGTTTTGTACATTTTTTTATAAACTAAGATGTGGTTTCCATCAACTTATTAAACCAACTCTAAAGATGTCACTAATATATTCTCTATATATTCTCTTTTCTAACTAGCATTTAAACAATGTCCATATGAACTATAAAGTTATAAAATCATCACAGCACTATGAGTCACATAAATTAAACATGAAATACAAACATCGAAGGAATGTTAAAGAAAAAGTATATGAAAGTGACTCTGATAAGAAAAGAATGTCATTCACTCATGCTTTACTATTAATTAAAAAGTTGAGAAGAGAAGCAAAGTACAACCAGCAGTTACTTTGAGAAGTAATATATTCTTTGCATATAGCTATATAGTTAGGGGACCACAAAGAGCATTTACATGATTCTTTATAGGAGTTTCAAATGATGCTATACGCGTTTGCAGTTCTTCAATGAAAGACCTAATCTCATAAATCTCATAAATGCATATAATATGTATAGCTTGTCACAATCTCACCTTCTTTCTATAGGCTTTCACTTCCACATGCTTATATAGAAAGTTTATCTCAAATTGAGTTCAAAGAATTCAAAGTCTTTGTGGTTAGGGCATTTCTGCAATGGATTTAATCTTTCTTGTTTGAGTAAATCTCTATAAATTTCTGAAGAGAGACATTAACTAACAATACATTGCTAGCATCCTTAATCCGACAGATTGATTTGAAGCTACCATAATAGTGTTTATGTTTGGTTTAGTATCATGTCACGCACCCAAAATTCTTCGATTATTATAGGTTTACTACATTGAATATTTCACACCGAAATTTTTTCGATTATTTGGTTTATCGATTTATTATAATTTGACTATATGATTCATCTTAGTTTTGTAGATTGAGTTATCCCTTATATTTACTTCGGTTTAATCTATTTAAAAAAATTTGGTGAAAAGTCAATTATATGTGTTTTGAATCACAAGTTAGAAGTTTTAAAACAATGTAATTTTTTTTAGCTTGATTAGCATAACAACTTTGGTTGATTTGAATAAGGTAGTTTTAGATTTTGAATTTCTGAATATGATTCAAATCAAGAATATGTCTGATTCGAATCAAAGACACATTGATGTAAATCATAGACATGGTTGATTTGAATCATGACTAAATAAATTCTTTTGAAAATACATATGATTGTGTGATTCAAATTATATAATTGTTTGATTCGAATCACATGACTCAAATTATGATCCAAATCAAACAAGCTATTTTCGGAATTTGTCATCTCACTACTACGAAAAAAACATACAATCAAGATTGACAAAGATATATAATTATGGAGGACCAACCGTTGTCAAGTAGCGTGTGGTTGTATATGTGTTACTTACGATCACGGTCTAATGTCTGTTGTAGAAAACTGGAATGCGCGCTACCTATCACTACGGTTTGTTGGTGATTTTAGTATCACCCATGATTTTAGTAGTAATGAGATTTACTATAGGCCGATGCAATTATGCGTTAAAGCTTGGAAACGAGTTAGGAGTAGTGCGGAGTGCACGCTCGTAGAGCCAACGTGTAATTGACTGCAAGTAATTGAAAACGGGGTTCCAAGGGGCGTAGCCCCTGGCGGGGTGCGGGGCAGCGCCCCGCTGGGGTTCCAAGGGGCGAAGCCCCTGGCGGGGTGCGGGGCAGCGCCCTTCCCAGCCGTTATTACCGTTTTTCTTGAAAAGGTATGACTTTTCGTTTTCAGTTTTCGTTCTCCTATAAAAGGGGGAAATCTGGCCTCGGTTTAGGGTTACACACAAAAAACCATTCTACGTTCCAGAATCTTTCTTTTGCCAGAAACATTCTTTCTTCAAGAATTATCCCCACAAAGATTTCGTGAACCCAGGCATAAATAGGGTCGAAATACTTTGTTCGGAAAGTGAACGAACACGATTCTTCGAAGATTATCCAGGATTATCAATTAATTATCTAACACGGTTGTGATACATAACCGGTGTGAAAAGTTTAAAGGTTCTTGGTTCCCCATCAACGCCATTTTTTGGGATTTAAATTATTCTGGATAGCGTTTAACATACAACTACGGTTGGATTTAGCAACCGTGGTAAATCACTTGCTTTTTTTATATATATTTATGCTTTTATACATTTTCCCATTTTTTAACCTATATTTTTGTGAATCATATCAGACAAGAAACATCAACACACGTTTGTGAATCGTATCATACCAAAACTTGTATTACATCCACCTTAAATAAATCGGACCACAAAATATGATTTCTCTGACTAGATAAGCAAGTAAGTGAACCATAATGTCAAAAAATGATAGAGGAAAATACATCTCCAATTGATACAAGATTATGGTAGCCTCATCTTCTAATTTATCTAATTATTTGAAATCAAAAACTTTATTACATATAACTTTGAAGAATAAGAATAATCTGGTTATAGTTACTCTCACATTTTTTTGTAGGATATCATGGATAACCACTAGTAGAAGTTGTTGCATCAAGACATGATAATCATGATATTTTAAACCAATTAACTTGAGATCTTTCATTGATATAATTTTCTTGATGTTTGATGAATAACCTTGGGGAACTTTGATATCATGCAAACACTCTTAAAAAAATTCTTTTCCTTTTTAGATAGAGCGAAACATGTCGGAGGAAGATAAGTTCTTTTTTCTGATTCTATTGGAGTCAACTGTTTTCGTATACACATCACCTCCATATCGAGACGAGAATTCTTATTATCTTTAGTCTTGCCTGAAATGTTTAGAAGTGTTTCAATCAAACTATCATACACATTTTTCTCCACATACATCACATCAAGACAATGTCTTACATAGAGACTTGACTAATATGAAGGATCAAAGAACACATACCTCTTTTTCCATATATTTTTCTCAAATGACTCTTTTTCTTTCTCACTCTTTCCAAAGACAACATTAATGTGTTTATGTCATTGATAAACTTCATCCCCGATTAAAGGCTTAAGAGTTACATCAAACTCCTACTCTCCATTAAAAACCTTCTACAATCTACAATAAGGATGATCGGGGTTTTGAAATTTCTGATGCCCAAGGTAAACAGTCTCTTTTCCAAACTCAAGTTGGTGATAACAAGTATTAAATTCATATATAGGACACACTTTATGTCATTTGACACTATATCCATCCAAATTACCATATGTAAAAAAGTCGTTGATTGTGCAAAATAACATTGCACACATCTTAAACTTTTCACAAATATATGCATCATCAACTTCAACGCCTTCCTCTCACAAAAGTTTCAAATCTTCAATTAATATACTTAGATAAACATCTATGTCGTTTCCAGGTTGTCGTGGTCCATAAATCATCATACTTAACAACATATACTTGCGATTCATGCATAACCAAGAAGATGAATTATAAATCGTGAGAAAAACAGGCCACGAAGAATGGTTGGTACTCAAATTATCAAAGGGGTTCATTCCGTCGGTGGAAAGCCCAAGCCTAAGGTTTCTTAGCTCAATGCCAAAATTAGGAAACAACTAATCAATTTTCTTCCATTGCAAAGAATCAACTACATGGCGGATGTTTCCATCATATTTTCTTTCATCTGCATGCCATCTAATATTTTTTGTGTCATTCACATTAGCAAAAAGTATTTCGAATCTTGAAATTATTGGCAAGTACCATAACATTTTAGTAGGAAACCGCTACTAACATTGTTATTGTCATCATCATTGTTGTCCTTCAACTTGTAACGCGACACACCATATTCAGAATATTGATCCAAATTTTCATACTCTTTCATATATACTCCAAATCCATTGGACACAATTTCTTCTTGGAATCATAACAATGATCCGCCAAATTGTTATATTCTAGTATCATTTATTTCAGCAAACCAAGCAATTTTGTAAAACTTTTATCCGACCACCCATTTTTTGCCTTCAGATTAAACAATTTTAACACCACGGACAATCGTGTAAAATTTTTGCACCTCTTATATAAAGGATTGTCCTTATCACTACATAAAGTATCATAAATACGGGCTTTCCAAAAAGAATATTCTCCAATATCACGGAACATATCTTCTAGTCGACTATCTATATCTTCATCTTCATCAACTTCGTGAATTTACGACGCCCTGTTTTTCTTTTTATCCATTTCACCATGTAGCATCCATATAGTATAATTTTGACATATACCATCACAACATAGATGATGAAATATTTCTTCCTTTGTACCTTTATTGACATTCCTGTAAATAACACAAGGACAATAAAAGATACCATCATTTTTTGGGAAGATTTTGTTCAGCATATTCAAGGAATTCAAGAACTTGCTTCTCATATACCAGACATAATCTATCAGCTTTCATCCAACTACAATCTGTAATAAAGTCTGGAATTTATATCAAAAGAATAATATGAATGACACGCCAAAACCTAAACCTAAAGCATATTCAAACCTAAGGCATATTCATAACAATACTATAACACTAAACCTAAAGCATATGCATATCCATTACAATAATATACTATTTAGCAATAAAAAACACAATGAACTATGAACCAGGAACAATATGAACACTGTAATATATATGTCCATTGTGATTGTACTATTCTGACGGAGTTTCAAAAACACAATGAAATCAATGAAAATCAACCATGAAGAGTAAAAGTAAAATCAACAAAAAAGGAATAAAAGCAATGAACATCAACCATGAAAAGTAACATACCATACTTCGAAGAGGAGGAAGAGACCAAATTAATGCAGATGGTGAAGATTTTCGTTCCAAATGAATGAAGAGTCCGCTTTCGCCGTCGTTTGGTTCGCTTAGGGCATGCTATGAAGGAAATAAAGAATCTGTTTTTTTTTAATTGACAGTAAATCCTTTCACCATGGTTGATAATAACAACCATAGTGAAATACATAACATGTTACCACGGTGGATAAATAGAAACGTAGTTAATTTTTTTTTCAATTTTTGTTTAACTTATGAACTTAAGGGACACTCATTTTTTTAATAGGAAAAATAGAAAAATGTTGCTGCTGGGATTCGAAGCTTGTAACACTTAATTTATCCCCACGATTGTTTCACACAACCGTAATGAATTGTCTTCTAATAAAACAAAATAAAAATCAAGTGCTTCCAATTTGAGATATTGCAACGGTGGGCTGAATGACCATAGTAAAATAATGTTACAAAAAGCATATTTTATAGCAGTGTCTTGATTAAAGTCGCTCTTTCAATTGATTCAAATCACAATTGTAGGATCTAACTTGAATCAACTACATAACTTTGACTTATTATGTGCCTTACCAATAGAAACATATATAAATCATTTTTATCATCCTCTCCATACACGTGGGTTAATATAGAAATAACTCATATTGTCATACACATGAGTGTGAATCCACATTTTTACAAATCCAGAAAAAACCACGACTGTTATTTCTTTAACAAACTCCTTATATCTCAAGTCAAGCCTACATAAAAACTTCATAGTGTTTTGATTGATAAATTTCTAACAGGGAGTTAAGCGAGTTTCTTTGGATAACCAATCATCTTCAACCTTGAACCAAAAACCACATTGTTGTGGTACTTAACTTTAATGATTGAGTGTGAGTGTAGTTGTAAGGTACATTAGAAAATTTAATTTTTTTTTGTGAAATTTTTTTGTGTGTATCAAATTAAGGAGTCAATTTGTGATTACGGTATCTGGAGACTAACCTTGGGAAAAAAGGATTTGTTTCTTCTCCATTGAATACTTCTGCATTTCCAAGTGGAAGAAGTTGGGAGTTTTCCAAGATCCTTTCGTAGAACAAAGGCTCATACAAGGGACTTCCTATAGGGTTGAGAGAAGACTATCGCAGGAGGAAGTGTGAAGCCAAAATTTGGGTCTAGGAAGGCAATTGGTTCAAGATTGAGTGAATATATTATGAATTTGGTAGTTTTTAGTGTTTTACTACAAGAGAATAAATCTAAATTCAGACATGTTTTTCTTAGCAGTCACACTTGAAGTGTTCAGTGTTGTCTTGATTGTCCAGTGTATAAAAAACTCTTGTATATTACTTTGCAAATTAGTGGAAGACCTAAAATCACTACTACAAAATAGACCTTTCGTAACACCAATTTTAATACGACCATAGTGTTAACCGTGGTAATAGTTTATTTTTGGGGACTTTTATTTTGATATTTACTAAAGGACATGTCACAACGGTCAAATGAAGGAACAATATTGAAAGGTACACAAAGTGAAATGGTTCAAATCCCAACATGAATAATTAGCCATTTATCATGATAAAAATGTGATCGACAATGTATATCACCACGGTTTTTAGTACCAACCGTGATAAAAGGTGATACTTATTTATGTATAAGTGAAATTATCTCTCGCTTCAGTACATAACAACCGTCTCTCTAAAAAAAACCTAATAACTATTTCAGTCGTCTCTCTCCAAATGAAACCCTAATAACCCTATCACTTGTCTCTCTCATATGGAAACCCCAAAACGAAACCATAACATCAAACATTAACCAATCGGTCTTTACACGTTCGTTTTCTCTATATTTTTTTTTTCAAAATCTGTTTCAATATCTTGTTTCATGATGTATGAACTTTCTTCTTGTTTTGACGTGTAGGTAGGGATGTTTGTTTCAATAAAGAGGACGAAGCAAAAGTTAGCGTTGTAAACTTGTGAACACATTGGTTGATTTGAATCAAGAATAAAAGGTAATTTTGGATTTTGAAATTTTGAATATGATTCCAATCAAGAATATGTCTGATTCAAATCAAAGACACATTGATGTAGATCATAGACATGGTTGATTTGAATCATGACTAAATAAATTATTTTGAAAATCACCTATGATTATGTTATTCAAATTATATAATTATTTTATCCGAATCATATGACTCAAATCATGATCCAAATCAAACAAGCTATTTCCGGAATTTGTCATCTCACTACTACGAAAAATACATACAATCACGGTTGGCAAATATATATAATCACGGAGGACCAACCCTTGTTAAGTAGCGTGTGGTTATATATGTGTTACTTACGATCACGGTCTAGTGTCCGTTGTAGAAAATTGGAATGTGCGCTACTTATCACCACGGTTGTGATACATAACCGTTGTGAAAAGTTTAAAGGTTCTTGGTTCGATTCCCATCAATGCCATTTTTGGGGATTTAAATTATTCCGGATAGCGTTTAACATACAACTACAGTTGGATTTACCAACCGTGATAAATCACTTGCTTTTTTTAATATATATTTCTACTTTTATACATTTCCCCTTTTTTTAACCTATATTTTTGTGAATCATATCAGACCAGAAACATCAACATACATTTGTGAATCGTATCACACCAAAAATTGTATTACATCCACCTTAAATAAATCGATCTATAAAATTTGATTTCTCTGACTAGATGAGCAAGTTAGTGAACCATAATGTCAAAAAATGATAGAGGAAAATACATCTTCAATTGATACAAGATTATGGAAGCCTCTTTTTCTAATTCATCTAATTATTTGAAATCAAAAACTTTATTACATATAGCATTGAAGAATAAGCACAATCTGGTTATAGTTACTCTCGCATTTTTTGGTAGGATGCCATGGATAGCCACTAGTAGAAGTTGTTGCATCAAGACATGGCAATCATGATATTTTAAATCAATTAATTTGAGATCTTTCATTGATACAATTTTCTTGATGTTTGATGAGTAACCTTGGGGGACTTTAATATCATGCAAACACTCACAAAAGAATTTCTTTTCCTTTTTAGATAGAGCGAAACATGCTGGAGGCAGATAAGTTCTTTTTCCTGAATCTATTGGAGTCAATTGTTTTCATATACCCATCGCCTCTATATCAAGACGAGAATTCTTATTATCTTTAGTCTTTCCTGAAATATTTAAAAGTGTTTCAATCAAACTATCACGCACATTTTTCTCCATATGCATCACATCAAGACAATGTCTTACATCGAAACTTGACTAATATGGAAGATCAAAGAACACATACCTCTTTTTCCATATATCTCAACTGGATCTTTTTCTTTTTCTCTTTCCAAAGACAATGTTTATGTGTTTCTGTCATTTATACACTCCATACCCGATTAAAGGTTTAGGAGCCACATCAAACTCCTACACTCCATTAAAAGCCTTCCGCAAACAATGATAAGGATGATCGGGTTTTTGAAATTTTCGATGCCCAAGGTAAACGGTCTCTTTTCCAAACTCAAGTTGGTGATAACATGTATTAAATTCATATAGAGGACACGCTTTATGTCATTTGACATTATATCCATCCAAATTACCATATGCAGAAAAGTCGTTGATTGTGAAAAATAACATTGCACACATCTTAAACTTTTCACCAATATATGCATCATCAACCTCAACGCCTTCCTCCCACAAAAGTTTTAAATCTTCAATTAATGTACTTAAATAAACATCTATGTCGTTTCCAGGTTGTCGTGGTCCATAAATCATCATAATTAACAACATATACTTGTGATTCATGCACAACCAAGGAGATGGATTGTAAATCGTGCACTACGCCAAATAAGGGAAAAGAGGGCGCTTTTTTTGGCCTATAACAGCGCTTTAAAGCACCCTCTAATCTGGCACTGGCATAGGTAAAGACAGCGCTTTTTTTCCTGGTGAAAGCGCTCTCTAAAGTGGCTCTTTAAGCCCTTTAAGGGCCACTTTAGAGGGCGCTTTTTAAAGAAAGCGCCCTCTAAAGTGGAAACTTTTAAGGGTTTAGAGGGCGCTTTTACTGGAAAGCGCCCTCTAAAGTGGAAATTTAAAGGGTTTAGAGGGCGCTTATTTTGGAAAGCGCCCTCTAAAGTGGAAATTTAAAGGGTTTAGAGGGCGCTTATTTTGGAAAGCGCCCTCTAAAGTGGGTGGTTATTTAATTTTTTGTTTTTAAAAAGCGCTATATTTTTTTATTTATTTTAGACAACCTGTATATTGAAGCAGTACACCTAAAACTGTATAATTTGAAGCCCTTTTTCACACATTGCATTCAACAAGCCTTGTATACAACAATCCATACATATACAACAATCCACTGATATATAATCGTTTAACTTCTAAAGATTCTAAATATACAACCAATTCATAACTTAAAAAGAAATAAAACTAAGTAGCAAAAGCATCTCTGAGATGTATGTTTTTTTTGCTAGCCGCAATCTTCTTAGCAACAACCTCTTTTTGTTCAATATCAATAGCATGAACCTAAAATATCATAAAATTAGTTAGGTGAAGTATAAGATCAAGAATTAACATTTTCTATGCATAAATATCATATAATTGTGTTTATACCTTTTTTTTTATGCAACTGACTCGATTTGCTGTAATAAAAGCCATTTTACCTGTAATAAAGAAAACAATTAAAATCACTTGACCTGTACCTTTTTCACTAAGTTCTCTTTCTTTTCTTGGTTGGAATATGTTCTACATGATCTCTTAACAACACGGACGGTTGGATTGATCCAAATACCCTCATTATGATCATTTCTAATATATGAATCATTTGATATAATATTCTCATCTTGATCATTTCTGGTAAACGATTCAATCTCAACATCAATATCACCTTGATCTCCAGTGTTTTCATCAATTACTTTGTTGGAAAAAAGAACTATAGACCATTTCGTACTTTTCGGATCATTGACATAGAACACTTGTCTAGCTTGAGAGGCTAGAATAAAAGACTCATCTTTGTATCCCACCCTATTAAGATCCACTTGCAAAAATCCTGACTTATCCATTCGAATGCCGTTATTATTTTCAACCCACTTGCAACCAAATATAGGAATCTGAAACTTCTCATAATCAAACACCCAAATGCGCTCGATAACACCAAATGCGCTTGACTTGAAGAAAGAACACAACTTAGTTATAGAGCTTCTTACTTTTTCTGGAAGAATAGAACGTATACCTATTGGGAGAAAATGTTCCATTATAACATGGCAATCATGGGTCTTTAAACTCTTTAACTTGAGGTCTTTCATAGACACAAGTCTTCTAATATCTGAAGAGTACCTTTCTGGAACTTTAACTTCACTTAGAAACTTACACAATATTTTTTTCTCCTTTCTAGATAGAGTATAAGCAGCAGGCGGTAGATATGTTCGTTTTCCTTTCTTCAAGGGTCCTAATTCAGTTCTTATTCCCATCTCTATCAAGTCCTTTCTTGCCTTAAGGCCATCCTTAGACTTTCCTTGTATATTGAGTAACGTGCCAATAACACTTTCAAATACATTTTTTCAATATGCATAACATCAAGAAAATGTCTCACATACAAGGACTTCCAATACGGCAATTCAAAATAAACTGACCTCTTCTTCCACCCACTTTTGACAAGTGTGTGGGCAAAAGGCTTGCCAAACTGAGTATCCAAATCTTTCACCTTTTCAAAAATTTGATCACCCGTCAATATAGGTGGAGCTCTGCCTTGTTCTGTCTCTCCATTGAATGCCTTTCTCCATCCACGGTAGTGATGATTTGAATTTAAGAATCTCCGATGACCGAGAAAGACATTCTTCTGACCAAACTCCAAGCGCTTCCAATCTGTTTTATCTTCACAAATAGGACACGCACATTGACCTTTTATGCTATACCCTGATAGATTTCCGTATGCTGGAAAATCATTAATTGTGCCAAACAACATCGCCCTCAAGTTGAAACTTTCTTTCCTATATCCATCATAAACCTCCACACCGGTCTCCCACAAAATCTTTAAATCTTCGATTAAGTGCTTCAAGTACACGTCTATGTCATTCCCTGGTTGTTTAGGTCCAGAAATCAACATAGACAACATCATGTACTTACGCTTCATACATAGCCATGGAGGTAGGTTATAAATCATAATAATCACAGGCCATGTACTGTGTGAGATACTCTGGATACCGTGTGGGTTCATTCCATCAGTAGATAATGCCAAGCGAAGGTTTCTTGATTCTTCTCCAAATTCAGGATAATCATTATCAATTTTCAACCACTGTGGTGAATCTGCCGGATGTCGATACTTTCCATCTATAATTCTTTCATCTGCATGCCAGGTCAAGTGTCTTGAATCGGTTTCACTATGAAACATGCGTCTAAATCTCAGAATAACAGGAAAATACCACAAGACTTTTGTTGGAGACAACTTGTTCTTATATCGCGAGACACCGCATTTAGGACACTCATTTAACGATGCATACTCATTTCGAAACAAAACGCAATCGTTTGGACATGCATGTATCTTATCATAGCTCATGCCAATAGAGCACAACATCTTTTTGGTCTCATATGTTCGATTGGGAAGAACATTATCCTCAAGAAGCATATATTTCAAAAGGGCTAATAACTCTGTGAAACTTTTATCCGACCATCCATTGCCCGCCTTTAAGTTGTACAACTTTAATACCGCAGACAATCTTGTGAATTTAGTGCAACCATCATACAAAGGTTTCTCTGCATCACTTACCAACCTCTCAAACATTTCGGGACAATCCTTAAGATCTCCTTCAAGTGCTTCTGCAATCTCTTCAACTCGATCACAATCGTATGTATCTGCGCCACTATAGTTTGAGGCATAGGTCGTACTATCCCCCGGTTCAACATTCTCGTTACTTTTCTCACCATGCAAATTCCAACATGTATAACTTCGATCAATTCCATGCCTCATTAGATGCGATGTCAACTGAACTGCGTCAACCCGTTTCCCATAACAACAACCCAAGCAAGGACATATCATTCTACTGGGGTCTTCGGCGTGCGCAACGACAAACTTAACGAATTCTGATACCCCATTCTCGTACTCTCTCGATAATCGATTGGAAGACATCCATGTATTATCCATTACTAATTAGAATAAACAAAAAACAATTTCAGAAGAGAAACCAAAAATGGGATGAGACAAAACAATTTCGCTTTATTGAGTTAGTCTCTGTGCAGGGCATTCATGTCTCCAACAACAACCCAAAACCAAAACAATTTTGGTTTATTGAGTTAGTTTCTCAACATTTTCAGATATCTCTGACTTCAATAGCATGAGAATGTATGAACCATGCATTAAGCATTAGTGGTATGCACTAATTTGTAGCATAGTTATATATCATCATATAGTTTTTACAAAAGATAAACATTGACTAGAAAATATATATGTAGAATTGTATAATGGTCTAACTGAAATCTAACAGAAGAATAGTCGACTCTAATTTACTCTATCAAATAACATCCATACCTAAACTTCTTAAGTTACTAGCTACGTTATGTATGCTAGAATAAATACACTCATAAGCTGCATAGTGTACCTTTGATTGGTAGAAGGTGTTTTAGATATTGCTGCCTCCTTTTTCTACATCGAGAAACAAATGGAACAGTTGGTGAAATTTAACCCATAATGCCTAGTCTCCATTGCTAGCATTGCAACACAATAATTATTGTTGAGAATACTCAATAAATGTATGAACCAAGAAAAATGAAACCAAAGATGAACAATAGTGAAATTCAGAAGAGAAACCAAGTAATATGAAGATTAGAAAAATACCTATGGTGTCAAAATCGAACAGCTAACAACGAATTAATAGAAGGAGGAAACGTCGTAGATCAAACAGAGGTGGAAGGGGAACGCCTTAGAAGTAGCGAAAATCGTAGCAGTGAGAACCCTAACGTGAAAAAGAACGAAAATAACAGAGAGTGAAATAACAAAACGCGCAGTATGTTATAATTTTGATGTTTACTAAAGGGGACCTTAGAGGGCGCTTGTGGAAAAAAAGCGCCCTCTAAAGGGGGCATAAGAGGGTGCTTATGAAAGCGCTCTCTAAGGCTTTCCAAAAGCGCTTTATAAACTGGAAATGCACATGGACTTATAGAGCGCTTTTTTAAAAGCGCCCTCTAAGGGTAACCTTAGAGGGCGCTTTCTAAAAAGCGCCCTGTATTGTTGTCCCTCTATCTCCTCCTTATTTTTTCGCTTCACCTTAGAGGGCGCTTTATTACAAAATCGCCCTCTAAAGTGCGTTGTCTATTCCAGTTGTTCGCTCCTTATTTTTTCGCTTCACTTTAGAGTGCGCTTTTGTAATAAAGCGCCCTCTAAGGTGCGCTGTCTATTCCAGTTTTTGGCGTAGTGGTGAGAAGAACAAGCCACAAAGAATGGTTAGTACTCAAATTATCAAAGGGGTTTATTCCGTCGGTAGCAAACTCAAGCCTAAGGTTTCTTAGCTCAATGCCAAAATCAGGAAACAACTAATCAATTTTCTTCCATTGCAAAGAATCAACTACATGGCGGATGTTTCCATCTTGTTTTCTTTCATCTGCATGCCATCTAATAATCTTTGTGTCATTCACATTAGCAAAAAGTCTCTTGAATCTTGAAATTATTGGTAAGTACCATAACATTTTAGTTGGAGGACACTACTAACATTGTCATTGTCATCATCATTGTTGTCCTTCAAATTGTAACGCGACACACCATATTCAGAATATTAATCCAAATTTTCATACTCTTTCCTGTATACTCCAAACTCGTTGGACACAATTTCTTCTTGGAATCATAGCAACAATCCTCTAAAATTTTATCTTTTGGTAGCATTTGTTTTGGCAAATCAAGCAATTTCATGAAAATTTTCCGACCACCCATTTTTTTCCTTCAGATTAAACAATTTTAACACGATAGACAATCGTGTAAAACTTTTTCACCTCTTATATAAAGGGGTGTCCTTATCACTATATAACGTATCATAAATACTGACTTTCCTAAAAAATATTCTAAAATATCACATAACATATCTTCTAGTCGATCATCCATATATTCATCTTCATCCACTTCACCATGCCGCATCCATATAGTATAATTTTGAAATATATCATCACAACGTAGGTGATGAAATATTTCTTCCTTTGTACCTTTATTGACATTCCTGGAAATAACACAAGGACAATAAAAGATACCATCATTTTTTGGGAAGATTTTGTTCAGCATATTCAAGGAATTCAAGAACTTGCTTCTCATATACCAGACATAATATATCAGCTTTCATCCAACTACAATCTGTAATAAAGTCTGGAATTTATATCAAAAGAATAATATGAATGACACGCCAAAACCTAAACCTAAAGCATATTCAAACCTAAGGCATATTCATAACAATACTATAACACTAAACCTAAAGCATATGCATATCCATTACAATAATATACTATTTAACAATAAAAAACACAATGAACTATGAACCAGGAACAATATGAACACTGCAATATATATGTCCATTGTGATTGTACTATTCTGACGGAGTTTCAAAAACACAATGAAATCAATGAAAATCAACCATGAAGAGCAACCAAAAAATCAGGTAACCTCACCAAAGGGATAACTAATTTGTCTCGTTCCCTACAAAGATACTCTGATTCTATATATGTCTGTAAGACTTACATGGGATCTACCATTTGAGTTCATGTACTAAAGTGAATTATCCAACATCATATTAAACCACCGCCTGCATTCTATAGGCATAACAATCAGGTAAATGGACATGTCTTTTTTTGAGGTCACTACCTTGTAATTCCTTCCAGCCCCACTACTTAGGAATACTCAAACCTAAGAGTGCCACAAGCTCAGGGTCCCCCCCCCCTTCTGAACATAATCATGTTAGGCTTTCCATTACAAAACCCAACTCCCATTCCTATGTCACACATGGGATCAATCACTGAGTACGCGTATATGAGATTTCATGGACTATTCCACAACTAAGCATAATATGGCTCAAATTCAATATCATGGTCTTCTAACATCCTACTGATACTTATCAACTCATGCATAACATTACGGGATGATTGAGGAACCATTGGAAACTCATCCTCCAAGCTATTTCCACCAAATTCCCTCGATGAATCCCCTCATTAGTAAATTTTTTATCTTCTTCTTAGGACAACCCTCACCAAGTGACTTGGTCCTCGCATGACAGTTCAACCTTGGAGGGATAAATTAATCTTATCACAATCTCGATGGTATTCCACCCATCATTAATCCTTGTGTTGATTTAACTTATCCCTACTACGACTCAGATGTGAAGGCCTGGCGTTATCCATCAAGCTAGTCTTCCTGAATGGTGTCTAGCTCCAAGATCATTTATATGCATCTTTGATCAAAGCATACGATGTAATCTCATTCACGATTAAGAATCGATCTCACGCCTAAGCTTAACTCATACTTAATTACCTATTGTTATCCAAAACCTTCTGCATGCTCGAACCCTAACTACTCTCGCTTGTTTCCGCATCTTATACACCTGATATTCAGGCATCGCTACTCTGAACCCGACATCCTCTTGGAAGGGATTCCATTGGTTTTCTATTATAGACCGCATTAGACACATCATTGCTTTAGAAATTCCTGCATCTGTACTGTATTTGCAACTGATGTTGCAATGCTTCTCTTGTATTCGATATTTACGACACACCCTCTATGCCTAACTCCCTATAACGCCTCTCGCATCTGGCACGATTCCTGCCTCCTGGCCGCACGGTCATGATTATGCCTATCATGCATACAAATATCAAGTTGATTAGGCCTGATACTACAAATTTCAATGGTAGAGGTCATGTTGGTCAGACACACTTATGAGGAATGGAGAGAATTTACTAATGACGTCTCAAGGTTGGGTCCAGAAATGATAGGCTCTGATACCAGCTATAACACCTGACTAATTATGCGTCTAAAATCATAATAGTTAATGCATTAAAATGTAGGTATTGAGAACATACATCATGTGTAAATGACATATGAGTACATGTACAATACATAAATCTCAAGATAGAACATGTTACGTCACAATGTCAATACAACTAAGATCCGAAATACAAAATACGAGATTCAAATTAATTGCAACTAAAACATAAAGAAGAAAGACAAACGTCAACTCTTCACTATGTCATGCCTTAATCTTCATATGTCGGGAGCTACCCGAAAAATATTGCAACAAAATAGGGTGAGATACTAATCTCGGTGAGGCCCATCTATCCTACGAGTCCACTAGGCTCTAGGGTTTCAGGAAATATTCTAAACAATGTTACTCACCTCTTATACGTAATCGCATAATTATGCCACATGCATATCCGGAAATCCACTGGTCTTGTATTCAACTAAGCCAACTAACTTACGTAACTCATGAGTTCACAACGCATGGAGTCTCATTTTCCTCTCATACGGGTCCCGAAAATCTCCACTAGTGAGGGTCATTCCCTGGAAAGTACCTCTCAAGCGGTCAAGGCATAGGTCACTGACGATAAGACTTTTCCCAAGCGGTACCTCTTACATGGGTTACGTGAAAGGTCACGTATGTCCGTCGTCGATGGATCATCTTTCCCTAAGTGACACCTCTCATATGGGTTACATCAAGGGTCATCGATGTCCATCCTTGATGGATCATCTTTCCCTAAGTGGCACCTCTCACATGAATTACGTAAAGGGTCACGGATGTCCATCCTCGATGGATCATCTTTCCCTAAGCGGTACCTCTTACATGGGTTATGTCAAGGGTCACGGTCTCTGATTTTAGTACCACGTTCTTACCCGGTTGATGCACTATGTAATCCTTCAACTCGGATCTCAGGCAAAGGTTAGTACTCTCGGTCCCTAAAATTCCACAATTGTTCGGGGTTAATCATTCTCCATGCGTACCCACCTATGGCCACTCTTAATGACTGAACTTTACCCCTCCACTAAGTACAACTGAGTACCTTCGCCGAATAATCGGGTTCACATACATTTATTCACCACTTCCGAATAAAACATGCACTAAATGGCTTTCAAGCATTAAGACACAACATACATATGAAAACACGCGTGATTCTAATGAAAATGGCATAAAATGCACATGTTGGAGTCTAATGACAGTCAAGCCGTCATGGCCACGACGGTCGTCATCAGGCGACGCCCAAAAATGGGTCACACGCCCTCACAACACCCTTCATTGGGCTTAGAGAATGATGGTAAACTCGTCATGATGGTTAACCCATCATAGTGGTGACGGTTGTAGCGCGTTCAGGACACGTTTTTCTACGAACAAAACGCAAAACAACCCAAAAACTTCATTTTTCTCACTCTCAAATTGCAATGGACAACATATCAAACTACATAGACAAAAATAGCATGTAACACATCATCACAAACATGGATGTAGCAATTAAAAGGAAATTAACATGTTAGCAAAATGTATCAAGCATGCAAGTCATGGATTTCAAGAAAAATCCCAAAATTTCCAAAATCATGTTAATCCCTAAAGATGATTACCCAACTAAGCTATTGAACCCCGCCTTTAGAAAATAGAACCTAAATTTCGAATTCAAAGGTGGAATTGGAGATGAAAGATAATTTTTCCAAATCTTAATGGTGCATGGAACAATCCTTTTACCCTTCCTCTTCTTCTCCTTTCACGAACACCTTCTTCCCCTTCTCTTTCCTTCTTCAATTCTGATTTGGACAAATTAAGAGTGAGAGGATGTGAAGTGGAAAACTAGTAAAACGTCTCTCATAGGCAATGACTAATATGCACTCCAACTATGAGAAATTTACTAGTTTTCCATTTGATTCAATCCTAACCAAATCTTTAGGATCTCTACTTACTAGCAATAGAACTTAAGGGGAAAACACCAATAGGCCCTCCATTTCCCATATAATTCCAATAATATCCTTTTTACATAACTTGAATATTATTTCTTGCAATTAAGACATTAAACGTCTTTTAAATTAATTGGGGTATTACATAACATAATCCATACAATGTCACACTTTTTATTTATTTAAGACTAATCTCGATTTTCAATGTAAAGATGATTATCGGATTTAGATTGAGGTCAAATTCTTGTCCATTCGATCAAATTGATCGGTTCAATCCAAGTTATCTATCCTCTCCGAATTTAAATTATCATTTAAAACACCATGGAAATATATTATTACTTAGCTAAATCATCATAAGGGCATATCCCATAAGACTTTTATGATATTTAAAAAAGGAAAGAGAAAAAAAATCAGTAAGTTACTATAATGTTCTTATTAAGTGATGACATATTCATATCCAAGTACAAAACAAATTTGATGATATGCCTGCTCACTTTATATTAAAATGATAGATTATGTCACCGGCGGCATCACCTAATGGGAAATATTTCCAACACATTTACTTTCATTCATATGTTTTCCCCATATGGAACTAGACCTAAAAATCACCTTATGAAGAAATTGAAAAAGTTTCTTCATCAAGATACATACACACATAAACTTTCAAATCAAAAGACTAATAATGTCTAAAGTAGCCAATCCAATTTTCATGTGTTGTAACCTAGATACAAATTTTCTCACCGTTTGTGGAAGCACCATATCTACAAGCAAATTTGTTTCTTTTACTTTTTCCTTCTTTGAGCACAAACCGTGTGCCGTAAGGCAAAGGGTTTATAAGTCATAACACAAAAATATATATAGTTTCCTTGTGAATACTATATAGCACACACTAGCTAGTTATCCATCTTTAGCATAATGAAGAATCTACTAACATGAATTTGCCAATTAATAGGGAACAATATGAACCATGAAGTTTATCTCAACTACATTATTTTGAGAAAGCTTTTGCACACGTAATGAACTTGTAAGCTTTATTTCAACAACAGTGTTTTAGACACTAATTAATGGTGGTGATGTGATTACTCTTTAGGTTTTGTACGGAATGTGTATGATTAAGGTATGCTATTGCCGCAATTTATGAAAATGTAGGGAAAGTGATTTTAATAGGTTGCTAGATTGGAAAGTTATTATCATAAATGAGATATAGTTTGTATATCCTCTTGTAAACTTGAGTTGAGTTGAAATTTGGCAAATGTCATGAATCACATCTCCAATTTATGTCGTTTTTAAATCTTAGTTTTCTTGTCAAACTTGAATTCGGTTTTCCTCTCACATTTTCATTAATCAAACTATTGGAATAGAATCTAGAACGATAAATTGACGTGATGGTGAAATAATTACCTCACACGTGATATTGAGTTTTTAATTTGTTCTTTGTATTTTTTAAGAGTTATTAAATCTGTGTTTGGCAAAACCAAACTGATAATTTGTTTTGTATATAAGTTGTTTTGGGATGTCAACCTCCATTTGCTAGGGGATATTGTCCACTTTGGAGAATTTTCTTCCGTAGAGATGGGTATGGTATAAAGAAAGAAATCATCCTTCTTGAAGCTCTTTCGAAGGCATTTTGGGGATGGGGATGACGGATAGAGATGACAATAAGTATGATTTGGACAGAGTAGTATAGTATTTGTCTCAATATTCATCGTTGGAAAAAATTCTCTTATTCAAACTCATACATGCATGAAAATTGTTGTTTGTATCCGTACTCATATCCGTACCCGTTTATCCATGTTTTTAATGAAAAATAATCTCTAAAAAAAATTAAGGATGTCATTATTGAGTTAATAAATAGATATATATGTATATTAAAATATGTACAAGTTTAATAATGATTTCACTATTATAAAAAACAAATTTAACCTCGGACACGCATTTAACAACGACTACAGAGGCGAGGTAACGAAGGACATCATGAAAAGTGGTCACTTTATCCTCTCAATTTTTAAATAACTGAGGGGTAAAGTTATTAGCACATGAGTTCGATCTCCGTCATTTGCCTTTTTATTACTTTCATAACTGGATGACACGCCCAATATTAAATCTCGGTTTTTGAGTGAAATCGAGATAATGTCGCAATATTTTGAACTCAGTTATATTTAAAAATTGAGGGATAACTTTTTTTTATATTTCCGTTTGAACATTTATTACAGAATCATATCATAGAATATATAACCATATTTTGCAGATTTCTGAAACAGTAACTTATACATTTTGTCAATATCTCAAACACAAACATTGTACCAGAATTGTTTACATAAAATGCAAAGACAAAATTGCACACAACTTATAATTTTACAACAAAATTAAAACAAATGATTAATCAACAAAAGCAATAACCAAACTGGAAACTCTTGTAGGTTGTCCAAAAGTTTCATGTTAAGATTTGTCGTTGGTAGTTAAACACCTATAATTTGAACAACATTTAAAATTAATTAGGATAATCATCAACAAAATTAAATCTTTAGTAAAAGGAATAAATATGAGAAAAATGAATAATTATATATGACTAAGTGATATAGAATATTTACTTACTAGTTTTGCCATAACCCCTATTCATGATCAAGAAGAATAACATACACATCATCTGAATCATTTTCTTCAGATGAATGACGTACATGTATTGCAAAACAAGGGGGCTCATATTTAAAATCTTGATTTTCATCAGTACTATTAGGAAGATATTTTTCGTGAAGAATAATTTACCATCTAGGATTAGAAGGATCAGTGGCATAAAAACTTGTTTTGCTTGAGTTGCCATGATGAATGGTTCTTTCTTATAAGTTGTCTTTCAAAGATCGACTTGTGTGAATCCTAATTCATCAGTTTTTACATCGGTGTTACTGTCAATCCACTTGCACTTAAATAAAGGCACTTTAAAAACAACATAATCAGTATCTAAAATCTCCTAAATGACCATAAAGTACACTCTAGATACTAGTACGAGATTGTTATCTTTGGAACTATAGAAGTACATGGATTCAAATTCAACCATAACCCCACTATTTTCAATGATACTACGATCATCCTTTGATTTTGTATAGAATGAAAAATTAATAATGTCGTATGCACTCCAAATAATTACATTAAACTTAGGCATACATGACAACCATTTAATTGTCTATGATGCATTGTTCTATTTAGAAACACTTCCATTAAACCAAGTTATGAAAGTTTTGTTATGCTCTGTCAACAACCATTTTTTATTCATCTGGGGGGATTTTTCCTCTATAACACTTTAGAAAGCAGTCAAGTAAGGTTGAACTTCATCCATATTATTAAATATATAAAAATGTGCTTGAAGAACCACATCTCAGTCAATTGTCTTAACATTTAAATCTTGAGTACCTCTACCATCATATCTTCCATCATGACGAGACTCAAGAACTCATATAGAGTTCACTTCTGACAAATAGTTTGTACAAAATTCAAAAGTTTCTTTTATGATGTACCATTCAACAATCGAAGCCCTCAGACAATAATGATTCTTTATATACCATTTAAAGATTTTCATGTATCACTCTACCAAATACATCCACTGTAAATAAATTGGACCAAAAATTTTAATCTCCCTTACTAGATGAACAACTAAGTGAACCATAATGTCAAAGAATGATGCAGGGAAAAACATCTCAAATCGACACAAGATAATTGCAGCCTCATGTTCCAACTCGACTAAAAACATCTTAAATTAACACAACTATAGTTACCCTTACAGTTTTTTTTGTAGAATTCCATGGATAGCCACTTGTAAAAGTTGTTACAACAATACATGACAATCATGAGATTTTAAGCCAACTAATTTGAGTTCTTTCATTGACACAAGTTTCTTCATATTTGATGAATACCCTTGAGGAACTTTGATACCCTGCAAACATTCGCAAAAACTTTTATTTTTATTGTTTAGACAGGGAGTGACAAGTTGGGGGTAAATATGTTATATTTCCTATTTCTTCTAGGGCTAACTCTTGTCGTATAACCATCACCACCATATCTTCACATGATTTCTTAGTATCTTTTGTCTTACCTTTGATGTTGAGAAATGTTCCAATCAAATTATCACATACATTTTTCTCCACATGTATCACATCAAGACAATGTCTCGCATCAAGACTGACCAATATGGAAGATCAAAGAACACATACCTCTTTTTCTAAATATTTTTCTCCACGGGCCTTTTTTGTTTCTTTCCAAAGACAATATTAATGTTTTTTTCTTTTATAAACTTCCTTCACATACCTCTTTTTCCAAATATTTTTCTCCACAGACCTTTTTTGTTTCTTTCCAATCAAATTATCACATACATTTTTCTCCACATGTATCACATCAAGACAATGTCTCACATCAAGACTGACCAATATGGAAGATCAAAGAACACATACCTCTTTTTCCAAATATTTTTCTCCACGGGCCTTTTTTGTTTCTTTCCAAAGACAATATTAATGTTTTTTTCTTTTATAAACTTCCTTCCTATTTAAGGGCTTTGAAGCGATATCAAACTCTTGTTCCCCGTTAAAAGCCTTATACAATCTATGGTATGGATGATTCGGTCTTAAAAAAAAATTATGCCCAAGATAAACAGTCATTTTCCATTTTGTAATTGGTGGTGGAATGTACCAAACTTACATATATGACATGTTTTATGTCCCTTGACGATGTACCCAGATAAACTATTTTATGCAGGAAAGTTATTGATTGCGCAAAACAACATGGTACGCAACTTTAAGTTATCACATGTGTACACATCATAAACATCAACGCCTTCCTCCCATCTTAAATCTTCAATCAACAGCGTTAAATAAACATATATGTCGCTTCCTGGTTGTTTTGGATCGAAAATCATCAATGATAACAACATATATTTGCGCTTCATGCACAACCATGAAGATAGATGGTAAATTATGAGAAGAATAGGACATGACGTATAGTTAGTACTCAAATTACCAAAAGGATTTATTCCTTCGGTGGAAATTCCAAGCATAAGGTTCCTCGGTTCAATGGCAAAATCTGGAAACATGGAATCAATTTTCCATCACACATTCTTTCATCTGCGTGCCATCTAGTATTATATGTGTCATTTACATTTGAAAATAATCTTTTGAATCTTTGAATTATGAGTAGGTACCACATCACCTTGGTAGGAACACCATTTTTAGTTACATCGTCATCATCTTCAACACCATTTTCCCTCTACTTGTAGCGTGATTCCCCATATCTCGGATACTCCTTCAAGTTTTCATACTCTTTTGTATATAATATATAATCGTTATGACATGCATGCATTTTAACATAGTCCAAACCCATTGGACATAATATTTTCTTGGCCTCATAACTACGGTTCGACAACGTGTTACCTTCTGGAAGCATTTCTTTCAACAATTCAAGCAATTCAACCAAACTTCTATCCATCCACCCACCTCTTGCCTTAAGATTAAATAGTCTTAATACAACTGACAATCTTGTAAAACTTTTACATCTTGGATACAATGACTCTTCCATGTCTCTTTGCAAAGTATCTACCACATTAGCTTTCTTGAAAGCATCTACTCCAATATCACGAATCATGTCTTCGAGAGTATCATTCATAAATTAATTACCATCTTCAACTGTATGTGACAAAGGTTTTTTTTTGTCGCTTCACCATGTCGTACCCATTTCGTCTAATTTTGAATAACTCCATCACAACCTAAATGATTGAATATATAACACTTAGATGTTTTGGCATATTTCGGCAAATTTTACAAGGATACCAAAAAATCCCATTATCGTTAGGAAAGTTTTTTTTCCGCAAATTTAAGAAATTGAATCACTCAGTTCTCATACTTTTCACTTTATCTATTGGCTTTCATCCAACTACAATCTATAATCACATACAACTTCTGAAAATCAAATAAAAATAGTACACAACCAACAAAAATGAACCGTATAAGTATCAAAACCATAAAAATAACAATAATAACGAGACAACAACGTCAACGACGACCACAATATCACCACCACCACCAACAACAACAACAACAACAAACAACAAACAACAACAACAATAATGGAGAATTTGTACATACCAGAAATGTGATGAGAGACTCTAAGAAAAGTGTTGGCTTGAGGTTCGAGCTTCCTTCCTCCTTGAGAATAATGGTGTTTCAGTTTCGTTCGCAAGAGAAGAATAGTATTTTAGTATCATTCGCTAGCTAGGGCGCAAACAGTGAATGCGACTTAACATTAAATCTAAAGGAATAAAAAATTGTTAAGAGAGTTTTTATCTCAGTTTTATTAAAAAAACTGAGGGAACATATCTGACCTGAAAACTATAAAAAATAAAGATGCCCTATTAGTTCTGAATAAAACATAAAATTGTAATCGTTGGGAATCGAAGCTCAAACCCAGTCAACTTTTTATGTCGGTTTTTATGAAAACTGAGGTAAAAGATTAAGTTTTTTTTAAAATAAAATAAAATAAATGACGCGTTTCAGGTCTTTTGACATTGGTTTTTCAATAGCTGAGATGGAAACTTCATAATAAAATATATTATTTATAATAATGTATATTTAATAAAATTGATTAATTAACATGTGTACGTTATAATCAAAATAAAAATATATAAATACATAATGTGCAAGTTTGGGGTGGGTTGGGTACTGAGGTACCCGTACTCACACCATACCATTTATTTTAATGAGGAATTGCACGCGTCTATAACTAACCTATTTTGCAGGTTATTAGTCTACCCATTACGGGTAATTTTTGCAAGTACCCATTAGAAATGAGTCACATTGTCATCGCTAATGACGAGTATATTCCTCGCCCCGTGAAGTCTCCGACTTACCTAAACTATGATAACATCCTTAATTAATATATAATTTTAAATTTCTATGTAGTTTTATTTGACATTTCATATAATCTATCTTATAATTTTTTTAAAACATATGCAATATTAGTAAGAGAGATCTACATAATTATTTTTATTTTTTTTTAGTTTAAAAATTTGGTGGTCATGACTCATGAGAATATATTAAACATTCTCAACATAAAAAAATATATTATAAAGGTTTAGTTTCTTAATTTCTTGTGATTATTTTTTGAATTTTTCATGTTTATGGATCTCCACAAAAACAACGAGGATCCGCATGGATGGTGGGCAAAATCCCCCCGTAATAGAGATCTGAAAAGGGGATGGGAAATAGATTTGAGGGGGATCGGGATGAGAAATATTACCAATTTACAAATCTTCTAATAATGTGTTTTTCCTCTACAGTTTATATGGAGGTCGTATTTGGGTCTCGACCATGAGATTAACCCCGAGGATGTTATAGTTTGGACTGCAAAAACAATAATCATCAGGTTCGCTACTGTGGAGATGCACCAGCGTGACCGTGTCTAATTGTAGTTCGGCATGCAACAACAAACCCCAAACTTCTATACGTGTTTGGGACAATGACATTTACTAAGAGTCGACGCCCAATGGAGTTTTTCCGATTTGAGAGAGTTTGCTAGGGAGGTGTGTCGTCAATGGAAGCATATACATTAACATACCATAAACGAACCTATCATGTAGGATGCTAGACCAACTCGAAATTATATGAATTAATATAGATCGATTGCAACGACACAGTTTGTGTTTGACCTGAGGTATTTGATCAACCCACGCCTACGAGCTTTGTAATCATACGTCCAACAATCAACCTCACAACATTACCAAATCCGACAACATTGTCAATCCACCCTAACTCAATAACCAACCCCACAACATTACAATACCACATACATCCAACAACCAACCAAACATGAGTATGAAACCACATACACCCAAATCCACGACCAATTCATGCGACACACTCAAACACAAAATCAAGAGCATGACTCATACCACCAACAACCATATGTCGCCACCACATCTTATCATAGCCCTGATGAGGCGTATAATACCACCACATCCTACCATAGCACCCAACAAATATACACTCCAACATCACACCACCAAAGCACTCAAGCATCACACCGTCAAAGCACTCAACCAAAACATATCTTTCAAACGCCAAAGTCAAATTAGAGTGCATGTGCCACAGGCAGTGACACATTTTCTAGGAGATAAAAAAAAAATTCCTTGAAAAGTGGTTAGTTTGATAAATTTTTTGAAAATGTGACTATTTGAGTTTGTTTTTTTTTTGAAAAAATTGATTATTTTTTAAACAAAATCTTATTATTTTTCTAATTTATTCAATTATTAAGAAACTTTGTATTTTTTAACAATAAAATCACATACTTTAATATTCTCCAATAAAGCTATGGTATGGTTTTTTTTGGGTGGGATAATAAAATGATACTTGCATATGTCACATAATATACACACATACTAGGCTTATTATTGCTACGATTTATTGTGATCCTTCACGCGTAGATGTGATGGGGGAGTTTTATATGTTGGACTTGGATCCAACCACCAACTTGAAATCTTCATAATAAAATTGCCCTTATTGGAGTAAAGGCTACTCTGTCTCAGAAACAAACCATCATGCTTGCCATCACTAGGAAATAGAAAACTAAGAAGCTAAAAACATTATTTGTTATGTTTTCTTGGTTGAAACTTGAAATTCAAACGTGCTTCTGTGCCAGCATGAACATAATCATTAATTAATGTCAGCAACAAATAGATCTTGTTCATCATTTCCAAATTTCTTCTTTTCACAGCTTGAATTTTTAACATCTATAATAACATGGGATTTTTATTTGGGTGAGAGTTTCTTCTAAGGTGATTGATTTATAAGGTATAATATTGGTTAAAATAGATACCAAGCTTGTTATATTTTAACCTTATACATCTTTTTCGGTCGTTGAGTTTAGACCCATCTAAACAAGTACTATAATTTTTCTAGTTTTGTTACCTAATCTAAGTAGGCAAAAGTCGAGAGTACCCCTCAATTTACCTTCTACATATTTTTTGGGTCGTTGAGTTTGGACCCCTCAACTAAAATTCTTTGACTTAAAAGAAAAAGCCTAAAAGTAACAAAGAAACAAGAGGAAAATATTTAGCATAAGATTTTTACTGCATTTGGGAGTTATAAGCATCTATTTAAATTACCATTGTGGGTTCTCTTTAGCAAAAGGAAAGGGGATTGGGCTGGGACCAAATATCAGTCACCTAAAGTATATATAGAGAGAGATGAGCAGACATATGTTACCTAATATAGTTTGAGTTTTTTTATTGTTTGTTGAATTTCAATATTCTTACTTAAAATATGTTAGTAAAAAAAGTGATATTGACTTTGAAAGAGGGCTATGGACACTAATGCTTGCTTTTAGGATGTTTTTCATGACATTCCAATCAGGTTGTTGGACAAACAATTTGTCATTAGCTAAAACAATATTTCAAAGGTAAATGTCAACAAATTTTTATAGGGAAATGTTAATAATTAATATGCAAAGTTAATAGTTTTTTTGAAGGAAAGAAAATAAGTTATATCATTATTTATAGTTAGAATTTGGTGTGATTCTACATGCTTAAGGATAATAGGTTTTGATGATGACAAATGTAATAAGGCAAAACTATTATAAGCGTCACCACATAAAAAAGGATTTAAGTAAATCAAAATTCGAGAATATTTTGATGTTAGATGCAAGAGAATCAAATGTTAAAAATAACATCAAATGAATTGAAGTTTGTGCAAGCTCCCTAAAAGTCTTTTGTTTGATTTGCGTATCTTTATATTTGATCTTATGTAATATTAAATATGAGTAGCTCTCAAAGTAATAAGATAATTCACACAAATAATAAAGTTATTTTAAGTCTATTTATTTTCAAAATATTTTTAAAAATGTTATTGGTCATTGTTTAATCGATTAAGGAGATTAGTTAATTAATTAGAAAGCAAATTTTTGCTCTCTAATATGCTACGACACCTGTCTAATCGATTATGGAGCAAACTCGTTCAATAATCGATTAAGAAGTTTTTTAAATGACTAGGATCCTGATCTAGAGATTTCTTTCCTAATTTATTTGGTTATAATTGAATAGAGTTACAATCTAATCGATTATGAAGTAGATCCGACCCAAATATCTTTTATTTCTACGCCAAATATTGAAGACACTTTGTTTGTGTGAAATGAGTAAAGGTGTTATTATTCATGAAACATTCGTGATTGCTCTCTTGATTTTGTTGAGAATGTATCAAGTGTGAGTAGTGTGGATAATAGTTCCACATTGCTTGGTAATATGGAGACTTAAGCATTTATAAGTGAGAGAACTCACTCACTTATCACCTTAAAGTTTTGGGTGAATATGTGGTGTGTCTCTCATAAAGGTGTTGCTCCAAAAGAAAGAAGTCTCACAATGTTCAATACTCTATAGTGAAAAAACTCCCTCAATAGATTTTGCACAAACGGTTAATAACCATAAGAGATAAACATCCTATAATAAATGATGTACATTTGTAAAGATCAACTTATGATATTTTTTTTTTTGATACATATTTTAATAGCGATTTCTCTTCAAATTGGACTCTTAAAAATAATTTTTATTTCACAAATACAAGAGAACCTAAAACAATTTGGGTACCAAAACTCAAAAACTTAAGTTTCGATGTATATGTGTTTTACAACTCGAATAAAAATTGTGTCTTGGTAGTGGTTAATGAAAGGATATGACCAAAGATAAATATATATCCTTTTCTTTCACTTCTAAGAAAGGAATCAGAGCAATGAGTTATATAAATGAGAATTCCAAAAATATTAGACTTAATGCACGAATCATCTTGTCTAATCTGCAAGAGGGGACATTTGTCTAGAATTTTTGAATGAGAACAAGATAAATGCGTCCTTCAAGAATGTTAAAGTGATTCATCCATTTATGGGATCGAACATGACTTAGAAGATCCAAACTATGATTTTTAAATTCGCCGAAGTCAACAATTTTTTCAGAAGTAATAGTTATGAGGCAAGCTACACCACAAACAAAAGACATTTTAGAGATTTTGAAAGGGTGAAGGAATATGGAAGTTTTTTAAGGTGATTTTAGCAAGTGCAAAATGAGATGAAAAATAAAAGAGTTAAAGATGAGTTTAAATATAGAAGGAAGGAAGGAGATAAAAAGATATAGGAGGGAATAACTAGAAGTCTGAACGAAAAGACTTAATAGAAATCAACACATGTAGTAGTAAAAGCACTTAAACCAAGACACACAACAAAGCACGCTTGTCATAAGAAATTAATACAAAATATTAAAAAAAACATTTGAAAAGACAAGAGAGAGCAATTTAAAAAAAATAATTAAAATCACACGCAAATTGACAATAAGAGGTAAGTGAATAGATTTTCTCTTGAACCAATAAATATTATCCAAGAGGGTCACATCAAACATCACTTTTATCAAATAGAAAATATTAATAATAATTAACACACTTTTATCAATTAAAAGAACACTAGATGTTGACCTCTTCTAATTACATTTTTATCGCACATTTCTTCTCAATCTCGCATGTTTTATGCTTTTTTTTCATCTTCTCTAATCTCTCTTCTCATATGTTTTTTATGTTTTATTATAATGTTTTTGATATTATTTTATGCTACTATTTTATATATATTTTTTATTCCACTTTTTTCTAATCTAATTTTTTGTATATTGAATGAGAAGTTTTTCTCTAAATATGATGAGTTTTGATGTTATTTACTAATGTGTGAATGGCTAAACACAAAGTTACGTTGTTCTCTATAGGTGTATGTATGGCTAAATAAAAATATTGTAAAAAACCGAACCAACCAAACCAATCCAAACCACATTGATTTGGTTTGGTTTTATTTCTAAAAGTCAACCGAACCAAACCGAACCACATGTTTTTTTCTCTTGCGGTTCGGATGATTTTTATGGTCAAAATCGCCCAAACCGCACCGCGAACACCCCTACGTGTGTGTGTGTATGTGTGTGTGTGTGTGTGCATGTATGTGTGTGTGTATGCTTGTGCGTGTCTGTGGATGGGGGTGTACGTGAGTGTGTTCGTGCGTATGTGTGTGTGTGTACGTGTGTGTGTGTGTGCGTGTGTGTGCATGTATGTGTGTGTGTGTGTGCTTGTGCGTGTCTGTGGATGAGGGTGTATGTGCGTGTGTTCGTGCGTATGTGTGTGTGCGTATATGTATGTGTATGTGTGCATGCGTGTGCATGTGTGTGCGTGCGTGTATGTGTGTGTATGCATGTGTGTGCATCTATGTGTGTGTGTGTATGCGTGTGTGTGTGTGTGTGTTTGTGCATGTGTGGGCGTGCGTGTGTGTGTGTGTGCATGCGTGGTATGTGCGTGCGAGCGAGCGTGTGTGCTTGTGCGCATGTGTGTGTGTGTGTGTGTGCTTGTGCGTGCGTGTGTGTGTGTGTGTGTGTGTGTTTGTGTGTGTGCGCTTGTGCGTGCGCGCGCGTGTGTGTGTGTTTGTGTGTGCCGCGCGGGGGTGTGTTTGTGTTGTGTGTGTGTGTGTGCGCGCGCGTGTGTGCCTGTGTGTGTAAGCAAGTATGAAGCAAAAGGAATGCAAAAGGAATAGAAAATAATGCAAATTTTCATGATTTTTAATGTATGTGTCGATCTATGTAAGTCATGTGTCGACACATATGATGCATGAGTCGACCTGTAGAAGTCATGTGTCGACACATACGATGCATGTGTCGACCTGTAGAAGTCATGTGTCGACCTGTATAGGTCATGTGCCAACATGTAGTGGCGGCACATCAAACAGAGCCTACAAAATTTAAAAATGTAGTACATGAGCCGATCTGAAAAACGTATGAATCGACCTGTAGAGAAAAATTCCTTCTATGTGTCGACATATAATGTGTATGTGTCGACACATAACTGTTCTTCACATAAAAATTAGTTTTTGATGCAAAAAACCTTTTCTTTGATGCATGAATCTTTTCTAAACATTTCCCAACATGTTGTCATGCTTCCTACTGCTAAAATGTCCAAATACACAACTAGACTCATAAAATACCATTCAATGTACATAAACGCTAGAGTATTTTAATTTTGATATCATACAAAATACATTTAATGAAAAGTTACACTCACATTTATTTTAAAACACAATTTATTTATTAAAACGACATTTATTTTAAAATAGAAGGAGAACTTCCTTTAAGTAAGTTGATTTTATTATTGATAAAAATATATGAGAAGAAAAAGGGCAATTGGGTTCTCTAACACTTCCAACCAATAATAAATAGGAGACCTCCTTCACTGTCTTCCTTTTCTCTTCTCGTTTCGGCTTCCTCCCAAACAAGCCCTTAATTAGAGACTTCTCTTACGACATCAAGACCCTTCTAATTTAAAAAGTAAAAGAAAAAATCTTTTATTCCTCCACTCCAAATCTTTTGTTGCATAATCGATTCACATTGAAAACCATGCATGACCAATAATTGAGAGGTGTATATGTGACACATGCATTTCTTAACTTTGTGAATTTGGATGGTTGAAGCAAGAGGCATGTGGTGCCACTTACTCCAAACTTGTGGTCCTAGTGGCAGATATGGACAAGATTTTCTTGTTATGAAAACATAACGAGTTTGTACCCTGAGAAGCTACCCCTTTCTCTCTCTATCGATTTTCCATTTCATGGCTAAATTTAGTTTGAACTGAAGTTATGAGTAGAAGGTGATGTTGCAAGGTTTAGAAATTAAGTAATCAAATTTTGTAGAGTAAGAAAAATAAATAAAAGTATACACATAAGCACGCATGGAAATGTTAAAAAAGGATTGGCCTAATGGTGTCACCGTGGTGATAATTTCAATTCCAAATAAATAGAGACAATCCATGGAACATTATGATTTATTGGTGTACATCTTGTCATGTGTTACATCATCAATTTGGAGATCAACTTGAAATAATATTTTTTTATTGAGCCATATTTTTTTATGAGTAATACATCTTATGAGAGACACATCATATCTATTTAAAATTTTAATAGGTGTGTGATATCCCATTTATAAAATATTCAAACTCCATTTTTTTTAACTAATTGAGGATTTCTTTACACTTGTTTTTCAACACTTCTAACTTACAATTGTTTTTCTCAACACTCCTTCTTATCAACAATGATCTTACTCAAGTGAAAACTCTTTCATCCACGTACACTTGTATTGTCTTTGACACTCTTTCAAGGGACTTCTTCATTCCTGTTTCTTAACACTTCTAACCTAGACTTGTTTTTCTCAACTTTATACTCCCTTCGTTCCACGATGAGTTACTCATTTGGAATTAAAAAGTGTCATAAAATAAATGATTTATTTCATTTTCCAATGCATCTTTTTTAATTTTACCATTTAATTAATATTATTTTTAGCGTTCCAAATACATAATAATTGATACTTTAATAAAAATATTATTTTTGTTTTTTATTAATTTGTGTGAAATGATCAACTGGATCACTAGAATATTGTACTTCATACCTACACTAAAAAACGATGCAATGGAAACTAAGTAAGTAAAGTCATAAATAAAAAGAATGAGTGATACAATTGAGATATTATTGAAATAAAAAGAATGAGTGATATAATTGAGATATTATTGAAATTGATTGGCACACGTTTTTTAAGGGTTGTTTTTAGAAAGTTGAGATTCATTTTATGTTTTTTTAATCAATGAAATATGATGAAATAGAGTGGTATGAAATTCAGCGGAATAAATTTAACTATTTTGTTTAGTTAAAATTAAATGGAATTAATCGAAATGGAATAATATTAATATTTTTTTTGCTTTTAGATTTTGTGTTGAGTAAATAAATTTCTCCGTTCGGTCATAAAATTTCAAATAATATAATGATTTTTAGTCTGGTTTGTTTCACTCAGTTTCATTTTACTGTGTTGGTTTTAGGATATACAACCATAGTTTTAGTAAGTCAATTATTTTAAATTTAATCATCTAGTGATGATGCCAATTTTATTTTTCAGGTTTTAAATCTAGAATTTTTTTTTAAAATATCCAGAATTTTTAAAAAAAATTCAAAAATATCCATTTTTTCAAAAAAATTACCAAAATGGGCAAGTCGCCACTAGGAGTGGCACCTACCCTTAAAATTTTTTTTTTTTTTTTTTTTAAATATGTTCTTTTTTTTTTTTATAATTTTTTTTTAATTTATGAATTTATATTTTTTCTAAATTATATTAATTTATATTAACACATATATATAAATAAAATTATTTACAAGATATATATATATATATATATATATATATATATATATATATATATATATATATATATATATATATATATATATATATATATATATATATATATATATATATATATATATATATATATATATATATATATATATATATATATATTAATTTATATATATACTAATTTAATTTATAAGTAATTATTATTATTTAAAATTTTTTGGAAGAATTAGGGTTAATCATGTTAAGGTTAATTTATCAATTATAATTAGGGTTTATTGATCGGTTATAATTAGAGTTTGGTAGTTATGACCTAATTGAAACCCTAATTCCCTATAAGATTAAGTAATCAAGTGCGACACTAATTAGGGTTAAGTAGACTGGTGTACAACCCAGATCTTTTCCTATAAATAAAGTGTTATTTCCTTGCATTTTCTTCACCACTATTTCCTATCACCTTCTCTATCAAGTTGAGTTCATGGCATCCCCAAGACCGTCGTCATGGCAGCGAACATCATCAAGGCGCCCGGATCCTGAACCAGTAATCTTAAAAAGGGATGGGCATGTTATTTTCTCGCCTTTGAAACCTCCAATGGAGATGAAATTTTGGAACATCCGTTCGTTGGACCAACTAAAAAGGTCCTTGATGTCTTGGTTAGAGGGAGATTACCAACCTGGTGAAGTCATCAGAAGGATTCAGAGGCTTAGAACAAGGTTCTCATTTGAAACTGGAGAAACGATACGTTGGTGGGTTGAAGTTGAAAGCGACATTGATTGCATCCAAATGATGCATGGATCAGACGACATAGTGTTAACTGTTGTAATTTCTTAGATTTTAATGGTTGTTTGTCATGTTGTTGTTGTATTTGTTATTGTTCTAGTACTTGTTCTTGTTTTAGTACTTGTTTTTGTTCCAGTATTTGTTTTTGTTTTAGTAATTGGTGTTGTAATGTTAGATGTTTGTGTTTGTTGTTCAAGTGTCATCTTCTATTTGGAATAAAAAGTAAACTTTAATTTAAAATGATTTTGGTACACAGATTTATGAAAGTGAAAACTAAGTTGTGGAACTAGATCCACGATATGGACATTTGTTCTTATTATGCCCTAGTTGTCTACATATGCTACACTTCCTCTGCATTTTCTCTACGACGTCCATTTCAGTTCTAATGCGCCTGCTATTTGGGCGACCACTTTTATTCCGCCGCATCGATTCGTTGTGCCAAACAATTTCCCCGTCATACTCTGGCCAATACGCCTCCAATGCTACCAACGGAAAGGGATTGTCGTATACATTGAGCAATGTTGCAACTTTGTAGATTGGAGACACTAGCGATAATGCATCGAAGTGGCTGTGTGAACACGCTGCAATGACATGGGAACAAGGCATACGATAGGCCTGAAATTGACCACAGTCGCACCAACGGTCTGGTATTAGGACCCTATACTCTTGTCTGGGCAGCCCTTGGTTGTGGTCAATTGTTTCCTTGACACTAAAAGTGTGGCCATGGCGGTCGAATTCCGTAACCCGATGGCTGCTGGCTTTGGCAGATTCCTGCCTCATAAACTTCATGCAGGCATCACTATATACTTGACTCGTCTGCAACACTTCATTCCAGCGCCTGCCTCTTGTTACGAACAACGTTGCCATCCGAAAATAGGTCGCACTCACCAATGCGGTTATCGGGAGGTTACGTATGCCCTTAAACACGCCGTTCATTGATTCCACAAGATTTGTTGTCATGTGGCCCCACCTCACCCCATCGTCGTATGATCTAGTCCACTTCGCTCTGTCGATATTATCGATCCACCTCCCTGCATCAGAATTTGCCAACACTATTTCCCGGCGGTAGTATTGGAATCCAGGTTGGTTTAATGCATACCCCGCGTTTATCAAATGTTGCTTCAAGAAGTTATCCTTGAACTCCCACATAAAATTTTGAGCAATATGCATGATGCAGTAAACATGGGTAGACGGGGGGTCATGTCAACCATTTGCTGGATTATTGTATGCACTGTCTATTGAAGCGTGCCTGTCAGAAATCACACAGATGCCAGCTTGTGGAGTCACGTGCGTTCGGAGATTCTTAAGGAAGAAACTCCAAGCAGCAGCCGTTTCTCCTTCTACCAATGCAAAGGCTATTGGGAAAATATTAGAATTGCCATCTTGTGCGACCGCCATCAGTAACGATCCTTTGTATTTCCCATACAGCCAAGTTCCATCGACTTGAACAAGTGGTTTGCAAAATGTGAACCCGATGATGCAGGGACGGAATGCCCAGAAAAGTCTATGGAAAATTCCATTACCTTCTAGACGAGTTCCGTCAGGGGATTGTGCAGGCAAGGTCTCCATTATAGTAACCGTCCCAGGTGAATACAATCGTAGTGCAGCCAGGTAGCGTGGTAGTTGTTTGTATGATTCCTCCCAGTTACCGTACACCAGTTCAATTGCCTTGGTTTTCGCTAACCAAGCCTTTCTGTATGACGGTGTATATTTGAAAACAGCCACACAATGGGAGATAATTGTTTTGACCTTCAGTGACGGGTCAGCCTCAACTAGAGGTAATATGGAATGGCAGATCATGTCATGGCTAAGTTTGCGATGATCCTGTGCCATGTTGGTGTTGACGCAAATGTGAGCTTGAGATATGGACCCTATCACCCACGCATTATGCTTCTTCTTGTACGATGCCATCAATAACGTATCTTTCCGGATTTGATTTGATAACATCGTAGTCAACACAATTTTTCAAGTGTCAGTTCTTTATTGCTAACAGACACTCTTCCTTGGTCCGAAATTGGTCACCCTTCTTTAAGTCCTCATCAGACCTCATATATGGGTTGTAGAACATATCTGATGAGGGCTCATCCTCGCCCAAGTTAAGTGTTGTGAAGTGCGCAGGAGGTGAGTAGCGTTGCGCTATAGGTATTTGAGCTTGGTCTTCGTCTTCAGAATGACGGTTCACCAAGTCATCAACCACGTCTTCAGCATCATCAACCACATCGTCTTCAACGTGGTGCTCAGCATCTTGTTCGTCATCAATCACAGGATCAATAACCTGTGATTGAATATTCTGAGTTGGTTGAGGTTGTTCCAACACAATGTACAACACTATGTATTCGTAACCAGAGTACTCATGGTTACGAAGCATGTATTGTGTCTCCATGTCATTTTGAATCAATGACTTATAAAACTTGACAGAGTTGTTTTCTGAAAAAAAAGGTTGTTGATAAAAAATTTGGGACACGGGTTGTCTTAGTTTGGACTCAATCTTCCTCTTCAGGTAAGAGAAGTCAGCTCCTCTATTTAGACAAAAACGAGTGCATTCGGTGTTTCTAAATAGGAAGCCAGACATATCACATTCATAAGTCTCACCATTGACGTGAGCTTTGATTTTGTATTGTGATGAAGATGTCATGTTTTGTGAAGACATTGTGAAGGTTTTGTGAAGGTTTTGTGAAGATATTGTCAAGGTTTTGTGAAGATTGCTGTGAAGATATTGTGAATACCTTTGCGAAAATGTGTGTGAATATTTATACTGCAAGAATCTTACTGTCTTAGAATAGATGGTAAGCCTGTGACCGGAAATGTTCAACAGCCTAACCAAATATGTGTTCAAATGTTGGGGGTAGATCTGGTCGAGGGTGAGGGGTCTGCCAAAGCAAGGGGTCAGGGTATTAAATTATCTAGCCTACAATTGTACCACGACTCCATAACTTTGACTGAGGAATCCTCCGAACAAGAAAAAGTCATAAAAACCCGGGTTTACATTATGCTATTGTTTGGGAACTTGCTATTTCCCGAAGGGACGGGAAATAGCATAAACTTTATGTACTTGAGTTTGCTCGGGGACATTGATAGAATAAGCACATATAGTTGGGGTTCTGCAGTATTAGCATTCCTATATAGCTTTTTGTGTAAAAATGCACAAAATGAGCACTGTACATTTTCTGGATGTGCTTTTTTGCTCCAAACATGGGGGTGGTGGAGATTGCCGAGGCTAGCCCCAGAAAATCCTAATGACTACTCCTTCCCCTACGCAACTAGGTAAATTTATGATCTTATTTCATTTTGTATATTTATTCTATAAATATTTGTAACTAATATTATTTATCTTTTTTTGTTTAGGTTCATTACAACCGGACTGGATTACAGTCTTACCCCCAAAAATAAAATTATATTTTATCGTCAACTCTTGGATCGGCTCCGAGCACAAGATGTATTACCACTAAATCACTCAGATTCTAACTGATTTATTAATATCATGCATTCTCGATAAATAACATATTTACTTTTTTCTTTGCAGTTTATTTAGAGGCCATATTTGGGATTGGAACATCAACCCAACCCCGAAGATGCAGCTGTTTGGACAGCAAAAACGGCCATAATGCGGTTCACCACTGTGGAGATGCACCAAAATGACCGTGTCAAGCTTCAATTCAGAATGCATCAAGAAATCCCAGGCCCCCCAATGTCTATGGAACCTTGGCATCTAAAAAAAGTCAGCCACCAGTGGTATGCCCAAAATTGGAAGGAATTTGCTAAGGAGTTTCGTAAAATGTGGAAAGACCGTGCCCACTATGTTCTACAATTTCCGGTGGCGCCCAACGAAATGAAGCCGACAAGGGAATATGTGGATTGGTATAGAGCAAATACCAATCCAGAAATGATTGTGTCTGACCCGTTCTATTTGGACGATCCCCGGATGCAACAGCCATATTTCCAACAACAACAACCACCACAATATTCCCAACAACAACAACCACCACAGTATTCCCAACAACAACAACCACCACCTTATTACCAACAACAACCACCACAACCATTTTACCAACAACAACCACCACCACCTTATTACCAACAACAACCACCACCACCATATTACCAACAACAACCACCACAACACATGTCCACCCCCAACCAAATCAACAATACATTCCACAAACTCAATCCCAATACCATGAAGACTACCAACAACAAACTCAACATTCCCACCACCATCAACAGTCCCAACACCTACCACAATATCAATCCCCCCACTTCCACCAATCCCAACACTTCCATCACGACAATTTCCCGAGCTCTTCCAGTCCTCCACCTAGCCCCGACACGGGTATACAAGAGGACTACCAACAGGACTACTACACACCACAACAAACATTGCACTTTGGCCAACCCGATTCAACCCTAAACTACCAAAGACCACAATTCGAGGACGCACCCAGCAGTAGTCAGTTTGTCCCACCGAGACAAAGCTTCGAGGGCGCAGAGGGGACCCGTCTTTCCTACAGCACTGAAGGGACTTCGACCCAACCACAACGGCAAGCGGCAAGGGGGCGCGTTAGGGCAAGGGGTGGTAATAGGGAAGCACCACCACCACGTGAACCGTCTAGGCGAGTAACTAGACCTCCCCCGTGCGGATCGTACCAGGGACCGCATCATATGTGATAAATCCCAAATATGTAATTTTTTTAATCATATCTTTGTAATATTTGTCTTGTCTATTACTTAAATAAAAATATTTTCTGTTTATTATCTTTATATCTTTATCTTTATCTTTAAAGATATTGTCTATCATATCTTTATATATATCTATCTATCTATATATATATATATATATATATATATATATATATATATATATATATATATATATATATATATATATATATATATATAATATATATATATATATATATATATATAATATATATATATATATATATATATATATATATATATATATATATATATATATATATATATATATATATATATTAATTTACATGTGTATAAATATTTATTTACACGTATATAAATTAATTTTTTTTCCAAAAAATTATAAATAATATTAATTACTTCTAAATTAAATTAATATATATATATATCTTGTAATAATTTTATTTATATATAAGTGTTAATATAAATTAATATAATTTATAAAAAAAATATATTTATCAAATATCTAATATTTTAAAAAAAAAATTAAAAAAAAATAATAAAACATGTTAAAATAAAATAAAATGGGAATGGGTGTAGGCGCCACTCCTAGTGGCGACTTGCCCTACCCATTAAGGGTGGGCGCCAACTAGGATGGCGCCTATGTGTTAATTAGGGCAAATTTTGCCCATTTATGTAATATTTTTGAAAAAATGGTTAATTTTGAAATTTTTTTAAAAATTCTGGATATTTTAAAAAAAAATTCTTAAATCTACTCGTTGAGTCAATTTCTAGCATGCTAGAGGACATGTACAATAGGATATGAAGGTAGAGTTTCTTGTAGAGATTATAAGTTATATTTATTTATAGGAGGCATAATTGTTCACTAAATGATCAATGTCCTAGCTTTGATTTAGTTTTCTTATCAACGTGATTCTTGGTGTTGGTGTGTGGTGTGAGGGTGCATGATTCTTGGTGTTGGTCTTTATGCTCGGTTGAGTTGTGCACCTTTGATTTCCTTTTCATAAAAAATATTTTTCCTTTGACTTACAATTATGGTGTACTAAAAGTTTAGCTTAACTCTCAATACAATTGGCTTTGAACAATCTTCAACCGATCATTCTCTTTTTTTAATGGTATTGGTCTATCATTGGTCTTTCTACTTGTATATGTACACGATTTAGTACTAGATAGTCCTTATTCAACACGTATGAAGCAAGTCCAATGGTTATTTGGACAATCCTTCAAATTAAAAATGTTCGATAAGTGACTTCAATCGCAAAACGAGGAGTTTGAATTGTGAAGGTCGAAAGACAATGTCCAATTATAAAAATTTTGATTTATAAAAAGATTTAAATTAGTATTATAAATCAAATAGAGAATAGATATTGGAATAATCAAAATAAAGAAAACCAAAAAGATGAAGAGATAGAGATACAACGAAAAGAATTGAAATATGAAGAAATAAAAGAAGAGAGAGATACACCAATGATTTATAAAGAGGAGATGTGAGCTTTTCACAGGTTATGTCAACGATCTTTCTTACGATCAAAGAGGAGATTTTGCGCTGGCCAATCCTAAAACTAAACAAGAGATTTCATACCGGACTAATCACATAACTTAATAGAGCTTTTATATTAGGCTGAGCTTAAGAACTAAATATAGTTTTTGATAGATAAACTCAATAACCAAGTGGGGGATTTTAATAGGATGAGTACACGAGCAAAATAATGATTTTGTTTGGCTAATCTCAATAATCAAAAAAGTTTTTAACTGGTTCACCTTAATAATCAAATAACTACTTCTTTCAAAGATATTACACAAGAGTAACTTAGAACATTCTCACAACACCGAAATAACAAAAGTCTCATTAATATTTTTCACTCTTAAAGCACTAAGGAAAATTTGTGAAGAAAAAGAGAGAAATGAAATGAAGAAAGTACAAAATACGAAAATACGATAGAAATACTTTAGGCATGATATTACATATGTTGTGAATAGACTGAGTCAGTTTATGTTGCACCTTAGTACACCTTATCTAGATCTTATGCCTCAAGTGTTACATTATGTAGCTGGTGGGTTATAAGCTAGTGTTGCAGCAAACTATGTCGAAGTATAAGAGATCTGTTGAAGTTGAAGAGCTAGTGTAGTTGTGTCGAAATATGCTAGTTTGTTGTTTAAGTTAGCATGTCGAATTAGGTCATTTTGTTGGGTCAATTGTTAAGTATGTTAGTTGAAAGTTAAGGTTTAATTTTCTTATAAATAACATACTAGTCATCAGTTCTCCATCAATCCCTGATAATCCTAATCAGAGGGAGAAAGTGGTATGATTGAGATTCAATTGCAAATATTGTTACTTAATGTAAAATTGAATCAAGAATCCAGTTTTTATACCACTTTGAATTATCATTCTCTTCTCTTCTCTATTTTCTTTTACTTTTTAGTTTTCTTGTTAATTAAGAAACCGATCATACTTTGTTTTTGGGCATCACTTTCACAACAAATTGGTGTGGTGAGCATGGAGGAGAAGATATCATTAACAAAGTATGAGATTGAGAAATTCAACAGTGTGAATGGTTTTGGTTTGTGGTGCTTGAAGATGCAAGTCCTACTAGTTCAATAGGGTTTGTTAGAAGCGTTGAAAGGATCAGAGAAGATAGATGTAGAGAAATCCCACAATGCAATCATCTTGAGGCTTGTTGATAAGGTTCTGAGGCGGGTTTCAAATGAGAAGACGACAACGGGTGTATGAAACAAACTCGAGGGATTGTATATTACCAAATCATTGGTCAATCATCTCTACTTGAAGCAAGCTTTATATTTATTCAAGATTAGTGAAGACAAAGTCTTGGTTGAACAACTGGGTATGTTCAACAAGTTGATTCTTGATCTTAAAAATATTGAGGTCAAAATTGATAATGAAGATCAAGCGTCGTCATTCTTGTGTGATTTACCTAAGTCTCATGCTCATTTCAAAGAAACTCTCTTGTATGGAAGAGATTTGTTGACCTTTGAAGAAGTTCAATCAGCCTTGTATTCTAAGGATTTGAACGAACGAAAGGAGAACATGTCATCGTCTGTTGGTGAAGGTTTGTTCGTTAAGAGGAAATCCTCAAAGAATGATGGTAAGTATGAGAGGAAGAAGGGTACAATTCTATAGAATTCTTATGGTGGTAATGCTACTAGAACTAAGTGTTATCATTGTAAGAAGGAGGGACATACAAGAAAGGTGTGTCCTGAATGTCTGAATAATCATGGTGGAAAGTATAATGGTAATGCAACCATTATGCATGATGATTATGAATCATCTGATGTCCTAGTGGTTTCAAGCAGTGACTCTAGCAAAGAGTGGATTATGGGTTCAAGTTGTACTTGGTACATGACTCCAAACAAGAACGTGTTTAAGGAATTATGTGATCAAGATGGTGGACTAGTGTTAGATGCCCAAAAGTGCTTATTAGAGCTATCATATGTGGGCATCTTTCACTCTTTTTCCTTGCTAAAACTGTCAAAACCACATTTGTTTTACATGGAATGCATTACATTGATAAACAAGCTTGGTGCCTTTGATTTGTGTGTTATTGTGCAGGAAAGACATGAACTAATTGAAAATGAAGCCACAAGAAAATTGGCAAAGGAACCAAAGAATACAAGCATTTCATCAGCCTGGTTCGCTAGGCGAGTTCCAGGCGAACAGCTCCAGTAAATTGTCAAATTAATTCGCTAGGCGAGCTGAAGGCGAAGGTGGTAGCGAGTTCATTCTGTTTTGGTGGAAAACGCAGCCAGCACTCACTCGCTAGGCGAAGCTCTAGCGAGTCCCCAACGAGCATTCCAGTAGCAAAACCTCTCAACCTCGCTGGGGCGAAGGTTGAAGCGTGTCCTTCGCTAGGCGAAGGTATGTTCGCTAGGCGAACATGACAGTTCAGCAGGCCCTGTTTTCTCTGGGCGCAGGGGCCTTTTGTGCCCATTTTAGACCCTCGCTAGGCGAGCCATTCTGCTCGCCTAGCGAACATGACAGCCCAGCAGTGGTCTATAAGTAGCAGGTGCCACTTTTGAGCACCATACCTCATTTTTACCAACTTTTTCCACTTTTGTACTTTCTTCTAGATATTTTTGCAACATTGTTCTTGGGATCTTTATGCCCTAGTTTTCATTTTCTCTTCATCTTAGAACCATCTTCTACAAAAAGAAGGTGGATTCCCATCCAACTTCGATTATCCGACTTGGATGTTGATCAACCTTCTTTCCTTACTTGCCGACCAAGCTACCATGAAAATGAGTAGCTAAGTCATCCATTTGTCAAGGTTAGATGTAGGTGATTACTAGCTTTGTGTGTAAATGTAAGGATCCTCATATGTAAACTCTTTAACGGTAAATATATGATGAAAACTTTGTTTCTATTTAAAACTCTTTGTGTTGGTTTATGATCGAGAGATGTTTACCGACTCTTGACCTAGGTTTTCATCCAAACTTGTTTGTTAGCTAGAGATAGTAACAAATGATTTTGTTCACCATAAGGTTGAACCAAAAAGTTGTCATTTTGATAGATTGTGTTCGAGAGAAACAATGGATCAAAATGGCAAAACTCACAATATGTGTTCGAGAGAAACATATTGAGAGGACTTTGTGAAATGATTTATCATCTAAAGGAGTTTATAAGATTGTTGACCGAGCAAATACATGCAAAGTGATCATTAAAACCTAACTTTGACAATATTTCTCATTTAATCAAACCATAACTTTTACCGCAATTTATTACTTTTTATGCAAGATAACTTGATTAAAACCAAAACCCTATTGTTACATTGAGCTAAGATTAATACAACCATCGAACGGCGGTGATATCTTACAATCCCTGTGGATACGATAACAAAAACCCGACACGAAATATACATTTCAACAAAATGGCGCCGTTGCCGGGGATTGTAAATTGATATTGCGAGCATCGCAATGGTTGTTTAAGTTTTAGCTTGTGAATTTTTTACTTGTGCTTGTAATTTGTTTGGTTTTGTGTGCAGCTTACGTTTTATGCGAGGGCAAATCCCTGTGGACGAACTTCTTTTTGATCCTGAGATCGAGAGAACCGCAAGGAGGCTCAATAGCAAAACGAGACGTAAGAGGCAACAGGCTAGACAACGCCAAGAGCAAGGAGAAAGTTCTTCAACCACAAATCCACACCCATTCATACCAAACATGGAGCCACAACCACCACCACCTATCTCTACTCCATGTATCAATAGTCCAAGGAACACCGCTCAGTTTGCCAACCACACAGGAAGGCAAGCTGAGATGAAAACGGGAACTCTGAATTTATTATATGGGAGTCCATTCACCGGAATGGACCATGAAGACCCATTTGCTTTTCTCACAAAATTTTATGAGATAGCATTGGCTGCCGGAGTGGATCAGGCTCAGGAGCTTCCGTTGTTCAGACGATTATTTCCCCACGCTTTGCTCGGTAAAGCAAAGGATTGGTATCTCGATCAAACACCAGCCGTAATGACAGACTGGAACGTGTTAGAAGAGAAATTCATTGAAAGATTTTTCTCCCATAACCGATTCATGGAATCAAAGACGGCCATCTCGGTGTTTTCTCAAGGAACCAGTGAATCTTTGAATGAAGCGTGGGAGAGATTCAAGTCCATGCTTAGGAAATGTAAAGGGCATGGATTTGATGAATTAACTCAAATCCATATCTTCAGAAATGGACTTCAACCAAACTGCAAAACGTTGTTGGATGCCACCTCGGGTGGCTCGTTGATGTCAAAAAGTGCCGAAGAAGCCACCAACATTATCAATCGAATGGCTCTAAATGATCTTCAGAGTCAAAGTCGTGGAAATTCTTTGAAGAAGGCGGGAGTGCTTGAGTTAGGGACGAATGATGCCATCCTTGCCCAAAACAAGCTCATCTCACAACAAGTGGAACTCTTAACGCAACAAATCAAAGAGTTAAGAGAACCGTCAAAAGCTAAACAAATAGCTTGTTGTGAACTTTGTAAAGATGAACATGACACCGGATTTTGTCCACCTCCCGGTTTTGACGAAGTAAACTACATGGCCAATCAACGGGACTATCAACCGAGACAACAACAACCTTATCAACCGCACCCTCAACAACAACAACAATTCCAAGGGAACCAAGGGTTCCAACCTAGAAGCAACTATTATCATAACCAAGGTTATGGAGGTGGTTCTTCTAGCCGTCAAAACCCTCCCCAAAATCCGTATCAATCTCAACAACCGCCGGTCGTCAATTCTAAATTGGAAGAGACATTGACGCAGTTCATGCAAATGTCAATGGCCAATCAAAAGAGTAATGACGCGGCCATAAAAAATCTCGAGACTCAGGTTGGGCAACTTGCCAAGCAACTCGCTGAACAACAAACCGGTCCTTCTTTTTCGGCTAATACGCAAACAAATCCTAAGGAGCATTGTAAGGCGATTATGACGAGAAGTGGGAGGGAGTTGGGTAGTGAGAATGAAAAAAGAGTTGAGAGTGAACAAAGAGAGAAAGAGAAAGAAATTGAGGAGGAAATAGTGGAGGAAAATGTTGATGGTGAAATAGGAGTGTGGAGTGATGAGGAAGTAGTTGAAAAGAATAAAAATAATGGTGAAGTTGAAAAAGAAAAAGGTGTGGAGATTGAGGAAAATAAAAGTGATGAGGTAATAAGGGAGGTAGTGAAGAAGCCTAGATGGAAAAGTGCTAGAATTGCAAAGGGAAAGGAGGTAGTGAGCGCTACTCCGGTCCAAAATCTTCCTTATCCTCATGCTCCTTCCAAAAGGGAGAATGAACGGCATTACGCCCGGTTCATGGATATTTTTAAACAGTTGCAAATCAACATTCCGTTTGCTGAAGCCTTGGAACAAATGCCAAAGTATGCCAAATTCATGAAGGACATACTAACCAAAAAGCGGAGGTATACGGAACCGGAGACCATCGTCCTTGATGCGAGCTGTAGTGCCATTATTCAAAGGACGCTTCCTAAGAAAGAGGTTGATCCGGGAAGAGTTACATTGCCGGTTAAAATTGGTGACGTTTATGTCGGGAAGGGACTTATTGACTTGGGGTCGAGCATTAATCTTATACCTTTGTCAATTATCAAGAGGCTTGGCAACATCGAGATTAAGTCCATCCGAATGACGTTGCAATTGGCGGATAAGTCGACGACCCATCCTCATGGCGTAGCCCAAGATGTTTTGGTGAAGGTCGACAAATTCTTTTTCCCGGTGGATTTTATTGTAATTGATATGGAGGAAGATGATGATGCTCCGCTCATATTGGGCCGACCATTCATGAAGACCGCAAGAATGATGATAGATGTTGATGACGGTTTAATGAAGGTGCGAGTTCAAAATGAGGAAGTCACATTTGATCTATTCGAGGCGATGAAGCATTCCAAGGATAGAAATGATAGCTTTCGCATCGATGTGATCGAAGACGCTATTATAGAGGTTTCAAAGCATATTCATGAGATATCTCCTATGGAGTTAGCTCTTGACGACTCATTGGAGGTTTTCACTGTTGAAGAGGAGCTAGCTCTTGAGGAATGCTTAAAGGAACTTGATAGTTTGGAAGACCTACAACCGTGGGAAGTAGAGGAAGAAAACTTGAAGAAGGAGGTCATTGACGAGAAAGCGCCAATTGAATTAAAAGAGTTACCTTCGACTTTGAAATATGTGTTTCTAGATGAGACCGAGGCAAAGCCGGTCATCATAAGCAACCTCTTGACAAAAGAAGAAGAAGCCCGTCTAATCATTGTGCTAAAAACCAATCAAGAAGTTATGGGTTGGACTCTTTCCGATCTAAAAGGAATTAGTCCATCCTATTGTATGCACAAGATTTTGATGGAGGAAGATTTTAAGCCGGTGGCTCAACCACAACGCCGCTTAAATCCTACGATGAAGGAGGTTGTAAGAAAGGAAGTGGTGAAGCTATTGGATGCGGGAATGATTTACCCGATCTCGGATAGTCCGTGGGTTAGTCCTGTGCACGTGGTTCCGAAGAAGGGTGGAATGACCCTAATCCGAAATGACAAAGACGAATTGATCCCGACTAAAGTTGCCACGGGGTGGAGAATGTGTATAGATTATAGACGGTTGAATACCGCGACTCGTAAGGACCATTTCCCACTCCCATTTATGGATCAAATGCTTGAAAGACTATCGGGCCAACAATACTATTGTTTTTTGGACGGCTACTCCGGGTACAACCAAATTGCGGTTGACCCGGTTGATCATGAGAAGACGGCTTTCACGTGTCCGTTTGGAGTGTTCGCATACAGAAAAATGCCCTTTGGGCTGTGCAATGCACCGGCGACCTTCCAACGATGTGTCCAAGCCATTTTTGCCGATCTGATAGAGAAAACAATGGAAGTCTTCATGGATGACTTCTCGGTATTTGGTGGGACGTTTAGTCTATGCTTGGAAAATTTGAAGACGGTGTTGGAAAGGTGTGTGAAGACCAATTTGGTGCTAAATTGAGAAAAGTGTCACTTCATGGTGACCGAGGGGATCGTGCTAGGCCACAAAGTCTCTAAAAGGGGGCTTGAAGTGGATAGAGCTAAGGTTGAAGTAATTGAAAAATTACCCCCTCCGGTGAATGTGAAGGGCATCCGTAGCTTTTTGGGGCACGCGGGGTTCTACTGGCGCTTCATCAAGGACTTCTCAAAGGTGGCTAAACCTTTGAGCAATTTGCTCGCCAAAGACCAGGTATTTCTCTTCACCGAAGATTGTTTGCAAGCTTTTGAGGTTTTAAAAGAAAAATTGGTTACCGCTCCAATAATAGTCGCTCCCGATTGGAATGAAAATTTTGAACTAATGTGTGACGCGAGTGACTATGCTGTTGGAGCGGTACTTGGCCAAAGAAAAGACAAAACTTTTCATGCGATACATTATGCGAGTAAGGTTCTTAACGAGGCTCAAATAAATTATGCCACAACGGAAAAAGAACTACTCGCAATAGTGTATGCGCTAGAAAAGTTTAGGTCTTATCTTATAGGGTCTAAAGTCGTTGTGTATACCGACCACGCGGCGATTAAGTATCTGCTAACCAAGCCGGATTCGAAGCAAAGGCTCATCCGTTGGATCCTCTTGTTACAAGAATTCGATGTCGAAATCAAAGACAAGAAGGGGTCGGAAAACTTGGTAGCGGATCATTTATCCCGCTTAGTGAATGTCGAGGTTACCGCATCTGAAAAGGAAATCCGGGAAGAATTTCCTGATGAAAAACTGTTTAAGGTTCAAGTTAGGCCGTGGTTTGCAGACTTTGCAAACCACAAGGCTAGTGGTTTTGTGCCTGCCGACCTAACTTCGAACCAAAAGAGGAAGTTCCTTTCGGATGCGAAGTATTATGTTTGGGATGACCCATACTTGTTTAAGTTGGGTAGCGATAACCTGTTAAGGAGATGCGTAACTGGTGATGAAGCCCAGAGCATCCTTTGGCATTGTCACAACTCGCCTTATGGCGGACATTATAATGGGGTTAGAACGGCCACTAAAATTCTTCAATCGGGATTTTATTGGCCAACTATTTTCAAAGACGCACATATCCATGCGCAAAGTTGTGACAGCTGCCAAAGAAGCGGTGGGATAGGTAAGAGAGATGAGATGCCTCTCCAAAATATCCAAGAAGTGGAAGTGTTTGATTGTTGGGGCATAGATTTCGTAGGACCTTTCCCACCCTCTTATGGGAATGAGTACATGCTTGTTGCTGTTGATTATGTCTCTAAGTGGGTTGAGGCGATTGCCCCACCTCGGGCGGATGCCAAAACGGTGATAAATTTTTTAAAGAAAAACATATTTTCCCGTTTTGGAACCCCCCGAGTGTTGATAAGTGACGGAGGGTCACACTTTTGCAATGCACCTTTGGAAACAATTCTAAAACATTATGGTGTATCGCATAGGGTGACAACTCCGTACCACCCTCAGGCTAACGGGCAAGCGGAGGTCTCTAATCGAGAGATTAAGAGAATCCTAGAAAAAACCGTGTCTAATTCTAAAAAAGAGTGGTCCCAAAAATTGGACGAAGCATTATGGGCCTACCGTACGGCCTTTAAAGCTCCAATTGGCCTAACTCCCTTTCAATTGGTATTTGGTAAAACTTGCCATTTGCCGGTTGAATTGGAACACAAGGCCTTGTGGGCCCTAAAGTTTTTAAATTTTGAACATGAGTTGGCCGGTAACAAAAGGAAAGTACAACTACTTGAGTTGGAGGAGATGCGCAATGCCGCATACCACTCAAGTTGGTTGTACAAGGAAAAAGCAAAGAAGTATCACGACAAGAAGATCCGTAACAAAGAATTTGTGCCCGGACAATTGGTCCTATTGTTCAACTCCCGGTTGAAGTTGTTTCCCGGGAAGTTGAAATCAAAATGGTCCGGGCCATTTCGGGTGAAAGAAGTAAAAGAGTACGGGGCCATTGTCATTGAAGACATGGACAAGAAAGATAGTTGGACCGTGAATGGCCAACGATTGAAAGTGTATCTCGGCGGTCATGTGGATCGCGAGAGTTGTGCTCAGCCGCTCGATGCTCCTCTGTGAGCATCACACCGTCGAGCTTAGCCGACGTTAAACAAGCGCTAGTTGGGAGGCACCCCAACATTGTAAGTATTTACTGTTTTATGTTTTATGTTGTATTGAGTACACTGTGCTAAACCCATGCTGGATGACTTGCAAGTGCTGCATTTGCCAATGCACTTGCTGTCATGCTCGCTTGCAGCTCGCTAGGCGAGGCAGTAGCGAGCATGCTCGCTAGGCGAGGCAGCAGCGAGCGCTGCAGTACTGTTTACTATTTAAATCTCAGCAGGGCCATTTTGCCCCAAACCTTCAAAAAAAAATCTGAATGGCTCTGCTGAGGAATTTGTGCTAGGCTTCTCAAACTCTCTCATTTGCATCTTTATCACCAACACTTGCTCGTTTCGGTCGATTGCGAACTCTTCTCACTTCACATTTCCGAATCCGTGTACCTAAGGTTTGCCCTACTACATTTTTCTTTTTGTTTGAACTCTTAATTTCCAAATGTGAATGGCAAATAGGATGAGTGTGGTATGGGAACATTGAGGTTGCATGTGGTATTTTGGAGTTTGCAATTTTTGGAGATTTAGGTTTTCAAATTGGGGATTTAGTGTTACTTTAGGTTTTGCATCCAATTAGGCAATCCCCAATAGCATAGAACGATTAATTTTCATGAGAAATCATTAGGTTCTGATGTGGGAACCATTAGAGTATGGGTATTGGGGGAAAAAACTTTGAAAATGCAGAAAACCCCAAAACCCGTAAGGTTCGCTAGCACTCGCTAGGCGAACCTGGGGCGAGCGTTCGCTGCCACTTCGCTAGGCGAAGCAGCAGCGAGCAAGGCAGTATTTTAAATTATGCTTTGTTGGCTAATCTGTTGTTTGGTGTGTGTTGTTTCTTTGTATATTTTGCAGATGGAGTCAAGGTCTAGAGCTGGTAAGAAAAGAAAGGGAGCAACTACTTCCCGGACCGTGCCTATTCAATTCGATACCGACAAGTTTGTCGGTCCAAAACAGGCTGCACGGTACATCGCTCTAGAGAAGCGAAAAATACTTCCAGAGAAGAGATTTCTGATCAACCCACAGGGCACTTACAGAACTTTCGCCGGGTTGATAGACGCAAAGAAGTGGGATAGGTTGATAAGTCCCTTAGAGCATTACGACATTGCGACAGTGCGGGAGTTTTATGCTAACGCACTGCCCGACGACGACGAGCCCTTTACTTGGGTTTCTAGAGTTGCCGGGCGTCCAATTCCATTTGACCGGGATGCTATCAACCGAATCCTTGGGGAACCGCTCCAGCTGGGAGCTGACCAGAGAGACCAATACCACACCGACCTAAGGCTTCACCGAGATGTCCCTGCCATTACCGCCGACCTGCTTTTACCTGGGAAATCGGTTGAGCCGAACCCATCTGGGGTTCCAGTGAGGTATCACCGGGAGGACATGACTCCCATGGCTCAGCTGATACTGCTCTTGGTTTTGACCAACATCCAGCCTAAATCACACACCTCCACTGTGCCGATCCCAGTGGCACATTTGGTCCATTCCATCCTCACAAATGTCGAGATAGATGTGGCGAGGATAATCGCCAATGAGCTGAAGACCGTGGTCGAGAGCGGGCTTAAGTCGGGGGCTCGTGTTAATTGTCCCCTGGCTTTCCCGTGTTTGATCATGAGCTTATGCGTTCAGGCAAGGGTGAGACTTCCGTCTCGTGGGCAGGTTAGGATCCCGGCACCTATCGATGATCGGTATGTGGCTAAATATTGTAGACCAAAGACTACCGGTGGCAGTGCAGCCTCAGGAAGTACTCGGGCTTCTGATGGTCCTAGTGCTTCTACTCCCAGGCTTGATCCCTACCTACGAGCGGTGTGTGACTACAGTTTTGAGTGGATGGCGGCATCCCAGAGAGCTATGATTGATATGCACAACAGTATGCAGAGGTTGGAACTGCAAGGTAATGACCCCTCCGGTGCTCGAGCATTGTTGGCGCGTGAGCAGTTTATGCTTAACGCTAATTGGCCTGTGGACAGGCCAGTCTATGGTGAGGGGGTGGGCGCTGATGCTGATGATGATGATGAGGCTACCGGTTCTGAGGCCGGTAGCGAGGAGGAGTCCTGAGCCCTTAGTGGGTTAAGTTTTTGTATTTTTTCAGTTTTTATGTTAATTCTATTTGTATCTTCGGATTTTGTATTTTGACCATGGTGTTGTACTATTGGGGTGTTTTGTCCCCCATGAACAAATTTATATTTTCAGTTAATGTTATTTATTTATGTTTTTAATTTTGTGTGTTTAATAAATTTTTGGTTGATTGAGTGGCAAACCCTTCTAGATTGGTTGCTCCTCAAGAAGTACCCAATGAAGGTGCATCCGAGCTTGGATGGCAATGATAAGAATAAACAAGTGAATGAAGCTAAGGTACATGATTACCGTCGGCTAGAATTTTAGAATGCATTAGGAGCTTTACTCTTTTTGGTAAATTGAATATTGTCTTTTTGCAACATAATTGAATGAATGCTTCATCTAGAACTTAAAACCACAAATTGTGAGGAAACCTCCATTGTTCACTTAAATGCTGGATTCTAATAAGTTTTGTTGATTCATGTGATTCATTATTTGTCTTTTATTATTGTGAAATTGTGGAAGCAATTAGAAATGATCAAGGCACTTGTTTTCTTTCGAGCACAACTACATCCAAAAACAACTTACCTGTGAGCAGAGAGAGTATTTGTTAACCCCTTTGAGCCTAAACAGTTGAATCTCGGCTTGAAATAAAGCGAGATCTCAAAAATCTTTTTTTACAACCCGGAAAATCTTGATTATTGTTCTTTTGCCGTAAAAAGTTAAGAGCATTCACTTAGGGTGTGGAAGAAATAAGTTGGGGAGAACGAAAAAGAATTGGTAAGTACCACAACTCTTGAAAAAGAAAAGAAAAACCGAGCAAGCATAGAAAAATATATGTATAGAAAATATAGAAAAGAAACATCTGTTTTGTATATTTGATGTGAAAGAAAAGAACAAAAATAGAAAAAAATGAAAATGAGTGCTTGCTTGGAAGAAAAATAGTGAAAAATAAAAATTGAGTTGTGGAATTTGTGTTGTGAAGGTTTCAAATAAGAAACAAATGAAACAAAGTCGAGTAGTGTGAATAATACTGTGAATGTCTCTTTTGCATCGGCACTTTCGTTTCAATGGCCTTAGAAATGACCCTTGTTTGTTAACCTAACCAAGCTTCAACCGAAAAGCCCTTAGTGATCTTTATGCTTCCACAGTACCATTTTTAATTGTTAGACATTGTATGAATCTATTTGATTTCTTCATTATTTGTTAGAGAGTGAGATTAGTCCCGCGGTTGCAGACGCGCAAAATCTTCATTCCTTATTCGAAGAGGAGAGATAGGATGATTCATTCAGAATAGTATTGTTGTAGATAGATAAATATTTTGCATTGCTATTTAAGTTTTAGTTCTTATCTATTATTTTATTCGAACCGTTGGGAACTTGTATTTGCTGATTTCGCTTGTGTTTGAGCCGTTTATCCAACTTCGGAGAAACCAGTTTCTTAAAGCAAATCCTCTTGTCCTTCAAGAGGCATACTTTGCTTGAGGACAAGCAAGAATCTAGTTGGGGAGAGTTGTTAGATGCCCAAAAGTGCTTATTAGAGCTATCATATGTGGGCATCTTTCACTCTTTTTCCTTGCTAAAACTGTCAAAACCACATTTGTTTTACATGGAATGCATTACATTGATAAACAAGCTTGGTGCCTTTGATTTGTGTGTTATTGTGCAGGAAAGACATGAACTAATTGAAAATGAAGCCACAAGAAAATTGGCAAAGGAACCAAAGAATACAAGCATTTCATCAGCCTGGTTCGCTAGGCGAGTTCCAGGCGAACAGCTCCAGTAAATTGTCAAATTAATTCGCTAGGCGAGCTGAAGGCGAAGGTGGTAGCGAGTTCATTCTGTTTTGGTGGAAAACGCAGCCAGCACTCACTCGCTAGGCGAAGCTCTAGCGAGTCCCCAGCGAGCATTCCAGTAGCAAAACCTCTCAACCTCGTTGGGGCGAAGGTTGAAGCGTGTCCTTCGCTAGGCGAAGGTATGTTCGCTAGGCGAACATGACAGTTCAGCAGGCCCTGTTTTCTCTGGGCGCAGGGGCCTTTTGTGCCCATTTTAGACCCTCGCTAGGCGAGCCATTCTGCTCACCTAGCGAACATGATAGCCCAGCAGTGGTCTATAAGTAGCAGGTGCCACTTTTGAGCACCATACCTCATTTTTACCAACTTTTTCCACTTTTGTACTTTCTTCTAGATATTTTTGCAGCATTGTTCTTGGGATCTTTATGCCCTAGTTTTCATTTTCTCTTCATCTTAGAACCATCTTCTACAAAAAGAAGGTGGATTCCCATCCAACTTCGATTATCCGACTTGGATGTTGATCAACCTTCTTTCCTTACTTGCCGACCAAGCTACCATGAAAATGAGTAGCTAAGTCATCCATTTGTCAAGGTTAGATGTAGGTGATTACTAGCTTTGTGTGTAAATGTAAGGATCCTCATATGTAAACTCTTTAACGGTAAATATATGATGAAAACTTTGTTTCTATTTAAAACTCTTTGTGTTGGTTTATGATCGAGAGATGTTTACCGACTCTTGACCTAGGTTTTCATCCAAACTTGTTTGTTAGCTAGAGATAGTAACGAATGATTTTGTTCACCATAAGGTTGAACCAAAAAGTTGTCATTTTGATAGATTGTGTTCGAGAGAAACAATGGATCAAAATGGCAAAACTCACAATATGTGTTCGAGAGAAACATATTGAGAGGACTTTGTGAAATGATTTATCATCTAAAGAAGTTTATAAGATTGTTGACCGAGCAAATACATGCAAAGTGATCATTGAAACCTAACTTTGACAATATTTCTCATTTAATCAAACCATAACTTTTACCGCAATTTATTACTTTTTATGCAAGATAACTTGATTAAAACCAAAACCCTATTGTTACATTGAGCTAAGATTAATACAACCATCGAACGGCGGTGATATCTTACAATCCCTGTGGATACGATAACAAAAACCCGACACGAAATATACATTTCAACAACTAGTGTTATTGGGAAACAATATATCCTACAAGATTGTAGGAATTGGATCTGTAAGATTCAAGCTCAATGACGAGTCAATAAGGTTATTGACTGATGTCACGTATGTACATGATCTTAAGAGGAATTTCATTTCTCTTGGTGAATTCGACAAGAAAAGATATGTTTTCAAAGGAGAGAAAAGTATCCTAAGGGTAATGAAAGGGTCGAAGGAAGTCTTGAGAGGCATCAAGAGGAAATGCCTGTATACCCTTGAGGCTGAGGTTGTAAGTGGTTTAGCAGACGTGGCATCCACAAAACCTGTGTCGAAGAATGAGTTATGGAACAAGAAACTTGGTCATTTCTATGAAAGAGACATGGTCGAAATGTCGAAACAAAATCTGCTATGTGGTGACAAAGTCGAAAAATTGGAGTTTTGTGAACCTTGTGTATTTGGTAAGTCCTACAGGTTAAAGTTTAACAAAGGTAAACAAAGAACACATGGATCCCTTGATTATATCCATGTTGATCTTTGGGAGCCTGCAAGAAATCCTTCACACTCAAGTGCAAGATATTTTCTATCGATATTTGATGATCACTCACAAAAGTTGTGGGTATTCATTCAGAAAGCTAAGGATGAAACTTTTGAAAAATTCAAGAGTTGGAAGACTTTGATCGAAAACCAAACTGGCAGGAAGGTCAAGAGGTTGATAACCAACAATGGTCTTGTATTTTACAATGAGGCTTTTTGAAACTATTGTGTTGCATCTGGTATTGCAAGGCATAGAACTACTGTAGGTACTCCCCAACAAAATGGTATGGATGAAACTTTCAATAGAACTATCCTAGAAAAGGTTAGAAGCATGTTGGTTAGTGCAGGATTGAAGAAGGTGTTTTGGGCTGATGCTGTAGTGAATGCAACATACCTGATAAATAGGTGTCCCTCAACTGCCTTGGGGATGAAAATACCTGAAGAAGTCTGGTCGAGACATTTAGCTAATCTTGACAGACTTAGAGTATTCAGTTGTGTAACCTATGCTCATATTAGGCTATACAAAGTCGAACCTAGAGCTCTAAGATGTATGTTCCTTGGATACCCTGAAGGGTTTAAATCTTATAGGTTATGGTTCCTAGAGCCAGGCCACAGGAGATTTATCACAAGTCGAGATGTGGTTTTCAATGAAGCTGAGATGGCCTTCAAGAAAACTAATGATGTTGGTCTAAGTACAAAGATCTTTGGAGAGGATCTGGAACAATAAGAGATTCATGTTGAGGTTGAGCATAGTGATGCTGAATTGCATAACCCAGATGAAGTCGAAGAACAAGCACATGTTGTTGACGAAACTGATGAGACTAATAATGACAATTGAAGGTGTGAAAAACATAAGAAATGGGGGTTTGAATTGGGTTTTACAAAACAAAAGTTTTTTACCAACTCAAGAACACCACTTAAAGGATAATAACAAAGAGATAAAAATACAAGTATTTTTATCCTGGTTCGCTTGAAACTCAAAGCTACTCCAGTCCATCCTCCAAGGTGATTTTGTCTTATACGCAAGGACTTAATCCACTATAATCAAATGATTACAATAATCACAAAGAATAACCTTTTTTGTCTTCTCAAGGATCCGACTATACCCTAGTCTCCTTAAGGACTCATAAGGAATAACCTTCTTTGTCTTCTCAAGAATCCAACTATACCCTAGTCTCCTTAAGAAATCAAGAAAATAGTTTAAGTAATATTTTGTGTGTTATAAGTTTCTTCTACACAAGTCGATTTTACACATATGATAAACAATTACTTAAAGAAAAACTATGTACAAAACTGATAGCTTTTCACAAAGAAATAGACTTGTCAAATTGTTATAGCACCGACTCTTTTTCTTCTAGTCTCCAAGTCTCACTTATATAGAATAAGAAAAAAAATATCGTTGGAATGCAAAATGGGAAAACCAAATAGAGTGGTTGTCCACTATTGGATGGTGAAAGGAGTGCTACTGCATACTATTCTTCGCCCATAAATTCAGTGATATGTGTGATGTATAGTACTGTCCTTGCCCACATATCAAGTAGTGGAAAGAATATTTTATTTGTATTATGTACTATTTGATCACGTACCCACTTGATCTTATCTTTAAACTCATTGGCTTCTGATGAAAGTTGATGAAGCATGGAATGAAGAAACATAAAGATGGATTCATAAATTTCAGAATCTTCGGTCAGAACCTTGACAGCGTCAGTAGTCTGACTTGAGATCTTCAGTATCTTCTTAATCTTCAGAGTCTTCAAATTCTACAGTCAGAACCTTGATAACCTCAACGTCTGGCTTGAGATCTTCATAATCTTCAGCTAAGTAACACAACTTCAGAAGCTTGTCATTCTTCAGAAGCTTAGTGATCAGAGTCACGTTCAGAAGCATAAATTGAGAAAATGTTGCATCAACAACATAACGTCTCCTCGGAAGCTTCTCAGGAGTGAATCAGCACAGAAGCAGAAAGATCATTGCAGCAACAACTTTGAACATCTTTCAGAACTTCTTATGAAGGTTGCAGAAGTGGAATCGGAACTCATCATTCAGAAACTGAGGACGTAGCATGTCATATACTCAGAATTGAAAGTGGCTATTAAAGTTACACAATAACAAATCATTAGGGTACCAAAATTGTTCTTAAACAAATACAACATTGTTTTCATCAAAACTCAAGGTATATATGCATAACCAAATCTTGTTCTAACAAAAACCTGCTAGAAAGAGACAGGTCGAAAAGAGTCATCAAGCCACACAAAGACTTAGTTATAAATTTCTCATAGCTTTTGCCTTAATTTCTGCAAGTAAGGTCATTGATAAAGAACCTAGAGATTACAAGGAAGCTGTGAGGAGTCGAAACAAGACTGAATAGCTTAAAGACATGAATTATTGGATGAAATCTCTTTATGATAATAACACTTCGGAGCGGATGAAGAAACTTGTAGGGGCCAGATTAGTCAGCTTTAAGTGGATTTTTAAGGTTAAGGAAGGAATCGAATGAGTGATGTCATATACATTTAAGGCAAGGTTGGTTTCTATGGGGTTCACTCAAGAAGAAGGTGTCGACTTTAAGAATGTGGTCTCACCTGTTATAAAGTATATATCCATTTGAATGCTGCTTGTTATGGTGGAAAAGTTTGACCTAGAGTTGGAACAAATGGATGTGAAGATTGTTTTCTTGTATGGTGTTCTAGATGAAATAATCCTGATGAGGCATCTTGAAGGGTATGCAGAAAAAGGAAAGGAAGATTATGTGTGCAAGTTGAATAGGCTGCTATATGGCCTGAAACAATCTTCTCTACAATGTAATATGAGATTCGACAAGTTCATGAGACACATAGGTTTCACTAGGAGCCAGTTTGACCATTGTGTTTACTTCAGATTTCGACCTGGAAATTAACGTTTTATTTTGTTGCTTTATGTGGATGACATCATCATAGCAAGCAAAAGTGTCGAGGATGTTATGAAGGTGAAGGTTGAACTCGATAAGGAGTTCGACATGAAGGATCTGAGAGCTACCTCCAGGATTCTTGGGATTGACATCTGGAGAGATGGAAAGTAGTTGAGATTATTCTTATCTCAAGATACATACCTACTGAAGATTCTCGACAAGTTTTGTATGTCAAATTCAAAGCATGTTGTAACACCGACTAATCCTTAGTTCAAGCTGAGTACAACTTAAAGTCCTAGTACTTAATTTGAAAGATCTTACATAAATATTATTACATATGCTAGTATAGTAGGTTCTTTGATGTATGTTATGATTTATATGAGGTCATACATTGCGTACGGAGTGATCCTTGAAAGCAGGTATGTGGTCAATCCTGAAAAGGCGCACTCGCAAACATTGAAGTGGATTCTAAGGTACAGAAATGGGTCTCTGAGTAGAGTCCTAGTTTATGGTAGAGCTTGTGGTGATGATAACAAAGTAGAAATCGAAGGATTTGTTTACTTTGATTATACAGGTGGTATGAATTCCATAAAATCTATTTCTAGATATGTATTCACTATGTTTGGCACAACAATCAGTTGGAAAGCAACACTTCAGAAGGTTGTTGCCTCATCAACCACTGAAGAAAAATATATTTCCCTCACTAAAGCTGTGAAAGAAGCATTGTGGCTTGAAGGTTTTTCTAAGGAGCTGAAACTTCAAGGTCAAGTCATCACTTTTAAATGTGATACTCAAAGTGCAATACACATGTCGAAGAATTTAGCCTATCACGAGCAATCCAAGAACATTGATGTGAGGCTGGATTTTATCAGAGAGATAATCGAGCATGGATAGTTCAAAGTGCTAAAGGTTACGATTGATGATATTATTGCTGATATGATCACCAAGACATTGCCAAGTTGCAAGTTTTTCCATTGTATGCAGCTGATATGATTGCATGATGAAAGATAGTTGGTTTTGTGGTTCAGAGTTTGTTCTAAGGTGGAGATTTATAACTTATGGGTTATAAGCTAGTGTTGTAGCAAACTCTGTCGAAGTAGAAGAGCTATGTCAAAGTCGGAGAGCTAGTGTAGCTGTCGAAATATGTTAGCTTGTTGTTTAAGTTAGCATGTTGAATAGGGTCAGTTTATTTGACTAATTGTTTAATAGTTTAGTTGAAAGTTAGGATTTAGTTTTTTTATAAATAACATATCAGTTATCATTTCTCCATCAATCTATGATAATCCTAATCAGAGGGAGAAAATGGTGTGGATGAGATTCAATTGTAACCATTGTTACTTAATGTGAAATTGAATCAAGAATCGAGTTTTTATACCACTTTGAATTATCTTTCTCTTCTCTTCTCTATTTTCTTTTACTTTATGATTTTTTTGTTAATAAAGAAATCGATCATACTCTATTTTCTGGATATCGATTTCAGAACACAATATTTAAAAGGAATCTTTGGCAAAGGAATTGTTTCAACACATTTATCTTTAAGACTAACTACATTTTTAAATGCGGATTAGGGCAGTTGCAAGGTTAATAGGAAATCAACCGCTGATTTTTGCATTCTTTTTATGGGAGATGTTATGGTTTCATGAAAGTCTAAAAAAGAATCTATTGTTTCTCATTCTTTAGTTAAAGCACAATACCTAGCCTAAGCTTTCCTCATCTCAAATTTTTAACAAATCAAACAACTTAGAACATTTGAAGTGGATCAGCAATCAATTACAATTTTTGTGATACTCAATCAACCATCCAAAATGGCTTCTAATCTATTGAGTCATGATCCTTCGAAGCATGTAGATATTGATGTCCATTTCATTTGCCAATATGTACTATCCCTTTTTTTAATCTTATTCATGTCAAGTCTTCTAAACAACTTGATGATCCACTTGACCAAAGTCCTTGTTTAATTATCTTGCATCCAAGTTGAGAATATTGGATCTTTACCTTCCCACATGAGGGGGAGTATTACCACTATGAGTTAGTTCGATACGTGAGTTTGTTAGTTAATTAGCATTAATTTATGTGTCAAAGTTGTAGTATAAAAGAGATAAAGACTCTTAACTATTACTAACTTTTTTATCATTTAGATCAGTAAGTAATCAGAGAATAGAGAGCACATTACTCTCTTTCAATTCTTCTCATTCTTTTTACATTACTCTCTCGTTACATTTCCATTATTGTAATATTTAAAACAATACAATTACTTATAATGCCTACATGTTCAATTACTAAAACCGTATGCCGTTATTAATTAAACCCTTCAAAACTACCAAAGTAAGACCAACCACTTAAGTCTACACAAGAATTTAGGGTGACCTAAAAGAGCAAAGTAGCAAGAAAACAGCAAGGATAAATAATAAAATTTGACCACATGTACTAATGTAGAAACGTGGAAGGTGTTTTCCCATGCACATGAACAATATCTCAAACTTTTGCTTGCTATAGAACGACCTGTCAACGTTTTGTACCAACTCCACAATTTTCCATGCTATGTCCTATCAACTTATCAATAAGTGGGAGTTACATACTTAGTCCTACACGGTAATTTAACCTGTTGGAGTTATTCATTTTTTGCCCTATATATAACGGATTATAAAGTGAAATATGTACCTAAGATCAATTCATAAGATTAATAACTACTATACATAAGTCAAATACTTTCTCTTATTGTTTAGGAGAAACTAGTAAAAATAACTTATGTATAAGTACGAGTTCTGATTTAATACACGTATTTGTTCATAGATATTAGAACTTTTGGTTTTAATGAATTTGCATTAAAAAATTATATATATATATATATATATATATATATATATATATATATATATATATATATATATATATATATATATATATATATATATATATATATATATATATATATATATATATATATATATATATATATATATATATATATATATATATAATATATATATATATATATATATATATAATTTTTTTATTTTAACATTGTTTATAAAAATATTTAAATAAATAATAAAAAAATTTACGTTAATACTATTCATCAAAATATTTGAATCAATAATACATATTTTATCTATATAATTTTTTTTTGTTTAGAAACCATTTATAAAAATTTAGATAAACAATAAAGTTTTTACTTTATATAAAAATTATTGTTTATAAAAATATTTGTATCAACCATACAATTTTTTCTGTTTATAAAATTATTTCATAAATCTTTATTTTTTAATATTTAAATCCGTAATTTTTTTCATTTCATATCATTTTCACAATAGGAAAAAAATTATTAAAAAAATATTATATTTGACTCACTCAAGTATCAAACTTTATTATAATTTTTCGCTCCGCCTCATTTATGTATTTATTAATTTAATAATAAAACTTTCAATTAAAATCAAAAGATATAGAGCAAAAAGTAGAGTAACATCATAGCATAAATTAAAAATTCAATACAATTGATTAGATTTTAATGTGCTAAAGTTTTTGTAATTTTTATTTATTTATAAAATTCTAATATATTATCAATATTATAGCATAATAAAGTTTTATTGCCATTAATGAATTATAGATTATAAATTTAAAAATAGAATACTTTTAAAATAGTTTTCTTCTTATCTTTTGAATAAAGAGATACATAATAAATCAATATTCTGCATCTATTTTATAATAGAATATTTAACAAATATATAAGATTTTTAAAAGATTTTAAAAAAATATTATCTAATTTTAGTAGTAAAGGATAATATTTTTTTTTCCGTAAATAGAACTTGAAAAATCAATTCACACATTTCTCTGAATATTTTTATCAATTACACATAACTTTGTAACCATATTTGAATTAATTTAATTTCAACAAAAAAACTCTATCAAAATTCCACTTCATATTTTATTTATTTATTAAGTTTTAAAATTAAAGAATAAATTTAATAACTTCAAATTTATTTTAAATAAATTAAGACAAACTATATATCTTCTTTATTAACAAAGAATAAGTATCTTAATTATAAATAATTCTAAATTTTAATTTGAAAAATATTTATTAATTTTTTAGATATCAATGACATCAACATCATCATCAATAAATCTCCATTCACATTCATTGATGAGGATTCTCTTCAGATCCACTATCTTTCATCCGCATTTGGTTTCATGTCTCCACCCTCATGTCATCTCCTTATTGATTCTCCAAGATTTCACATTTATCCTTTCACATTTGAACTCAGATCCATTCTTATTCCTATCTCATTCTTTCACATTTCTTTTGTCTCTCTTCCTTTCTTTCCTCTCTCTACACTGAAATTCTTTCACCCTACATTCATCTTCATTTCCAAAAATTCATACATATTCATCTTATTTCTCATAAACCTCAAGAACAACAACCAAAACTCAAGAACAACCCAGAAAATTCAATCAAACAAACTCTTACACTCATATCTTCAAACACCTCTTTCTGAACTTTTATCCATAAACCCAAATAAATCAAGAATTTCAAACACATTTATCTCTCTTAACAAATTTCTTCAACACACAACCATCAAATTCAAAAAATCAAACCCAAAACTCCACCTCTTCAAGAATCTCATCCTCGACCTTCAACCAAAAACATCAAAATCAAGAACAATTTTTCACCCACAAAACAAACCCAAAAATTCATATGCTCAAGAACATTTTTCGGAACCTTTATCCCCAAACCTAGGACATTCAAAACCTTCAACCAAAATTACGAATAGATTCATCCTTCTTAACCGCCTATTTCAACAAACAACCAACAAATCCATAAAATCAAACTCTTAACTTCATCTCCTCACGAATCCAATCTTCAACCTTCATTAGAAAATCATCAAATCAAACATATCAAGACTGATTTCTCATCCATAAATTTATCGTTTATCCATAAATTCTAAATCAAAACTCTTTCATATCTTCATCCTTCAAACTCTAACCCTAACTCTACCCACAAACAAGTTAAGTTAATAACAAAGAGATAAAAACACAAGTATTTTTATCCTGATTCACTTGAATCTCAAAGTTAATCCAGTTCACCCGCCAAGGTGATTTTTCCTTATACACAAGGACTTAATGCACTATAATCAACTGATTACAACAAACACAAAGAAAAACCTTCTTTGTCTTCTCAAGGATCCAACTAAACCTTAGTCTCCTTAAGAACTTACAAAGAACAACCTTCTTTGTCTTCTTAAGGATAACCTTCAAAATGAATCAAACAAAGAGTTTGAATAATATTTTTTGTGTTATAAGATACTTCTACACAAGCAAATTTTACACAAATGAATAACAAACACTTAAAGAAAAAAACTGTATACAAAAGAATGATATCTTTTCACACAGAAAATAACTTGTCAAAATATTTGTGTAACTAGGGTTTTTCTTCAAGTCTCCAAGTCATACTTATATAGCATAAGCATATGACCGTTGGAGGGCAAAATGGGGAAAGTTCGTTTGAGTGGTTGTCCTCTGTTGGATGGAAAATGGATAATACCGCATAATATCCTATCGCCCACAAAATCAGTGACATGTGTTATGTATAGTACAGTCCTTGCCCACGAAATCAAGTAGTGGAAAGGTTGTTCATTTTTTACCATGTACCATTTGATCATGTTCCCATTTTAATCTTGTCTTAAAATTTATTGGCTTCTGATGAAAGTTGATGAAACATGAAATGAAGAAATAGAGAGCTGGATTCAGAAACTTCAGAACCTTTGGTCAGAACCTTGACAACGTCATTAGTCTAGCTTGAGATCTTCAGTATCTTCAGAATCTTCAGAGTCTTCAGAATCCTCAGTTAGAACCTTGATAACTCAATAGTTTTGCTTGAGATCTTCAGGATCCTCAGTTTCATAACACAACTTCAGAAGTTTGCCATTTTTCAGAAGTTTGGTGATCAGAGTCACGTCCAGAAGCACGAATTGAGAAAACATTGCAACAACAACATAATGTCTCCTCAAAAGCTTCTAATGAGTGAAACAACTCAGAAGCGGAAAGAACATTGCAGCAACAATATTGACGTCTTTTTACTGGTGCAGAAGCAGATTCATAATACATAGTTCAGAAACTGATGATGTTGCACAACATATATTCAGAATCAGAACTGGTTATTAAAGCTACACACAAATATAATATTGTTATCATCAAAACTCAAGGTATAAATGCAGAACTAAATCTTATTCTAAATATCTCCCCCTTTTTTATCATAACAAAACATGTATTTTGATGAACAGTTTTGTACAGGGTAATCGCAGAAGAATACATCTTTCAGAAGCACAAATCTCCCCCTGAGATGTATATTCCTATAAAGATAAAATCAGAATGAAAGAACACTTTCATGATTAACCTTTTTAAAATACCAGAGTGAATATTCTGTCAGAATCTGGTTTATCTTAAGAAGTTAGTTGATGTTGTCCAGAGCATTGGTTGATATCATCATCATTCTGATAGGGTTCTCTTTAGAAGCTTTATTGAGTTATTTTAGAAGAAACTTTAGAACTAGTTAACTTCTGTAAAAGAGCAGGTTTTCTTATTGGAACCTTGACTATTCAAGTCAAATTACTATAAAAGAAAATCTCTCTTATATGGATTCCAAATCCATGAATTGCAAAAAAAGAACATATTATGAACCATTCTGGTTCTTGAGAAATAACCCTGCAAAACACTTAACAAACTCTTTTTTGAAGTAGTGGTTGTCAGCAGAAAACATTTATCAATATTTGGGTTTTTAATTAAGGAAATTAGATATCAAAATAAACATTAATTCTTCCCCTTTAGAACATTATGTTTCTCCCCTTTTGTCATCAATAAAAAAGACAAGACAAAAAATAAATGAAGAGAAATAAAAATTTATTTTTGAAAATTTACCAAAAAGGAAGTGCAAGGTACAACTGATAAGAAGCAAAAGAAATATTTTCAAGAAACTAAAAAGTAAACTAAGGGTTCTAAGGAGGAGGAGGGAGAGGAGGCGGAGGAAGCCTTGAAAGAATCAACTGAAACATGAGATCTTGCTTATCCAGAAGCTCATTGACCCTTGCATTGCCATCCTTGATATCCTCGATTGTCTTCAGAAGTGAAATAGGGATAGGCTGAGAGACAGAAGCTTCTGAGACAACAATCTAAGTAGCAACTTCTTCCATAGCATAATCTTGAGGTTTAGAAGCAGCATTAGCTTCTGGAGCAATCTCAATGTGCTGAACAATCTCTGCTTCTGGAGCAGCTTCTACTTCCATAGCATTAGGAGTCACTTCCTTGATTTCTGGAGCAAGAAGGCATAGTTGGGAGTTTCTTAACTTCCAGAGTTCCATTAAGGGAATGAACCCATAACAGAATTTTCTTTCAGCAAAAGTATACCCAAGGTCCTTTAGCTTAGAAATCATGGAGTTCATCCAGCTTTTGTAAGCTTCCCATGCTGAATCACTCGCAACATGATTTACTGAAGAACGACTGACAGTCATCACTTCATGCAAACGAATTTTAGATTATGATTCAAATTTCCTTAGAACCTTACCAAAGTTAGAGGAGAATTTTGTTGGTTGTTTAGGGTATTTAACTGTAAGGTTAATTCTTGACTCATCAAAGCTAGGACCAAAAACGAAAGGAAATGATGGGACAGTAATGGGAGGTGATTCGTGATCAAGTGAAGTTGTTTTAGGTTCAAAATCGAACATAACTTCAGGAGTTCCATCGGAAACGTGTCCGTCATAAACTCTTGAGGGAGATGTTATGGGGGTTGTTATATTTGGATTTGTTGGTTGGGGAGCAGAAATACATGGTGGTGAAATGGGTGAATTTTGTAATTGTGGAGGAGATGGTGGTGGTGGTATCTGTTGTTGTTGTTCTGACAAATTTTCAGAAACTAAATGAGTTTCTGTGATAGAATTGATAAAGGTTGATTGAGGTTGTAGAAGTGGGATAGGTTCAGAAACTATTGGTTTAGATGAAGGAGGATGTTGGATTGGTAAGATATTTTCAAAAGGAATTGAATAAGAATTAAAATGAGTGATATCATAAGGAAGCTTACCAGATGCTACATCAAAAGCTCTTGAAGAAGACTGGACTACTCCAGAAGTATCCTTCAGAATCATTGCCTTCTGACGCTCACTTAGAGACACCTCGTCTACATCCTGAAAGACAACAATCTTCTTCTTCTTCTAATCCCTAGAAGATCATTCGCCTCTGAATTACTTCTTCCTCTTCCCATGAACATCAGGGAAAGTCTTTGGAAGGTTAAATGGATCCACCAATGGGTCAAGTCCATCCTTCAGACAACTTTTAAAATAAGTCATCAGAACCTGTGGAGGATCAATCTTGGTGAAGATTGGGTAGTCATCAATAAGATTCCTTGTACCACATATATCATCCTTAGACAGAATGAAATATGGCCTTTGGATTCTGGATATGAGACTCATACTCTTCAGAGTTTCCCCTTGGAAAACCTTCCCAGCATCCTTCACTTGTTCTTTTATCAATCCACTGACTAGAAGGTGATCTACTAAACCACTTTCCACAAGAATATAAGAAATTAATCTGCCGTTGGGAATGAACTTGCTCTTTGTCTTCTTGGAAGAGCCACCAGTTCTAGATTCTCTGATAGAATCCCTCATGAACTTGAACAAAATGGAAGGAAGTCCCAGCTTGACACCCTTCTCCAAACAAAATAACATGAACTTCTGACGAGTGTTGATGTAGTCAGAACTATTTGTACTTGGCCTATGCTGAATACAACCCAAAATAATCTTGAACCAAACCCTTAGGTTTCTAGTCAAGTACTTAGCACTAGGACCTTTGTCATCTTCAAAGTTTGTTTCCTCCTTGAAGATAATAGGAGAAATGACAACTTCTCTCTTAGCGGTGATCTTAGCACTGTGAATCCTTTTCCCTTTACCATCACGAGAGATGAGATCATCTATGGACTTCTCAGCAATAACTATTTTCCTATTCATGACATAGGAAGTAATAGTTTCCTTCTCAGCAGTTGCATGAACCCAAAACTACTTCATAAAAACTAGATAAACTAGGCTTGTGAGTCTCTCGAAGAATGTTTTCCAACCTTGAACTTCCAAGGTTTCAGTGAACATAAAACCTTTTTCCTTCATGTTTTTGAAATCAACAATGGTTTCACATAACACCATTAGCTCGTTGACAGGAGTATGAAGAGTCAACTCAGGTATCCCTTTCAAAGTGGGGTTGTTTTCAGTTTCCTTTGAAGAGCTTGAAGAGTGTTTTGTTGTTCAGCCATTTGAAGAAGATGAAGATGAAGAACAGTTGCAGAGAGAAAGGGTTGTTTTTAGGTTTGAAAACTTAAAGTGTGGGAGTAATATGCGCGTAGTGTGAAAATGTGAGTGGATTGGGTTTATATAGAAAATTTTGCAATAATAAACATCCATATGGGGAAGCGTAAGCATTTAAACCTAATTCCAAGAATTGTTAAACCCAATGTGTCACGCTTTTATCACGCATGCTCAGAAAGTGGGACAGTTGTCACCACTAAGAACCACGTGAAATCAAACGACAAGACAACCATTTAATTCAACAACTGTTCAAAATCAGGAAGACAGATCGATAAGATTACTTCTGATCAGAACCTTTCTAATTCATGAAAACTTCCTTACTTCAGAAAGCTCATGTTTCAGAGTCAGAAAGAATAACAATCTCAGAATCTAATCTAGAGTTCTGAAGACTTTAACATTCTGAAATACATATTTTCATTCTGGACATAATTTCATAAATAGATTTTCCAGAATGAGCATGAATCTATTGTCAACAAGGGGTATTGTAAAGATATCAGCTCATTGATGATATGTATCAACAAATTTTAAATAAAAAATTCCCTTCTGAACATAATAACGTAAAAAGTGATGTTTTATTTCAATATGCTTAGCCCTAGAATATAAGATAGGATTCTTAGATAAACAAATAGCAGAAGTATTATCATAGAAAAGAGGAATGTTACTCTCAGAAATCTGATAATCTTCCAGCTGACTCTTCATCCATAATATCCAAGTGCTGCATCTAGAAGTTGCAATGCATTCAACTTCGGTTGTTGAAAGCGCAATTGTTGATTGTCTCTTGCTGGACCATGAGATCAAGTTATCTCCTAGAAATTGGCAACTTCCATAAGTACTTTTTCTTTCAGTTTTATCTCTAGCATAGTCAGCATCATAATAGCCTACTAATTTATAGTCACTTGATTTTCTATAAAATAAACCAAGGTTAGTAGTATATTTCAGATACCTAAAGATTCTCTTAACATCAGTAAAGTGAGTTTCCATAGGATCTGTATGGAAGCGAGCACATAAGTAGACACTGAATAAAATATCAGGTCTAGAAACGGTTAGATATAAAAGAGAACCTATCACACCTCTAAATAACTTCTGATTTACCTTACTGCTTACCTCTTCTTTCTCAGAATACATGTAGAATGCATTGAAGTCTTTGCTTGCTTACATTCTGATAAGTTGAACTTCTTCAGAAGTTCCAAAAGAAAGTTGTTAAGTCTATCATACCAAGCTCTGGGAGCTTGCTTCAGACCATACAAAATTTTTTTAGTTTAAAATCAAAATTAGGATTTTGAGAACTTTCAAAACCAGGGGGTTGATGCATATATATTTTTTCAGAAATATATCCATTCAGGAATTCACTCTTAACATCCATCTAGTAAAGGATGATGTCATGATTGACTGCAAAAGAATTTAAAAGATGAGTAGACTCTAACTTGTCAAATGGAGCAAAGGTTTCTGTATAGTCTATATCTTCTTGCTGACTATAACCTTGTGCTACCAATCGAGCTTTTTTTATGACAACCTCGTCTTTCTCATTCAGCTTATTTCTAAAGACATATCTGGTCCAATGACATGGAAACCTTTTGGTTTCTGAACAAGATCCCAAACATCCTTTCTGGTGAATTGATTCAGTTCTTCTTCCATTGCCAGAATTCATTCATTATCCAGAAGAGCTTCATCAATTGATGTGGTTTCTATCACAAACATCAAACCTAGAAGAGTCTCTTCAGAAGGTTTGAATGAAGATCTAGTTCTGACTAGAGCCTTATTGTCTCCCAGAATCAGTTCTTCAGGATGAGAAGTTCTTGATCTGCTCTTCTTCTGATGAGCTGGATCAACGATTGCTTCTGGTTGAGTCGTTTCTTCATATTCTTTGGCTTTGCCTTCTGAGTCTTTTTCTCCAGACACAAAGTCTTTGAATTCTGAAGGATTGATCTTCAGATCTGCAAATTTCTCAACTAGCTTTGACTTTTCAGGGTCAAGCTTATCATTGAATCTAACATGAGTTGATTCCTCAATAATTCTTGTTTCTGTGTTAAAGAGTTTTTAGCCTTTAGAGTGTTCAGAATATTCTAACAATAAACACTTTTATGCTTTAATCAAACTTGCCAAGATTCTCCTTAGTGTTTAACATAAAACATTCACATCCAAAAGGATGAAATTAAGAAATGTTGGGCTTTCTGTTCTTCCATATTTCATAAGGAGTCTTATCCAGAATAGGTCGGATAGAAATCCTGCTATGAATGTAACACAATGTGTTAACTAATTCTTCTCAGAAATGCTTAGACATATCAATTTCTTGGATCATGGTGCGAGCCATTTCTTACAAAGTCATATTCTTCCTTTCTACAACTCCATTTTGATGTAGAGTTCTAGGACAAGAGAAATAATGGGAAATACCATTTGAATCAAAGAGATTTTCAAAATGTTTATTTTCAAATTCGCCACCATGACCACTTCTGACTTTCACTATTTTGCAATTCATTTCTATTTGCACTAGTGAGCAGAAGCTAACAAACACAGAACGTGACTCATCCTTGTATTTTAAGAACTTTACCCATGTCCAACGACTGTAGTCATCAACAATGACTAATCCATACTTCTTTTCATTGATAGAAGTGATTTTCACTGGTCCAAACAAATCAATGTGAAGAAGTTCTAACAGTCTAGAGGTAGAAACAACCGTTTTTGCTTTGAAAGAAGTTTTAGAAAACTTGCCTTTCTGACATGCTTCATAAAGAGCATCTGAAGCGAACTTCAGTTTGGGTAGACCTCTGACTAATTCAAGCTTATTTAGCTGAGAAATCCTTATCATGCTAACATGGCTCAAACATCTATGCCCGGCCCATTGCTACTCATTAACAAACATTGGACATTTTACGTTTTGATCTTCAAGATCAGAAAGTCTAATTTTATAAATGTTGTTCTTCCTCTTTCCGTTAAAAAACATTGTACCATCTTTTTGATATACAACCTTATAGGACTTTTGATTAAAGATGATATTATAACCATTGTTATTGAGTTGGCTAATAGATAAAAGGTTATGCATCAGACCATCAACTAAAAGAACATTAGTAATAGAGGGAAGTTTACCGTTACCAATGGTTCTAGAGCCAATGATCTTTCCTTTCTGGTTTCCTCTGAAACCAACTAAGCCTCCAGGCTTAAGTTCCAAATCTTGGAACATAGGTCTTCTGCTTGTCATGTATCATGAGCATCCACTGTCCAGGTACCATAACTGGTGTTTTAGTTGAGCTGTTAAGGATGTCTGCAAGATAAATTATTTTATCCTTAGGTATCCATTTTTGGGGTCCTCTTTTGTTAGTTCTCCCCGAGTTTCTTACAACTTTGGGTCTTTTAGTTGAAGGATAATCATGAGGGATTTGTGAATGATACTTAGTGTCGCACCTCGAAAAAAATGGGGATACGACTACAAAGCGAAGTGCGATCGCACACTCGCAACGATGGACTGAACAGAGTCGCCACCGGACTTTATTTATTCCTAAAAAGGAAAGGGGAAATATCGATAAAACCCAAGACAAAAGAAAGGATAAGATATGGTCATCGCAACCAATATCCGGGTTCGGGAGTCGATTACGCAAGGGGAAGGTATTAGCACCCCTCACGTCCGTTGTACTCAACGGGAACCATTAGGTCAGTTGTGTGCATTAATGTTAGTTTGAAATGTTAGGCTTTTAGAATTATTAGGTGGGAAAGAAAGAATAGAAGAGAGAAGAAATGTTTTTGGATTTTTTAACGAAGGACTAAACCTAAGTTTTTTATTAGTGAGCCTGACAAGATTTACAAATCCTGTTCCTACGTATCTCAAAAGAGAAATCAAGGCTTACATAGTTCTGGGTAGAAAAATGTTTTGTTTGTTGGTCGATTTTAGCGAAAGCTATATTGTATTAATCGACGAAAACATCGTTTTACCCAAAACAGATGAGGAGTGGACGCGTACCACACATCGAACGGATTTATAAATCTACATTCGGAAAAGCGTCATTTATCTCTACTCAACAATCGTGGCCGAAACATTGTTTTGTATCACTTAAGACAATATATCTTTCATTTATGAAAAAGGTTTTTGGTTAATCGCACGGCGGCGAGAAAGAGTTTGATTGGTTGGATGTATTTTGATTGATGGCGAGAACTTGGATGAGCGAGATATACATCTCGAATCCTAGCCTCAGGAGTGCATGGTATACACCATGTTCCATTTCCATCTTTATTGAAAGAGGTTAAGATAGGAATTAAGTATTTTGGAATTTGATTAAGAAAGGGTTTGAAGAAACCGCATTGACAGTTTTAGACGATGGCGAGAGTTAAGATTGGCGAGGCATACGTCTCGAATCTTAATCTCAGGAGTGCATGGTATACACCATGTTCCATTTCCACCTTTATTGAAAAAGTGTTAAATAAGATTTAAGTATCTTAGATTTGATTGAGAAAGGGTTTGACGAAACCACATTGACAATTTTAGACGATGGCGAGAGTTAAGATTGGCGAGGCATACGTCTCGAATCTTAACCTCAGGAGTGCATGGTATACACCATGTTCCATTTCCACCTTTATTGGAAAAGTGTTAAATAAGAATTATGTATCTTGAGTTTTGTTGTGAAAATGACTTGACCTAGATCAAGTATTGATGGATGTTTAAGAGAAATTTGAATGAGTGTTTGAGAGAGCAAAGTTGATAAATTTAGATGATGGCGAGAGCTAGGATTGGCGAGATATACATCTCGAATCCTAGTCTCAGGAGTGCGTGGTATACACCACGTTCCACTTCCATATTTATTGAAAAGGTCTTAATTATGAATTAATATTTTTTGAGTTTTTGATTATGAAAAATGGCTTGACGTTGAATCAAGCGTTTGGTGAAAGTTTGAAAGAAATGGAATGGAATAGGAGGGAGAAATGAATTGATTTGTTTATTGAGAAAATACTCGACGTTGGATCGAGTCATATTTTTGTATTTTTGAAATTGTTGATTTTATTCTTGTGTTAGTAGCTAACTAAACAGTCAAAGAAATAAAACAGTAAAATTATTACACATCGGGGGAGTGGGATACATTTTATCAAATGGGGATTCAAAACACTGGAATAATTAAATCAGGCCCAAACGACAAATAATGCCAAAATATGAGTGTAAATGCAAGAGAACCGGCTCATTGTAAGAAAGCCCAAGAGTAAGCTATGTGAGGTTGATGGCGATGCTCAAAAAGCAATCGACTTACAAGGGTGTGAAAAAGGGCTCGATATTAAATCGAGAAAAAATGTGATTTTAATAATTTAAAACGGTTTTGAATGAATGATGCAATTAAAAGAAAAACAAATCTATATTATTAAACAATAATAAAAACTATGAGTAATAAAGCATAAACATAAAAGAAAATGTTAAAAGAAAAAACTACACATAGGGATATCGAACCCACTACACTAAAGACCTAGACACCACTCCTCTCCACCAGACCACTTACCAACTAATTGTTATCTTAATACTAACTTAAATATATAAACTAAGATAAACTAAAAATAGGATTAAAATAAAAAACTAAATAATAAAAAAAACTGTTGGTCTACTAGTAAATAAACCCAGCCGCATGGCTGTTGGGTTTACAAAGGGGAATAAGTTGGAAATGGTAAAAAAAGAATCATAGTTAATTACCAATATTAATATCTACATCCAAAAGTCACTAAATTGAATTAAAAGGTTTTTAACCAGACTTAAAGTGAATAATAAATAAAAAAGAAATTGAAACGAATTGGACAGAACTCTTCCTCTCTCAAAGCTCTCAATCTCGTTCTCTCCATCGCTCTCACCATCTCACGATTTTTCTCACCTGTATCTCTCAATCTCACGATCGTTTAACCTCACTCACCGCCGCTCACTCACCTCTCTCACTCATCGCCTCTCACTCCTTCTCTCACCCTATAACGCAAGGGTCCAAGGTTTAAGGAGAAACAAGAAGAAGAAAGGCTCACCTTTGGAGAGAACTACGGAGACGATGAAGATTCAAACCTCTCCCCTTCGCCTCTTCAAAAGGTTTATTTTTGATTGATTTTTTGATTTAGGGTTTTCTGTTTGGCCGCCTCCCTCTCTCAATTTTTCCGTCTGTTTCGAATTGTAGCCACCTCCCTTTACTGATCTCTCTTTCTCCTTTTATGCTCACAGATTAGGGTTCCAATTTGTTCTTTGGGTTCCAAAAGAGTACCTCTATAAACATCCTTTTTGATGCTCAGGAAATGGAGTTGTCCTTTTTGATGCTAGAACTTGTTAACAGGTAATCTGAGCATCTGAGCATTCCTCTTGTTTTTGTCTCAATTCCAATTTGGGATTTTTTTTGAAAATTAGCTGCTTTTACTAATTAATTGGTGTTTTTTACTGCAGTGAAGATTGAAGCATTAGTTTTGATCACAGCTCAGATTTTACTCGGTTTTGGGTGGTTTCTTGTAATTTCAATTTGGATTCCTGAATTCGATCAACCGAAACTTTGCTTGACTTATCATGGAAATAAGTTTGGGGCAGATTGTAAATTGGTTCTTGCAAAAATACGAAACGTCGCTAGAGCCGATAGAACCGTGGCTGCCGTTAGTTCAGTTTCCACCAATATACAAGCACCGAAAGTGAAAGCAGAAACAAGAGTCGGAGACGCCCAACACAGAGTGGCTACCGCTGAGCACAAGTAGAGACATTTCTGTAACCAATTCCTCTATATATCCCTAAGCTGGAAAAGTTTCTGCAGAAATGTAGATTCCCATGAATGCAACTTTAAGATTCTAATATTCTTCATAGTCTCCGAAGTCATTTTGTTGCTGCACTTTCTGTTACCATTTTGGTTATGGTTTGTAACACACCTTTGGCTAATATGCAAGAAGGTTTACACTCTAAGGTAATGGACCAATATAAGAGGCAATAGTATTAACACCTGCTAAAACAGCATTTAAGGCTAAGGATTTCCAAACAGAAACGAAAATGGCTTTTGTCAAAGAAACACCTTGAAGTTTCTGTTTCCTAATAGATTGTTCCAACATAGAAGAAGCAGTAGCAACAGTTTCAGAGTGAGGTACAGAAGGAACACGAACATGTTCAAGTTTTTGAATCCGACCCATTTCAAAAATAGGATTCAGCCATCTAAATGTAAGTTTGTTCCATATACCAACTTTTACAAAAGCCTCTTCATCCTCCCCAAATTAGAAGACTCAAACTCTTTCTGTTTTAATCTGTTATGGTGTTGATTGTTTTAGGTATTTTTGCAGCAGAAAGATGATACTTGGCCAATGCAGAGACAACTCTTTCACGGTAATCGGGATCGGCCCATTTTGCAGTAATGGCTTGTGCAATTCTTTTTTTTCTGTTCAGGGGACTTGGGTGCTCTGTTGCTTGATGGTGCCCTTGCCATTAGTTTCCTCTGTTCAAGAGTCTGGAATCTGTCCCGCTTAGGCTGATCATCCAACGTTTCATAGGAATCCCGTTGCAGCTCTTCCTGACCAATAAAGCCTTGCCTAGATGCTTCTGCAATTAAATTTTGCCACTGAAAGCAGCCAGTCGCCTGTGCCATCTTCCATCCACGCCTCTTTTTGTATCCCATTGATATACTTTGTAATCTCGTGACCACTTGTGATATTGAATGCAGGTATATGAAACATTAAACATTATTACATGATTTTCGAGTCTTGGTTCTTTCAGGTGAGGTAGTTTATGAATTCTACAACTGTCGCAATTGCAGCACATGTAATGGCATCTACTGCAATCTCGAAAGCTTTCACTGCCAGCAGATTTTGATTCAGACTTTTCACAACTAGATTTCAAAGCAGCATTCAGGCCGATTGATACTGGTTCAGTCACAAAACTTGCCTCAAAGCTTTTTCCTTGGGAGCCCATCAATGCACATATACTGCAGATAATCCAAGGTGGAATAAATGTATCCTTAATTTCAATGCTACAAAAAAACCATCTGATGATCCTTCTGCAAACTCATTATCTTTCCAAATAGACCCGTTATTAGCCGCAATATCTTCAACCCTTCTCATCTTCATGCATTTAATATCAGGAGAAGTCAAAGCAGAACTTTGAAACGTACAGGAGAACACAAGACAGGTACGTCTTGAGCGCCGGGTCTGCCCCAAGTTGTGCTTTGGTTTTGGAACTCAGGGGCATATTGATGACCCATCTACTGGTATCTATTGGTATGGACCTTTTTTGTCGTCTTGGAGCGTCCTGGTTATTGTGTGGGTTGCCACTGTTTCTGTGTATTGTTTCCTTTGTCATGATATTTAACAGTTGATGTTGGTGCCATACGACTGACATTATTGCTTCGTGAATTGGTAGGTTCGTCTTGTCACAATTTCGGCATTAAAATGATGTTCTCTCTTGCTTCTAGGCTCAAAAGGGGCGGTTTGACGGACTTGAAGCCAAAGTAACAAAAATCCTGTCTTGTAGTTCACACCATGCCGGCATTTACTTACGGTAGCTTCTCAAAAAGCCACCCTAACAAACCTTGAGGGCATTGCATAAAGTGTCGCCTATGAATGCTGGCTTGTCCACCGGTAAAGTCTGATGTTGCTTGCCACAAGGTATGCTTCATTGTTGGAGTGGTTTAGCATTTTGCTGTTGTTGGTTTATTACTTTATGCCGGCTGTTGTACTGCTGTTATGTTAATTGTTGTTTGTTGTAGGTGAACAAATGGTGACGAATTGGAATGCTTATGGACTATGCTCATGGAGGATTGCAATTGCTGCAGGTTGCTTATTTGGCATTCAGTGCAAATATCTCCTTCTGCCTTCTGCTTCTATCAAAGCACACATATGCACATTTAAAATAGGCTTTCTGAAGAGTGTAGTTGACATGGTCTTGAACAGGGGCAAGCTGAGTTTGAGCAGCTACATTCACTTCCTCAAGTTTTTGCCTAAGTCTCTGAGAAGCTAATTGTTCTTCAGCTGCTGCAAAATGATCCATCTGATATACCACTGAGAATTTTCGGTTCGAATTGAACTGGATTTAGATTCTCTTTGAAAACTCACAAATTTGTTGAAATTTGATGCGGCTTTGTCCTCCATTTTCTCTGTCCTAAAAGAACCTGGCAGTGATGGTTACAATGTTGAGGGTCTTCCAGAGACTTCAGAAGCATAGTTTCGTCACTTCTTTCATGCTTTTTTTTGTAAAGACTGCAAAGCTTCGTCCAACTTGTTTTTGTTTGTATAAACAGTATGCCTTAAGGAAATGAAAATCCTCAGGAGAAGTCTATTAGGAATGTTGAAGCCTTTTGTAATGATATTAATGTGTTGTTAAACTTTTTTTTGGAATGAATTATTGGGATGCTGGAATTTAGATTCTCGATGGAGTTTTGATATATTCATTAAGATTGTGCTTGTATGTAATATGATGTACTTGGGTAAAAATTTGAAAATTCTTATCAATGTTTCGTCAGGAGATTTGATCAGTCTTCTCTTGGATGCATTATCATTTTCAAATAAACAACAAATGTTGTTCATAAGCACTTAAATATTTGAAAGTAAAACTCTATGGGCAGAATTGTTTTCATAATCCAATTGATTGTCAAGGCTTGAAGTGCAATTTTCCAATACTCGAACAACACCCCACCAGTAAATCAGGAAAGGGTCTAATATGCAATTCATCAAAAACTCCAACAACATCTCTTATGACATGCAAGAAGCCGTATCTCTTTTTCCAGGATAAGGTTGCAACATCGTCTAAAGTAAAGTATTCTAACAAAGAAGACGCTTGAAATTCACTAGTGCAGCCTATAGGTAAAGTCCAAAACAAGTTAGCAGGCCCATCGGTTTTCTTTACTATTTGCAAAGGCTTTATCAGTAATGCAAAGAAAAGAGGCAGCTCAGTGATATCAAGTTCAGTTATGAAGCTCAGAATAGCTTTTCGATGACAAATACTTGCTTTCTTTCAAGATGCAAGTCCTTTCAACTTTCTTACTTTTGGCATCAAAAGACGGACAACCAAAGGCACAAGATTGGGGTTTGAAAGGGATATTCATGAATCAAGTGGCATGATTGGCCATTGGCTTGTGACACGTGAAGATTGGTTATGAGTATTAACAATCACATGAACAACACCATAACTTTGGACCAAAACCAATCCTCATATAAGACCAAAGTAAGGTTGGGCCAAACATGCTAAACAAAATTAAAAACATAAAAAATTCAGGACCAAAATCGGGGTATGACACTTAGGTTTCAGAACAAAGTTCTTATCTTAGTATGCTTCTATGTCTATGCAGAAGTATCAAGCTCAGTGCCAACAGGCACAAAATGCACATAAAGAGGTTTTGGTTTGACCTTCTGACTTTCGTCAGGTTTTATAGAATTTGTACAACCTAAAACTTTCTTGCCATTTATGCTAACTCCATAGATCAAGGAAGCTATTTTGCTTCTATCTATGCTTTTAGCCAGAAAGTACTGGAATGCTCTGTCATATCCGATGACGTAGTCAGTACCAAATGCTTCTGAAATTATTTCCTCCTCTAGTTTTGAAATTTTGTTTTTCAAAGCAGAGTTGATACTTTCTAAAGAAAATTACTTCTTCATTTAGAGAGGAAATATTTTTCTCAAGCACTCTCTGAGTTTCAGAAGTAACTACTTGGACTTGTTTAAGGTCCTTGTATTTACTCTGAAGACTCTGGTACTTTTCCAGCATTTTACAGAGACATGATTCAATATCAGAACAAGATAGGTTAGAAAATACCTCTTCAGAATCGGAGTCGAATTCTGATTCTGATAATACCTGGTCTTCTGGTTCTTCAAAACTTGTGGGATCCTCTGTGGTTTCCATCAGTGCAACGTTGGCTTTTTCTTTGTCAGAATCTTCTTCTTCAGATTCTGAGTCGTCCCAGGTAGCCATCAGCCCCTACTTGACTTTGGAAAAGTTCTTCTTGGGCCTTTTATCCTTATTCAGTTTGAGACAATCATTTTGTAGTGGTATGGCTCCTTGCACTCGAAGCAGATAACTTTTTTGCTGGAACCTTGCCTTTTGTCCAGACGAAGAATCGAAGCGACCAACAGTCCTTCTGACTCCCTTGAACTTCCCTTGACCACTTTGCCTGTGTTTCTAGAGTTTGTTGACTCTCTTTGAGATTAGAGACAACTCATCATCATCATCTGAGTCTTCATCAAATCCTTCTAATTCTTCCTCAGCTTGATAGACTCTTCTCTTCTCAAGCTTGGATTTTATAGTAACCAATTTACCTCGCTTATGAGGTTCACCTTCTTGTAGCTCAATCTTATGACTTCTTAAAGAACTAACAAGTTCTTCAAGACTGATGTTGTTGAGATCCTTTGCTAGCTTCAAGGAAGTTACCATTGGTCTCCATTTTTTGGGAAGACTTTTGATAATTTTCTTGACGTGATCAGCTGTAGAATACCCTTTATCCATAACTTTAAGTCCAACGACAGGCATCTGAAACCTTGAGAACATAGTCTTAACTTTTTCATCATCTTCCATTTTGAAAGCCTCTTATTTCTGGATTAAGGCCAAGGCCTTTGTCTCCTTTACTTGATCATTTCCCTCATGATTCATCCTAAGAGAGTCAAAGATGGATTTGGAAGAATCCTTGTTCGTTATCTTCTCATACTACGTATAAGAGATAACATTAAACAATATGGTTCTGGCCTTATGATGATTTTTGAAGTCTTTCTTCTGTTGATCAGACATAGCACTTCTTGCTAAAGTGTTTCCTCCAGCATTTATTGGGTGAATGTAGCCATTGACTACGAGATCCCAAAGATCAACATCGTAACTAAGAAACAAAGTTTATATTTTGTCTTTCCAGTAGTCAAATTTCTCACCATCAAAAATAGATGGTTTTGCACTGTAATAATCTATATCATTATTATTAACAACGTTAGCAGCAACCATTGTTTCTCACACAACTGGATCGGTACTGAACACTGTGAGGTTTTGATAAAACTTTTATCACAATTAGAACCGGAGCTCTGATACCAATTGAAGGTGTGAAAAACACAAGAAATGGGGGTTTGAATTGGGGTTTACAAGCAAAAGATTATTCTAAAATAGGAACACCACTAAAAAGTTAATAACAAAGAGATAAAAACACAAGTATTTTTATTCTGGTTCGCTTGAAACTCAGAGCTAATCCAATTCACCTGCCAAGGTGATTTTTCCTTATACACAAAGACTTAATCCACTATAATCAACCGATTACAACAAACACAAATAATAACCTTCTTTGTCTTCTCAAGGATCCAACTAAATCTTAGTCTCCTTAAGGACTCACAAAGAACAACCTTCTTTGTCTTCTTAAGGATAATCTCCTTAAGGAATCAAATAAAGATTTTGAATAATATTTTGTTTGTTACAAGATGCTTCTACATAAGCAGATTTTACACAAATGAATAACAAACACTTAAAGAAAAAATTGTATACAAAAGAATGATAGTTTTTCACAAAGAAAATAACTTGTCATAATATTTGTGTAACTGATGTTTTTCTTCAAGTCTCCAAGTCATACTTATATAGCATAAGCATAGGACTGTTGGAGGGAAAAATAGGGAAAGCTCATTTATGCAGTTGTCCACTGTTGGATGAAAAAGGAATAATATTGCGTATTGTCCTCTCGCCCATAAAATTAGTGACAGGTGTGATGTATAACACTGTCATTTCCCACGAAATCAGGTAGTGGAAAGGTTGTTTGTTTTGTACCATGTACTATTTGATCACGTTCTCATTTTGATATTATCTTAAAATTCATTCGCTTCTGATGAAAGTCGATGAAGCATGAAATGAAGAAATAGAGAGATGGATTCAGAAACTTCAGAATCGTTGGTCAGAACCTTGACAACGTTTGTAGTCTGGCTTGAGATCTTCAGTATCTTCAGAATCTTCAGAGTCTTCAAAATCCTCAGTTAGAACCTTGATAACTTCAATCGTCTGGCTTGAGATCTTCAGCTTCATAATACAACTTCAGAAGCTTGTCATTCTTCAGAAGTTGGGTGATCAGAGTCACGTCCAGAAGCACGAACTGAGAGAACATTGCAACAACAGAATAATGTCACCTCAGAAGCTTCTAATGAGTGAAATAGCTCAGAAGCGGAAAGAACATTGCAGCACAATATTGACGTCTTTCAGAACTTCTAATAACTGGGGCAGAAGCGGATTCATAACACATAGTTCAGAAACTGACAATGTTGCACATCATATATTTAGAATCAGAATTGGCTGTTAAAGCTACACATTAACAAACCACTAGCGTACCAAAATTATTCTCACACAAATACAATATTGTTATCATCAAAACTCAAGGTATAAATGCATAACCAAATCTTGTTCTAACAACATGTTCCCAAGAAAAGAATACTTTGAGACTTTGAATCTAGAAAAAGATAGAGTAATTTTTTCTCGGTGAGAATAAGGCTTGAAAGATTCGTAATGTTGGTACAGTCAAATTTAAATTTTTTGATGATCATGACTTCCTTTAAAACAATGTGATGTATGTTATAGAACTAAGAAAAAAATTCATCCACAAGCATGTTGAATGGTATAAGCTACTGCACTAGAGTTAAATATGCGGTGTTGAAAATTTTGCATGGTGGAATGATTATAGCTCTAGGATCTAAAATACATTGTGCAAATCAAGCTATTTTCTATCATCTCCGTTGATTTTCGCTGCTAAATTTGACATTCTACTATCAAAATTCCTATGTATTACCTTTATTCCTATATGTTTTCTTACTCTATCATTTTAGATTTTAAAAATATACTTTTATAAATTTATTTTTTAAAAAAAGACAATTTGTCATTTCATTTTCTTATATGCTCGATTTTTTTTCAAAATACGCTCTTAGAATTGTGATTATGAAAAAGAACGGTTTTCAAGGTCTTACCACATTACTAAAATTATTTTCTTATAGAAAGACCACCATATATATGCAAGTTAAGCAAATTCATGTTTATTATGATTTTTTTTCTTTTTTAATTTGTTATTACCATAAACGAATTAGTTGCACTAAGGTGGTAAAGGTTGGCTGTCGCATGGCAGTCGCCATCATTAGTTTTGGGTCACCACTTGACAGAGATAGGGGTCTTCAAAACCAAATCAACCCAATAGAAAATCGCAAACCAACCCAAACCAAATCAAAATCGCAAAAAATCGTATTTGATTCGGATTCATTTGGGTCATTTTTTAACAAAACCGTACGGTTTGGTTTGGTTTGCAGTTTGTATTTTGCAAACCGAACTAATCCAAACCAAACCGCATTATGTTACAACCCAAATTTTACTTATCCCACATCCAACCAAAACATCAAACCTAATATGTCTTAACCTTACAATTACAAACGATTTTCTCTTACTCACGCTTAGGGTTTCAATTTCAACCTTCTTAAATCTCTCATAGTAGTATCTTCTCGTCTTCTTTTCCATGTAGGTTTCGCCTATTCTACTCTAATAAGTCGTCTCCTATGTTCTTTCTTTTTCATCTTTTATGTTACTATTTTCTCTTTTAATTAAATTTTTATCGCACCTTTCTTCTCAATCTCGCATCTCTTATGTTCTTTTTTTTCATCTTCTCTAATCTCTCATCTCATATGTTTTTTATGTTTTATTATAATGTCTTCGATATTATTTTATGCTACTATTTATATATGTTTTTTCTTCCACTTTTGTCTAATCTAAACTTTTGTATATTAAATGAAACATTTTTTTTTTAAATATGATGAGTTTTGATGTTATTTAGTCATGTATGAATGACTGAATACAAAATTATATTGTTCTCTATAGGTGTATGTATGTCATAATAAAAATATTATAAAAAACCAAATCAACCAAACCAACCCAAACCGCATTGATTTGGTTTGATTTTATGTCTAAAAGCCAACCGAACCAAACCAAACCGCATGCTTTTTTCTCTTGCGGTTCAGATGATTTTTATTGCAAAAACCGCCCAAACCACACCGCGAACACCTCTAGATAGAGATATATTTATTAATAATGCAAGAAGTCCCCACAGTAAAAAAAAAAAAAACTTCCAAAAGAAAAAAAATGGTAATAGTTAAATTAGAATAGATTTTATTTTACTTTTGATTTCCCATTACATTATTTAAAAAATCAAATAATTTAGTCCTTGAATTATCACATTTGTAGAAAATTGATACGAATTGAATCCAGTTGGTACTTGGTAGAAGTGATGGAACATAAAGTATGATACGATAGACTTTTTAATGCTCTTGAATTGCATTGTAAAACTTGTTGAGAAATAGAACTAAAAATAACAAAGCTGAATTGTTTATTATTGTCAGTTAGTAAGAAAAAAGTTAATACGGTCATGGAAGAATGTAATTGCTTGAACCTTATGAAGCATACTCAAAATGGAAAATTGAATATATCTTGAATTAAATATGTAAACAAATTAAAGGAATAATCTTGTTTGTCTACGTTTTAGTTGTCAATTTAAAATAAAAACTACAATTTTATGGATCCAAAGCTAGCTAAGTTTAGCAAAAAAATGTGTCCTTTTACAGAGAAGGAAAAAGGGTCCCTCATTGTCGAATATCATCTCCGTTTTAGGTGTACCCCATAAAAAGGGTGCATTAGTACTTTTATTATCATAAATTATTGTTCTTGTGGGTAAAAGGGGAGGAATGATTACAAAATATTACTCCATATGCTAGCTACCGGTTGAAAGAAATAGTAAAAGTTTGAAGTTTCGTGTAAAAAAGATTTTTGTCTAAAAATAAAAATTGAAAACAAAAACTTGGTAATATATATATATATATACAAAAACTTGTTTTATATATATATATATATATATATATATATATATATATATATATATATATATATATATATATATATATATATATATATATATATATATATATATATATATATATATATAAATAAAATATTGAAGGTAAAGAACTATTTCTTATAATAGTGTAGGTGTCATTTAGAAGCAAGACTTTGGCATACTTATAGAATGTCTTTAAGTTTAAAGACTTCGTAGCGTTTCAAAGATTGCAAACACATTGGCTTTAAAAGTTGGGAAGCATCGGTGAAAGAGGTTTATGAGTCGTGGATGGTAGAGGTATATGAGACGTGGATGGTATAATCCGTTTATCTTTTATAATACGAGTGTACATGATGTAGAAAGACCGATTATGGAAGAAGAAGATTATTGAAAAAGAAGTCGTGCGTCGGAACGTTTCAATAGAATTTGTGTAAGTTTGACGTGATGTTAGAATGACTCTTATTATACCTTTTTGGATATGAATCAGCTCACGAGTCCAACTCATAGATTTGTCATACCTATGAACTTTTAAGCCATTCGTTTTCTTTTCAGACCCAAAAAAATATTTTAAAACATTCACCACAATTTTAGCAATTTATGTTTGTTTGTTTTTCTTCTGTTTTTGAATATTTTTAACATTAGAGACAATCCTAATCCTCCTCGAGGTTGTGCAATTCGACTAGGATATCTAATGGCAGATCTTAATGCTAAGTATTAATTAAGAGGAGGTATAATATGAAGGAGAATTGCGGTCCAAAACGCAGCGGAAATTAAAATTTTCTCCTTTAGAGATCCTTACGAATGGTCATGATCAGTGATAGAATATTTACCTCTTGTGACGATTGAAACCTTTGGTGCAGATCTCTTGTGACGATCAAAACCTTTGATGCAGATCCACGGAGCGATCACGAACGTTGAACGATGACAACGTCTCTACTCAGTCCACACGAACGGATTGCTTCAATCTCAGTGCTAGCTGGTATGAATGAAGGCTTTGAGTGAGTGAGAGAGAGAGAGAGAGAGAGAGAGAGAGAGAGAAAACGAAAAATAATGCAACCGCAATGAATGCTTCTGCACAAGGGTTCTATTTATAGAACCACTTGTGTGGGCTTCAAGCTAAAAAGCCCACTTAAGTGTATTTTGTCTCATATCTTATAATATGCCCAAAATCACTTAAGCTCATGGTACCTTACCATATTTCGTATTCTACTTAAGTACACCGTACCTTACGATGTTTTATAATTCACTTAAGGGCACCGTACCTTATGGTATTCCTTAGTTACTCTATCTCTCATCAATCCGTCCTTTGTGTGTGACCCTGTAGGTTTTCGCGACATTGACAATTATATTAAATCATGCATTTAACATAATAAAAAGTGAGCGGTATCTAGCAACACATCACTGCTACCCAAGACACGAAAATGTCATGTGATCTGACAAACCTTCTGTGATAATACTTATGTGCATAATTACCTTTTTGCCCTTATGTCTATATTGAACACAAGGCATAGACTGTGTCATCCTTGTCCAGTTCAATATTGGGCACATAGACATTTATCCTATTATGCAGGATGGGCAAATTCCATCTAGATCACTCGTGTCCCTCAGCATGCTTTGTGGAGTACCCATCAACTGTCTTTATGGTTATCCAGTTACGGACAACGTTGGATCAGTAATAAAGCACTCGACTCTACATCTAGGGTCCATAGTGGTTTCAGGTCGAAGAGTGGTATACACCATTATCACCATGAGAATAACTTATGACACTTTGCATAACATTCTATATAGTATTCTCATAGCGGGTAAATCCAGTATAAATATTACTCTTAATATTCATACCTATGTTTAAGACTTGATAACTTTTTATCCATGATCCATGAGATGTGATCATCAGTCTATGTACATAATAGTCTTAATGCTTTAGTGTTATCCTACTTCACAATAAAGCTCGACTACGGATACTTTAAGAATAATATCCTTATGTTTAATGTGATCTCATGATCAAGTCACACTTGATACATTAAACGGACTAGCTATTCTAGGGACTTTATTAAACAAACGTAATAAAGAAAAAGCCTTTTATTATTCGATACAAGTACCAAAAAGTATTGGCCTCTAGGGCTTACACCAACATAATAATCATTGCATTATTTACGTAGAAGCATTAGTTTGTAGGGTTGTCATCATTGCAGTTGGCATGCCATATGGATATCTGAAGGAGAAGGACGATCCAAAATGCAACGGAATTTAAAAAAAATCTCCTTTAGTGATCCTTACGAATGGGCATGATCAGTGATAGAATCATTACCTCTTGTGGCGATTGAAACCTTTGATACAGATCTACGGAGCGATCACGAACGTTGAACGGTGACAACGCCTCTACTCAATCCACAAAAACGAATTCCTTCAATCTCAGTGCTAGCTGCTACGAATGAAGACTTTGAGTGAGAGAAAGAAACGAAATTACAACTGCACAAATGCTTTTGCACAAGGGTTCTATTTATAGAACCACTTGTGTGGGTTGCAAGCTAAAAAGTCCACTTAAGTGTATGTGGCCCATATCTTATATTATGCCAAAATCACTTAAGCGCGTGATACCTTACCATATTTCGTATTCTACTTAAGTACACCGTACCTTACGATGTTCTACAATTCACTTAAATGCACCGTACCTTACGGTGTTCCTTAGTTACTCTGTCTCTCATCAATCCGTCCTTTTGTGTGTGACGCTGTAGGTTTTCGCGGCATTGACAATTATATTAAATCACGTATTTAACATAATAAACAGTGATCGGTATCTAGCAACACATTACTGCTACCCAAGACACGAAAATGTCATGTGATCTGACAAATCCTTTTGTGATAATACTTATGTGTACAATTACCCTTTTTCCCCTATGTCTATATTGAACACAAGGCATACACCGTGTCATCCTTGTCCAATTCAATATTGGGCCCGTAGACATTTATCCTGTTACGCAGGATGGACAAATTCCATTTAGGTCACTCATGTCCCTCAGTATGCTTCATGGAGTAACCATCAACTGTCTTTATGGTCATCCAGTTACGGATAACGTTTGATCAGCAATAAGGCACTCGACTCTACATCTAGGGTCCATAGTGGTTTCAGGTCGAAGGGTGGTATACACCATTATCACCATGAGAATAACTTATGGCACTTTGGATAACATTCTATATAGTTTTCTCATAGCGGGTCAATCCAGTATAAATATTACTCTTAATATTCATACCTATGTTTAAGACTTGATAACTCCTTATCCTCCATGAGATGTGATCATCAGTCTATATACATAAGAGTCTTAATGCTTTAATGTTATCCCACTTCACAATAAAGCTCGACTACGGATACTTTAAGAATAGTGTCCTTATGTTTAATGTGATCTCATGATTAAGTCACACTTGATACATTAAACGGACTAGCTATTCTAGGGACTTTATTATACAGACATAATAAAGAAAAAACCTTTTATTATTAATAAAAAATTCGATACAAGTACCAAAAGTATTGATATCTAGGGCTTACACCAACAATATTCCCTACTACCAGGAGTAGCGTAAAGCTTGAAAGGAAAGAAAAACTAGGTTCTCCTATAGTAGTTTGTGTAACCTTGGGAGTAGTTGGAAATTTGGTTAATTGTAGTGGGGGGCCACCATCTCTAGAACCGTCGTCAAAACTGATGTTTGACTTATAACATGAGCGGTTACTCCAACGGACATTGAAGTTCATGCATCACCAAACGTCGATTTGATTGGTTGTTCTTCTACATTTGGAGCGTCGTTCTAGGGAAGGGAATAATTTTTTGACGATTGACGAGACATCTCAAGAATTTTACCAGTCATCAGACGCATAAACACTCGGACATTAAAAACATTACATGTATGAAGAGCAAAACAAACAAAGAAAGCACAAACACTTTTCCTGCAAAAGTTTAAATTTCTTGCAAAAAACGTCTCATTAGGTATGTCAATTTATTTACTAGTATTTTTAGTAAACAAATCACAAATTTTACTTCACTTAAAGGATTAAACTCAAAATATTCCTAAGAAAAATTTGTACAAAAAGTGTTTGAGAAAATGTATTTGTGCTTGATAACTTAATGTTTGAAGATAGAGCAATTGGATAAAAAGCTCAATAAGTAAAAAGCAGAATTGTTTGAAAGGATAAATTCAATGAAGAGAAACCATAAAATAAATCAAGTAAAAATGCTTAGATTAAAAATGAGACGCAGATTCATATATTTTTCATAAATTATTTATCTCTTTAACTTAAACGTTTGAATTCTATAAAGAACAATGAAAAAATGTGAACCCCTGTCACATACACGAAATTTGTTTATATACTATGTACATCGATAACCGTCGACAACAGTCAACTCTCCAGCATTTGACATGTATACTATTATGTGATTTTTTGTTCTCTGCTTTGCTTCCACGAGTCTTCAGTTCTTGAACTACTGCAAAACCATTACTCATGTCGAAAAAAATCTCCAGGTCCTCTAAATGCTTATGTTGAGAATCAACTTATTTCATGTCGACTATTTATGATTTTAACATCGAAAATATGACTTAGCTACATCTGTTTAGCCTATGTATTTATCTTACACTCACACTTCTACCGAATATACTTTAGTCGAAAATTACATGCTAACAATACTATAAATATTATTTATAATATTTATAAATATGTGAAGACTTTATATCTAATATTTATGAACTATAAGAAATGATGAATATTAATCTATTAAAAAATAGTCTTTATATATTATTGTGGTCTTTTAAGAATAACATTCTTATAAGTGCATTATGTTTAAATCATATTTAATGTTCCATTAAAAGTTAATTAAAAGTTAATTATTCTGAAATATGTATTACTTTAAAATAAACATTTTATCTAACATAAGTAACATAATACATATGGACTGAAACATTCTGAAATATGTATTACTTTAAAGTATAGGACTGAAAAAAATACAGTACTGAAATAAGACTGATTTTGAAAATTCAATTTCTTTAAAATTAAAACTATATACTATTTGATCATTTGACTAATCTACCCTTTATATAGAATTAGTGAATAATTCTCACGAAGTTTAACTCAAATGAATGATGAGACACATGAAGGTTAACTAAAAAAAGTATTAACTTAGCATATTAATTATTGACAAATACCTTTAAAAAAATTTAGCTTGTGGCAAATAATTTGCCCAACAACCTGATAATGTCATGAAAAACATCCTAAAAGGAAGCATTAGTGTCCATACCTCACATTAAAAGTCAATAGCACTTTTTTACTATCAAACTTTAAGAATATTGAAAAATATTCTCAAACTATATTAGGTAACATATTTCTGCTCATCTCTCTTTTTATACTTTAAGGTAAGTGATATTTGGTCCCAGCCCTTTCCTTTTGCTAAAGAGAACTCACAATGGTAATTTGAGTAGATGCTTGTAATTCCCAATTACGGTATAAGAAAAAGAAAATAAAATGCCAAATTTCTTCCTCTTGTTTCTGTGATACCTTTAGGCTTTTTCCTTTTAAGTCTAAATAAAGTTTAGTTGATTGGTCCAAACTCAACGACTAAAAAAAGATGTAAGAGGTAAATTGAGGGGTACTCTCGACCATGAAATGTGATGTATAAAATTGTAGTACTTGTTTCTTTAATGTAAAGTTTCCTAAGTGGTATCAAACTTTACAAGAGATTCAATCTATTTACCCTAATTAAAATTCTAATATATACAATTGAAGGGAAAAAAGAATGTTCAATGTGAAGTATTGACACATAAGACATTAATGACATTGACATATAGTTTTTATATATCAGCCTTTAAAAATGAAACAATTAAATATAACCACATCTATCAATAGTTTTTAATCTAAAAGTGTCTATGTGATTTATGTTTGAGATTTAAGAATCGGAGCTATCAAAATGGATTATTCAACCATAAATAGACTTCTTTTCAAGATTATTTTTATATAAAAATTAAAATTAAAATTTCATAATATTTATTATAAATACAATAAAAACTATACTATTTTAAGCATCATACATTTTTAATACTATATTTTTATAAATACTAATATATTTTTAAACACAATATATATTTAAATTGTATATAATAATCATCAAATATTTAAAATAAGAGAAACTAATAGAATACGAAGAAATTGTGAATCAAACACAAAATAATTGAATTAATTTAAGTATATTAGTGTATAATATTTAAAAGAGAAAGATTGAATAAAATAGAGATAAAATTTATTGAGGTGAGCAAAATCAATGTGTTATATTTGAGTGACACAATATAAGAATTAATATAATTTATTAAAATTTATATTTATGCGGGCCTAACGGGCCATCCGTAGCCTCATACAGATTAACCCTAATAGGTAGCAAATCTTTTAGAATTTCTTAATGCACTTTATGTATTAATGGAGCACCATACAAAAATGTCTTCAAATTTCGAAGATGCATTTTCGGACGCACCTTAAGTCAATAAAAGTTTGACTTAATGTGAAAATTATGGAGATGCATCTTCGTAAACATTACAGAGATGCATCGTCGGGCGCTACTTGTACATAACTCGCCATAACCCTTCTTCTTCCTCACTTGTTAAAAAAATAAACTTTTCTCTAAAACTCTCTCAAAATCACATTGTCTCAAAATCAATCAAGCAACATCAAAGCTTATTCAATCAACACCAACTACATCAAATCTCAGTCAACTACATCAACTTCAAAGATTCCCCATTTCTTATAAGTTTTTTACTATTGTATTTTTTTTTGAGTTTTTGTATAAATTTGTAGAAATTGATGATTATGTATTGAAATGCATAGTTTATGCATGTTTTATATTTGATACATTATGAGAAATATATTTCATAGTTAAAAGTAACGATCAATGTATTATTTTTGCGAGTTTGGTGGTCTGTATTAGCGTCATTGAAGAAATGAGTTTTGCAGGAAATTCTAGAGATGCATCTCAGTAATTTTTCAACGTTTGAATTTTTAGGAATCGGAGATGCATCTCCGTATTTTATCTGTCTATTTTTTTGTTGCTTTTTTTTGCTTGTAGGATTGCTTGTAGTAATTATGTGTCACTTGTCTGATTTACTTACAAGCATTATGCCTGATAAAGACGTCATATTGAGGAATAACAAGATTGTACAACATGCATCTGTCTGGAGGCAAAAAAGTTAGGTTTCAGAGGCTCATGTTCTCTCTAGCCCGGTTGATGCGAAGACGTCAACTTCTAGGGCTCATATATCTCCATCGTCTTTTTTCCATAGGAGACGGGTGTCACCTAGTGACACATCATTGTCTCCATCTACTCGTAGGCGATACGTTTCATTTATTCAGACACCCAAGGCACCAGAGGTACCTGAGGCACTAGTGCCACCAAAGGTACTAGAGGGACCGCAGGCTGATGAGCCAGTGCCAGCTCGAGTATTTGGAGGAGGCTCGTTAGAGTTGTCACTGATGTCTCTTTACCCAGACCATACTTCCAAACATATTAGGGACGAAGAGGTAAAATTAGTTGGATTCATTCTTCTTAAATTACGTTTATTATTATATAACAAGTTTCTAACGATGATTTATTTTTCCTCAGAACAGTGATCCGCTTAAATTCATAACCATGTGCGAAAGATTATTGTTTGCATCATCCTAATGACGAGTGGTTTTAGGTTGCTTTGTTCATATCTGGGATGAAGGACTTATGCAAGACCGATTATGTTATGGTGAATCACGAGATTCTTAATGCATTTGTGGAGAGATAACATATTGAGACCCCATCATTTTATCTACCACTTAGTGAGATGTGTATCCTACTCGATAATGTGTTGCGTCTGCTGCATCTTCCGATAGAGGGAATCTTTTAGATCATGGGAGGATTAGCAAAGATGAGACACTGGAGTTGATGGTAGACTATTTGGGAGTTAATGAAGAACCTATATCGAGGGAGCTTGAAAAAATCAGAGGGGATCGTGTTAGGTTTGAATTCCTGAAAAAGGTATATACATATGAGCTGGTTAGAGCAGAGCAGGCTAGAGCTAACGAGGGGCAGGTGGGACAACATAAAACGTATGCTATGAGAGCATACCTATTATATTTGGTTGGCATTTCCATTTTTGTGAACAAGAGTGCCACTTATGTGGATGTCTTCTACCTATGATAATTTAAGGACTTTGATTGGATCCATGAGTATAACTGGGGGGTCGATTGTTTGGTCTACTTGTACCCTAAGTTATCTGAGGGTTGTAGGTGGAAAAAGAAGCATGTGACAGGAAACATCGCACTTTTGACAATAACACTTATTGGTTTTTTAGTGGTTGTATGTCATTTTCATTACATATTTGCAACACCCTTACTAATGATTTGTGTGTTCCAACACTTTTCAGGCTTGGATCCTCCATCACTTCCCACGCATCTCCGGTTGGTCGTGTTTACCGCCCTATACAAAGGATATGTTGTGTGTTTTTGTATTTTCTCTGCTTAGAGGGAACCATATGAGTATATGACAGAGTCGTTTTAAATGTATCTTGATCGCTTGGTAACAGAGGATATACACTTTAACAACTATGTCAATCACTGTGAGACGCCGCCATTTGATGACATAGTGTTATACTCGGGATGATTGACTTGCAGTTCACGTCTGAAATTTCATCTTCCTGAGTGGGTCATGCGACAATTCAGCTACACACAAACTATTCCCAAATACTATATTGTCTCTGCTCCTCCCGCTATGACATGTATATATATGGATGCCATATTTGATGATTATCTTAGTCATCTGGTATCGAAGGAGGCACGAAGTACCATATCTTAGAGTGATTGGAGCTATGTAGACGGGTACATCAGGTGGTACTTCATGGTGTCACATCCATATATAGTGCAGGTTTCTCTAGGACATCTACTGAGGTCAGCTCATCAGGAGATACTAGAGGAGGAGCGATCTAGGTTAGATCATGCTCTTGATGTGTTGCCTAGATATCGCTGTATTATGGAGATTGCACGGACAGACATTGACAGATGTATCTTTCTTGATGGTTTTGATGTGAGGGAGGTTCTAGATGCCATTATGATGGAGGCACGAGAGACATTGATGTACCGGAGACAGCGTCGGAGGGTGGGGGACGGAGGAGGCCGAGGCGCCTGAGGAGCTCTAGTCCGGCATACATAGTAGTTGATAGTATTTGTACTTTGGATTTATGTTCAGTTGTTTTTTATTGTTAGTTTTTTTGACTTCATTGTATATTTTGACTTTATTATGTATGTCATAATGACTTAATTTGATACGAATTTATATATGTCATTTTGCATATCGATTGTACGGTTTGATGCTCATCACATAACAGGAGCCTTAATATTTATAAATCGTCATTTTTATCTAAGTAACCATATAACTAATTTAATTTGCACTGTTTTGACTGATTATGGCGACGCATCTCCATAAACCCTAAACGAAGATGCATCTCCAGATCAATAAATCTTTAAAACAGGTCTTTTAGAGAGGGGTGCATGGGATGTGTTTTGAAGTATTTCAGAGACGCACCTCCAGATCACTTGTAACGTTTTGACTTAAGAGAAAGTGCGTTTGGAGATGAATCATCGAAATCTGAAGAACATTTTAGATTTTTCATAGTGTTTTCCACTAAATATATGAGATAAAAAATCTCCAAATTTTTTAGAGACAAACTAAAAAAATCCTGAAAAATATGGACTTAATTTTTAAAAGTCAAATCCTATAACTTTTCGAACTTGACATAGCATCCCATATAGACCAACCCCATATAGACGACCCATTTTGACGTTCTTTTTGCTAAAGGTTCTATTCATTCCAAAATATATATATTTTAATGCTTGATGTTTTTTTTTTTTTTTTTTCATGTTAGGCGTGGTGAGTAGGTAGGAATGATATATGAGTTAACATTTTATTTTGGCAGCCACATGGTGATCATGAATATAATATCTCATATTAGATGAGAAGCTATACAACTTAACTCCAACATAATTACTCGTATATAACTAACTCTTTTAGGCACTTAAATATTTCTCAATTGTTTTGGTCCATTCCAGTTATTGTTTATGTGAACATAGTAGTTAAATAATTCTAACGTGTTATATAAGACAGATATTGTATAATTGTTCAATTTTCCACTATTTTGTCCATATCTCTGTGTAAATAATTTAATATTGATTCACAATCAATAACATCTTCATCATCAAGAGTAACAATAAATCGAAGAACACCATACATCGATGGGTGTTGAGGCCCCCATTTACAATCTTTTATCTGATATCGATGATAGTTGTTATAATCCTCGTAATTATGAAAGGGATGATAATGACAATTTCGACCATAAGCTTGATTTTATATATATATATATATATATATATATATATATATATATATATATATATATATATATATATATATATATATATATATATATATATATATATATATATATATATATATATATATATATATATATATATATATATATATATATATATATATATATATATATATATATTCTTTCCTATGTAGCCACTTCTTCTTATTCTATGATGTCTTTTAAAAAAGCACAAGGCAGTTGGAAGTTGGTGCCTATTTTAACCATGTTTTTGCCTTGTAGAATCCATCACCTTAGTAGAAATTCTCACCCCTTAGTCTCAATAAGGGAATTTTATTACGAAGATTTGAAGTAGGTGGTTGGATCCAAAACATGAAACTCCCCATCACATCTACGCGTGAAGAATCACAATAAATCGTAGCAATAATATGCCTAGTATGTGTGTGTATTATGTGACATGTGCAAGTATCCATTATTATCCCATAAAAAAACATACTATATCACATATTGGGAGAATGTGCAAGTATGATTAATGTTAAAAAGCACAGTCTCTTAATAATAGAATAAATTAGAAAATAATAAAACTCAATTTACTTAGGAAATGTTAGTGTACGAAGTACCATACATTTTAAGAAAGAGATGAATTAAGAGAGAAGAATAATGATAAAAAATTATAAGTGTAGTATAATGATTGAGGTGAGTCATATAATACTGATGGTGGTTTAAGTATTAAAGGTTAATCGTTTTCTTATTAACATATTTTTTTTTTGGTGAGTTCTAGGCTACCCTGATGAATTAGGGTAAAATACTCCTAATAGTTGAAGTTTTATTTGTTGAAGTAATTTAAATGTTGTATGTTGAATATTTTAATATATATTATTTTAATATATATATATATATATATATATATATATATATATATATATATATATATATATATATATATATATATATATATATATATATATATATATATATATATATATATATTATTTTTAGAGGTTAAAGGTAGTGGACTGTCAGTGTAAAAAAGTATTACACTGGCATCCAATCAAAATATTTTATATTGTCAAATCATAACAGTATTTTAAAAATAAAAGTGTGATGTGGCGGAATAAACGAGTCTTATTGATTGACAGTATAAAAATATTTTACATTGTCAGTGCATATTCCTTTTTCTCTTATTGTTATATTAGTTATTTTATCAAATAAAGTGTCTATATAATTTTTAAATAATGTTAAAAAGGTTATTTATATTTTATTTAAGAATTAATTAATTAATTAATTAAATAATTTGACATGGATTCAAATATGAATGGAGGTTAGAATAATCCATTTAGAAATAAACCTTAATTGGCCATCACACTATATATAAGTTATGATCCCCAATATACCGTACACAAATAAATTATCTCTTCTCCCTATCCAAAGAGAATTCGAGGCATAAGGAGTACCAGTTCAGGAAGAACCACAAAAACCATCAACTTCTAGATTTTAGGATTACCTTCAAAGACATTTTTCTCAATGGATCCAGGTATTCTAAAATTATTTTATTGATCCTTTAATTTTATATATGCTTGATTCCCACGCCTAAATTACATATTATAATTTCTTGAGCATGTATGTTTTGATTAATCGTTATTAATCTAATTCCAACACTATAATCGGTTACCACGGACGTGTAATCAATTACAACATCACTTGAGATGTTTTCCAGTAGCAGAAAAGTGAAGTTTTCGAAGGCGTAACCGGTTACCATAAATGGTGTAACCGGTTACCACTGAAGCTGAACTAATTTCTTAGTTTTTCAATGTCAGGTGTAATAGGTTACACATTTTGGTGTAACCGATTACAAGCCTGAGTTTTTGTATTTTCTGCTATTGTACTTGGTTAAATTGTATTCCACTTGATTTGTAACCTCTATATAAGTGTTAAGGATGCACTCTCACCCTGGTTAGTGCAAGTATATCATCTCACCCTCAATTCTCTCTCTCTCTCTCTCTCTCTCTCTCTCTCTCTCTCTCTCACACACACACACACACACACACACACACACACATAATTCTCCTCTTTCACTCTCCACATTCAAAATTACTCTACCTTTATTTTTCACCAATCTTGTGGTTGCTTGTTCTAACATTTGGCATCAAGAGCCTTATTCAGATCCACAAACACCTAGTGTGCAACATGAATTCAATTTCTAATGAAAGAATCCGTGCAAATTTACCCATCCTAGATGCGAAGAACTACGACAAGTGGTGCAAGAAAATGAATGTGTTGTTTGGCTACCAAGATGTTCTTAAGGTGATCAAGAAGGATGTTAGTCCTCTTGTTCAGAATGCTACCGAAGCGCAGCAAGCAACACATAAAGAAGAGAAGAAGAAGGATTACAAAGCGCTGTTCTTGATTCATCAATATGTTGATGGCGACAACTTTGAGAAAGTTGGTGATTGCGATTCGTCAAAGCAAGCTTGGGAGATCTAATAGAAAGCTTATGCTGGTGAGGTTACAAACTCACGAACAACATCTCGAATTTATTCAAATGGAGGAAAATGAGACAACCAACGATTTCTCAACAAGAATCACTCGGTTGGTGAACCAAGTGAAGGTGTATGGAGGAACCATTACGGAGTAGTATGTTGTTGCTAAGATCTTGCATTATTTAACACCAAGATTCAATAACATATGTGTGGCGATTAAGGAGTCGAAGGATCTTGCGAAGATGAGCAAAGAGGAGATGCAAAGTCCTATTGAGTCTCATACGAAAAGGATGAAGGAGAGGATCAACGATAAGGAAAAGGCGGAGATTGCTTTGCAAGCTCGTTTCAATGAGAAGGAAAAGAGATCGAAAGGAAAATGGCACATGAAGAACAAAGGTAATTTTCATAATTTTTGTGGAAAATAGTCCCAAAATTTAAAGAATTCGACTTGTCAAAGGGGTGAGAGCATCTACAACAAACATGATCGTCATGGAAACTTTAGAGATGAAAGGAAGAGGTTTGACAAGAGCAAGGAGCAGTGTTACAAGTGTCAACAGTTTGGTCATTTTGCGAAAGAATGCAATGCATATAAGAAGGAATCTCAAGGGGATGAAGCCAAGGTTGCAAGATAAGAGTTTGATGAATAGAATATACTAGTGTTCATGATCACGGGAGCAAATTGTAGCAGCAAACAACTGTGGGACAACAGCTGCAGCAACTTAAAAAATGCTGAAAATTGAGTTATGGCCGGTTGGATGATATGATTGATCGATTACATGAAGAGGAAGACGCCATGATGAGTATGAAAGGAGTTCAATGTAGTGAGGAGTGGTATTTGGACTCAGGTTTTTCAACTCATATGACGGGAAGAAAGGATTAGTTTGTAAAAATAAATCGTACCATGGAGAACAAAGTAAAGTTTACGGATGACACCACTCTAATGACTGAAAGTATCTATGATGTTTTGATCATGAGAATGGATGATGGATATTCCTTGATCAAATATGTCTTGTATATTTCGGGAATCAAATTTAACCTTCTAAGCATTGGTCAATTGCTTGAGAATGGTTACAAGATTCATATGGAAAACAAGGAAGTTTTGCTACTGTGCCAAGTATGGCTACCAATGGAACCTTCAAGGTTGAATTGAAGGTTATAGAGAATAGATGTCTTGCTACTGCAACAAGTATAGAAGAGTGGATGTGCCATTATCATCTTTGGCATCTCAATTTAGAGATCTCAAAGATTTGCAAAGGAACTGTATGATAACGGGGCTGACATCGATCAATATACCAGCTGAAATTTGTGAAGAATGTGCGCAACCTAAGAATATAAGGGAAAATTTAGCAAGGATGCAGATCGGAGAATCAAGAATCGCATTGACGTGGTGTATTTGGATGTTTATCGACCGATGCAAGTAAATTCTATTGGTAGCAATACATATTTTGTCATATTTATCGGTGATTATAGTAGAAAACTATGGACATGCCTAATCAAAATAAAGGATGAGGTATTCAAAGTGTTTAAGAAGTTTAAGTCCATGGTTGAGAGGCAAAGTGGTCACAAGCTCAAATGCTCAAAATAGACGGTAGAGGCGACTATGTCTCAAATGACTTTGAGAGTTTTTATGATCAAGAAGGGATTGTATACGAGGTAGTACCACCCTATACACCACAATAAAATGGTGTGGCTGAAAGAAAGAATCGGTCAATTATGAACATGGTGAGTAGCATGTTGAAGGGGAAGAACTTGCTAAAAGAGCTGTGGGGAGAAGCGGTATCCACAACTGCCTATTTGTTGAATAGGTGCCCTATAAAGAAGCTGGAAAATGTAACACCGGAGGAAGCATGGTCGGGGTTCAAACCAAATCTGAACCATTTGAGAGTGTTTTGTTCCATTGCATACCTACATGTTCCGGGTCAACTTAGAAAGAAGTTAGATGACAAAGAAGTGATGATTGGATATCACTCTACCGGTGGTTACAAACTATTTGATGCTATAAACAGGAGGATCATGATCAATCGAGATGTTGTAATTAAAGGTAGAGAAAAACAAGAAAGAGGGGTTTGAATTGTTTTGGAAAATGAAACTTTTTAAGAATATAAACACACTTAGAATAAAAGGAATTTGACACATAATTTTATACTGGTTCGCTTGAAATTTAAAGCTACTCCAGTCCACCCGGCCAAGGTGATTTCGCCTTCATAAAGGACTTAATCCACTAATCTTGAAAGATTACACAAACAACCGTCTAAGAGAATAATCCCTTAGCCCTCTCAAGTGTTCAGACTGCACAGAGCCACTTGAGGAAGTATCTTAGTAATGAGATGATTGGTAATACACAGTTCTTCTAACAATAAGCAAATATTACAGAAATATAAGAACAACAATTTTCACGTAAGAGCAGCAGCTCGTGAAATAGTGAAAGAGAATGATTGAGAGATTTGTATTCTTGAGTGTCTCAGGTGTATTTTCTTGTGAGGCATTCCATCCTTTATATAGGAGTTTGAGAAGACCATTGGTTGATGACGGAATCTTGGTCATTAAAGAATGATTAATGTCATTACTCTCCTTGTTTCTTTCCAAAACAGTTTTGGGTGCGCCATAATTTCCCTCTAGAAATAGCTTCTTTCTAAATGCAGATTTCTTCCTGGTTACACATTCTGAGTCAGCAAATCCTATATTCAGAGTCTTGCTATGCAATTTTCTTCTTCAGAGGGAACTTGTATCTGACTTTATCAGAGTTTCTCTTTAATCTTGACTTCTTCAGATCGTGCGTCTTCAGAGTCTGGATTTATTCTTCTCTTTCAGAGTTTCTGACTTCTTTCATTTTGCTATCGCTTGTGTTAGAGTCAGAACCTTCTGGTTACGTATCCTCTGAGTAGCATCTAACACTGGATTCTGTATCTGATGATTTATCTATTTGATTGTTTTATCAGAGTCCTGCACACTTAAGAAAAAATTTATTAGGGTACCATTTTTGTTTCATCCTTTGTTATCATCAAAATATTAGAGATACATTGTAGAGCCAACTTTGTTCTTATAGTAATCAATGAAATGAAGCAGGTGCAACAAAGCGTAACCGGTTACCAACAGACTATAACTGGCTAAATGTAGGCTGTAACTGATTCCTAAAATCCTATAACCGGTTACATGTTCGAAATTCTAGATTCTCAGATAGGAGGAAGTACATAACAACATGTCGTCGAAGCCTGAAATGAAGGAAATTTCAGAAGTTCAACAAGGCAACGGGGTTTGCCTTAGAGACTCCTAGATTGTGAGTTGTTTCGTGACAATGAAGTCAATGATGATGGTGATTTTGTCCATTTTACACTTATGGCCGAATTGAACCTGTTAATACATAAGAGGCCTTAAGTGATCCAAAATGGATTTGTGGTATGAAAGAGGAGCTGGAATCCATTGAGAAAAACAGTACTTGGGAGCTAGTTGATCTACCAAAAGGGAAGAAGTCAATTGGTGTGAAGTGGGTGTTCAAAGTGAAGGCAAATCCCAAGGGTGAGGTAATCAAGCATAAGGCTCGATTAGTGGCTAATGGATTTTTGCAGAGAGAAGGAACAAACTTTGAGGAGGTATTTGCATTGGTTGCTAGGATCTAAACTATTAGGCTTGTTGTTGGTATTGAAAATAACCATAATTGGCCTATTTGTCAAATGGATGTTAAATCCATATTTTTGAATAGACCACTTGAAGAGGAGGTATATGTAGGACAACCATCTAGTTTTGTTTTGAAAGACCAAGAGCTAAAATTCTACAAGTTGAGGAAAGCGCTATATGATTTGAAGCAAGCTCGAAGAGCTTGGAATAAAAGAATTGATGGTTTCCTAAAGGACATTGGCTTAAAGAATTTTTTATTGGAGCATGGAGTATATGTGAAGATGGACCCAAGTGAATGAGTAATCATTTTTTGTCTATATGTGGGTGATTTATTGATCATGGGCAACAACAGTGAGTTCATTTCAAAGTTTAAGAGTGAGCTTATGAATGAATTTAAGATGGCGGACCTTGGTCTCGTGACTTATTGTCTTGGCATTGAGTTCCACAAATCTAAAATGGGACGGCTCATGCATCAAAGGAGATATGCTCTTGAAATATTGAAAAAAGTGTGAAATGAAGCATTGCAATGCTTCCATTTTTCCAGCTGAACTAAGGTTGCAATTGTCTAAGAATGAGGATAAGGGAGATGTTGATCCAACTCAATATAGGAGGTTGATTGGATCCTTGCGTTACCTATGCAATACACGACCGAACTTGGCATTTAGAGTTACTATTGTGATAGATTCATGGCGAGACCGAAGGTGTCTCACTTGGAAGAAATCAAGAGAATCATACCCTATGTCAAAGGTTCTGTTGGCTGCGTAATTCTCTTTCCCGTAGTGGGTACAGGCAGAAAATGCAATTTTCTCGATTTTACCGATTCTAACTAGTGCGGAGATAAAGATGATCAAAAGTCTACAACTTAATACATATTTATGTTCGGTGTGACACCAATCTCTTGGTGTTCGAAGAAGGAACCGATAGTTTCACTTTCACCTTGTGAAGCCAAGTGTGTCGCTGCTTTGTTGTGTGTGTGTGTCAAGTTGTATGGCTTATGAATCTATTGGAGGAGCTGGGCAACAATGAGGGTTAGGTTGTTACACTCTTAGTTGACAATATTTACACGATTAATCTTGCTAAGAACCCAATTGCAAATGGGAGGAGAAAGCATATTGAAATGAGGTTCCATTATTTGAGGGAACTTGTTAGAGAAATAAGGTTACAATTGGGATATTGAAGGAGTAAAGACCAAGTTTCTCATTTGGTGACTAAGGGAGTCACAAATGATGTATTCAAGAGGTTGAAGATGAGCATGGGAATGGTAGACTTGCAACACTTGAATTAAGGCGGTGTGTTGAAGTTTGTTGAAGTAATTCAAGTGCTGTAATCGGTTACCACAGGCGTGTAACCGATTACAGTAGCACCTGAGATGCTTTCCAGTTGCAGAAAATTGAAGTTTTCGAAGGCATAACCGGTTACCAGAAATGGTGTAACCAGTTACCACTAAAGCTGAATTAATTTTTTAGTTTTTCAGTGTCAGGTGTAATCTGTTACATGTTTTGCTGTAACTGATTACAAGATCGAGTTTTTGTATTTTCTGCTATTATACTTGGTCATATTGTATTCCACTTGATTTGTAACCTCTATATAAGTGTTTAGGGTGCACTCTCACCTTGGTTAATGCAAGTATAACATCCTACCCTCAATTTTCTCTCTCTCTCTCTCTCTACATATATATATATATATATATATATTACTCTCAATTATCCTCTTTCACTCTCCACATCCAAAATTACTCTATCTTTCTTTTTCACCAATCTTGTGGTTGCTTGTTCTAACACTAATGAAATGACACCAATAATATCCTTCAAGCTGGTTACTACTGGACAATAATGGAGGTTGATTGTTACAACTTCGTTAGAAAATCTCACAAGTGTCAGATCTATGGGGACATGATCTATGTACCACCAACTCCATTGAATGTTTTGACTTCTCCTTGGACCTTCTCTATATGGGGTATTGATATGATTGGAATGATAGAGTCGAAATCTTCCAACGGTCATTGCTTCATTTTGTTTGTTATCGATTACTTCACCAGGTGGGTTGAAGTTGCTTCGTATGGTAATGTCACATGACAAATGGTTACCAGATTCATTAAGAAAAATATTATTTGTCGCTATGGTGTTCCTAGCAAGATTATCACTGACAATGCCAGTAACCTCAATAACAAGATGATGAGTGAGTTGTGTCAAGAGTTCAAGATCAAGCATCACAACTCTTCACTATACCGGCCCAAGATGAATGGTGTCGTAGAAGCAAAAAATAAACATATCAAAAAGATTGTCTAGAAGATGGTTAGAACCTATAAGGATTGGCATGAAATGCTTCCTTTTTCTTTGCATGGCTATAGAATTTTGGTTCGTACTTCCACTAGGACAACTCCATTCTCACCGGTATGTGGGGTGGAGGTTGTTTTTCCAATTAAGGTTGAAATTTCTTCACTTAGGGTTATTATGGAAGATGACCTTGATGAAGCCAAATGGGTTCAATCCCAATATGATCAACTGAATCTCATTGAAGAAAAGCGCCTGACGGCTGTTTTCCATGACCAGTTGTACCAGAGATGCCTTAAACTAGCTTTTAATAAGAAGGTTCTCCCTCGTGTGTACCATGAAAGTGAACTCGTGCTCAAGAAATACTCTGTTATACACTCGGATCCACTGGGCAAGTGGATTCCCATCTTTGAATGGCCCTTTATCGTCAAGAAGGCCTTCTCAAGTGGAGTCATGATCCTCAATATTATGGATGGGGAAGATTTTCCACTGCCAGTGAATTCCGATGCAGTCAAAAAATATTATGCCTGAAAAAAAGTATGAATAAATAACCCGCTAGAATAATATCTTCAAGGACAATCTAGGTAAAAAGGGGTATCCCGATAGACCGAAAAATGAAATGTCCATGCAAAAGTTAGGGATCAAATAAAAATTACAAAAGCTCGCTAAGTTGAAAATCCGAAATGGTGACTTAGGCAAAAATGGGTATCCCGGTGGACGAAAAAAATAGAAAATGTCCAAGAAAAAGTTAGGGATAAAGGCATTTGACTGCAACCCTTGAACCTACTTCATTACAGCTTGATCTCAGACAGCCAAAGACCGATCCAGTCATCGTCAACTAAAGCGAAGTGTTGGGACCTAGATCTTACAGTGGATGATAACCGATGTTGTAACCAATGGAAAATCAAAAAATTCTCATTGCCATTTTTTTTTTCAATTTTTGCAATTTCCTCTTTAAGGATTTTTGCATCCTTTTACACACATTATATTTACAAATTTCCCACAATTAATAAATTTCACTTTTCCTTTATCAATTGCTTTTCATCTCTCACATTTTGTTTGCAGAATAATTGTTTATTTTAATCACATAATGCTATAAAAATTTGAAAATAATAAAATCTAAAATTAAAGGTAAACTTTGTGCATTACTTTGATTACCCAGAAAGTTCTAAAGGGAGATCAGTAGTTTATAGTAAATGCTTGATATCCAGAAGCATCTTAATGACTGTTCGGTTATATCATATATCCCTTCTCCCCAACCAGATTAAGTTGAAATCTCCAGCGGTGGTGGTAACATGAAGCATTCCTTCTTTACAAGTTTCTTTGGTGCAGTTATTGGCGAGTCGAAGTCTACCCTATACCAAAAATCATACCCTTGTGAATATCACGATTAACACATATTGCCACAGAGCATACATGCATCATAAAAAAATAAAACATACACTGCCTATAACATGCATATCATGTTTTTCCTTTGTGATTGATATATTTCCCCATAAAGTATTTCAATCAACCCCCAATTGATGAACTTGTCATTCCATAGTTCCAATACACTTACCTTTCTCATATGACAACTGTTCTCAACGGGATTTTTTTTGGATATTTTGGTATTTAATCCTCTTCTACCTTGAATATCCGAAAAGCTGACGTAATTCATGCATTTAGATTTAAGATGATTAAATAGGGGAAGTTGTCACAACCCAAAAATTTCCCTCCCCTTTTCACTTTTCATCTAATCTTTGGCTTGAGATTCATCTGCACTCATTCATGCCCCATACATGCACATTATTTATTCATGTTAGCACTTTCCAATAATCATCATGGATTTAAAGTTTGTGGTTGTTTATACTTAATGAAATTTAGGGTTTGCTTGTGGATCAAGCCTTAGGATTATGGTGATGCTCATCATTTGGAACCAAGAGGGGTGAAACCTGTTAGATGCCCAAAAGTGCTTATTAGAGCTATCATATGTGGGCATCTTTCACTCTTTTTCCTTGCTAAAATTGTCAAAACCACATTTGTTTCACATGGAATGCATTACATTGATCAACAAGCTTGGTGCCTTTGATTTGTGTGTTATTGTGCAGGAAAGACATGAACTAATTGAAAATGAAGACACAAAGAAATTGGCAAAGGAACCAAAGAATACAAGCATTTCATCTGCCTGCTCGCTAGGCGAGGCTGTGGCGAAGCTTTGGTTCGCTAGGCGAGTTCCAGGCGAAAAGCTCCAGTAAATTAGCAAATTAATTCGCTAGGCGAGCTCAAGGCGAAGGTGGTAGCGAATTCATTCTGTTTTGGTGAAAAAACGCAGCCAGCACTCACTCGCTAGGCGAAGCTCTAGCGAGTCCCCAGCGAGCATTCCAGTAGCAAAACCTCTCAACCTCGCTGGGGCGAAGGTTGAAGCGTGTCCTTCGCTAGGCGAAGGTATGTTCGCTAGGCGAACATGACAGTTCAGCAGGCCCTGTTTTCTCTGGGCGCAGGGGCCTTTTGTGCCCATTTTAGACCCTCGCTAGGCGAGCTATTCTGCTCGCCTAGCGAACATGACAGACCAGCTGAGGTCTATAAGTAGCAGGTGCCACTTTTGAGCACCATACCTCATTTTTACCAACTTTTCCATTTCTGTACTTTTTCTAGATATTTTTGCAGCATTGTTTTGGGAGCTTTTATGCCCTAATTTCCATTTCTCTTCATCTAGCAACCATCTTCCACAAAAAGAAGGTGGATTCCCATCCAACTTCGATTATCCGACTTGGATGTTGATCAACCTTCTTTCCTTACTTGCCGACCAAGCTACCATGAAAATGAGTAGCTAAGTCATCCATTTGTCAAGGTTAGATGTAGGTGATTTCTAGCTTTGTGTGTAAATGTAAGGATCCTCATATGTAAACTCTTTAACGGTAAATATATGATGAAAACTTTGTTTCTATTTAAAACTCTTTGAGTTGGTTTATGATCGAGAGATGTTTACCGATTCTTGACCTAGGTTTTCATCCAAACTTGTTCGTTAGCTAGAGATAGTAACGAATGATTTTGTTCACCATAAGGTTGAACCAAAAAGTTGTCATTTTGATAGATTGTGTTCGAGAGAAACAATGGATCAAAATGGCAAAACTCACAATATGTGTTCGAGAGAAACATTTTGAGAGGACTTTGTGAAATGATTTATCATCTAAAGGAGTTTATAAGATTGTTGACCGAGCAAATACATGCAAAGTGATCATTGAAACCTAACTTTGACAATATTTCTCATATTAATCAAAACATAACTTTTATCGCAATTAATTACTTTGTATGCAAGATAACTTGATTAAAACCAAAACCCTATTGTCACATTAAGTTAAGATTAAAACAACCATCGAACGGCAGTGATATCTTACAATCTCTGTGGATACGATAACAAAAACCCGACACGAAATATACATTTCAACAAAATGGCGCCGTTGCCGGGGATTGTAAATTGATATTGCGAGCATCGCAATGGTTGTTTAAGTTTTAGCTTGTGAATTTTTGACTTGTGCTTGTAATTTGTTTGGTTTAGTGTGCAGCTTACGTTTTATGCGAGGGCAAATCCCTGTGGACGAACTTCTTTTTGATCCTGAGATCGAGAGAACCGCAAGGAGGCTCAATAGCAAAACGAGACGTAGGAGGCAACAGGCTAGACAACGCCAAGAGCAAGGAGAAAGTTCTTCGACCACAAATCCACACCCATTCATACCAAACATGGAGCCACAACCACCACCACCTATTTCTACTCCATGTATCAATAGTCCAAGGAACACCGCTCAGTTTGCCAACCAAACAGGAAGGCAAGCTGAGATGAAGACGGGAACTCTGAATTTATTATATGGGAGTCCATTCACCGGAATGGACCATGAAGACCCATTTGCTTTTCTCACAAAATTTTATGAGATAGCATTGGCTGCCGGAGTGGATCAGGCTCAGGAGCTTCCGTTGTTCAGACGATTATTTCCCCACGCTTTGCTCGGTAAAGCAAAGGATTGGTATCTTGATCAAACACCAGCCGTAATGACAGACTGGAACGTGTTAGAAGAGAAATTCATTGAAAGATTTTTCTCCCATAACCGATTCATGGAATCAAAGACGGCCATCTCGGTGTTTTCTCAGGGAACCAGTGAATCTTTGAATGAAGCGTGGGAGAGATTCAAGTCCATGCTTAGGAAATGTAAAGGGCATGGATTTGATGAATTAACTCAAATCCATATCTTCAGAAATGGACTTCAACCAAACTGCAAGACGTTGTTGGATGCCACCTCGGGTGGCTCGTTGATGTCAAAAAGTGCCGAAGAAGCCACCAACATTATCAATCGAATGGCTTTGAATGATCTTCAGAGTCAAAGTCGTGGAAATTCTTTGAAGAAGGCGGGAGTGCTTGAGTTAGGGACGAATGATGCCATCCTTGCCCAAAACAAGCTCATTTCACAACAAGTGGAACTCTTAACGCAAAAAATCAAAGAGTTAAGAGAACCGTCAAAAGCTAAACAAATAGCTTGTTGTGAACTTTGTAAAGGTGAACATGACACCGGATTTTGTCCACCTCCCGGTTTTGACGAAGTAAACTACATGGCCAATCAACGGGACTATCAACCGAGACAACAACAACCTTATCAACCGCACCCTCAACAACAACAACAACAATTCCAAGGGAACCAAGGGTTCCAACCTAGAAGCAACTATTATCATAACCAAGGTTATGGAGGTGGTTCTTCTAGCCGTCAAAACCCTCCCCAAAATCCGTATCAATCTCAACAACCGCCGGTCGTCAATTCTAAATTGGAAGAGACATTGACGCAATTCATGCAAATGTCAATGGCCAATCAAAAGAGTAATGACGCGGCCATAAAAAATCTTGAAACTCAAGTTGGGCAACTTGCCAAGCAACTCGCGGAACAACAAACCGGTCCTTCTTTTTCGGCTAATACGCAAACAAATCCTAAGGAGCATTGTAAGGCGATTATGACGAGAAGTGGGAGGGAGTTGGGTAGTGAGAATGAAAAAAGAGTTGAGAGTGAACAAAGAGAGAAAGAGAAAGAAATTGAGGAGGAAATAGTGGAGGAAAATGTTGATGGTGAAATAGGAGTGTGGAGTGATGAGGAAGTAGTTGAAAAGAATAAAAATAATGGTGAAGTTGAAAAAGAAAAAGGTGTGGAGATTGAGGAAAATAAAAGTGATGAGGTAATAAGGGAGGTAGTGAAGAAGCCTAGATGGAAAAGTGCTAGAATTACAAAGGGAAAGGAGGTAGTGAGCGCTACTCCTGTCCAAAACCTTCCTTATCCTCATGCTCCTTCCAAAAGGGAGAATGAACGGCATTACGCCCGGTTCATGGATATTTTTAAACAGTTGCAAATCAACATTCCGTTTGCTGAAGCCTTGGAACAAATGCTAAAGTATGCCAAATTCATGAAGGACATACTAACCAAAAAGCGGAGGTATACGGAACCGGAGACCATCGTCCTTGATGCGAGCTGTAGTGCCATTATTCAAAGGACGCTTCCTAAGAAAGAGGTTGATCCGGGAAGAGTTACATTGCCGGTTAAAATTGGTGACGTGTATGTCGGAAAGGGACTTATTGACTTGGGGTCGAGTATTAATCTTATACCTTTGTCAATTATCAAGAGGCTTGGCAACATCGAGATTAAGTCCATCCGAATGACATTGCAATTGGCGGATAAGTCGACGACCCATCCTCATGGCGTAGCCCAAGATGTGTTGGTGAAGGTCGACAAATTCTTTTTCCCGGTGGATTTTATTGTAATTGATATGGAGGAAGATGATGATGCTCCGCTCATATTGGGCCGACCATTCATGAAGACCGCAAGAATGATGATAGATGTTGATGACGGTTTAATGAAGGTGCGGGTTCAAAATGAGGAAGTCACATTTGATCTATTCGAGGCGATGAAGCATTCCAAGGATAGAAATGATAGCTTTCGCATCGATGTGATCGAAGACGCTATTATAGAGGTTTCAAAGCATATTCATGATATATCTCCTATGGAGTTAGCTCTTGACGACTCATTGGAGGTTTTCACTGTTGAAGAGGAGCTAGCTCTTGAGGAATGCTTAAAGGAACTAGATAGTTTGGAAGACCTACAACCGTGGGAAGTAGAGGAAGAAAACTTGAAGAAGGAGGTCATTGACGAGAAAGCGCCAATTGAATTAAAAGAGTTACCTTCGACTTTGAAATATGTGTTTCTAGATGAGACCGAGGCAAAGCCGGTCATCATAAGCAACCTCTTGACAAAAGAAGAAGAAGCCCGTCTAATCATTGTGCTAAAAACCAATCAAGAAGCTATGGGTTGGACTCTTTCCGATCTAAAAGGAATTAGTCCATCCTATTGTATGCACAAGATTTTGATGGAGGAAGATTTTAAGCCGGTGGCTCAACCACAACGCCGCTTAAACCCTACGATGAAGGAGGTTTTAAGAAAGGAAGTGGTGAAGCTATTGGATGCGGGAATGATTTACCCGATCTCGGATAGTCTGTGGGTTAGTCCCGTGCACGTGGTTCCGAAGAAGGGTGGAATGACCGTAATTCGAAATGACAAAGACGAATTGATCCCGACTAAAGTTGCCACGGGGTGGAGAATGTGTATAGATTATAGACGGTTGAATACCGCGACTCGTAAGGACCATTTCCCACTCCCATTTATGGATCAAATGCTTGAAAGACTATCGGGCCAACAATACTATTGTTTTTTGGACGGCTACTCCGGGTACAACCAAATTGCGGTTGACCCGGTTGATCATGAGAAGACGGCTTTCACGTGTCCGTTTGGAGTGTTCGCATACAGAAAAATGCCCTTTGGGCTGTGCAATGCACCGGCGACCTTCCAACGATGTGTCCAAGCCATTTTTGCCGACTTAATAGAGAAAACAATGGAAGTCTTCATGGATGACTTCTCGGTATTTGGTGGGACGTTTAGTCTATGCTTGGCAAATTTGAAGACGGTGTTGGAAAGGTGTGTGAAGACCAATTTGGTGCTAAATTGGGAAAAGTGTCACTTCATGGTGACCGAGGGGATCGTGCTAGGCCACAAAGTCTCTAAAAGGGGGCTTGAAGTGGATAGAGCTAAGGTTGAAGTAATTGAAAAATTACCCCCTCCGGTGAATGTGAAGGGCATCCGTAGCTTTTTGGGGCACGCGGGGTTCTACCGGCGCTTCATCAAGGACTTCTCAAAGGTGGCTAAACCTTTGAGCAATTTGCTCGCCAAAGACCAGGTATTTCTCTTCACCGAAGATTGTTTGCAAGCTTTTGAGGTTTTAAAAGAAAAATTGGTTACCGCTCCAATAATAGTCGCTCCCGATTGGAATGAAAATTTTGAACTAATGTGTGACGCGAGTGACTATGCTGTTGGAGCGGTACTTGGCCAAAGAAAAGACAAAACTTTTCATGCGATACATTATGCGAGTAAGGTTCTTAACGAGGCTCAAATAAATTATGCCACAACGGAAAAAGAACTACTCGCAATAGTGTATGCGCTAGAAAAGTTTAGGTCCTATCTTATAGGGTCTAAAGTCGTTGTGTATACCGACCACGCGGCGATTAAATATCTGCTAACCAAGCCGAATTCGAAGCAAAGGCTCATCCGTTGGATCCTCTTGTTACAAGAATTCGATGTCGAAATCAAAGACAAGAAGGGGTCGGAAAACTTGGTAGCGGATCATTTATCCCGCTTAGTGAATGTCGAGGTTACCGCATCTGAAAAGGAAATCCGGGAAGAATTTCCTGAGGAAAAATTATTTAAGGTTCAAGTTAGGCCGTGGTTTGCAGACTTTGCAAACCACAAGGCTAGTGGTTTTGTGCCTGCCGACCTAACTTCGAACCAAAAAAGGAAGTTCCTTTCGGATGTGAAGTATTATGTTTGGGATGACCCATACTTATTTAAGTTGGGTAGCGATAACCTGTTAAGGAGATGCGTAACTGGTGATGAAGCCCAGAGCATCCTTTGGCATTGTCACAACTCGCCTTATGGCGGACATTATAATGGGGTTAGAACGGCCACTAAAATTCTTCAATCGGGATTTTATTGGCCAACTATTTTCAAAGACGCACATATCCATGCGCAAAGTTGTGACAGCTGCCAAAGAAGCGGTGGGATAGGTAAGAGAGATGAGATGCCTCTCCAAAATATCCAAGAAGTGGAAGTGTTCGATTGTTGGGGCATAGATTTCGTAGGACCTTTCCCACCCTCTTATGGGAATGAGTACATGCTTGTTGCTGTTGATTATGTCTCTAAGTGGGTTGAGGCGATTGCCTCACCTCGGGCGGATGCCAAAACGGTGATAAAATTTTTAAAGAAAAACATATTTTCCCGTTTTGGAACCCCCCGAGTGTTGATAAGTGACGGAGGGTCACACTTTTGCAATGCACCTTTGGAAACAATTCTAAAGCATTATGGTGTATCGCATAGGGTGACAACTCCGTACCACCCTCAGGCTAACGGGCAAGCGGAGGTCTCTAATCGAGAGATTAAGAGAATCCTAGAAAAAACCGTGTCTAATTCTAAAAAAGAGTGGTCCCAAAAATTGGACGAAGCATTATGGGCCTACCGTACGGCCTTTAAAGCTCCAATTGGCCTAACTCCCTTTCAATTGGTATTTGGTAAAACTTGCCATTTGCCGGTTGAATTGGAGCACAAGGCCTTGTGGGCCCTAAAGTTTTTAAATTTTGAAAATGAGTCGGCCGGTGAAAAAAGGAAAGTACAACTACTTGAGTTGGAGGAGATGCGCAATGCCGCATACCACTCAAGTTGGTTGTACAAGGAAAAAGCAAAGAAGTATCATGACAAGAAGATCCGTAACAAAGAATTTGTGCCCGGACAATTGGTCCTATTGTTCAACTCCCGGTTGAAGTTGTTTCCCGGGAAGTTGAAATCAAAATGGTCCGGGCCATTTCGGGTGAAAGAAGTAAAAGAGTACGGGGCCATTGTCATTGAAGACATGGACGAGAAAGATAGTTGGACCGTGAATGGACAATGATTGAAAGTGTATCTCGGCGGTCATGTGGATCGCGAGAGTTGTGCTCAGCCGCTCGATGCTCCTCTGTGAGCATCGCACCGTCGAGCTTAGCCGACGTTAAACAAGCGCTAGTTGGGAGGCACCCCAACATTGTAAGTATTTACTGTTTTATGTTTTATGTTGTATTGAGTACACTGTGCTAAACCCATGCTGGATGACTTGCAAGTGCTGCATTTGTCAATGCACTTGCTGTCATGCTCGCTTGCAGCTCGCTAGGCGAGGCAGTAGCGAGCATGCTCGCTAGGCGAGGCAGCAGCGAGCGCTGCAGTACTGTTTACTATTTAAATCTCAGCAGGGCCATTTTGCCCCATACCTGCAAAAAAAATTCTGAACGGCTCTGCTGAGGAATTTGTGCTACGCTTCTCAAACTCTCTCATTTGCATCTTTATCACCAACACTTGTTCGTTTCGGTCGATTGCAAACTCTTTTCACTTCACATTTCCGAATCCGTGTAACTAAGGTTTGCCCTACTACATTTGTCTTTTTGTTTTAACTCTTAATTTCCAAATGTGTATGACAAATAGGATGAGTGTGGTATGGGAACATTGAGGTTGCATGTGGTATTTTCGAGTTTGCAAGTCTTGAAGATTTAGGTTTTCAAATTGGGGATTTAGTGTTACTTTAGGTTTTGCATGCAAGTAGGCAATCCCCAATAGCTTAGAACGATTAATTTTCATGAGAAATCATTAGGTTCTGATGTGGGAACCATTAGAGTACGGGTATTGGGGGAAACATCTTTGAAAATGCAGAAAACCCCAAAACCCTAAGGTTCGCTAGCACTCGCTAGGCGAACCTGGGGCGAGCGTTCGCTGCCACTTCGCTAGGCGAAGCAGCAGCGAGCAAGGCAGTATTTTAAATTATGCTTTGTTGGCTAATCTGTTGTTTGGTGTGTGTTGTTTCTTTATATCTTTTGCAGATGGAGTCTAGATCTGGAGCTGGTAAGAAAAGAAAGGGAGCATCTGCATCTCGAACGGTTCCTATTCAATTCGACCAAGACAAGTTTGTCAGCCCGAAGCAGGCCGCCAGATACATCGCTCTGGAGAAGCGAAAAATACTTCCAGAGAAGCGATTTCTGATCAACCCACAGGGCACTTACAGAACTTTCGCCGGGTTGATAGACGCCAAGAAGTGGGATAGGTTGATAAGTCCCTTAGAGCATTACGACATTGCGACAGTGCGGGAGTTTTATGCTAACGCACTGCCCGACGACGACGAGCCCTTTACTTGGGTTTATAGAGTTGCCGGGCGTGCAATTCCATTTGACCGGGATGCTATCAACCGAATCCTAGGGGAACCGCTCCAGCTGGGAGCTGACCAGAGAGACCAATACCACACCGACCTCAGGCTTCACCGAGATGTCCCTGCCATTACCGCCGACCTGCTTTTACCTGGGAAATCGGTTGAGCCGAACCCATCTGGGGTTCCAGTGAGGTATCACCGGGAGGACATGACTCCCATGGCTCAGCTGATTCTGCTCTTGGTTTTGACCAACATCCAGCCCAAATCACACACCTCTACTGTGCCGATCCCAGTGGCACATTTGGTCCATTCCATCCTCACAAATGTCGAGATAGATGTGGCGAGGATAATCGCCAATGAGCTGAAGACTGTGGTTGAGAGCGGGCTTCAGTCGGGGGCTCGTGTTAATTGTCCCTTGGCTTTCCCGTGTTTGATTATGAGCTTATGTGTTCAGGCTAGGGTGAGACTTCTGTCTCGTGGGCAGGTTAGGATCCCGACACCTATCGATGATAGGTATGTGGCTAAATATTGTAGGCCAAAGACTACCGGTGGCAGTGCAGCCTCAGGAAGTACTAGGGCTACTGATGGTCCTAGTGCTTCTACTCCCGGGCTTGATCCCTACCTACGAGCGGTGTGTGACTACAGTTTTGAGTGGATGGCAGCATCCCAGCGAGCTATGATTGATATGCACAACAGTATGCAGAGGTTGGAACTGCAAGGTAATGACCCCTCCGGTGCTCGAGCATTGTTAGCGCGTGAGCAGTTTATGCTTAACGCTAATTGGCCTGTGGACAGGCCAGTCTATGGTGAGGGGGTGGACGCTGATGCTGATGATGATGATGTTGATGATGAGGCTACCGGTTCTGATGCCGGTAGTGAGGAGGAGTCCTGAGCCCTTTGTGGGTTAAGTTTTTGTGTGTTTTTAGTTTTTATGTTATTTCTATTTGTATCTTCGGATTTTGTATTTTGACCATGGTGTTGTACTATTGGGGTGTTTTGTCCCCCACGAACAAATTTATATTTTCAGTAATGATATTTAGTTATGTTTTTAATTTTGTGTGTTTAATAAATTTTTGGTTGATTGAGTGGCAAACCCTTCTAGATTGGTTGCTCCTCAAGAAGTACCCAATGAAGGTGCATCCGAGCTTGGATGGCAATGATAAGAATAAACAAGTGAATGAAGCTAAGGTACATGGTTACCGTCGGCTAGAATTTTAGAATGCATTAGGAACTTTACTCTTTTTGGTAAATTGAATATTGTCTTTTTGCAACATAATTGAATGAATGTTTCATTTAGAACTTAAAACCACAAATTGTGAGGAAACCTCCATTGTTCACTTAAATGCTGGATTCTAATAAGTTTTGTTGATTCATGTGATTCATGCTTTGTCTTTTATTATTGTGAAATTGTGGAAGCAATTAGAAATGATCAAGGTACTTGTTTTCTTTTGAGCACAACTACATCCAAAAACAACTTACATGTGAGCAGAGAGAGTATTTGTTAACCCCTTTGAGCCTAAACAGTTGAATCTCGGCTTGAAATAAAGCGAGATCTCAAAAATCTTTTTTTTACAACCCGGAAAATCTTGATTATTGTTCTTTTGCTGTAAAAAGTTAAGAGCATTCACTTAGGGTGTGGAAGAAATAAGTTGGGGAGAACGAAAAAGAATTGGTAAGTACCACAACTCTTGAAAAAGAAAAGAAAAACCGAGCAAGCATAGAAAAATATATGTATAGAAAATATAGAAAAGAAACATCTGTTTGTATATATGATGTGAAAGAAAAGAACAAAAATAAAAGAATGAAAATGAATGCTTGCTTGGAAGAAAAAAATAAAAATTGAGTTGTGGAATATGTGTTGTGAAGGTTTCAAATAAGAAACAAATGAAACAAAGTCGAGTAGTGTGAATAATACTGTGAATGTCTCTTTTGCATCGGCACTTTCGTTTCAATGGCCTTAGAAATGACCCTTGTTTGTTAACCTAACCAAGCTTCAACCGAAAAGCCCTTAGTGATCTTTATGCTTCCACAGTACCATTTTTAATTGTTAGACATTGTATGAATCTATTTGATATCTTCATTATTTGTTAGTGAGTGAGATTAGTCCCGCGGTTGCAAACGCGCAAAATCTTCATTCCTTATTCGAAGAGGAGAGATAGGATGATTCATTCAGAATAGTATTGTTGTAGATAGATAAATATTTTGCATTGCTATTTAAGTTTTAGTTCCTAGGTATTATTTTATTCGAACCGTTGGGAACTTGTATTTGCTGATTTTGCTTGTGTTTGAGCCGTTTATCCAACTTCGGAGAAACCGTTTCTTAAAGCAAATCCTCTTGTCCTTCAAGAGGCATACTTTGCTTGAGGACAAACAAGAATCTAGTTGGGGAGAGTTGTTAGATGCCCAAAAGTGCTTATTAGAGCTATCATATGTGGGCATCTTTCACTCTTTTTCCTTGCTAAAATTGTCAAAACCATATTTGTTTCACATGGAATGCATTACATTGATCAACAAGCTTGGTGCCTTTGATTTGTGTGTTATTGTGCAGGAAAGACATGAACTAATTGAAAATGAAGACACAAAGAAATTGGCAAAGGAACCAAAGAATACAAGCATTTCATCTGCCTGCTCGCTAGGCGAGGCTGTGGCGAAGCTTTGGTTCGCTAGGTGAGTTCCAGGCGAAAAGCTCCAGTAAATTAGCAAATTAATTCGCTAGGCGAGCTCAAGGCGAAGGTGGTAGCGAATTCATTCTGTTTTGGTGAAAAAACGCAGCCAGCACTCACTTGCTAGGCGAAGCTCTAGCGAGTCCCCAACGAGCATTCCAGTAGCAAAACCTCTCAACCTCGCTGGGGCGAAGGTTGAAGCGTGTCCTTCGCTAGGCGAAGGTATGTTCGCTAGGCGAACATCACAGTTCAGCAGGCCCTGTTTTCTCTGGGCGCAGGGGCCTTTTGTGCCCATTTTAGACCCTCGCTAGGCGAGCTATTCTGCTCGCCTAGCGAACATGACAGACCAGCTGAGGTCTATAAGTAGCAGGTGCCACTTTTGAGCACCATACCTCATTTTTACCAACTTTTCCATTTCTGTACTTTTTCTAGATATTTTTGCAGCATTGTTTTGGGAGCTTTTATGCCCTAATTTCCATTTCTCTTCATCTAGCAACCATCTTCCACAAAAAGAAGGTGGATTCCCATCCAACTTCGATTATCCGACTTGGATGTTGATCAACCTTCTTTCCTTACTTGCCGACCAAGCTACCATGAAAATGAGTAGCTAAGTCATCCATTTGTCAAGGTTAGATGTAGGTGATTTCTAGCTTTGTGTGTAAATGTAAGGATCCTCATATGTAAACTCTTTAACGGTAAATATATGATGAAAACTTTGTTTCTATTTAAAACTCTTTGAGTTGGTTTATGATCGAGAGATGTTTACCGATTCTTGACCTAGGTTTTCATCCAAACTTGTTCGTTAGCTAGAGATAGTAACGAATGATTTTGTTCACCATAAGGTTGAACCAAAAAGTTGTCATTTTGATAGATTGTGTTCGAGAGAAACAATGGATCAAAATGGCAAAACTCACAATATGTGTTCGAGAGAAACATTTTGAGAGGACTTTGTGAAATGATTTATCATCTAAAGGAGTTTATAAGATTGTTGACCGAGCAAATACATGCAAAGTGATCATTGAAACCTAACTTTGACAATATTTCTCATATTAATCAAAACATAACTTTTACCGCAGTTAATTACTTTGTATGCAAGATAACTTGATTAAAACCAAAACCCTATTGTCACATTAAGTTAAGATTAAAACAACCATCGAACGGCAGTGATATCTTACAATCTCTGTGGATACGATAACAAAAACCCGACACGAAATATACATTTCAACAAAACCCTAATTTCTTGACCCTTGGTTCATGGAGTTTGCAATCATGGTGTTCATATGTGCATCTAAATGCTAAATCTTGACTTTGATACTCATGGGACTTGTGATTGACCTTATGAGCATTGACTGGATCTCAAAACCCTAATCTTGGGTCCATTGGATTAGGAAGTTGATTGTGGAGCTTGACACTTGGTTTAAGGTCCTTGATTTATTGGTTTTCATCTTGAAACCCTAATCATGGACACTTGGTACTTGTGGACCATGTTGGTTTAACTTTTGGTCTTGTGATGGACTAAAATCCTAAGTCATTGAAGTGTGGTCCTTGACCACCATATCATGCATCATCAATCATCAAGTTTGTTTTGTTCATAGAAATCATTCATCAAGTTTGTCATTTGACCTACATGTCTACATGTTTGGGAATTCATCTGATCCACGGACTTGTTCAAGCAGCCATACATGTACATTCTATTTGGCCATTCCTAGTCCATTGATTCTAGTTCCATGATGCTTTCAAGCTCATAGATCTATGGTCATTGGTTCATGGTTCATCATTAAGTCAAAGTCCTCATTCTAAAGGGGCATGTATTATTATAGTCCTTGTTTCATTTATTACCTCATACTCAATGGTATGCTTGATTCATTTGATTTCATTGATCCATGCTGCCTCATAGGCCATTGACTTAGGTCTTTTGGTGCATTCATTGGGACATGTTTCATAATGCATTTGGTTTTGTTGCTCTTGATTCATAGTTCACTTGTGTTGATCCATTATGTCATCATATAGTCATAATCCTTTGATTTAAGTGTTTAATTCTCATTTTTTAACCCATAAGTCCATTCAAGGTTCCATGTCAAGTTTGATTTCAAAACATGGATTTCAAGGCAAAAATTCAATAGGAAGTTCAAACATGTTTTCATTCATAAAGATCATTCGTCCAATAAATGTTCATTCATTCATTCATTAAAATAGCATGTACAATGTCCATTACAAAAGAAAATATCAAAAAATGCATTTTTACAAAAGTTGACTTTTTGTCAGCTGTTGACTTTTTGGTCAACCAATTGACCAAAGTCAACTATCACATTTTTTTATCCCTAAAATCCTAATACTCATAACACCTCCACATCCTTTCATGATTTCATGAGCTTCCATGGTTATTTTCTTCATAAGCGAGAAATCCCATTTGGCAAGTTTGCCATGCCTTGCCTTGGTCACCTTATTGTTCTAGCCTTGCCTTGACATCATGCCACAAACCAAAAACCATAGAAGCTCATGATACATTAACTAACAGCTGCAATATCTCATGACCTAGATTACACCTGCAAGCATTTACCAAGCCAACCAATATCAAAACATGCCAAACGCAGTAACTAGCACATATCCTGCAAGAAATTACTAGCAGCAAGGTAATATAGTGGCAGTAGACCAAGAAGAAAAATCTATAATTAACTAAATTATGCGTTAACAACACTTGCAAAGAGTCACCATGACATGAACTTACCAAATGCATCCATCATGTTGCAACCTAAATACCCTGCATTTTAATACCAACGACTTGTAATATCATCATCCATGACAATTCAGCATCACATCCATAGCCACAACAAATAACATACAACAAGCATGGAATTCAGATACATCAATAGATAATCCTACAGGTCATCAAACATAAAGCATCAAGTCATCTTGCAGTAGGCCATACACTATAGCAGTTCATGAAATCGAGCAAACAATTAACATACACCAATTAACTGAAGTGGCTTCCATTTTCACTAACAACAATACAACCACCATTTCATTTGAATATTACTTAACTTAACATTTTCATGCTAACATATTTGAAATGAACTCAAATTGACTCAGCCTCACAAAATCAGTTACAGCTAAACTCGGTTTCAGAAATCATTTCACTCACCTAACTAACTAACTAACCTAACTAAATTCAATCCTAACTAACTAACATCATGATTTAACCCTTAACCACCTTTTGATTCGTTGAACTAGCAAAGTAAACAGAAGTTGAAATTCACCAGTTAGTTTTATCCTATAAAACCAATTCACCCTACTCATTTGGAGGATGCAGATTTATTCATTAAATTGGATTCATCACTCTCCCCCACACTTCACAATCTCTCTCTCACTCAGAACTCAAAACTCTTTCTACATTCATACAATTTCTCAGATTCATCTCAAGATTCAGCAGAAGAAGATTAAGGAGAAGAGGATGCAAGAGGAAAAAGTTTCGAAAGATTCAGAGAAGTGTACTTGAGATTCTGGCGCTTGCTCTGGTGATTTCCTTCACTTGCCTTCATCGATTTGCTTCATACTAGTTACCATGATGTAGAGCTCGGTGAGAGGAATCAAAGCCCTAAACTCTAGGGATTTGATTCCAAGTTTTATTCATTTGATTTTTGCTGCAATAGGCTAGGTGTAAAACCCCAATTTTGACCCTAAGATCCCTCATGTTATCTCATCATTTGCATTGGCTTTGGGATCACACCTTGGCATCCTCCTTACCCCTCATTCATTGGGTTTGCATTGGGAGAGATCACCAAGAATATTTGATTGTATCATACTTTATTTTTCATTGTTTACTAACCAAAATTCCAAAAATATGTCTAGTATAACTTTGTTTCTTTTTGTAGGTAATGTGTACATCCATATGTGCCCTATCAAGCTCACAACTAGGATTTGAGACCCTCATGGAAAGAGATCAATCAAATAAAGGTTCAAATTGGTTCTAAGCATCATATATGGATCCCCATTTTTCTTTACTTGTCACTTTGATCAAGAATTCATCAAGACTTTGAAGCTTATTTTCCTTGGAAACCCTAATTCATCTAGGTATCTTGTGTGACTTCCTCAGCAAGTTTCTTTGTTATTGATCAAAATATTTCAAGGTATACTTAATTATACATCATATTAATCATATATTATCCTCCATGATCCTCAAATATCAAGAGAACTTCAAGTTTAAAAGTTGGTTCAAAGAGGTTGACCATAGAAAGTCAACTAGTCAAAACTGGGGTTCCCTAGACCCTATCTCCTACAATTTTTGTCATATGAAAATTATTCCAAGGGAAATTTTATTCTTTATTACATTCCAAACAACTTTCATGTTGTAATCCAGATCTAGTTTTGCTTGGAAAGTCATTTTTTATGGTGAAACATTATAGGTCATTTTGTCTATGTCCTAGTCAGGAGGTCAACTTCTAAGGACCATAACTTGCTCAATGTTTATGATATGAAGACCATCCAAATTTCGTGATTAATTTCAAGATGTAATATACAACTTTGATTCTTTTAGAAATGTTAAATTCAACTTGCAAGGGCACGTTCCAAGAGGAAACATTATAGGTCATTTTGGGCCATTACCATTGAACATGCAATTTTCCTCAACTTCTAAACTCCATAACTCCCTCATGACAAATCCAAATTATGTCAAATTTGTGAATAAATTGAATAGTAATGGAATATATACAACTTTGGTTAATAAACCATTTTCATTTGAAGCTCGTAGCAAAAGTTATTTAAGGTGGAAGAAGTGGTCATTTGACTTTGTACTTAGAAAATTTTCAACCATGTTTGATTTGTCCAACTTCCACCTCAAAATTAATCATTATCCAAGATCCAAATGGAAAAGTGTTCAACATGAAAGTTGTTCCCATTGATGTCACCTTTTCAAAGCATCTAAGATCACTTCATTTGCATAAGATTTTAGGGACTTACGCATGGTTCCGTTGTTGGGTTTGTTTTGGGAACTTTTTCACTCAATTGATTTATTCCTTTTACATGCTTCCATGTAATGACTTCAGCATCAATTTCACACAAATTGGAAGTGGATTGCATCATTTGTTGGGCTTAATTCAATGCACATGCACCCATGCATAACATTGTTATTTTTGGTCAATTTTCAAATGGTGCAAAACTGAATTCCATAGCCTATAAATACAAGTGCATTGCTTCATAAATGGGACACACACCTTCCCCCTTATGTTTTGGGATTGAAACTCCAAGGATCCATTTTCATCTTAATTGATCACTGCAAGCAAGAGGAGGAAGATCCAATTGGAATTGAATCAAGATCCAGCCAAATCACTACTACCCGAAGGTGATTTTTCCAAAACTTGAAGCCTTTGATTCTCTCTCAATTCTCCATTATTCTTCTTGTTTATTGGTTGTCTGAAGTCCTACCAATGTAGGCAATAAGATTGAGTTGCTTTGAGGTTAAATCAAAGCAACTCAGATCTTGTACCTCAAAATTCAATTCCTCATATCTCTCAATATATTTGGAATTAGATAAAATTGAGTCCAAATTCAAGCTCCTGAGCTTTTTCTCTTTAAAACGGTGTCCTTACTTTTCATTTTCTTGATGGTTGGTGGTGGACCAGTCCGGTGAGGTCCATCGGAGAAGACAACCGGAGCTGGGGCTCCGATGATGTACTGGCGTGCATCCTGGTCATTTGATCCATTTAAATTGTTTTAATTTTAGCCATCTATTTTAATTATCAACCATGTGACACGTTGACTGAAGACTATGGTGGATAGCGCGCGCGTGACCATTAGATATACCACCTCCATTAATGAGGGAGATCTGATGGCCCTTGTTTTTTCTATTTTCCTTTTTAATCTGATTTTTCATTCAATCCATTTATTTTGTTTAATTCATATTATTTTCATTTTTAATCCAAAAAATATGGGACTTTCACCAGATTTTTTTAAATATTTTCCTATTCCATTTTTTGAATTAAAATATTTTTTTGGATTAATTTTGATATTTTTTTATGAATTAAATTATTCTTAACTTGTTTTAAATATTTTTAAAATACTTCTGACTTTCCAAAAATTATGAATTTTTTGTCTAAGTTCCTTTGACCTTGTTTGACCTAGGATAAGTCCCTTGGCCATTTATTTGGTATTTTGAAGGGATTTGAGGCTTTGTCCATTTTAAAATGCATTTTAATTTATTTTTAATTTCATTTTTTAATTGAATAATTGTCCAAAAATTATGTTGAGTCATTTTTATGGTCTTCTGATGTTTGCCATTCTGTTTGGCCTTGGTCATGGTTGATTTGACTTTTGTTTGATCAATACCATTGGATTTAAGGGATTGATGAAATGTATATTTCATCTCCCAAAATGAATGGATAATATTGATCAGATGAAATTCCTCCTATGATCAATTTGAGTTTCTATTTCCCCTCCCCTCTTCATCTTCATCCCTATTCTTCCCCAATCCTTCATTGACTAATGATTTCTCTAATGTCTAAATGCTAGTTGATTCATCAATGACCTTTGATCGCTCTATTCGCAAGTGCACGAATCGCGTCAGAGTAATATAAAAGAATATCGATCCCACAGAGACCAAATCGTCAATCTATCGATTACTATTGTTACGATGTTTATCTAAGGTGGTACAAAAGAGATATTGATGTTGCAAAATAACAGTAAATAAAGGAAATAATAAATACAGTGCAGATAAAGACAGGTTTGAATGTATTTCACGTCAGTTAAATGATGTTTCGATTGTCTAAATAGAACTACTTATGGGAAAATATTTTCTACTCTTGAAAAGAATCCATTTAACAGGAATTGCCGCTTTCGCGTATTCAGAACCGAGTTTATCCTTAAATTAAGGCCTTTTATTGTCACTTATAAAAGGTGCACAGAATGCTAAAGTAGTAAACCTATTTTTAAGAAATAAGACTCGTAAGCTTAGTTGGAAAGTGATTTTGATTCGGAAAGTTTCCCTAAGGAGTTTCCTGGTTTTAAATCTATCAACGCGTCCGAAAACAGTTTCAAAAATTATTTTTCCTTAAAGTGATAAAACTTCCTAGTTAACTAAGTCATGGTGCTTTCACACTCCTTGAGTAGTTAAAATTAACCAAGTTTGTTTCAGAAAACTCAAATTAAAAATCGAAATAGCCCTTAAAGCATTTCTACAGATGCAATATGTGAAACATCTCTTTAACCGCGATCCTTACATTCTAACCTTTGAAAGATTTAGCCAGACATGGTAATATAAACAAACACAACGATATTGATCATGATGAAAAGTTGTTTTAGAATGTAAGGAGTAAAGAACAAGTAAAGCGTGTAAAATAATTAAAACGAGCAATAAAGATAATGGCGAGAAATTTAAATAAAGTAAAGACAATGACAGGAATTAAATAAAGTAAAGCATGGCAAGAAATTAAATAAAGTAAAGCATAGCAAGAAATTAAATAAAGTAAAGCATGACAAGTAAAATAAATAAAAGCGATTAAATTAGAACCTTCTCCAAACAGAGGCTTTAAATCTGGTACAAGGAAAATAAACCTTTGACTTTGAAGATAAAGACGACAGCAAAATCAAAGTGCTCCAACTCAATCTCACTAAGGTGCGATAACCCCTTGATGTGACGGATTACCGCTTTTACAGATGATAATATAGTCTTAGTGTTGCAAACTAAGTTGAATGATTTGGAAATGAACTAGAACGACCTATATATAGAGGAATTCAACAGCTTGTAAAGACCATGATGCCCTTCAACTTCTCCTTAGTGGGAGCGTGAAATGCAAAGGTGGCGCCCGCCATGTGTGTGAATGGGAAAGTTCATGGGATCGTGGCGGTTACCTCCTGGTTGAGGGCTGATGTGTCATGGCTTCTCCTATAGCGGCTGCCATGCATTACGCCATGTGTACAATATTTGCCGAAAAACCCTAATTTTTGGTCTTTTTGCTTCGTTTCTTCTAAAAAGGTTCCGAAAGAGCTAAATACCTGAAAACAACATAAAAGAGAGCATTACACAAGCAAAATGATAATAAATACCTAATAAACATGTCAAAACCGAGTCAAAAACGCGGTGTGATTCAGTGTGATCAACCTTGTGTCAGATGAATCGACATAAGTCTGACTGAGATAGGTCTTTCTCATTTCCTTTTAGTGCGTGGTATGTTTTAGGAGTTTGGTTCTTTATACCAAATTTCTAACATGCATTAACACTTATATTTTTATTTCCCGGCCTCAAATAGTTGTGACTTCTACATAAGTCTAATTACGATTGCTTAACATAGAGCTAAATTTGTTCCTCAAGGCATATCATTCTAGTAAGTGAGATTCTAAGTCTTCCATTCTTCATGACATTGTGTGGAAACTTGACCTTTTTCCATTCATGAGAGCTAGTGGCATACTTGTTGATTTATCCAAGTTGGAGCCCTTCTCATGGATGATGTCTTGGTTCAAGAAATCATTCTTGTGAATGAATGGTTGAGTGTTCTCCAAAGAATGACTTAATCAATTAAAACTCCTCACTAACATTTGACTAACTTCTTGATTAATGTTGCTTTATTTTCAAGTCATTTACTTAATGCAATTTAAATTTCAGTACCTTTACCATTCATTGCCATTTACATTTCATGCAACTTGTTTATGTTTCAAGTCCCTTTCACTTTACTCATTTGATCCATATCTTGTGATTGTATATATTGTTTGTTTGTATTTGTTTTGTTTGTGGCCTTAGGACCTTAAAACACCTAATAACAACAAAAACCCTAAAACAATCTTGGTGGTCAGTTGGACTTGATCTGGACTTTTGGACTTAGAATGAGGCAATATTCCCCATGCTAAAGGACTTGGCCAATACCATCATCTGAGACTGAGCTATCTTTGATAATGTCTTTTATTCGATGCAGGACCTTGGTTGCCCATGATTCATATGTTACTTTGTCTTTGCACTTAATTGTCATATTGTTATCATTGTTTATGTCTGATGATTGTTTTGAGTTGATCAAGGAATATTTCATCTGATACATTGGAAGACATTTGAAGACTTCCAGCTATTGGATTGCTTGGACATTATGTCTATATTTATTTGATGCCTTGGTCTTCATATGGTTTTCTTGGATATTACTTATGCTTGTTTCTTGCTAAACTCCAAAAGGAAAATGGGTTTCTATATGACATTATTGTCTGTTGGATTGCATCACATTGGTCAGATGTTTTCAACCCTTAACTTTTAATTTTTGTCTAGGATAGTCCCTTCATCTCCTCCCACTTATTTAATTTCAAAAAATATATCCCTCTTTTCAAAAACTTTCTTTGCTTATAATTTCAAACTTAGACATGTTTTAATGAATAGAAACTTTGGCCTTATGCCATTGAATTTTAAAAAATTTCTTAAATCAAACTTGTAAATAAACTTAACCATATTGACCTTAATTTCAAAAAGACAAAAAGAACTAACCACCCCATTCAAATCTTTGGCCTTTTGTGCCTTTTCATTTAAACTTTTGTTAAAATCAATTCACCAACTCCTTTGAAACTTTTACCACGAACTACGGCGTTTTGATCCCTCATTTTTATGTTGGTACGTAGGCATAAGATCGAAGGTCTTGTCAAACACAAAAATATAATTAATGAATTCTCTTTCTCATCCACTCACTATATATTTTACCAAACATCATTTAGACCAAAAACATATGCACAAAAAAAAGGGTTCCCTAGGAGTAACTATGACATTTTGGGTGTTACACCTTCCCTCTGTGTAACCAACCCTCTTACTTGTAATCTATGACATTTTATTAGTTTTGATTTGAAAACTTCTTATGTTTGGGTTTTGTTCGTACTTTTGCCCTTTTCCTTTGGAAACAATAAAAGCACGGTGACGACTCTGGTTTTATTGACATTAAGTTTATCTATAACTTGATGGTCATGGGGACTTGTCCTCAATGGGTTTAGCCTACTTTTTTTATGTGTATATACTTGTATAGTTGATGTTTGTTTGTATATATTATTTATGTGATATACTCTATCTATTGTGCTTGGTGATCTCTGTGTGGTGAGATAAGTTCTAACCCGAACTTGAGTGCAATTAAGATAGGAGGATGGTATAGTCATGTTCGACTCGTGTGGAGTAGTCCTTAACGAGTTGGCTTGAGACCTATCTACTCAGTGGAGACCCCCTTGGAATTATTGATGTCACACGAGTAAATCGTGGATATGCATTACTTTTTTCGATTTGAGAGTCCGAGAAGTTGAGGACCGTAGAAAATATAACCCAACTTGGCATATTTAGGACGTAGTGCAAAGAATATTCAAGTGTAGACTTGATAACAGTTGTTACACAATACTACACTTAGATGAGCCTCTCTTGAGAATACTATGGGTTGATGAACCAGTCATCCTAACCTATAATATCCGGTAGATGGGATCAAGACTCTGAGAACTTTTTAGAACATGATCTACAGGTTTTTATCCATAGTATACTCCTTTGGGATGGTTCTTAACCTGACTCCATGCTCGTGACTCACAACAAACCCTTTGATTCTTGGTTGATCCGATCAGTCTCATCAATATCAATGGAACTTGGGTGTTGATAAGGTGAAAACCATAATCCACCAAAATGGATGATTGATCTTGATGATGACTTGATCCATCCCTTGACCTTTGTTTGTGTTTGTCTTGTGTGTGATCCCTTGTGTGTGATTGTTGCATTCATGCATACATGCACATCATAATATTCATCACAGAAAAATAAATTTCAAGGAAACTAAGGTCTTGTTTGCAAATATTTCCAGACCATGGATTATGGACGAAGGAACATTAAAAAGTACAGTTTTAGATGTCCTGATTTGAAGGAATTAAGGAAATTATCATCCTTTTTATTGGATCCCTTGGACTTCAAGCAACGTCATAGGTAACTTTTGTCCGTATTGTCTACTGATGTGGTTGAAGGACTTCTGAATGTTTTGGTTCAGTTCTATGACCCTCTCTACCAGTGCTTCATTTTTCCTGATTATCAGCTTATGCCCACGTTTGAGGAGTATGCCCATATCTTGGGTATGCCCGTATCTGACAAAGTACCTTTCAGTGGATTAAAGGAGATTCCCAAATCTCATGTCATAGTTGAAGCTCTTCATCTGAAGAAATCTGAGATTGATGCTCATTTGGTGAATAAAGGAGGAATTCTATGGCTGACTTCTGAGTTTCTTATTGGTAAAGCTACGGTTTCTGCTCAAGCCGGTAGCATGGACGCTTTTGAAGCCATCTTTGTTTTGCTCATCTATGGTCTAGCTTTGTTCCCTAACATTGACAGTTTTGTTGATGTTAACTCCATTAGAATCTTCTTGATTGGAAATCATGTTCCTACTCTGTTGGGTGACATGTATTTCTCTTTGCATTTGAGGAGTTCTAAAGGTGGTAGGACTATTTTATGATGTGTCCCTCTTCTGTATAAGTGGTTTATTTCGCACTTGCATCAGACGCATGCTTTCTTGGAGAACATGCAATGTCTATGGTGGTCTCAGAGACTTATGTATCTCACTAATGATGATATTGTTTGGTATGATTCTGCATTGAGGAGTTTGGACATTATTGACAGTTGTGGTGAGTTCTCTAATGTGCCTCTCATTGGTTGGGTTTCCCTTGAGAGATAAGCCTAATAACGTCCAGTTAGAGGGTTTATTCTATCAGAAGGGTAAAGATCCCTAACTTTTGAAGAGTAGAATTGTGCGTGTTTGGCACAATGTGCATAGGGAAGGAAGATCCGAGCTTGGTCCATGCAACTGTGTAGCTTTGGAAGCTTACACCACTTGAGTGAAGGAGACAGCTTTGGAGCTCAAGATGATGTACACTTGTGAAAGACCTATGTCTTTGGTTGTGGCTGAGGTATCAACTCTCCCTGACCAAGATATAGAGGAGTTGGAAGATGAAGCAAGAGAGAGTCTTGTGTGAAAAGTGGTTCCATGCTTTAGGTTTAAAGCATGAGGAGTTGCAACTCGATTCGAAAGAAAAAGATGCACTTATCAAGATTCTTGAGGATCGTGCAATGAAGAGACATAGAGAGCCGGAGGATTTATTTTACTCTAGCATGCCTCAATATTCCGGTGCTTGGAAGAAGATTGTTGAAGAGCTTGTCCTCGAGAAAGCTCAGATGAAGATATCCTTTGAGTCAGAAATTCGACGCATCCGAAGGAAACACACTCCCTTAGCCAGATCATGTGATACAGTTCCTAAGGATCCTTAGGATGACAATTTCTTTTTCTCCTGTATTTGTATTTTGCTTTCTGAAATTGTACTCAGTGTAATCCTTCCAAATTTTATGAATAAAAAGAGATTTTATGGTCAATTGAATTATTATTATTGTTGAGTATTATTATATTTATAAATAAGACTTCATATGTTCCCTGAAATTAAAAAAAAAAAATATTGCATTTCATGCATAATTTACATAACAGGTTTCTTTCGCCAAGTGTCTTATCAGTCTTCTTCTGTGTATCAGCCAAGTTGACTCATCACTACAACACCCGAGCTAATCGACTAAAAAGAACGGAGCATCCAGAGCAAGAAAACAAAGAGCTGAATGATGAGATCGCCAGACTCACAACATTGATGGAATCTGTGATAACTGCTTAGAACTAACCGTTTCCACCTCCCGCAACTCCTCCTCCTAAGAGAACTGTCATTTCAGAGATTGCTTTGTCATCTGTGTCTGTCATTGATAGCCAATCTGCGCCTATTATGCCTGCTGGGTTCCCGTGGGGAATGCCACCAAATTTTGTACCTGAAGGGTACGCGCATACATTTGCTTCTCTGTCGGCATCTTGCCTGGTCCTGTCAGTGCCTCCTCTTATTGTTCATACTATTTCTCGTGTTGAGGAAGCCATTTAACACTCTGAGCCGTCTGAAGGTCCAGATGTTTATGAGAAGATGGATTAGATGAAGGATTAGTTTCTTGAGTTGCGTAAGGAATTGAAAACTCCAAGAGGAAAGGATTTATCTGGCAAGAGTGTTGTTGAACTGTGCTTAGTTCCCAATGTCAAAATTCCGCTGAAATTCAAGGTCACAGACTTTGAAAAATACAAAGGGAATTTTTGTCCATTGAGTCATCCTGTCATGTATGCTAGAAAGATGTCTACCGAAACTAATAATGATCAGCGGCTTATTCACTACTTCTAGGATAGTTTGACTAGAGCGGCCTTCAAATGGTATATGGCCTGGACAGTGCTAGTGTTTGTACTTTCAATGACTTGGGCGAGGACTTTGTCAAGCAGTATAAGTACAATGTTGATATGGCGCCAGACAGGGATCAGTTGAGGTCGATGTCTCAGAAAAGGACAAAGAGACATTTAAAGAATATGCTCAAAGATGAAGGGAGTTTGCTGCTCAGATTAGTCCGCCTTTGGAAGAAAAGGAGATGACCAAGATATTCTTGAAGACGCTGAGTTCATTTTATTATAAACATATGATTGCAAGTGCCCCTAATGATTTTACTGAGATGGTAAATAGGGGGATGAGACTGGAGGAAGGAGTCCATGAAGGATGTTTGTCCAAAGATGAAGCATCGACAAGCAAGAAGTATGGTGGTAGCTTCTCTAAGAAGAAGGAAGGAGAAACTAATGCAGTATCAACAGGGAGGCAGAGGAGGTCTCATGTGAGGAAAAGTTCCCAGTCCCGTCAACATCAGCACCAGGTATCATCGGTAGTTCTATTTTTTTCCAATAACTTAACTAATCAATCAGTTCCAATTCAACAACAACATCAACAACAACCGCAATGATGAACCAATAACAACAACAACAATCATTAACAGAACTATGAGAGGAAGAAGGTCTCTTTTGACCCTATTCCTATGACATATGTAGAGCTATATCCATCCTTGGTAATCAAGAATCTTATCCAGCCAAGGAACCCTCCACAAATTCCTGAGCCACTCCCATGGTGGTTTAAACCTGATCTTCATTGTGCTTTTCACTAGGGAGTTCCTGGTCATGATATTGAAAATTGTTATCCCCTGAAGTATGAAGTTCAGAAGCTGGTTAAAAGTGGTATGGTGTCCTTTGAGGACAGAGCGCCAAATGTCAAAGCCAATTCGTTGCCTCCTCAGGGCAACACCTCTGTAAATATGGTGGAAGGTTGTCCCGGTGAATTCATAGTTTATGAAGTCCATCACATCTGAGGATCGTTGGTGGCAATTCATAAGGATATATGCTTGGCCAGTGAGTGTGAACATGACCATGACGGTTGTGTAATTTGCAGTGTGAATCCTCGATTGTGCATAATTGTCCAGAGATATATCCAGAGGATGATGAATGAAGGTCTTATTCAAATTAACCACTCCCGGAATTTGGGAAATGATGTGAATGTGATAGTGTCGGTATTCAAGACCCCTGAGCGGGTAGTTATTCAATTTGATAGTAGCAACAACAATAATGTCAATAGATCGGTATCACCGTTGGTCATACGGTTAGCGGACCCCATCCCTTATTCATCCAATAAAGTTATGCCATACAAGTATAATGCCACCATGATAGAGAATGGTCAAGAGGTTCCTCTTCCAGTTGTAGATTCAGTGGTGAATATTGCAGATATAGCAAAGGAGACTCGTAGTGGAAGATGTGTCAGTGGAAAAGAAGGCAGAGATCCCTGTAATTGATCCAATTAGTGTCCAACGTGTCAGTCTGGTGAATCCAACAAGTTGAAGACTGTCGCAGCCTAAAAAATATAGTGTGCGAAAAAACAACCGGCGAGAAAAGAAATGACAGAAGAGTCGCCACCGTGCGTTATTTATCCCAAAGGAGGGAAAGGAAACGCTCGAAGTAAACCTGGAGAAAGGAAAGGAAAAGACAAGGTCTCGCAACCAAATCTAGGGTTCGGGAGTCGATTATGCGAAGGGAAGGTATTAGTACCCCTACGCATCCGTAGTACTCTACGGGATCCACTCTTGTTGTTCTTGTCTAAAGGGTGTGTGTTTATCTAAGGTACTATTTACTAAAAGAGAAAGGGTCAAAAGAAAATGACTCGCACGGATGTTGCATCCACTGCATACGTATCTCATCTGAATATGAGAATCAGAAACTTCGTAGCTCGACTACCTATGGGTGAAAGAGATGTGTGCTCGCTAAGACATTGCGTCTTATGCCTACGTATCTCATATGGAATAAGAATCAGAGAAAAACATAGTTCAACTAACTAGGGGTTGCCATCTGAACATGGACTTACAAAGGAGGACACCAGTTGTGTCAAAGGAGAGTGGGCAATGTGGTCACGTCCTAGCAGCAGGCGTCGCAGCTCGCTAAATCGAGTCTTAGGCAGTTACCTTTTTGCAATAGGACGGATTGACATGCCACAGGATCGGAGACGCACAGAAGGTCTAAAAGAATGGGGAAGCTCTGCCCTAGAGTTGTCATGCAATGTGGACCTATGTGTTAGGATTTACAAATGGGGATATCTACCTGATGTTAGCATGCAAAGTAATGAGGGAATTCTACCTATGTTACCATACAAAAGAATATGGGAATCCTACCTATGTTATCATACAAAAGGATATGGGAATCTTACCTATGTTATCATACAAAAGGATATGGGAATCCTACCTATGTTATCATACAAAAGGATATGGGAATCCTACCTATGTTATCATACAAAAAGATATGGGAATCCTACCTATGTTATCATACAAAAGGATATGAGAATCCTACCTATGTTATGATACAAAAGGATATGGGAATCCTACCTATGTTATCATACAAAAGGATATGGGAATCCTACCGATCTTATCATACAAAAGGATATGGGAATCCTACCTATGTTATCATACAAAAGAGTTCTATCTAATGGGTGCTACCTAAACGGAACAAGAATCGACGAATGGAGCAAGGAGATGTGCTAGGGATAAGGGTAGATGGCGATGCATGAAGAAATCGACTTACAAGGTTGATGGCGATGCATAAAGCAATCGACTTACAAGGTAAATGGATGAATACGTGATGGTTCTGCTAAGTTTTGAAAATGATTACTCAACGCTGGATCGAGGTTTTCATCTTGTTATGAAATGGTTATCGGATGTTCATTTTATTTCTTGTATTAACAGATGAATAAAGAATGAGAGAAATAAGCATTATACAATTCATGGGAGAGGTATACATTTGTAATGAATGGGGATTGTACATGGCAATCAAACAATAATAATATACGCCTCATACAACATACAAGTAGGCCACAGTTAATCAAACAAGTAAGATATAAACAAGTATATAATCAAATCAAATAATCAAAGAATGAAATAATGAAGCATTAAACAATGTATGAGAAGTATAAACATATTAAACAATCAAACAATAAAGACATGGATGAAAGAAACAAGTATAAAAATATCAGATGAATAAGACAAGTGAAAGTATGCACATAAAGAATCAATGAGTAATTTAATCGGGAAATGATGCAAGGATCAAATAAAATCAAGATGAAAGGCCTCTAATATGTGGCACATGAGATGAACAAGTGAGGATCAAAAGATCTCTTCAATTGCCCTAAGCAATCCCTATGTCAAACATCAATCATAGAAAAGTCAACCGAAAAGTCAAGTCAACTTAAAAAATGTCAAATAAATAGTAAATTAATCACAAAAATTATGAAAAATTAAAATAAGTTAAGTGGGGTCAGGACATCATCATCCCCCAAAAAGATTTTTAAAATAATAAAAGCTGGTGTATAAATTAATTGAAATAAAGCAGAAGTCAAATGAAAAGTCAACCAAACAAACTAGGTCAAAAATAAATCCAAAATAAATTAAAAATGGGAAATAAAATTCTGATAAAAGGTCAGGTTGACCATGAGACATTGGTCAACCCTCATCCCAAATATCAGAAGCTAAAAATAATTTTTAGTCATGTAAATAAAAAGAATAAAGAAAAGTGTACTTAAAAGGACCACTTGAAATAAATAATTAAAACAAAATATCAACATTAAATAAAATATAAAAATAAAAATTAAATAAATTAAATAAAACATTAAAGAATGTAAAAAATATTTTTTTTGATATTTTTATGAATAAATAAAATATTTTAAAACAATTAAAACCTAAACAGAAAATAAAATGGAAATAAAGTAAAAAGATGAAAATGAAACAAAGAAATGGCAATGGGCCAGACATGGAGGGGGGCGGTTAGCAGGTGTGCGCCAGGCCCGGTCCGGATGAATAGTGACGTGGGACATTAATTAAAATGGAATAAAAATGTACAGTTGAACCAACATGTACACATGAACAATGGAATGGTAGATGCTGAACTTTAAGTAACTAAATGCCAAAACCAAAACACACGGCCAGGATCGAACACGCGTGCGGGATCTAGCGGTCGCGAACATGACACCTCACCATCTCTTATGCAAGCCTTAAACTCATGCACATGCAGCCAAGGGAAAAACGAAAATGCAAGTATTTTTCATTCATTTTCTAGCCAACATAACTCACACTACAGTTCATGAAATTGGATGATGTAAAAAGCAAAATTCAAGTTCAAAGTGAGAGGAACATCATGGTATTTTATTTTATGCAAAATAGTGACTCTAGCATAGTGAAAAGTGAACAACAAGGTAGGCTCATGCAAAGATTTTCAGAAAAAATAAATGTCAAAAAACTTAAAGTTTAAAACAAGGCCTCATGGTGAGGGTTTTATGGACAAGTAGTGCATATCATTAGCATAAAAAAAAGCATGAAGAAAAAGAGAGCATGACATAATGGGGAGGTAAACATGGTAATGGCATGGATAAGTGTGATAATGGTATGAACAAACATGATGAATAAACAAAGTATTCATGGCCATGGAAGGTTGGAATAGAAAGATTACCTAGTGGAGAAAGTCCACTGCTTCTTATTGATGGAGAGGGTGGAAGAAAAAAGGAAATGCTCTTTTGGTGCTTGTGCTTGAAAAGTGAGGAATGGATCTTGAGTGTTGGTTTTGAGTCATGGACAAAGTGTGCAAGAATGAGGTGTGAAAAGAAATGGTTAAAAGTGGAAAAATTTAAGTGAATGAACCAAAAGCCAATGGCCAAATGAGGTAAAAGATGTGTTGGTCGTTTTTGTGGTTAAACTTGGTTTTTCTTGTGCAGCATGAAAACAACCCGACTAGGTGACTTTAAGACATTGTAACTTGATGAATACATGTCCAAATGGCAAGGCAATGCAAACAGTAGAAAGAGGGCATGGAACTTAACATTTTTCATGATGAACACATCTTGAAATGATGAGTGGAAAGAGGTGGAAAATGTCCATAAAGTTCAGGTTTCATGGCTGCAAAATAGTTGGGCCAGTTTGGCCTAAATGCTGTAAAAAAATTCAGCCTATGATACCAACTTTAGATGAGTGTATATTCCAAACCAATGATCCAAATGGGGTGGTTCCAAAAAGGTGTGAAATAGGACATACCAAGGTACAACTTTCATGAAGAAAGTGTTTTCAAAAGATGCCTTTAAGTGCAAGAAATCTGGCTCATAAATCTTGACAAATTTTGTAAATTTTGGACTTAGAAAAAATTCCTAAGTGTTCTAAAATAATGTCTTACTTTGACCAAGCCTAACCTTCTCAATTTTAATTCAAATGAAACAAACTTTATATCTCTAGAAACCTTGAAACAAGAGGAACAACTTTCATGTTGAAGAAAGTTTCAAATAGGGCTTGCATCTTGATGGAAAATAGGCTTAAAGTAAGTGCAAAAATCATAAAAACTTGCCTTAAATGGAAAGTCAACTATTTCCAAATTTGGTAACTTTTCCAACCCCTGATTAAATGATGAATCCATGATCCAACCTTGATCAAATTTCACATGTAGGCTTCCTTAGGCATGAATTTTGAGATTCCACTTTCAAAATGTCAAGAGTTGACTTTTTTTAGCCCCACAGTTGAGTTTTCCCAAACTGTCTGATTTCCGATTCCATTGATCAATTGAAGCACCTCTGGCTCAAATAAAGAGCTGATTTTTTGCATGTAGATCCTTGTGGACATGTGGAGGGCCATGGAAATGAGTTTCACTCAAGGAATCAGAAATAAACCGATTTTATACCAAACCCTAGTTTTAGGGCAAAAATGACTAGGAACTAATTGCAGTGATTGCCAATGGATCTTTCTGTGATAATTGTGGATCTTCTTAGGAAAAGATGCCTCTCTAATCATGACATGAATGAGCCCTTTTTATTCCCATCAAACATTGCCTGTTGCAGATAGCCATGAAACCCTGATTTCTGATCAAATGCATATGCACACTCTGAGAGTTCTGACTCTTCCACTGACGAACTGCAGACCAGCATGAGATACCTGGACCACCTTGAGACCCTTGAGGCTTGCATATTTGGAAAATGAAGTCCAATTATCAAACTTGCTTTGTGTGGGCTCCTTCTGGTAAGGAGTGATCAATCCAAACCCCGATTTCCCAAGTCACTGATGCAGTATGCAATGAGTATGACCTAGTATGATGCTAATGCAATGTGAAACACAATCCCATGCTTCCAAAAAAAATGAAGGGTAAATTTTGGGGTGTTACAAAGACTAACAATAATGATGAGGTGTTACGCCTAATTAAGAGAAGTGAATTTAACATTGTAGAGCAATTGCTTCAAACATCGTCAAAATTTTATGTGTTGTCATTACTAATTGTAGATGTTTTTGATTGGCTGCATTTTGTGTTAAAACACTAACTGTACTTTGATGTCTTGACTGATGTCATGACATGCTTGAGTAGTATGCTGCAGGATTAGCTAATACAGGATTTACTTAATGTCAAACTGAATGTTATGACATTCATCCCTGACAACAGATACTGAATTATAGGCCAGTTAGTTTTTCTGGTATAGTTCAGTATTTATTTCAGGCTGTTGGTTCAGGAAACTAACAGCTGAGCGAATTAAGAAACCTAGCATTTAGCCTATGTTCTGGACGTCAAACTGAATGTTATGACATTCATTCCTGACAGCATATGCTAAAGTGTAGGCTAGTTAGTTTTTCTGTTTCAGTATTTTTCTCAGGCTATTTTACAGGAATCTAACAGCTGTGCTAAAATCCAGGAAACTAACAACTGTGCTACAATTAAGAGACCTAACAAATAGACTATTTGTTAGCACCCTAATGTGTGGAAATTAGGTTAACTTGCTTGACCTTAATTTTAGGAAATTCAAGTACAAGGCCCAAGTGCTGCATTATAAAAGGATGGCAATCCTACCTTCAGCAACTCAGGGGTTTGAAGTGTGAAGAATTAAATACATCATTTTATTTCCTTGTTGTATGTTTTATTGTGTCTTGTATTAGGTTTTACTTGTGAGCCAAACAACTATCACTTAGATGATTGCATTGGACTAGGGTGTTCATTGAGTTGTAATTGTTGTGTCACTCTAAGCTTTTAAGCATGAGTGTTGTGTTTCTTGATTAAAGCTTTTAAGCACGATCAAGAGTTGTTTGAAGTATAACTTCGCCATTGACTTTAAACTTATTAAAGGTTGTAATCACTGTGGTGATTGAGGGGGAGTGAGTAGGAACTCATGTCTTAGTGTAGATGGAAATTGCATTGGGTAGGTCTTAAGTGATAGGATTAAACAGTTGGTTTAAGTCCTGAATTAATACCTCTTATAGTGGATTTCCTCCCTGGCTTGGTAGCCCCCAGACGTAGGTGTGTTTGTCACCGAACTGGGTAAACAATTCTCTGTGTTATTTACTGCCATTTACATTTACGTTCTGCATCATTCCTGTCTGCGCAGAATTGGATGTCATAACATCCAGTGTGACATTGATAGTCTATTACTAGAATTTCAATTGACATCAGAGAAGGCACCCTGCCTGTTAATTTCTAGGTGAGATCTAGGGACGTTACTTTCTAGTACCATGGACAAGGATGTTGGATTCTCAAATAGACCACCCATGATGGATGGCTCTAACTATGATGACTGGAAACCTCGTATGATAACCTTCTTGAGGTCTCTGGATAGCAAGGTCTGGAGAGCTGTCAACAAAGGATGGGAACATCCAACGAAGACAGGTAAAGATGAAATCATTATGCAAATTCCTGAAGAAGAGTGGGACAAAGAGCTAGAGGCATTAGCCCTTGGAAACTCTAAGGCCTTGAATGCACTGTTCAATGGGATAAATAAGAACATCTTCAGACTGGTGCATCACTGTGAGCTGGCCAAAGAAGTTTGGGATACTCTCAAAACAACTCATGAAGGTACCTCCAAGGTAAGGATGTCTAAACTCCAGATGCTGACCACTAAGTTTGAAAATCTGAGGATGAAAGAGGATGAGACTATTCATGACTTCCACATGAATATTCTTGAAATTGCCAACACTTCTGGAGGCTTAGGAGAGAAAATGTCTGAAGAAAAACTTGTAAGAAAGATTCTCAGATCATTGCCCAAGAGATTTGCCATGAAGGTTACTGCTATAGAAGAGGCTCATGATATCTGCAATATGAAGGTTGATGAGCTTATTGGTTCTCTCCAAACTTTTGAAATGGGCTTGTGTGAGAATGTTGAAAAGAAAAACAAGAGCATAGCTTTTGTATCAAATACTGAAAAGGATTCAGAAGAAGGAGATATTGGTGGTGATGAAAGCATATCAGAAGCTATAGCCATGCTTGGAAGACAGTTCAACAAGTTCGTAAAGAAGGTTGATAAAAAAGGTAGACCAAATGTCAAAAACTCATCATCTGACATTAGTAGAAGATCAAAATCTGAAGAAAAGTTCAACCAAGGCAAGGGAATCCAATGTCATGGATGTGAAGGCTTTGGACACATTAGAGCTGAATGTCCTACCTTCCTCAAGATGCAAAAGTAGGGACTATCTGTCACCTGGTCTGATAGAGACTCTGAGAGTGAATCAGAAGGATAATCTGTAAAACATGTCACTGCACTAACTAGTGTTTGTGCATCTGATGATGACTCAAGTGGAGATGAACTTACATTTGATGAACTTGCTGCTTCATATAAAGAGCTATGTGTCAAAAGTGCAGAAGTGTGTATACAAGGAGAAAAGCAGAAGAAACTCATCAGGGAGCTGGAAGCTGAGAAGAAGAAGCATCTGACAGTCATAGATGGTCTAAATGGTGAGATAACCTTGCTGACCTCTAAGCTAGATCAAATGACAAAATCCATCAGAATGATTAATAAAGGAACTGACACTTTGGAAGAGATTCTAAAGGTGGGACAGAAATCAGGAACCATGTTTGGTTTAGGCTTTGTTAAGGAATCTTCAATTGAACTCAAAGGCTCAAAGGCTGAAGTTCAGAAAATCAAGCAGAAGTCACAACCAATGTCACAACATCAGGGAAACAGGAGGATTAACCATCAAAAGAAGAAATTTCAAAGATGGGGATGCCACTACTATGGTAGATTTGGTCACATAAAACCATTCTGTTACAGGTTGCATGGTTATCCTAACCAGACCCCTCAAGTCAGACCTAAGCAGAAGGCATCTAAGCATAATGCCCCCATCAAGAAACAACAATGGGTTGCTAGATTAGCTCACACATCTCTAGGGGCATCTACAAGAGAAGACTGGTATTTTGATAGTGGTTGCTCAAGACATATGACTGGGATGGAGAACTTATTGGTAGATAGACAACCTCATACTACCAGTTATGTGACCTTTGATGATGGAGTTAAAGGAAAAATCAAAGGTGTTGGTAAGCTGGATAGTCCTGGAGTTCCAGAACTGAATGATGTGCTGTTAGTACAAGGACTAACTACTAATCTCATCAGTATAAGCCAGTTATGTGATCAAGGCTTCAATGTGCAATTCACTAAGGAAGAATGTGTTGTGAAGAATGGAGAAAATAAGGAAGTTATGAGGGGGTCCAGATCCAAAGATAATTGTTATCTATGGGAACCTGAAGTCCCAAACTACTCCTTAATGTGCTCCTTAGCCAAGGAAGAACAGGAAGTGAAGTTGTGGCATAGAAGACTTGGACCTTTTCATTTAAGAGGAATGAAAAAGATCATATCCAAGAAAGCAGTTAGAGGAATCCCAAAGTTGCTTACTAATGGAAGAAAAGTGTGTGGAGAATGTCAGGTTGACAAGCAAACTAAGATGTCACATCCTACGCTTGGACATCCTACAACATCCAAGACTATGGAACTTTTTCACATGGACTTAATGGGACCTATGCAGATTGAAAGTCATGAGTAGTCCTCATCTATTATTCCTCAGCAAAATGGTGTAGTTGAATGGAAGGAACAAAAGTGTGTATCATTATCCACTGCAGATGTTGAGTACATTGCATCTGGTAGCAGTTGTTACCAGCTGGTATGGATGAAACAGATGCTGACTGAGTACAATGTCACTCAGAATGTCATGACATTGTTCTGTGACAACCTCAGTGCCATCAACAATTCAAAGAATCCTATACAACACAGCAGGATCAAACTTATTGACATTAGACATCACTTCATAAGAGATCTGATAGAAGACAAAGTGATTACCTTGGAACATGTGGCAACTGCACTACAACTTGATGCCATATTTACAAAGGATTTGGATGTTACTCAGTTTGAAAATTTAAGGGGCAAAGTTGGAATATGTCTTTCTGAGGAATTATAGCAACTAATGATGTTAGGTATTTACTGTTTAATATTTCAAATTATTAAACAATTGAGAGTATGCTCTGATTGGTCAACAAATAATAGTTATTACTCTTGCAACAAGCGTTACCTCTTCCATCGTTTCAACTTTCAGTCACGCAAGCATTCTCTCACAGAAACTTTGCATTTCGACTCTAAGATACTCAGCATGTCTCAACAATCCAACTCAACTTCCTCCAAGAACATGTCTGATTCCTCTAGCTCTGAACCAAGCAACCCTAACAGAGAAGATCCTGTTGCTGACTCTGCAAATACCTCACATGCAAGAAGACCTAAAGAAACTGTATCAGGCTTCTCCTCAGCAATCGCTTTTGAGGAACGAACCTGAGAAGGTTCCAGGTATGTTCACAATGCCATTTCCACTATGGTGACTGGAATACTGTGGTTAAACTTGGTTTTTCTTGTGCAGAATGAAAACAACCCGACTAGGTGACTTTAAGGCATTGTAACTTGATGAATACATGTCCAAATGGCAAGGCAATGCAAACAGTAGAAAGAGGGCATGGAACTTAACATTTTTCATGTTGAACACATATTGAAATGATGAGTGGAAAGAGGTGGAAAATGGCCATAAAGTTCAGGTTTCATGGCTGCAAAATAGTTGGGCCAGTTTGGCCTAAATGCTGTCAAAAAATTCAGCCTATGATACCAACTTTAGATGAGTGTATCTTCCAAACCAATGATCCAAATGGGGTAGTTCCAAAAAGGTGTTAAAGAGGACATACCAAGGTACAACTGTCATGAAGAAAGTGTTTTCAAAAGATGTCTTGAAGTGCAAGAAATCTGGCCCATAAGTCTTGACAAATTTTGCAAATTTTGGACTTAGAAAAAATTCCTAAGTGTTCTAAAATGATGTCTTACTTTGACCAAGCCTAACTTTCTCAATTTTAATCCAAATGAAACAAACTTTATATCTCTAGAAAGCTTGAAGCAAGAGGAACAACTTTCATGTTGAACAAATATTCAAATAGGGCTTGCATCTTGATGGAAAATAGGCTTAAAGTGGGTGCAAAAACCATAAAAACTTGCTTTAAATGGAAAGTCAACTATTTCCAAATTTGGTAACTTTTCCAACTCCTGATTAAATGATGAATCCATGATCCATCCTTGATCAAATTTAACATGTAGGCTTCCTTAGGCATCAATTTTGAGATTCCACTTTGAAAATGTCAAGAATTGACTTTTTTTAGCCCCACAGTTGACTTTTCCCAAACTGTCTGATTTCCGAATCCATTGATCAATTGAAGCACCCCTGGCTCAAATAAAGAGCTGATTTTTTCCATGTAGATCCTTGTGGACATGTGGAGGGCCATGGAAATGAGTTTCACTCAAGGAATCATAAATAAACCGATTTTATACCAAACCCTAGTTTTAGGGCAAAAATGACTAGGAACTGATTGCACTGATTGCCAATGGATCTTTCTGTGATAATTGTGGATCTTCTTAGGAAAAGATGCCTCTCTAATCATGACATGAATGAGCCCCCTTTTCTTCCCATCAAACATTTCCTGTTGCAGATAGCCATGAAACCGTGATTTCTGATCAAATGCATATGCACACTCTGAGAGCTCTGACTCTTCCACTGATGAACTGCAGGCCACCATGAGATACCTGGACCACCTTGAGACCCTTGAGGCTTGCATATTTGGAAAATGAAGTCCAATTCTCAAACTTGCTTTGTGTGGGCTCCTTCTGGTAAGGAGTGATCAATCAAAACCCCGATTTCCCAAGTCACTGATGCAATATGCAATGAGTATGACCTAGTATGATGATAATGCAATGTGAAACACAATCCCATGCTTCCAAAAAAAATGAAGGGTAAATTTTGGGGTGTTACAGCTGCCCCTATTCAATCAACTGGAGACCCGAAAGGAAGATAGCAGCGGCTTTCGCACTTTCGAGGTATCAAGGGATTGATTACAATAAAAACCCGGAAATTTACACTGAAGTGAAGTGAAGTAACAATGCCTGTCAAAATCGGCAAAGAGGTGGTTTTGAACAAGAATTTGTCTGGTACGGTGAGAATCGGTCTGAACACCGAAAAAGAATGGTAGTCTGTGTACCAAAACAGATGGTAACACAGGAATCTTGATCTGAGCATCAACAAAGAAATCCGTCTGGTACGGAAAGAGTCGGTCTGAACACCGAAAAAAGAGAATGTTAGCCTGAATACCAAAATAAATGGTAACACAGGAATAACCATGACCTGAATGCCGCTCATCAGTCTGAATACTGGAAATGACTTCGATTTGAGCATCGGGAGATACAAGATTATCAACAATCGGTTTGAACACCGGGAAACTGGCCTGAATGCCACTTCGGTCTGAATACCGGAAAAATTGGCCTGAATGCCACAAGTTGCATCGACCTGAATGTCGGAAACTTCTTCGACCTGAACATCGGGAAAATTGGCCTGAATGCCACTTCGGTCTGAATACCGGAAAATTGGCCTGAATGCCACAAGTTGCATCAACCTGAATGTCGGAAACTTCTTCGACCTGAACATCGAGAAAATTGGCCTGAATGCCACTTCGGTCTGAATACCGGAAAATTGGCCTGAATGCCACAAGTTGCGTCGACCTGAACGTCGGAAACTTCTTCGATCTGAATATCGGAAAATTGGCCTGAATGCCACTTCGGTCTGAATACCGGAAACTTTCATGCTTGTCAGCGTCGGCAGAAATAATGAAAATGATAATTGAGGCGGCACGTGGGCCAACAACCTATGCTGGGGATAATAAGTCATGAACAACCTTCAGTCTGAGTACTGGGAATAAGCTTCTGGTTTATCACTTGGGATACCGAGGATGTTTTATGCTTCACATGCGTATGTTTGAATTTTTCAATGGCGTAATGCTTCATGAAAATGGAAATGCTACGCGATTTGGGAGGATGTAATGCAATATGATTCTACATGCAGGGATGCAAAATGCTGGGCAGAATGCCAAGCCGAGACAAGGAAGTCTGTTGGGGAAATGACCGTCCATGCAGTGTTCTGGCAATAACATAATACCGAGACTCTAACTGGGGAGAGAATGGCACTGAGAGCTTGCTACTGAGGAGAACGACAATGGTTTTGGCAACCATGATCTGCGAGAGAGACAACTCAGCAAGGGAAGCAAACACCGATACGGTACCGAGATTCTGCTTCAAGGAAAGAGACCATGAATCTAGCGTCGATATCATCGATCTGGCATCGAACTCTGAGGAGTAACCGCTTTTGGTGGGAGGATACAGTCTGACACTGTCTACTCCGCTGGGGATATACAGTCTGACACTGTCAACTCTACTGGGGAGTGTATAATCTGAAACAAACGCTTGGGGAAGTACAGTAGTGGGAACCTGCTGGGGATTGAAGAATCCAATGCTTGAATCAGCTCTGCAGGGATAAGATACCAACAGTTGAAGGAAACATCCGCGATCATCTGCTGGGAACTTTAAGGCAATGCCCCGAGTGTACCTGTTTTGAATAGACGATCCAAAGCACTTAAAATTTACAGCAATTTTAAATATTTATTAAGCATGTACCTGTAAAGCTCTTATGTTTCATGATGCAATGTTTATCAAAAATTCGGACGTCATTTTTGCAAACAAAACAGTAAACTGAAATGAAAACAGAGATATACTGAGTAACATGATTTTATTGATTGAATGGCCTCTGAATAGGCGTTTACATCAGGAAGGAATCCCTGGAAAGAGGTAATCGCACAGAAGATAAAACAGAAATTAATCTAATGGCAACGTGAAATGGATTTCTATCGGGTTCCAATTCTGTTATGACTCGCTCGTCTTCAAGATCCTCCAGATGATCAACTTTCTGAAAAGGGTGATTGGAATGTTTCCTACCTTTCGAAAGTTTCTAGTTATCGACATGAGATGAGATTCAGAACTACTCAGAATGCAGTCATTCGCTTAATCCCTAACTTTTGCCTAGATCGCCCTTTCGGGTTTTCAATCCACCGGGATACCCATTTTTGCCTAAGTTGCCCTTTCAGGTTTTCAACTTACCGGGTGTACAATCTTTTAATTTTAATCCCTAATTTTTGCCCGAACCTTTTTCCTTTTCTTGGTTCGTCATGATGCCCATTTTTGCCTAGACTATTCTTTTTAGTGTCCAGCGGGTCTATTTTATGCGAAGTATTTTTTAACTGCGTCTGAGTTCACAGGGGAAGTGAAGTCTTCACCATCCATAGTTGCAAGCATTAAGGCCCCACCATCAAAAATCTTGGTGACAATATACGGTCCCTCATAGTTATGAGTCCACTTGCCCCTGTGATCTGTCTGAGGAGGAAGGATCCTTTTCAATACTAAATCTCCAACTTGGAAACATCGAGGACGCACTTTCCGATCAAAGGCCCTCTTCATCCGACTCTGATACAACTGCCCATGGCAAATGGCTGCCATTCGCTTCTCTTCGATAAGACTCAGCTCGTTGAACCTTGTCCGAATCCATTCAGCTTCGTCTAACTTGACATCCAACAGGACTCTTAGAGAAGGAATCTCCACTTCAACAGGTAAGACTGCTTCCATACCATACACAAGGGAGTAAGGGGTGGCCCCGGTCGACGTACGTACTGAAGTACGGTACCCATGCAAGGCGAAGGGTAGCATCTCATGCCAATCTCTGTACGTAACGATCATCTTTTGCACAATCTTCTTTATGTTTTTATTTGCTGCCTCAACAGCACCGTTCATCTTAGGATGATAGGGGGAAGAATTGTGGTGTTGAATGTTGAAGCTCTGACACAACTCCTTCATCATTTTATTATTGAGATTGGAACCATTATCAGTAATGATTCTTTCGGGAACCCCATAACGACAAATGATTTCTTTCTTGATGAATCGGGCAACCACATGTCTGGTGACATTCGCAAATGACGCTGCTTCGACCCACTTGGTGAAATAATCGATGGCAACAAGGATGAAGCGATGCCCATTGGAAGCAGTCGGCTCAATCTTTCCAATCATGTCAATTCCCCACATAGCAAACGACCACGGCGAAGACATCACATTCAGAGGATTTGGCGGCACATGCACCTTATCAGCATAAATCTGGCATTTATGACACTTCCGAGCATATTTGAAACAATCCGATTCCATGGTCATCCAGTAATAGCCCGCTCTCAATAATTTCTTAACCATTGCATGTCCGCCGGCATGAGTACCGAAGGAGCCTTCATGAACTTCTTGCATTAACATGCCTGCTTCGTGTCTATCCACGCATCTAAGCAAAACCATGTCGAGGTTTCTCTTATACAATACATCGTCTTTGTTCAAGAAGAAATTGCCTGCCAATCTTCTCAAAGTCTTTCTGTCATTGTTGGATGCCCCTGCAGGGTACTCTTGACTCTTCAGAAAGCATTTAATGTCGTGATACCAGGGCTTGTCATCAACTACCAGTTCAGCAGCAAACACATATGCGGCCCTATCAAGGCGCATAACATCGATCCTGGGAGCATGGTTCAGCCAAATCACCTTGATCATGGAGGATAGAGTAGCAAGAGCATCTGCCATCTGATTCTCATCACGAGGTATATGATACAACTTTACTGTTGTGAAGAAAGTCAACAGTCTTCTCGTGTAATCTCTGTAGGGGACCGGAGTAGGCTGGAGAGTGTTCCAATCACGATTCACTTGATTGATTACCAGAGCTGAATCTCTGAAGATGTCCAAAGTCTTGATTCTCAAATCAATGGCTTGCTTAATACCCAAGATACAGGCTTCGTACTCAGCTTCATTATTGGTGCACTCGAAAGTCAGACGAGCGGTGAAAGGCATGTGGGCACATTTCGGAGTGGTAATGACAGCACCAATTCCACTTCCCTTGGCATTGACGGCCCCATCGAACGTTAAAGTCCATTTTTCATCTGGATCAGGTCCCTCCTCAACAACTGGCTCTTCGCAGTCTTTCATCTTGAGGAACATGATGTCTTCATCTGGAAAATCAAACTTCATCGGCTTATAGTCTTCAATCGGTTGTTGATCAAGATAGTCTAATAGAATACTCCCCTTGATGGCTTTCTGGGATGTATACTGGATGTCGTACTCTGTCAGTACCATTTTCCAACGAGCAACTCTTCCGGTGAGAGCTGGCTTCTCGAATATGTACTTGACTGGATCTATCTTGGAGATCAATAAGGTTGTGTGAGTCAGCATGTATTGTCTCAATCGCTTAGCAGCCCATGCAAGTGCACAACATGTCTTTTCAAGCATCGAGTATCTCGACTCGCAGTCTGTGAATTTTTTACTCAGGTAGTATATGGCATGCTCTTTCCTAACTGTCTCGTCGTGTTGACCGAGAACACAACCCATGGAATTGTCTAGTACTGTCAAGTACATAATCAGCGGTCTCCCTGGGACTGGAGGCATGAGGATAAGGGGATTCTGCAAATACTCTTTTATCTTTTCAAAAGCCCTTTGACAATCGTCATCCCACCTGATAGCCTGATCTTTCCTCAGCAATTTGAAAATTGGCTCACACGTGGCTGTTAGGTGAGAGATGAACCTTGCAATGTAGTTCAACCTCCCTAAGAAACCACGTACTTGCTTCTCTGTTCTTGGCTCAGGCATTTCCTGTATTGCTTTCACTTTGTCAGGATCCACCTCAATCCTTTTTCCGCTAACAATAAAACCCAGCAATTTTCCAGATCTCACCCCGAAAATGCACTTGTTCGGATTAAGCCTCAGCTTGAATTTCCTTAACCGTTCAAACAATTTCTGCAGATTCACCAAATGTTCTTCTTCTGTCTGAGATTTGGCAATCATATCGTCCACATAAACCTCAATTTCATGATGAATCATATCATGGAACAGAGTCACCATAGCTCGTTGATATGTTGCCCCAGCGTTTTTCAGACCGAACGACATCACCTTGTAGCAGAAGGTGCCCCATGGGGTTATGAAAGTTGTCTTCTCCATGTCTTTTGGTGCCATCTGGATTTGGTTATAGCCAGAAAAGCCATCCATGAAGGAGAATACCGAGAACTGAGTCGTGTTATCCACCAAGACGTCGATGTGAGGTAATGGGAAATCATCTTTAGGACTGGCTCTGTTCAGGTCCCGGTAGTCAACACACATATGTACCTTTCCATCCTTCTTAGGTACTGGAACGATATTTGCAACTCGTGGCGGATAATTGGTAACTGCTAGAAACCCTGCATCCAACTGCTTTTGCACTTCTTCCTTTATCTTGACGGCCATCTCTGGTCCTGTTCTTCTGAGCTTCTGCTTGACCGGAGGACAACCCTCTTTGAGAGGTAAATGGTGTACCACAATTTCTGTGTCAAGCCCTGGCATATCCTGATAAGACCAAGCGAAGATGTCGACATACTCTCGCAGCAATTCAATCAACCCCTTCTTCACATCATCTTCCAAAGCAGCCCCTATCTTGATTTCTTTCTTGGCGTCCTCGATGCCAAGATTAATCACTTCAGTAGATTCTTGATGCGGTTGAATGACCCTTTTCTCCTGTTTTAACAACCTGGCAAGTTCTTCAGGGAGTTCACAGTCTTCATCACCCTCTTCTTCAGCTTGAAAGATTGGATTTTCGAAGTCGAAGCGAGCCATAACAGAATCGTTATCAATAGGATCCGGTGACGTGCATCTGCATGAGTGATGGTTTGTGCTTATGAGTGTGAACAGTGAGTGAAAACTAAACAAAACATTGCCAAATATTTTTGATTTTTTTTTTGTTTTTGAAAACTGCAAAAATAGAAAGACAGTGGACAAAATTTTTGAATGCAAAAAAAAAGTCCTTTATTTATGATAAAAAAATGCAGGTATCCACATAAATGAGCCCTACAATGAGTCAGTACGCCCTGGGCGGAACGTAAGACTTGGATGTGCATGAACAAACAAGAGAAATTACTCTTCGAGAAGAGTGACTTGGACAATCTCTTCAGAAGACCAATTGTTGATGACTTCACCCGGGATCCTCGGACGCACCCAGTTGTCAATGTCGCAATCACTATCCCCATCTTCTTCGTTGATTGCAGAGATCTGGCCATACTGAATGATGCCAGCGCTGGAGAAAGTAATCGGCCCCTGACGAGTCTGAAGTGCTGAAGTTGTAGAAGTCAGAGCTGGATGGTACCCAATCCCGAACTTGTCATCTTTCATTGGTAACTCCAACAGACGTCCCCAACCGGGAGCAACACCTGAATCTACCAAGGCTTGTGCCTGCTTGAAAGATGAGATAGAGGCACCCGCTTTAACCTCTTCCACCGGAGCTGCATCCTTGATCTGAACTGACTCAAAGGCTTGACACAGGGTCTCATCACTTTCACCTTCTACTTCTACATACTTGAATGTAGACAGGTTACTGACCAGAATGTCCTCCTCACCACAGACGGTGATAATTCGTCCGTTGACCGGGAACTTGATCTTTTGATGCAAAGTTGAGGAGACTGCCCCAGCATTGTGGATCCAGGGACGACCCAGCAAGCAACTGTAGGAAGGACTGATATCCATCACATAAAAGACAGTGTTGAAGGTTTGTGATCCAATCAGAATTGGCAATTCTACCTCTCCAAACACCGATCTCTTAGAACCATCGAAGGCTCTCACAATAAGATCTGAAGGCTTCAAGACCAAACCCTCTACTTCTAACCTTGACAGGGCTCTCTTGGGTAGAACATTGAGAGAGGAGCCTGTATCCACCAGAACATGTGATAACACGGTGTCTCTGCATTCCATCGAGATGTGCAGAGCCTTGTTATGATTGTGTTTGGCTGGTGTCAAGTCAGAATCGGTAAAACCTAACTCGTTGCTTGCATGCACATTGGCAACGATCCCTTCTAGTTGGTTTACCGAGATTTCTTGAGGTACATAAGCATCATTAAGAACCTTCAGAAGTGCCTCCCTGTGTGCCTCCGAACACAACAGGAGTGAGAGAATAGATATCTTAGACGGCGTCTGAATCAACTGATCGACTACCTTGTAGTCGCTTTTCTTTATAATTCTCAAGAGCTCGTCCACATCCTTTGCAAAAGTAAGCTCAGAGCCAGCCTGTGGTGCAGAGGTACCCTCATTCACAACTTGCTTGCCTTTGGCCTTCGCTGCGGCATCAGCATTATCAGCTTGGGTAGCGGGTGGTGAGAACAGTCTACCACTCCTGGTGAATCGCCCGATTCCACTAACATTGTCCACTGCGGGATCTTTTATTTCCACCTCAGATTCAGGCTTCTGATTCTGCACCTCTTCTGTTTTCAGTGGCTGTTCCACTCCATGATCGTGCGTGTACACACTCCCCCCATAATGCTAAGGAATGGCCCTTTCACTAAGGAAAGGTAAAGGACCAGGGGTTGTGATGGTCATAGTGGATGGTGTTAGATGCCCAAAAGAGCTTATTTGAGCTATCATATATGGGCATCTTTCACTCTTTTTCCTTGCTAAAATTGTCAAAACCACATTTGTTTTACATGGAATTCATTACATTGATAAACAAGCTTGGTGCCTTTGATTTGTGTGTTATTGTGCAGGAAAGACATGAACTAATTGAAAATGAAGACACAAGAAAATTGGCAAAGGAACCAAAGAATACAAGCATTTCATCAGCCTGCTCGCTAGGCGAGGCTGTGGCGAAGCATTGGTTCGCTAGGCGAGTTCCTGGCGAAAAGCTCCAGTAAATTGTCAAATTAATTCGCCAGGCGAGCTGAAGGCGAAGGTGGTAGCGAGTTCATTCTGTTTTGGTGAAAAACGCAGCCAGCACTCACTCGCTAGGCGAAGCTCTAGCGAGTCCCCAGCGAGCATTCCAGTAGCAAAACCTCTCAGCCTCGCTGGGGCGAAGGTTGAAGCGTGTCCTTCGCTAGGCGAAGGTATGTTCGCTAGGCGAACATGACAGTTCAGCAGGCCCTGTTTTCTCTGGGCGCAGGGGCCTTATGTGCCCATTTTAGACCCTCGCTAGGCGAGCCATTCTGCTCGCCTAGCGAACATGACAGCCCAGCAGTGGTCTATAAGTAGCAGGTGCCAATTTTGAGCACCATACCTTAGTTTTACCTCATTTTTCCACTTTTGTACTTTCTTCTAGATATTTTTGCAGCATTGTTCTTGGGAGCTTTTATGCCCTAATTTTCATTTCTCTTCATCTTAGAACCATCTTCTACAAAAATAAGGTGGATTCCCATCCAACTTCGATTATCCGACTTGGATGTTGATCAACCTTCTTTCCTTACTTGCCGACCAAGCTACCATGAAAATGAGTAGCTAAGTCATCCATTTGTCAAGGTTAGATGTAGGTGATTTCTAGCTTTGTGTGTAAATGTAAGGATCCTCATATGTAAACTCTTTAACGGTAAATATATGATGAAAACTTTGTTTCTATTTAAAACTCTTTGAGTTGGTTTATGATCGAGAGATGTTTACCGATTCTTGACCTAGGTTTTCATCCAAACTTGTTCGTTAGCTAGAGATAGTAACGAATGATTTTGTTCACCATAAGGTTGAACCAAAAAGTTGTCATTTTGATAGATTGTGTTCGAGAGAAACAATGGATCAAAATGGCAAAACTAACAATGTGTGTTCGAGAGAAACATATTGAGAGGACTTTGTGAAATTATTTATCATCTAAAGGAGTTTATAAGATTGTTGACCGAGCAAATACATGCAAAGTGATCATTGAAACCTAACTTTGACAATATTTCTCATTTAATCAAACCATAACTTTTACCGCAATTTATTACTTTTTATGCAAGATAACTTGATTAAAACCAAAACCCTATTGTTACATTGAGCTAAGATTAATACAACCATCGAACGGCGGTGATATCTTACAATCCCTGTGGATACGATAACAAAAACCCGACACGAAATATACTTTCAACAAAATAGCAAAACGAGACGTAGGAGGCAACAGGCTAGACAACGCCAAGAGCAAGGAGAAAGTTCTTCAACCACAAATCCACCACCATTCATACCAAACATGGAGCCACAACCACCACCACCTATTTCTACTCCATGTATCAATAGTCCAAGGAACACCGCTCAGTTTGCCAACCACACGGGAAGGCAAGCTGAGATGAAGACGGGAACTCTGAATTTATTATATGGGAGTCCATTCACCGGAATGGACCATGAAGACCCATTTGCTTTTCTCACAAAATTTTATGAGATAGCATTGGCTGCCGGAGTGGATCAGGCTCAGGAGCTTCCGTTGTTCAGACGTTTATTTCCCCACGCTTTGCTCGGTAAAGCAAAGGATTGGTACCTCGATCAAACACCAGCCGTAATGACAGACTGGAACGTGTTAGAAGAGAAATTCATTGAAAGATTTTTCTCCCATAACCGATTCATGGAATCAAAGACGGCCATCTCGGTGTTTTCTCAAGGAACCAGTGAATCTTTAAATGAAGCGTGGGAGAGATTCAAGTCCATGCTTAGGAAATGTAAAGGGCATGGATTTGATGAATTGACTCAAATCCATATCTTCAGAAATGGACTTCAACCAAACTGCAAGACGTTGTTGGATGCCACCTCGGGTGGCTCGTTGATGTCAAAAAGTGCCGAAGAAGCCACAAACATTATCAATCGAATGGCTCTAAATGATCTTCAGAGTCAAAGTCGTGGAAATTCTTTGAAGAAGGCGGGAGTGCTTGAGTTAGGGACGAATGATGCCATCCTTGCCCAAAACAAGCTCATCTCACAACAAGTGGAACTCTTAACGCAACAAATCAAAGAGTTAAGAGAACCGTCAAAAGCTAAACAAATAGCTTGTTGTGAACTTTGTAAAGGTGAACATGACACCGGATTTTGTCCACCTCCCGGTTTTGACGAAGTAAACTACATGGCCAATCAACGGGACTATCAACCAAGACAACAACAACCTTATCAACCGCACCCTCAACAACAACAACAACAACAATTCCAAGGGAACCAAGGGTTCCAACCTAGAAGCAACTATTATCATAACCAAGGTTATGGAGGTGGTTCTTCTAGCCGTCAAAACCCTCCCCAAAATCCGTATCAATCTCAACAACCGCCGGTCGTCAATTCTAAATTGGAAGAGACATTGACGCAATTCATGCAAATGTCAATGGCCAATCAAAAGAGTAATGACGCGGCCATAAAAAATCTCGAGACTCAGGTTGGGCAACTTACCAAGCAACTCGCTGAACAACAAACCGGTCCTTCTTTTTCGGCTAATACGCAAACAAATCCTAAGGAGCATTGTAAGGCGATTATGACGAGAAGTGGGAGGGAGTTGGGTAGTGAGAATGAAAAAAGAGTTGAGAGTGAACAAAGAGAGAAAGAGAAAGAAATTGAGGAGGAAATAGTGGAGGAAAATGTTGATGGTGAAATAGGAGTGTGGAGTGATGAGGAAGAAGTTGAAAAGAATAGAAATAATGGTGAAGTTGAAAAAGAAAAAGGTGTGGAGATTGAGGAAAATAAAAGTGATGAGGTAATAAGGGAGGTAGTGAAAAAGCCTAGATGGAAAAGTGCTAGAGTTGCAAAGGGAAAGGAGGTAGTGAGCGCTACTCCTATCCAAAACCTTCCTTACCCTCATGCTCCTTCCAAAAGGGAAAATGAACGGCATTACGCCCGGTTCATGGATATTTTTAAACAGTTGCAAATCAACATTCCGTTTGCTGAAGCCTTGGAACAAATGCCAAAGTATGCCAAATTCATGAAGGACATACTAACCAAAAAGCGGAGGTATACGGAACCGGAGACCATCGTCCTTGATGCGAGCTGTAGTGTCATTATTCAAAGGACGCTTCCTAAGAAAGAGGTTGATCCGGGAAGAGTTACATTGCCGGTTAAAATTGGTGACGTTTATGTCGGGAAGGGACTTATTGACTTGGGGTCGAGCATTAATCTTATACCTTTGTCAATTATCAAGAGGCTTGGCAACATCGAGATTAAGTCCATCCGAATGACGTTGCAATTGGCGGATAAGTCGACGACCCATCCTCATGGCGTAGCCCAAGATGTTTTGGTGAAGGTCGACAAATTCTTTTTCCCGGTGGATTTTATTGTAATTGATATGGAGGAAGATGATGATGCTCCGCTCATCTTGGGCCGACCATTCATGAAGACCGCAAGAATGATGATAGATGTTGATGACGGTTTAATGAAGGTGCGAGTTCAAAATGAGGAAGTCACATTTGATCTATTCGAGGCGATGAAGCATTCCAAGGATAGAAATGATAGCTTTCGCATCGATGTGATCGAAGACGCTATTATGGAGGTTTCTAAGCATATTCATGAGATATCTCCTATGGAGTTAGCTCTTGACGACTCATTGGAGGTTTTCACTGTTGAAGAGGAGCTATCTCTCGAGGAATGCTTAAAGGAACTTGATAGTTTGGAAGACCTACAACCGTGGGAAGTAGAGGAAGAAAACTTGAAGAAGGAGGTCATTGACGAGACCACGCCAATTGAATTAAAAGAGTTACCTTCGACTTTGAAATATGTGTTTCTAGATGAGACCGAGGCAAAGCCGGTAATCATAAGCAACCTTTTGACAAAAGAAGAAGAAGCCCGTCTAATCATTGTGCTAAAAACCAATCAAGAAGCTATGGGTTGGACTCTTTCCGATCTAAAAGGAATTAGTCCATCCTATTGTATGCACAAGATTTTGATGGAGGAGGATTTCAAGCCGGTAGCTCAACCACAATGCCGCTTAAATCCTACCATGAAAGAGGCTGTTCGAAAGGAAGTTGTGAAGCTATTGGATGCGGGAATGATTTACCCGATCTCGGATAGTCCGTGGGTTAGTCCCGTGCACGTGGTTCCGAAGAAGGGTGGAATGACCGTAATCCGAAATGACAAAGACGAATTGATCCCTACCAAAGTGGCAACGGGGTGGAGAATGTGTATAGATTATAGACGGTTGAATACCGCGACTCGTAAGGACCATTTCCCACTCCCATTTATGGATCAAATGCTTGAAAGACTATCGGGCCAACAATGCTATTGTTTTTTGGACGGCTACTCCGGGTACAACCAAATTGCGGTTGACCCGGTTGATCATGAGAAGACGGCTTTCACGTGTCCGTTTGGAGTGTTCGCATACAGAAAAATGCCCTTTGGGCTGTGCAATGCACCGGCGACCTTCCAACGATGTGTCCAAGCCATTTTTGCCGATCTGATAGAGAAAACAATGGAAGTCTTCATGGATGACTTCTCGGTATTTGGTGGGACGTTTAGTCTATGCTTGGCAAATTTGAAGACGGTGTTGGAAAGATGTGTGAAGACCAACTTGGTGCTTAATTGGGAGAAGTGTCACTTCATGGTGACCGAGGGGATCGTGCTAGGCCACAAAGTCTCTAGAAGGGGGCTTGAAGTGGATAGAGCTAAGGTTGAAGTAATTGAAAAATTACCCCCTCCGGTGAATGTGAAGGGCATCCGTAGCTTTTTGGGGCACGCGGGGTTCTACCGGCGCTTCATCAAGGACTTTTCAAAGGTGGCTAAGCCTTTGAGCAATTTGCTCGCCAAGGACCAGGTATTTCTCTTCACCGAAGATTGTTTGCAAGCTTTTGAGGTTTTAAAAGAAAAATTGGTTACCGCTCCAATAATAGTCGCTCCCGATTGGAATGAAAATTTTGAACTAATGTGTGACGCGAGTGACTATGCTGTTGGAGCGGTACTTGGCCAAAGAAAAGACAAAACTTTTCATGCGATACATTATGCGAGTAAGGTTCTTAACGAGGCTCAAATAAATTATGCCACAACGGAAAAAGAACTACTTGCAATAGTGTATGCGCTAGAAAAGTTTAGGTCTTATCTTATAGGGTCTAAAGTCGTTGTGTACACCGACCACGCGGCGATTAAATATCTGCTAACCAAGCCGGATTCGAAGCAAAGGCTCATCCGTTGGATCCTCTTGTTACAAGAATTCGATGTGGAAATCAAAGACAAGAAGGGGTCGGAAAACTTGGTAGCGGATCATTTATCCCGATTAGTGAACGTGGAGGTTACCGCGTCTGAAAAAGAAATCCAGGAAGAATTTCCTGATGAAAAATTGTTTAAGGTTCAAGTTAGGCCGTGGTTTGCAGACTTTGCAAACCACAAGGCTAGTGGTTTTGTGCCTGCCGACCTAACTTCGAACCAAAAGAGGAAGTTCCTTTCGGATGCGAAGTATTATGTTTGGGATGACCCATACTTGTTTAAGTTGGGTAGCGATAACCTGTTAAGGAGATGCGTAACTGGTGACGAAGCCCAGAGCATCCTTTGGCATTGTCACAACTCGCCTTATGGCGGACATTATAATGGGGTTAGAACGGCCACTAAAATTCTTCAATCGGGATTTTATTGGCCAACTATTTTCAAAGACGCACATACCCATGCGCAAAGTTGTGACAGCTGCCAAAGAAGCGGTGGGATAGGTAAGAGAGATGAGATGCCTCTCCAAAATATCCAAGAAGTGGAAGTGTTTGATTGTTGGGGCATAGATTTCGTAGGACCTTTCCCACCCTCTTATGGGAATGAGTACATGCTTGTTGCTGTCGATTATGTCTCTAAGTGGGTTGAGGTGATTGCCTCACCTCGGGCGGATGCCAAAAGGGTGATAAAAATTTTAAAGAAAAACATATTTTCCCGTTTTGGAACCCCCCGAGTGTTGATAAGTGACGGAGGGTCACACTTTTGCAATGCACCTTTGGAAACAATTCTAAAACATTATGGTGTATCGCATAGGGTGACAACTCCGTACCACCCTCAGGCTAACGGGCAAGCGGAGGTCTCTAATCGAGAGATTAAGAGAATCCTAGAAAAAACCGTGTCTAATTCTAAAAAAGAGTGGTCCCAAAAATTGGACGAAGCATTATGGGCCTACCGTACGGCCTTTAAAGCTCCAATTGGCCTAACTCCCTTTCAATTGGTATTTGGTAAAACTTGCCATTTGCCGGTTGAATTGGAGCACAAGGCCTTGTGGGCCCTAAAGTTTTTAAATTTTGAACATGAGTTGGCCGGTAACAAAAGGAAAGTACAACTACTTGAGTTGGAGGAGATGCGCAATGGCGCATACCACTCAAGTTGGTTGTACAAGGAAAAAGCAAAGAAGTATCACGACAAGAAGATCCGTAACAAAGAATTTGTGCCCGGACAATTGGTCCTATTGTTCAACTCCCGGTTGAAGTTGTTTCCCGGGAAGTTGAAATCAAAATGGTCCGGGCCATTTCGGGTGAAAGAAGTAAAAGAGTACGGGGCCATTGTCATTGAAGACATGGACAAGAAAGATAGTTGGGCCGTGAATGGTCAACGATTGAAAGTGTATCTCGGCGGTCATGTGGATCGCGAGAGTTGTGCTCAGCCGCTCGATGCTCCTCTATGAGCATCGCGCCGTCGAGCTTAGCCGACGTTAAACAAGCGCTAGTTGGGAGGCACCCCAACATTGTAAGTATTTACTGTTTTATGTTTTATGTTGTATTGAGTACACTGTGCTAAACCCATGCTGGATGACTTGCAAGTGTTGCATTTGCCAATGAACTTGCTGTCACGCTCGCTAGCAGCTCGCTAGGCGAAGCAGTAGCGAGCACGCTCGCTAGCTGCTCGCTAGGCGAGGCAGCAGCGAGCGCTGCAGTACTGTTTACTATTTAAATCTCAGCAGGGCCATTTTGCCCCAAACCTTCAAAAAAATTTCTGAACGGCTCTGCTGAGGAATTTGTGCTAGGCTTCTCAAACTCTCTCATTTGCATCTTTATCACCAACACTTGCTCTTTTCGGTCGATTGCAAACTCTTCTCACTTCACATTTCCAAATCCGTGTAACTAAGGTTTGCCCTACTACATTTTTCTTTTTGTTTGAACTCTTAATTTCCAAATGTTAATGGCAAATAGGATGAGTGTGGTATGGGAACATTGAGGTTGCATGTGGTATTTCTGGCTTGTGGACAGGCCTGTCTATGGTGAGGGGGTGGGCGCTGATGCTGATGCTGTTGATGATGAGGCTACCGGTTCTGAGGCCGGTAGCGAGGAGGAGTCCTGAGCCCTTAGTGGGTTAAGTTTTTGTGTGTTTTCAGTTTTTATGTTATTTCTATTTGTATTTTCGGATTTTGTATCTTGATTTTGGTGTTGTACTATTGGGGTGTTTTGTCCCCCATGAACAAATTTATATTTTCAGTTAATGTTATTTAGTTATGTTTTTAATTTTGTGTGTTTAATAAATTTTTGGTTGATTGAGTGGCAAACCCTTCTAGATTGGTTGCTCCTTAAGAATTACCCAATGAAGGTGCATCCGAGCTTGGATGGCAATGATAAGAATAAACAAGTGAATGAAGCTAAGGTACATGGTTACCTTCAGCTAGAATTTTAGAATGCATTAGGAACTTTACTCTTTTTGGTAAATCGAATATTGTCTTTTTGCAACATAATTGAATGAATGCTTCATCTAGAACTTAAAACCACAAATTGTGAGGAAACCTCCATTGTTCACTTAAATGCTGGATTCTAATAAGTTTTGTTGATTCATGTGATTCATTCTTTGTCTTTTATTATTGTGAAATTGTGGAAGCAATTAGAAATGATCAAGGCACTTGTTTTCTTTCGAGCACAACTACATCCAAAAACAACTTACCTGTGAGCAGAGAGAGTATTTGTTAACCCCTTTGAGCCTAAACAGTTGAATCTCGGCTTGAAATAAAGCGAGATCTCAAAAATCTTTTTTTTACAACCCGGAAAATCTTGATTATTGTTCTTATGCCGTAAAAAGTTAAGATCATTCACTTAGGGTGTGGAAGAAATAAGTTGGGGAGAACGAAAAAGAATTGGTAAGTACCACAACTCTTGAAAAAGAAAAGAAAAACCGAGCAAGCATAGAAAAATATATGTATAGAAAATATAGAAAAGAAACATCTGTTTTGTATATTTGATGTGAAAGAAAAGAACAAAAATAGAAAAAAAAATGAATGCTTGCTTGGAAGAAAAATAGTGAAAAATAAAAATTGAGTTGTGGAATATGTGTTGTGAAGGTTTCAAATAAGAAACAAATGAAACAAAGTCGAGTAGTGTGAATAATACTGTGAATGTCTCTTTTGCATCGGCACTTTCGTTTCAATGGCCTTAGAAATGACCCATGTTTGTTAACCTAACCAAGCTTCAACCGAAAAGCCCTTAGTGATCTTTATGCTTCCACAGTACCATTTGTAATTATTAGACATTGTATGAATCTATTTGATTTCTTCATTATTTGTTAGAGAGTGAGATTAGTCCCGCGGTTGCAAACGCGCAAAATCTTCATTCCTTATTCGAAGAGGAGAGATAGGATGATTCATTCAGAATAGTATTGTTGTAGATAGATAAATATTTTGCATTGCTATTTAAGTTTTAGTTCTTATGTATTATTTTATTCGAACCGTTGGGAACTTGTATTTGCTGATTTCGCTTGTGTTTGAGTCGTTTATCCAACTTCGGAGAAACCAGTTTCTTAAAGCAAATCCTCTTGTCCTTCAAGAGGAATACTTTGCTTGAGGACAAGCAAGAATCTAGTTGGGGAGAGTTGTTAGATGCCCAAAAGAGCTTATTTGAGCTATCATATGTGGGCATCTTTCACTCTTTTTCCTTGCTAAAATTGTCAAAACCACATTTGTTTTACATGGAATGCATTACATTGATAAACAAGCTTGGTGCCTTTGATTTGTGTGTTATTGTGCAGGAAAGACATGAACTAATTGAAAATGAAGACACAAGAAAATTGGCAAAGGAACCAAAGAATACAAGCATTTCATCAGCCTGCTCGCTAGGCGAGGCTGTGGCGAAGCATTGGTTCGCTAGGCGAGTTCCTGGCGAAAAGCTCCAGTAAATTGTCAAATTAATTCGCCAGGCGAGCTGAAGGCGAAGGTGGTAGCGAGTTCATTCTGTTTTGGTGAAAAACGCAGCCAGCACTCACTCGCTAGGCGAAGCTCTAGCGAGTCCCCAGCGAGCATTCCAGTAGCAAAACCTCTCAACCTCGCTGGGGCGAAGGTTGAAGCGTGTCCTTCGCTAGGCGAAGGTATGTTCGCTAGGCGAACATGACAGTTCAGCAGGCCCTGTTTTCTCTGGGCGCAGGGGCCTTATGTGCCCATTTTAGACCCTCGCTAGGCGAGCCATTCTGCTCGCCTAGCGAACATGACAGCCCAGCAGTGGTCTATAAGTAGCAGGTGCCACTTTTGAGCACCATACCTTAGTTTTACCTCATTTTTCCACTTTTGTACTTTCTTCTAGATATTTTTGCAGCATTGTTCTTGGGAGCTTTTATGCCCTAATTTTCATTTCTCTTCATCTTAGAACCATCTTCTACAAAAAGAAGGTGGATTCCCATCCAACTTCGATTATCCGACTTGGATGTTGATCAACCTTCTTTCCTTACTTGCCGACCAAGCTACCATGAAAATGAGTAGCTAAGTCATCCATTTGTCAAGGTTAGATGTAGGTGATTGTAGCGGTGTATTCGTCGCTATATGATCTATCGATTAAACCATAAGCTAGGAGATACATTGAAATTTCGAGTCGCCACCGCACTTTTATTTATCCAAAGGACTGGCTAAAAAGCGAACAAAAGCCTAAGAAGTTTTACACGTAGAAAACTAATAAAAAGATCAGAGAGTCTGGGTAAGGGGTAAATTACGCAATGGGAAGGTGTTAGGCACCCATCACGTCCTAGGTACTCCTAGGGAGCCCTTTTCACACTTGTTGTATTACATTGTTATTTGTTATGACATATGTATTGTGCAAACATGATTGGGATGATGAGAAAAGAATATACAAGTTAGTTATTTTTGTGTTCGAACGGATGAACCCGCTGCCTACGTACCTTCCATCAAAGGTAAGGATCAAAACGCCGTAGTTCGGCTAAAAGATTTCCAAAAGTGGGTGGATTTAGTTTTAAACAATAGCACTGAGGCTTTTCATTATCAATGGGAGAACACTCGACCAAAAAACAACATCCACCATGCGAGGATAGCTTCGACGTACTAGAGGGGTTAGCCCTGTTTTCAGTACGGAAGTCTTACTGTCGACTCACTAAGGATAGGCAAGATTTACATCAACCACAAAGATAATTGAAGCCTATGGCTAATGTGAAAAGATTAACAATGGACAGAGCCAAAACAAGTGAATGAGTGAAGTTAATTGATTGTGATTATGAAAATGAAGTCAAAGTATGATTAAGATTGATTCAGAGAAGTATTATGAAATGGAGTTTGAAAAAAGTCAAGGACTTGAGTCCAGGTTTTTAATTAGAAAACATGAAGATGTTTGCACAACACTTATGTCAAGTTTGAAAGATATTGTGTGAAAAGGTTTAGGACATAATGGATGATGAATGGATGAGGATGGGATTGTAAAACTTCTTAGAAGGTTCACTTCTTGAAATCATATGGGAGATGATTCAAGTGTGTCCTTTGGAATGAGCAATGGATAATAACAAACAAACAAGCAAGTCAACAAAGGCGGATATCGGATGCCAATCACTGGGCTTATACCAATCTCCTAAAATAAAACTGGATATCAGATGCCACTCAATGGTCTTACACTAATCTCCTCAAAAAAAGAAATAAAAGGTGGATACCGGATACCAATAGATGGATTTACACCAGTCTCCTAAAATAGAACAAGATATCAGAAGCCACTCAATGGACTTACACCGATCTCCTCAGAAGAAAACAAGAATGAAATATAGAAGTCAACTGCCAATCTATCTGGACTTAGGTTAACTCCACATATGCTCATAGGAATACCAATGCCACATTACAGGGACTTACAATGGATCCTCACATACAAGAACAAAAGCAACAATATGATCACAGGAATGCAAATGCCAACTTACAGGGACTTATAATTGCAACCTCACATGCAATCAGACAAACCAAATTATGATCACAGGAAAGCAGATGCCAACTTACAGGGACTTATAACTGCAACCTCACATACAAATCAAACAGATCAAATTATGATCACAGGACAACAGATGCCAACTTACAGGGACTTATAACTGCAACCTCACATACAAATCAAACAGATCAAATTATGATCACAGGACAACAGATGCCAACTTACAGGGACTTATAACTGTATCCTCACATACAAACAGATAAAACAGAAGATATGAGTGACCAATGAGGTCTTACACTCTATCCTTCCATATCATAGGAGCAAATGCCAAAGAAATGGACTTACACTTGTCCTCAATGGGTAAACAACAATGATATCATCACAAAGACAAATGAGATGATCATGCATTAATGGCAATTGATGATGAGAAATGCATAACATACAAGCAAACATGTGCATATGAAGCAATCAATCAGTCAATGAATATCAAACAGCACACTCTATAGCCAAAACAAGGGGGCTCACACAAGAGGGTTTGACTATGAAAGTCCACTGTAATAGGTAAATGTCGCTCTTAACCTTGCCATTGAGAGGCTAAAGTGAAGCAGATGAAAAGGAGATGAGGGGTGTGCCTCATTGCTTCTATCCCTAATCAGGGAGAGCATTTAAGAAAGTGTGGGAGCTCAGAAAGATGGAGCTCTTTCCACATTATTGACTCGATTGATCTTGGGTTTTTATCTCAATGCTTCAACCATGTAATGGGAGCAAGGAGAGGACTCACTGAATAGTAGGGGATAGGTTGCTTATCCCTTTGATCTACCAATTGCCTTACTTGAAGGACTTTTCCTGCTTGGGACAATTTTAAACACACACAAGCATTGCCTCTTAAGGAGGACTTCAGACAGTTTGCCCGGTCAAATAACAGACCGGGTCTCCAGACTACATGAAGAAGAAAGGTTTATACCTCAAAGCAATTGCTAAATAGCAAAGCAAGCAACTAAAGCAACTAAAGTGTACCTGAAAAAGTCAAACTTATTAGTAAACAAGTCAACAGTTCAAATCAAAAGGAATGGATAAACAACAGTCAACCACAGAGGGACCAATGTGCAAAGCACAAGACGCAACTATATGAGTCACACCTACAAAACAAGGGTTAGCACATGATATATATAATCCAACTCAATCAAATTTGAATGATCTTTGAGGCATTGGTGCTTAACCTGAAACAATAGCTCAATGGTAAGCTCAAAAGACCACTAGGACTAGCCTAGGGTCAAAGATGAAAGAAAAGGTCAAAACAGCAAAGAAAAGTCAACCCAATTCATGTTCAAACATTTAAGAAGCTATCTCAATTGGATCCACACTCATATCATGCATCAATGTCATTTCATAAACAAAAGAATGCAAAGCATGGCAAAGGAAGCATACAAAAGGTCAACAGCAAGACCTCATTCAAAAGTCAACCCAAACATTCTCAAAAATTATCAAATAAATCACACTCAATCCTAACATCTAGCATGGCAAGCATGTCAAATTTCATGGCATTTGGATGAGAGGAAGGCAGTCAATTAAAATCAAGAAGTCAACACAATTTCAAGTAAGCACAATGAAAGTCAACAAACATGGGTCAACTTCAAAAAATCATATCAAATTGAAAACAGAAGAGAAATGAATGAGATTAACACCAATGCAAAGCTCAAGATGTCTAGTTATCACATATGAAATTTCATGATCATACAATATGGTATGAGGATTTCCCAAATGAAATGGCAATGTGTAGCACAAAACGTCAACATTTGACTAGGCAGGGAAGAAAATTCACAATCAAATGGAAAACAGCATGATTAATTCCAAGAAAATTCATACACAAACTAGACATGTAAGAGATCATTCATGCAAAATTTGGGGTCATTTGGATGTAAGGAAGCATGTGAACAAAAATTGGGAAAATGCATATCATTCATGTAGCACCAAATGCAACACCTCACTTCAAAAATTTGTAACTCACAAACCACAAATGATAAATGCATAAACTCTATATGGAAACAAAGGTAAATGAGTCTAGTTTCACCACAAAAAGTTTCAGGGGCAATGGATACATCATGAGTATTTCACAAAAGGAATGGCAAAGGGTGTCAAATGTGCATACATGTTAAAAAACCAATTACCAATTAAAATCCAGCCAATGAAAAATTAATTAAAAATCATAATCAAATACTAGACATCTTCATGGACATGATGCAAAAATTGGCATGATTTTTGGAGTTAAAATGAATTAGAAATGATTTGTTGAAGTTGAGGGAATAATTGAAGCAAGCATGAGCAAATAACATGGTTTAATGGTCAACACAAAGTCAGCGCATGGCATATTGGTAATATTGAGCATCATTAATCAAAACACTGCGTTTTGAGTGGACACGGGAAATGTTCTCATTGGCTGTTGCCAATGGAACAGTAAACTGGCCAATGAGCATTCGAATTTCTGGGTTTAACAAAAAACCCTAGGGTTTGGCCAACAGCAACACAAGCTTCATCATTCATCATTCAATCATCAAAACATGAACAACAACATCAACAATAAAACACGGCCATGAACATTTATCATTAAGCAACCCTAGCTAACAGCAAAACAACATAACCATGGGAGTTTTCTGGACAGAGTAGGTTTAAACAACAGCATGCATTCATCATCACTATGAACTCGAAAATCTCAACATGCCCAGAACAACAAATTAAACATAGCAATAGCATTAACAGACCTCAAATAACAAGAATTCAACCATGGTTGTCACTGAATCAACAACAAATGAGCAAATCGATGGAAAGTATGTTTGGATGCAAAAAATGTAAACTCAGATTTCTCCCTCATGTCACAACCATTTTGAGTGATTCAACTTGCATTCAAACCAGCATTCAAAGACCTACTTAACACATAGCATGGATTGGAGAATGAAGATAGTCGAAAACTTACTTGTTTTTGAAGCAAGTTGTGAAATAGTGGCCCTTTGAGTGATTCAAGCTCAGACAGGTGGAGATTGTGCTTTGTAATGAAGGATACTTGAGGTCCTTTAGCTCAACCATGCTTGAAAATGCTCAGCTCATGTTTTGCCATTGTTAGTTCTTGAGGAAAACAGAACAAGGAAAGGCTGTGCAGATGATGATTGATGATGATAAATGCTTCACAAGGTTGGCTAAATGATGAAGGATGCAAGGGTTGCTCGAGTTCTTTCAAAGGTTTTGCAGAATTTTGTAAAAATGAAAAAAATGTTGATTGAGAGAGAATGTGTTTTTTCTGTATGGAGGCTGTGATGTCTAGGGTTCAAATGAGCAGAAAAATTGCTTATAAGGGTCTGTTTAGCATCCCTTAATCATGTGCTAACCTTGCTTATGTTAAATGAGCCAATTTGCAATTTTTGCTAAACTTGCATAAGTGGAAAATGGAGGTGTATGTGCTGGTCGAATGGGCTGGGTACAGGCTGCACATGGTCTTCACAATTGCTGTTTTTGGTCTGTACATCAATTGCCAAGTTTGTTTTGCTTATGTGAAGCCATTTGCAAGAATTGTCAAATTTGCAACTTTGGCCAAAATGATGATATAATGGTGGTATGAACATGATTTAGGGCTTGGAGCAAGTTTCAAATATGATTCTAAACATTTCCCAATTGGCCAAAGTGAGAAAAAGTCAAAGAATCAAAAAGTCAACTATGAGTCAAACTTGGTTTTTAAATGAAATAGGTCAAAAAATGCCATTTTGATTGGCAAGGTTTTGATGAATGAAATTTATATTTTTGGAAAGAGGAGGAAAAATGTGGTTTGTAGGAAAAAAACCCCACCAAATTTGGCCTTATGGTTCATGAGATATGGCTCTTTGAAGTTCACAAATTTCTGAAATTGAATTGATCATATCTTGACAACCACACATGGGATTTGGGTGTTCTTGGACTTTTTGAAAATGGGAGAACAAGATCTTCAACTTTCATGTTGGGCAAAAATTCATTTGGAGCTTGTATCATGATGTAAGTTTAAGATCAAGAAGTTTCCATTTTTGGCAGTTGAAATTACAGGTCCACTTTCTATTTTGGGAAATTTCTGATTTTACTTCAAATTCTTCCATGATGAGGTTTGACATGATAGATGAGGCTTATACAAGCATGAATGAACTTCTTCAAATCAATTCCATCCATCAGATCACTGATTAAATCCACAGTTGACCAAGTTTGACTTTTCTAGGGTTTTGCTTGACTGAAGCATTTCTGATGAATTCCAAACCCTAATTCCTTGAGACCTTGACTTCCAATGATGTCCCAAGATATATGAGCTCTTGATTATTGATCATGGTGCCCAAATTCTGCAAGAATGGCCACCATCCACTGCTTGGACTGACTGTTGACTGTCTTTGACCTAATTTCTGATGATTGCTTCAACTGCAAGCAACAAGGTTAGACTGACAATATTTTTGTACTTTTGGTTAGTAAACATATGAAAGGCAAAAATATACAAATGCAAAGTATGCTTGGTGATCAAGAAATCAACCCACAAGGCAATCTACCCACTAGGAGGGGAAGCTAGGGCATGCAATGATCCTTGAGGCCATGATATGAATGATATGGGCCATGAGGGATCTTAGGGCCAAAATTGGGGTCTTACAGATGCCCCTATTTAAGGTCATTCTAGCCGGAGAAGTGAAGTTTAGAAATCTTCATCTCGACGCGGTAGAATGGGCTTAAATAACAGTAATGAGACAAATTTTGGTCCCTAAGAGACCTCATGATGCAAATGTATGCATGCAAAAGACACAAATTCTGTGGGGAATATGATTCACACAGAAGAAAAGACGATCCATCGGAGTAGTACACTCACCAGGAACAGAGACTCTAACAAGACTCTATGGGGATAAACAAAACTGACACAGCGTGAACAAGACACGACTCTGATTAAGAAATACAGAAAACAGACTGGAGAACTCACTGGGGAGTGAAGGACTCACACTGGGGAAAAGAATTCCAGAGGAAAATAAATCCATTGGAGAAACACAAGCTGACTCCTGGGGGAGAAGCAAAAGAAAACTTCACTGAGGAAGCACAAAAGAAAATGAGCTGTTATCGGTATACGGGTAACAAACTCAGGAAAATCTGACTCCACAGGGGGACCGAGGTCATAATAGGGAGCAGAAAGGAGGGAACACCAAGGATACCGGTTACTGGGTATATAATAGGTGACCGACCGAAACGTGAATTGGATTTCACTTCCAAAACACTCATCATCCTGAAGAGAGCTAGAAAAGCAAACTTGTTTATAGGATGGATATTCAATTCCACAAGGAATATGAATCTTACTCTGAGGGGAAAACAAATCAAAAGATTGACTCAAGAGCGCACGAGATATAATATCCATTACCGTCAGAACGTGGATAGAATACTCAGATGAGACATATTATTCATTACCGGCAGACCGTGAATAATATACTCGAAAGGAAAGTTATCCTGAACCGGTTACTGGGTTGTTTATAGGATAAAATCCGAAGACGTGAATTGGTTTTCACTTCCAAAACACTCATCATCCAAAACACAAACTGGTTAAAGGATGGATATTCGATTCTACAAAGAATACGAATCTTGCTCAGTTGGGGAAAATCAACAAAGGATTCCAACTAAAGAGCGCATGAGACATATTATTCATTACCGGCAGACCGTGAATAATACACTCGAAAGGAAAAGACACCAGAGATACCGGTTACTGGGTATAATAGGTGACTAACCAAAAAGAGAGACAATCGATACCAAGCATCCGGGTAAACGAAAGACAACTCAAAGGGATAAATTGCAAGCATCCGGCAATTATCCAACAACAAGAAATATTCGACCCCGCAAAGGGAAATAACGAATCTTACTCGACCAGGGAAACGCAAAAGGCTTCGACTGAAGAGTGCATGAGATATATTATTCATTACCGGCAGACCGTGAATAATATACTCGCATGGAAGACTATCCACAACCGGTTACTGGGTTAATAAAGGATAAATCAACCGAAAAGAAAAGCATCGGGATACCAAACTAGGTATATAATGATGACCAATCAAAAGGAGCAACAGACATTACCGACAAAAGGGTAAATGAAAGGCGATCTGCTGAGGATAAATTGCGAGCATCCGGCAATTATCGACAGAAGACTAGCTGGGGATGCATTGGTGTACAACCAATGATCCGGGGAACATAATCACTAGCATACGGTGAAAGGACCCACTGGGGATAAAATTGCTAGCATACGGCAATTATCCACAAAACTTGCTAGGGATATAAGTGCTGACCTGAGCAACTTATCCAAGCAAAGGAAAATCATCATCAAATACTGAATGAAGATAACCACAAAATTAGGGTTTACATCTACCGAATACGGGGTAGAAGACCAACAACTCCACGTGGGGATAGAACAAATCACAAATCCGCACGGGAAACCAAAATAGGGTTTATAACAAACCGCAAACTGCTGGAGAGCAGGAAAATAGGATTTACAACTACCGGGTAGTAGGTAGAAAACCAAAACTCTGGCTGGAGAATAAAAGGTGTATAACCACAAATTCTGTTAAGAAAGCCAGGAAAAGATAGGACTTACAACTACCGGTTATGAGGGTAGAGGCCCAAAAACATTCCGCTGGGAAACACAAGACATTTGACAAATAGCCAATTCGGGAATGATCCGAAAAGACGGACTGAATCAAGACACGTCCTAATGAGGATGTAACTCAAATAGGAAAATCCATCCCAATATATGTGTTGGGAGGAAACGGAAGAAACCGTCATCCACGAGGATATATCTCAGTGGGGAACTGCAGAAGGAAAGACAACATTTTCTGCTTATGGGTTGACTCTATATGGAGAGATTTTATAACACCCGACATCTGCTTGGGGAGATCTGTAAAGAGATCTATATCACCATAGCAGGAGACACGACAAACAAAAGATATATGGCAAGAAATGCAACATGAATATCTGAATGTTTTATGAATATGCATGAATATGCGTGATTTATGTTTGATGAATGCTGACAAAACAGACAATTCTAACACAAACAGGTTCAGGAACAAAATATCCGGTATTATACTTCCAGGGGAAAAACCAACTGGAGAGCCAATCTGCGGAGATCTATATGCTGAAGAGCAAAGATCTGCAGGTACTGCTGAAGAAGCAGAGGATCAGAGATATCAGGAAACAACCCAATCAGGGTACAGAAAGTCACAACGGGCAAAACAGCCACCAAAACGAATCTGTAAGGGAACAAGAGAAGTCCCAAAGTATATCTGCAGGGGATCCCAGTGTCAACTGAGAAACAAAAAGTGCATAAGCACAAGCACGCACTGCTGTAGAAGCAAATCCACATAACTCCGCTGGGGGACAACCCACCGAGGGAGAATGATATCATCCAAATAGAGTCTGACTGCATAAGCAACTCTACTGGGGAAAACTGTCGGCTACTCTCTTGGGAACAAACCACTGAGGGAGGACAGATCAAACAAGTAGATTCTGGACCGAACCACTCCACTTGGGGAGAATACACAAAGCAAACTGATCACAACAAGTAGATTCTGCAATATAAGCCACTCTACTGGGGATCACAGATAGTCAGGAAATCAATCCGTTCACTGGAGGCTAGAGCCATCATCCGACCATACCGGGGATTGAAGGAGTATTCAACAGGCGAAACTGCCATAACAAACATTCTGCAGACTATGCTGAGGAAAAGATGGTTGCAATATACTGGGATGTCAACCCAATCAACCACTGCATAGGAAAATAAATCCTGCTCTGCTGAAGAGAGACACTCTGATGGAGAGAAAGCAACAATTCCACAGACGACCTCGCCGGGGAAAAGGTAAAGTACCGGGTATCAAACCACTGACTTACCGAGTCTTCAAAAAGAAAGCGATCGTGCTGAGGAAACAGACAACTCCGCTGGCAACTGCACTGGGAAGAGTGTCAACAACTCTGCTCGCAAATCCGATGGGGATATTAATAACAGCTCTACTCGCGACTCCGAGGGGAATATCAATCAATCAGTTATACTCATGACTGCTGAGGAGACAAATAAAGTCTGGGGCAGACGACCCACTGGAGAAAGTGACGGGGCACCAAGGTGACAAACCATCAACCGCCGAAACTTCACAAGAAAACACCCATGCTGGGGGAAAATTGCTGCTGGAGAAAACGAAGTCTTCAACAACACTCTGCTTGCGACTATACTGGGGAACAACCCCAACAACAACTTTGTTCGAGGAACAACCCCAACAAAGATCTGAAGAAAGAAGATACAACCAAACCAGGAATATGAACCAATGTCTTACCTGTTGGGAATCATGCCACCCTCGGGAGAGCACTGAGATATTCTTGAGTATCCTTTCAATCTTGTGAATGTTCACTTTGTTTAAAACAAAAATTTTGAAAAAATTGATTTGTTTAAAACAATGACATTTTATCAATTTAAAACATGCAAAACATTTGTTGATTTGAAACAAATGAGAGTGCAAATAATTGGATAAAAAGCTCAAATTGATTTGATAGAATGGTAGCCTGCAAATGGCAAGACTCCATAGATCTGTACAAATTTGAAATCAGTGATATATATTGGAAGAGGGCTACATTGAACATAATGATCCTTTCTCTACCAATTTGAATCTCGATGTATCCGAAGCTTCGGTTGACGACGAGTCGAGAATCTTCTGACGAAATGACGACTGATGAACCAGAAAGTCTTGTCAGGATGCAGTTACTTGCCAAAACCCTAATTTTTGCCTAGATTGCCCCAGGGTGAGGTACTCAATCTAGCGGGATGCAAATATTCTATTTTTTCAAAGTCTCTAATTTTTGCCTGGATTACCCTTGCGGGTTTTCCACCGAGACGCTCATTTTTGCCTAAGCCGCCCTTTCGGGTTTTCAACTTAGCGAGCTATTCTGTTTTTTTCATTCTTTTTTTCATTTGCATATACTTTTTTTTTAGGCAAAGTATCTCTTGACTGCATCTGAATTCACAGGACGAGTGAAATCCTCCCCATCCATTGTTGTAAGCATCAAAGCACCGCCTGAAAAGGCTCTCTTACCAACATATGGACCCTCGTAGTTTGGAGTCCACTTGCTCCTGGAATCGGGCGCGAAAGACAAAACTTTCTTGAGCACGAGGTCACCTTCTCGGAACACACGAGGCTTGACCTTCTTATCGAATGCTTTCTTCATTCTCTGCTGATATAACTGACCATGACACATGGCAGTTAATCGCTTCTCTTCAATCAAATTCAGTTGGTCATAACGACTCTGAATCCATTCAGCATCAGTCAACTAGGGACTTGAGGGTATCATTCTTTTTTCCTTTGAAAAATTTTTTTGAAAAAATTTTCCTGTTTTTTTTTTATTTTTCTTATTTTTCACCCTCTTTCTTCTTTCTTTTTTTTTTGATTGATTTTTTGATTTTTTCTTTTTTTTTTTTTTTTTTTTTTTTTTTTATTGCATTTGCAATATGCAATGCCCCAGTTTGACTGATTTGCTGATTCTCATGATACAGCTGAATGAGCTTCTCTGGTGCTCAAGAAGGCGGGTAATCTCGTCAGGAATCCCCTTTAACATCATCTTCCTCTGCCTCAGATACAAGGACTTCAAGATTGGGAGATGGCGCTAGATCATTATGTTCAATGGGTTTAGAAATCCTTGCATAATGATTCTGGATAATGAAAAGCATTTGTATTTTAAACAAGCAAATCATTGATGCAGATGAAAAATGTTGTTTTTGTTTTTTCATGGTTTTTTGTGATCACTGATTTCATGCAGAAAAGCAAAAAGTGAAAACAAATGGAAAAACAAATGTTTAAGCAATGCATTAATTGAATGAAAATATCATTGTATTAAATGCTTTGCCAACAATGTCATCACTTCTCCTTTTGGCATGGGAGAAGGGTTTTAAACAAAATGAACAAATCACGTTGACTTATGAATGACCGTAGGAACATCCACAGCGACCCAATTGTGGCAAGACACCACCAGGAATGATGAAATTGTTCAGATCTTCTGCATCTTCTTCTAAGAAAGCAGCATCTCTTCTTCAGGTTGATCGGTATGGATGAATCCTCCACTCTTGAACGAACCATGCTCGTTAAGTGCCCCAGAACAGTAGCCAATGCTAGCCCGGGATTGGTTAACCAGGAATAAATCCACCAATAGCACTTAGTCTGGCAAAAATCTCTCTGAATTCACAACTCTCTTGCTCAAGACGGTCCATCAATCTGGCAGAGTTGGCTCTGGTATAATACCGGCAAAGTGCGTCCTCAACATAAATGAAGATCGCAGGGTCAGACCACAGGACGGGAGACCGGAACGAAACACCTGCTTATGCAAATGATGCATGAAGTGTTTATGCATATGCTTGTTTTTTATTTCAAAGGAACTCGAAGGTTTTATCTGCAAACTTTGAAATATTTAAGCATTTTGATCATACATGAGAATATCTCATCAGATATATCAGGTGAAAAAATTTTCCCGGTTTTTTCATGTTTTGAAATTTTTTGCAAATAAACTCCTTTGAGTTCCTTGAAAATTTTCTTTTTTTCTGATGATATGGATGCGGATGAATGCGTGAATGCATGAATGCAACAAACACACTCAAGGATCAAGCAAAGCACGCCAAACAAAGGTCGTGGGAAAGCTCTTTGTATCCCTAATATCAATCATCCATTTTGGTGGATTTAGGTTTTCACCTTATCAACACCCAAGTTCCATTGATATTAACGGTACATGAACCGGTTCAAACATTCTTAATATCAACCAGCCGCTTTGGTGGATTTTAGGTTTTACACCTGATCCGGGATCCATTGATATTAACAATGTTTGAACGACTCAACCACGAATCACGGGTTTGTTGAGAGTCACGAGCATGGAGTCTCGGTTAAGAACCACCCAAAGGGAGTGTACTAGGGTTTAAACCTGCCAGACATGTTCTATCAGAGGTTCCCATAATCATCGTTCCATCTTTCGAATATTTTCGGAGGAACGAATACTCGTATTCCAAGAATATTCTCAAGAGAAACTCTTATGAGTGTAGTATCGCGTAACAATCGTATCAGAACTGACATCTGAACGACCTCCGCACTACGGTCCTAAAAAGGCCAGGATGGGTTTGGCAAACTAAGGTCCTTGGCTTCTGCGGCACATGATTGAAAGAATAATGCCTAACCACAAATAACTTGTGTGACATTATTAGTTCAACATGACCTCCACCAAGTGAATGGGCTCGCAAGTCAACTGGCTAAGGAATACTCCACACCAGTCAACAGGACTATGCCATTCTCCTATCCTAGAGAGCACTCGAGTTCGGGTATAGAACTCATCTCACAGATCACCAAAGCAAACAGCAATTGTATATCAAGCAATTCACACGTTACAATCAATACAGTGATCCCAAATTGTACAAGAATATGTCAAATGACAAATAAAAATATAGCACAACAAGGGTGAAAAGTAGGCAATACCACCAAGGATTCTGGTGAGATTTCCCCAGCAGAGTCGCCACTTTTCTGTAGCGGTGTATTCGTCGCTATATGATCTATCGATTAAACCATAAGCTAGGAGATACATTGAAATTTCGAGTCGCCACCGCACTTTTATTTATCCAAAGGACTGGCTAAAAAGCGAACAAAAGCCTAAGAAGTTTTACACGTAGAAAACTAATAAAAAGATCAGAGAGTCTGGGTAAGGGGTAAATTACGCAATGGGAAGGTGTTAGGCACCCATCACGTCCTAGGTACTCCTAGGGAGCCCTTTTCACACTTGTTGTATTACATTGTTATTTGTTATGACATATGTATTGTGCAAACATGATTGGGATGATGAGAAAAGAATATACAAGTTAGTTATTTTTGTGTTCGAACGGATGAACCCGCTGCCTACGTACCTTCCATCAAAGGTAAGGATCAAAACGCCGTAGTTCGGCTAAAAGATTTCCAAAAGTGGGTGGATTTAGTTTTAAACAATAGCACTGAGGCTTTTCATTATCAATGGGAGAACACTCGACCAAAAAACAACATCCACCATGCGAGGATAGCTTCGACGTACTAGAGGGGTTAGCCCTGTTTTCAGTACGGAAGTCTTACTGTCGACTCACTAAGGATAGGCAAGATTTACATCAACCACAAAGATAATTGAAGCCTATGGCTAATGTGAAAAGATTAACAATGGACAGAGCCAAAACAAGTGAATGAGTGAAGTTAATTGATTGTGATTATGAAAATGAAGTCAAAGTATGATTAAGATTGATTCAGAGAAGTATTATGAAATGGAGTTTGAAAAAAGTCAAGGACTTGAGTCCAGGTTTTTAATTAGAAAACATGAAGATGTTTGCACAACACTTATGTCAAGTTTGAAAGATATTGTGTGAAAAGGTTTAGGACATAATGGATGATGAATGGATGAGGATGGGATTGTAAAACTTCTTAGAAGGTTCACTTCTTGAAATCATATGGGAGATGATTCAAGTGTGTCCTTTGGAATGAGCAATGGATAATAACAAACAAACAAGCAAGTCAACAAAGGCGGATATCGGATGCCAATCACTGGGCTTATACCAATCTCCTAAAATAAAACTGGATATCAGATGCCACTCAATGGTCTTACACTAATCTCCTCAAAAAAAGAAATAAAAGGTGGATACCGGATACCAATAGATGGATTTACACCAGTCTCCTAAAATAGAACAAGATATCAGAAGCCACTCAATGGACTTACACCGATCTCCTCAGAAGAAAACAAGAATGAAATATAGAAGTCAACTGCCAATCTATCTGGACTTAGGTTAACTCCACATATGCTCATAGGAATACCAATGCCACATTACAGGGACTTACAATGGATCCTCACATACAAGAACAAAAGCAACAATATGATCACAGGAATGCAAATGCCAACTTACAGGGACTTATAATTGCAACCTCACATGCAATCAGACAAACCAAATTATGATCACAGGAAAGCAGATGCCAACTTACAGGGACTTATAACTGCAACCTCACATACAAATCAAACAGATCAAATTATGATCACAGGACAACAGATGCCAACTTACAGGGACTTATAACTGCAACCTCACATACAAATCAAACAGATCAAATTATGATCACAGGACAACAGATGCCAACTTACAGGGACTTATAACTGTATCCTCACATACAAACAGATAAAACAGAAGATATGAGTGACCAATGAGGTCTTACACTCTATCCTTCCATATCATAGGAGCAAATGCCAAAGAAATGGACTTACACTTGTCCTCAATGGGTAAACAACAATGATATCATCACAAAGACAAATGAGATGATCATGCATTAATGGCAATTGATGATGAGAAATGCATAACATACAAGCAAACATGTGCATATGAAGCAATCAATCAGTCAATGAATATCAAACAGCACACTCTATAGCCAAAACAAGGGGGCTCACACAAGAGGGTTTGACTATGAAAGTCCACTGTAATAGGTAAATGTCGCTCTTAACCTTGCCATTGAGAGGCTAAAGTGAAGCAGATGAAAAGGAGATGAGGGGTGTGCCTCATTGCTTCTATCCCTAATCAGGGAGAGCATTTAAGAAAGTGTGGGAGCTCAGAAAGATGGAGCTCTTTCCACATTATTGACTCGATTGATCTTGGGTTTTTATCTCAATGCTTCAACCATGTAATGGGAGCAAGGAGAGGACTCACTGAATAGTAGGGGATAGGTTGCTTATCCCTTTGATCTACCAATTGCCTTACTTGAAGGACTTTTCCTGCTTGGGACAATTTTAAACACACACAAGCATTGCCTCTTAAGGAGGACTTCAGACAGTTTGCCCGGTCAAATAACAGACCGGGTCTCCAGACTACATGAAGAAGAAAGGTTTATACCTCAAAGCAATTGCTAAATAGCAAAGCAAGCAACTAAAGCAACTAAAGTGTACCTGAAAAAGTCAAACTTATTAGTAAACAAGTCAACAGTTCAAATCAAAAGGAATGGATAAACAACAGTCAACCACAGAGGGACCAATGTGCAAAGCACAAGACGCAACTATATGAGTCACACCTACAAAACAAGGGTTAGCACATGATATATATAATCCAACTCAATCAAATTTGAATGATCTTTGAGGCATTGGTGCTTAACCTGAAACAATAGCTCAATGGTAAGCTCAAAAGACCACTAGGACTAGCCTAGGGTCAAAGATGAAAGAAAAGGTCAAAACAGCAAAGAAAAGTCAACCCAATTCATGTTCAAACATTTAAGAAGCTATCTCAATTGGATCCACACTCATATCATGCATCAATGTCATTTCATAAACAAAAGAATGCAAAGCATGGCAAAGGAAGCATACAAAAGGTCAACAGCAAGACCTCATTCAAAAGTCAACCCAAACATTCTCAAAAATTATCAAATAAATCACACTCAATCCTAACATCTAGCATGGCAAGCATGTCAAATTTCATGGCATTTGGATGAGAGGAAGGCAGTCAATTAAAATCAAGAAGTCAACACAATTTCAAGTAAGCACAATGAAAGTCAACAAACATGGGTCAACTTCAAAAAATCATATCAAATTGAAAACAGAAGAGAAATGAATGAGATTAACACCAATGCAAAGCTCAAGATGTCTAGTTATCACATATGAAATTTCATGATCATACAATATGGTATGAGGATTTCCCAAATGAAATGGCAATGTGTAGCACAAAAAGTCAACATTTGACTAGGCAGGGAAGAAAATTCACAATCAAATGGAAAACAGCATGATTAATTCCAAGAAAATTCATACACAAACTAGACATGTAAGAGATCATTCATGCAAAATTTGGGGTCATTTGGATGCAAGGAAGCATGTGAACAAAAATTGGGAAAATGCATATCATTCATGTAGCACCAAATGCAACACCTCACTTCAAAAATTTGTAACTCACAAACCACAAATGATAAATGCATAAACTCTATATGTAAACAAAGGTAAATGAGTCTAGTTTCACCACAAAAAGTTTCAGGGGCAATGGATACATCATGAGTATTTCACAAAAGGAATGGCAAAGGGTGTCAAATGTGCATACATGTTAAAAAACCAATTACCAATTAAAATCCAGCCAATGAAAAATTAATTAAAAATCATAATCAAATACTAGACATCTTCATGGACATGATGCAAAAATTGGCATGATTTTTGGAGTTAAAATGAATTAGAAATGATTTGTTGAAGTTGAGGGAATAATTGAAGCAAGCATGAGCAAATAACATGGTTTAATGGTCAACACAAAGTCAGCGCATGGCATATTGGTAATATTGAGCATCATTAATCAAAACACTGCGTTTTGAGTGGACACGGGAAATGTTCTCATTGGCTGTTGCCAATGGAACAGTAAACTGGCCAATGAGCATTCGAATTTCTGGGTTTAACAAAAAAACCTAGGGTTTGGCCAACAGCAACACAAGCTTCATCATTCATCATTCAATCATCAAAACATGAACAACAGCATCAACAATAAAACACGGCCATGAACATTTATCATTAAGCAACCCTAGCTAACAGCAAAACAACATAACCATGGGAGTTTTCTGGACAGAGTAGGTTTAAACAACAGCATGCATTCATCATCACTATGAACTCGAAAATCTCAACATGCCCAGAACAACAAATTAAACATAGCAATAGCATTAACAGACCTCAAATAACAAGAATTCAACCATGGTTGTCACTGAATCAACAACAAATGAGCAAATCGATGGAAAGTATGTTTGGATGCAAAAAATGTAAACTCAGATTTCTCCCTCATGTCACAACCATTTTGAGTGATTCAACTTGCATTCAAACCAGCATTCAAAGACCTACTTAACACATAGCATGGATTGGAGAATGAAGATAGTCGAAAACTTACTTGTTTTTGAAGCAAGTTGTGAAACAGTGGCCCTTTGAGTGATTCAAGCTCAGACAGGTGGAGATTGTGCTTTGTAATGAAGGATACTTGAGGTCCTTTAGCTCAACCATGCTTGAAAATGCTCAGCTCATGTTTTGCCATTGTTAGTTCTTGAGGAAAACAGAACAAGGAAAGGCTGTGCAGATGATGATTGATGATGATAAATGCTTCACAAGGTTGGCTAAATGATGAAGGATGCAAGGGTTGCTCGAGTTCTTTCAAAGGTTTTGCAGAATTTTGTAAAAATGAAAAAAATGTTGATTGAGAGAGAATGTGTTTTTTCTGTATGGAGGCTGTGATGTCTAGGGTTCAAATGAGCAGAAAAATTGCTTATAAGGGTCTGTTTAGCATCCCTTAATCATGTGCTAACCTTGCTTATGTTAAATGAGCCAATTTGCAATTTTTGCTAAACTTGCATAAGTGGAAAATGGAGGTGTATGTGCTGGTCGAATGGGCTGGGTACAGGCTGCACATGGTCTTCACAATTGCTGTTTTTGGTCTGTACATCAATTGCCAAGTTTGTTTTGCTTATGTGAAGCCATTTGCAAGAATTGTCAAATTTGCAACTTTGGCCAAAATGATGATATAATGGTGGTATGAACATGATTTAGGGCTTGGAGCAAGTTTCAAATATGATTCTAAACATTTCCCAATTGGCCAAAGTGAGAAAAAGTCAAAGAATCAAAAAGTCAACTATGAGTCAAACTTGGTTTTTAAATGAAATAGGTCAAAAAATTCCATTTTGATTGGCAAGGTTTTGATGAATGAAATTTATATTTTTGGAAAGAGGAGGAAAAATGTGGTTTGTAGGAAAAAACCCCACCAAATTTGGCCTTATGGTTCATGAGATATGGCTCTTTGAAGTTCACAAATTTCTGAAATTGAATTGATCATATCTTGACAACCACACATGGGATTTGGGTGTTCTTGGACTTTTTGAAAATGGGAGAACAAGATCTTCAACTTTCATGTTGGGCAAAAATTCATTTGGAGCTTGTATCATGATGTAAGTTTAAGATCAAGAAGTTTCCATTTTTGGCAGTTGAAATTACAGGTCCACTTTCTATTTTGGGAAATTTCTGATTTTACTTCAAATTCTTCCATGATGAGGTTTGACATGATAGATGAGGCTTATACAAGCATGAATGAACTTCTTCAAATCAATTCCATCCATCAGATCACTGATTAAATCCACAGTTGACCAAGTTTGACTTTTCTAGGGTTTTGCTTGACTGAAGCATTTCTGATGAATTCCAAACCCTAATTCCTTGAGACCTTGACTTCCAATGATGTCCCAAGATATATGAGCTCTTGATTATTGATCATGGTGCCCAAATTCTGCAAGAATGGCCACCATCCACTGCTTGGACTGACTGTTGACTGTCTTTGACCTAATTTCTGATGATTGCTTCAACTGCAAGCAACAAGGTTAGACTGACAATATTTTTGTACTTTTGGTTAGTAAACATATGAAAGGCAAAAATATACAAATGCAAAGTATGCTTGGTGATCAAGAAATCAACCCACAAGGCAATCTACCCACTAGGAGGGGAAGCTAGGGCATGCAATGATCCTTGAGGCCATGATATGAATGATATGGGCCATGAGGGATCTTAGGGCCAAAATTGGGGTCTTACAGTGATTACTAGCTTTGTGTGTAAATGTAAGGATCCTCATATGTAAACTCTTTAATGGTGAATATATGATGAAAACTTTGTTTTTATTTAAAACTCTTTGTGTTGGTTTATGATCGAGAGATGTTTACCGACTCTTTACCTAGGTTTTCATCCAAACTTGTTTGTTAGCTAGAGATAGTAATGAATGATTTTGTTCACCATAAGGTTGAACCAAAAAGTTGTCATTTTGATAGATTGTGTTCGAGAGAAACAATGGATCAAAATGGCAAAACTAACAATGTGTGTTCGAGAGAAACATATTGAGAGGACTTTGTGAAATTATTTATCATCTAAAGGAGTTTATAAGATTGTTGACCGAGCAAATACATGCAAAGTGATCATTGAAACCTAACTTTGACAATATTTCTCATTTAATCAAACCATAACTTTTACCGCAATTTATTACTTTTTATGCAAGATAACTTGATTAAAACCAAAACCCTATTGTTACATTGAGCTAAGATTAATACAACCATCGAACGGCGGTGATATCTTACAATCCCTGTGGATACGATAACAAAAACCCGACACGAAATATACTTTCAACAATGGTCGCACTGGTGGCACCGGTTGCGCTTCTGGCATACTGATCTGATTAGTTGGGTAGAAAATGGTGATAGTAGCAACATCATAGTCATACTCAGAAATCTCATTCATTGAAACATAAACATCCGAAACATCGGAATCAAGTTCAATTACATCAGAATCAACCACATTGTTTGGGATATCAGCAACAACATTGGAAAACTTAAATACATCATCATGAATTACAGAATCAATAGGAACAACATCTGCGAATTCATCGGCAGCACCTTCAAACGCCTCTTCCTTAACCCCTTCCACAGAGTCTTGGACAGACAAGTCTTTAACCTGGAGGGTACCTTCGTCGAACAAGGCCTGGATACCCTTCTGCAGCTTCAAACAACCCTCACTCTGAGTAGCACAATCCACACAACCCTTCCCACAACCGGGGAAAACATCGGCCTTCAGCAAGTAGCCTTGGATATCCAACAACGGAGTCTTCAGCTTCAACACATCTTTGACGGATCTGGCTTCCCCTTCCATCATATTAACATTTGCACTACCATGCTGTGGCATGGGATTGTTGACGACATTAGGAGTCGGTGCAAGGTTGATGGCCTTTGAATCTATGAGGTCCTGAACTACGTGCTTAAAAGCTTTGCAGTTCTCAATATTGTGGCCAGGTGCCCCAAAGTGGAAGCTATACCTAGCATTGGCGTCGTAACCCACCGGAAGCCTACCAACAGGAGGAGCCAGAGTGCGTAACTGCACAAGTTGTAGTTGTTGAAGACTAGAAAGCAACTGAGCGTACGACATTGGAAGAGTGTCGAAACGTCGGTCCATCATCCTTTGCCTTTGTTGATAGGCGGGTTTGTTACCCGGTTGTTGCTGTTGTTGGTACTGAGTTGGTTGACGCTGTGGTTGTTGTTGTTGTGGTGCTGCAGCTGGAATGGTCACAGCTGCAACATACGGTTGTTGATGGTAAGTCTGAAAACTGTTCCTTCGGACACCTCTGCTCTGATATGAAGTCAAAGAATTCACTCCTCTCTCTCTCTCTCTGCTTATGCCCTCCAGTGAACGGCTTCTTTACCCCTGATGAAGATCCACCTCCATTTTGGATCTTGTAGGTTTTCAGGTAATTCTCCACCCTCTCTCCGGTAGAGACCACATCAGCAAAGTTGGAGGCATTACACCCCACCAGACGCTCCAGGTAAGGTCCAGGCAGCGTATTCATGAACATGTTGGCCATTTCCTTTTCCAACATAGGAGGCTGAACACGGGAAGCTGTCTCTCTCCAGTGTTGGGCGTATTCCCTGAAGCACTCATTGCTTTTAAGAGACAGATTCTGAAGTTGAGTTCTGTCCGGAGCCATGTCTGCATTATACTGATACTGCTTCACGAAAGCCTCAGCCAAATCCCTCCAGCAACGGATGTGGGCTCTATCCAGTCTCATGTACCATTCCAAGGATGCCCCAGCTAGGCTGTCCTGGAAGAAGTACATAAGTAGCTTCTCGTCATCGGAGTATGCAACCATTTTACGGAAATAGGCTTGCACGTGAGTTTTGGGGCAAGAGCTGCCATTGTATTTGTCAAAGACTGGGACTTTGAATTTTTGTGGCACCCTCACACCTGGGACCAACCCCAAGTCAGAAACATCTACCCCCAGAGGGTTTTGTCCTTCCACCGCCTTCAGCCTCTCCTCTATTCTCCTGAACATGGGGTCCATGCCATGGCCCATGCCAAAGTCTTCCTGCATCTGGGTGAACTGGTCGTCCTGATCATCATGGACGGGCTGTTGGCCGGAGTTGACATGCGGGATCGGGGTAGGCCCCGGTCCACTGGGTCCGTTAACCTCTCCAGCTGGAGGATCAGTCAACGTCTCTGGTTGAGTAGTGGAGGGATTCCTCTGCATCATTTGCCTGAGCTCTTGCTGTCCCTGAGCCACCCCTTGAACCACATCCATGAATTGGGTCATTCGGATCCTCATCTCGGCGAGCTCTGCTTGTAGGCTTTCCATCGCTCTCTGCTGGTTTTTGCGGGTACCGTACCGGTGAATTCCTGAATCAGCTATCCTGCTAGTGGAACACCAAATAATATGAGAACACCGCATCGGTACCTGTTACGTAAGATATGCAAATGAATATGTTAATGCAATGACATGTTTATCGATTCCAAAGGGTATTCTAACCCCTTGATTCCGATCTCACATCAGGTGAAAGCGCAAGAAGACCGAGTCATGGATAAGCTTCTAAGATCAAAATGTAATAAAGGGAAACCATCATACAAATGAGTTCAAGGAAAAGGGCCTTAGCCAACAGTACATGAAAAGAGGATCTCCACAACAAGTCTGTGGATCATCACTACATAGCAACCAGACAATAAGTAAAGAGAGGAGCAAAAATCAGGAATCAGCCTCCTGTATACAACCCATAAGGACTGCTCCTCACTTCATCCAGTAATGCCACCGTGTCGGGATGATCTGGAGATTCTGTCAAACGCCGGATAAGCAGATTCCTCTTGTGAATGATCTCATCCAGTTCGTTGACGTGCTCTATGTAGTAATTCCCATCATCCTCTCTGAATACCTCTTCAAGTCTAGATTTCTTCAAACCGGCCAGGACCCTGAGTTCTTAGATCTGTTCTTGAGCCTCATTGAGTTGATTTGTGATGTAACCATTCGTCGAACGGGCGCACAGAAGCTCATTGTTCTTCTCCTTCAGCAAAGTCTTCAATTTCTCCATCTGACCAGTCAGTTCGGCCACCATCTGCTCCTCATTTGCCTTCCGAGAAGCTGAAAATGCATCCCATTGCTCTTGCCACCCAACTAATTTACCATGAGCATCCATTAACAGTTGCTTGACTCGACTTAACTCAGAACTGGATGATCCCAAGGCCTTGTCTGTCTTCCTGAAGAAGTCCACCTCCACACCTAATTTCCTCTCTACTTCCTCTTGCAATCTGACGACTTCCCCCTTCTGATATTCTGCCTCATGGAATTGATGCATACAGTCTTGCAACTTCGCACTTAACTCCAAGTTCTCGGTTCGAAGTCCCTCCATGGCATTCTTCAATTTGTCATACTCCTCTCGGCTCACCATTGTTGACTGCTCAGGAGTAGGCGGATACAAAGGTTCTTCAATAGGGAACGGCAGACCAAACTCTTCAACTCTTCCTTGAAGCCACTCTTCATACTGAGGATAAGTCCTACAATCTCCTTTTCCAAGCACGGTCCTTCCTCTCTTGATCACCTTGAGCCAGGCCTCAACTGCCTTACGGGGTACAGTCAAATCAGATGAGGAATGGAAAAACAGAGATTCTTCCACATCTTTTCCAAAAGGCGGAGTCCTTAAAGCATATCCAAACTGTCTGACTGCTAGAGAAGGATTATAGTTGATTCCTCCTCTTCTTCCTATCAACGGTACATTCGGGAAGTTCCCAGAACTGTGAATAATATCGCCCGAAGCAAGCTCCGGTCAGACCACCAAGAAATATTCTCAGCTCTCAACCCCATCAATCTGTTCGACCAACTCAACAAGTTCTCGACATCAACGAACGCTCCTGACTTGGGTAAGTGAGAACTGAACCACTTATAAAACAAAGGCGCACAATAATTCACCAACCCTCCTTTTCTATTCTCATTCCTGTGGTGCACCGAATGAAAGAAATCTCCTAGCAAGGTCGGCACTGGATTTCCCAACACGAAGAGGCGTATTGCGTCCATGTCCACAAATTTGGCAACATTAGGGAACAGGACAATCCCATACACACAAAGAGCCAACACAGCATTGAAACCCCTCTAGTCACCATCTTCAAGCTTCTTCTTTGCTTCTCCTAGTAAGAAACTCAAATGAAAACCACTGACTCCTCCCTTCTGACACATATTAGCCTTCAAGACTGACTTTCCCAGATATGTGGCTGAAGCAACCATTCTGAGATCGGGAAGAAACTCAGAACTGTAGAATATCAACTGCGGCTTGATAGGAACTCTGAGAAAACTGGCAATCTCCTCCAAAGTAGGGACCAAAATATAATCCGGGAATGTGAAACACCTCAAGGGAGGGTCATAGAACTGCAACAGTGTGAAGAGAGCATCATGTTGATCCTTGGAAAGAACCGTGACGAAACTTAGAATCAAACCGTACTCCTTCCGGAATCCTTCTAGAGAACCACTGTCCATTAACTTCATCAACTGTTGAATAGGCTCCAGACAGACCATCGGAAACTTGTAGGCGACATGTCTCTTTCTGCCAATATCCATCTTAAGAGAACCAGAAAAACCCCGACCGGAATCAAGAAGAAGATGTAAACCCCCTAGAAATGGATAAACATGTGTTAAATGATATGAGTGCAAAATGATGTGATGTAATGCAGTGACATGGAAATCAAGATTGTTGTATCTGCTTGAACATCTGTCGGGTTGCACCGTCTGAAGAGAAACCCACTGAGGAATATAATACAAGATCAAAACTCTGCTCCAGAAAACCGGGTTGGTTGGAGGTTAAGGTTCCCTGAATTTAGCCCGCCCCTCACTGGTAGGTTCTAAGAACAGAAGTTTGTCAGCTTCAGCCCTTCAGTCGAGAATAATACGTTTACCACTGAAGGTTTAGCATTATTACGGGATAAAAGACCTCTGCTGACTCCCCTCAACAAGATATCCTAAAGCAAGTTCCCAGTCTCGGGGTCCTCGGATTGAGCAGCGAGAATGCGCCCACCAGAGCTAGCATAAACGCGTCTCGAAGGAGAGGCCTCGACTGAGTTCTCGGGAAATGGTCACCAGAGTCAACGATTTCTAAAGGAACGTTTGTCGTTATGGAACACCCATAGGACAGAACATATCCAAAGAAACCTCGTCTGGGTGTGGGTCTTCATGAACGACTTAACGCAGCAACATGCCACACAAGCCTCATCACTATCCACTCTAAAACCTATATGTACGCTCAAGCCTGGGTAGTGGGCTTATCTCTCATAAAACATCCCACCCCAACAAACAAACAACCCATAGAACCCACAGATACAACAAACATATGTACATGAATGCAATAAGATAAAACAGGTAAATGCGGAAAGTAAACGACTGTACAAAAGCATAAACACCCAACAAACAAGAAATCTACAAAATCTAGGAGGGACTCGCTTAGGGAAACTGGGTCCCCAGCAGAGTCGCCAGCTGTCGCAGCCTAAAAAATATAGTGTGCGAAAAAACAACCGGCGAGAAAAGAAATGACAGAAGAGTCGCCACCATGCGTTATTTATCCCAAAGGAGGGAAAGGAAACGCTCGAAGTAAACCTGGAGAAAGGAAAGGAAAAGACAAGGTCTCGCAACCAAATCTAGGGTTCGGGAGTCGATTATGCGAAGGGAAGGTATTAGCACCCCTACGCATCCGTAGTACTCTACGGGATCCACTCTTGTTGTTCTTGTCTAAAGGGTGTGTGTTTATCTAAGGTACTATTTACTAAAAGAGAAAGGGTCAAAAGAAAATGACTCGCACGGATGTTGCATCCACTGCATACGTATCTCATCTGAATATGAGAATCAGAGTCTTCGTAGCTCGGCTACCTATGGGTGAAAGAGATGTGTGCTCGCTAAGACATCGCGTCTTATGCCTACGTATCTCATCTGGAATGAGAATCAGAGCAAAACGTAGTTCAACTAACTAGGGGTTGCCATCTGAACATGGACTTACAAAGGAGGACACCAGTTGTGTCAAAGGAGAGTGGGCAATGTGGTCACGTCCTAGCAGCAGGCGTCGCAGCTCGCTGAATCGAGTCTTAGGAAGTTACCTTTTTGCAATAGGACGGAATGACATGCCACAGGATCGGAGACGCACGGAAGGTCTAAAAGAATGGGGAAGCTCTGCCCTAGAGTTGTCATGCAATGTGGACCTATGTGTTAGGATTTACAAATGGGGATATCTACCTAATGTTAGCATGCAAAGTAATGAGGGAATTCTACCTATGTTACCATACAAAAGAATATGGGAATCCTACCTATATTATCATACAAAAGGATATGGGAATCTTACCTATGTTATCATATAAAAGGTAATGAGAATCCTACCTATGTTATCATACAAAAGAATATGGGAATCCTACCTATGTTATCATACAAAAAGATATGAGAATCCTACCTATGTTATCATACAAAAGGATATGGGAATCCTACCTATGTTATCATACAAAAGGATATGGGAATCCTACCTATGTTATCATACAAAAGGATATGGGAATCCTACCTATGTTATCATACAAAAGAGTTCTATCTAATGGGTGCTACCTAAACGGAACAAGAATCGACGAATGGAGCAAGGAGAGGTGCTAGGGATAAGGGTAGATGGCGATGCATGAAGCAATCGACTTACAAGGTTGATGGCGATGCATAAAGCAATCGACTTACAAGGTAAATGGATGAGTACGTGCTGGTTCTGTTAAGTTTTGAAAATGATTACTCGACGTTGGATCGAGGTTTTGATCTTGTTATGAAATGGTTATCGGATGTTCATTTTATTTCTTGTATTAACAGATGAATAAAGAATGAAAGAAATAAACATTATACAATTCATGGGAGAGGGATACATTTGTAATGACTGGGGATTGTACATGGCAATCAAACAATAATAATGTACGCCTCATACAACATACAAGTAGGCCACAGTTAATCAAACAAGTAAGATATAAACAAGTATATAATCAAATCAAATAATCAAAGAATGAAATAATGAAGCATTAAAAAATGTATGAGAAGTATAAACATATTAAACAATCAAACAATAAAGACATGGATGAAATAAACAAGTATAAAAATATTAGATGAATAAGACAAGTGAAAGTATGCACACAAAGAATCAATGAGTAATTTAATCGGGAAATGATGCAAGGATCAAATAAAATCAAGATGAAAGGCCTCTAATATGTGGCACATGAGATGAACAAGGGAGGATCAAAAGATCTCTTCAATTGCCCTAAGCAATCCCTATGTCAAACATCAATCATAGAAAAGTCAACCGAAAAGTTAAGTCAACTTAAAAAATGTCAAATAAATAGTAAATTAATCACAAAAATTATGAAAAATTAAAATAAGTTAAGTGGGGTCAAGACATCATCATCCCCCAAAAAGATTTTAAAACTAATAAAAGCTGGTGTATAAATTAATTGAAATAAAGCAGAAGTCAAATGAAAAGTCAACCAAACAAACTAGGTAAAAAATAAATCCAAAATAAATTAAAAATGGGAAATAAAATTCCGATAAAAGGTCAGGTTGACCATGAGACATTGGTCAACCCTCATCCCAAAAATCAGAATCTAAAAATAATTTTTAGTCATGTAAATAAAAAGAATAAAAGAAAGTGTACTTAAAAGGAGCACTTGAAATAAATAATTAAAACAAAATGTCAACATTAAATAAAATATAAAAATAAAAATTAAATAAATTAAATAAAACATTAAAGAATGTAAAAAATATTTTTTTGATATTTTTATGAATAAATAAAATATTTTAAAACAATTAAAACCTAAACAGAAAATAAAATGGAAATAAAGTAAAAAGATGAAAATGAAACAAAGAAATGGCAATGGGCCAGACATGGAGGGGGGCGGTTAGCAGGTGTGCGCCAGCCCCGGTCCGGATGAATAGTGACGTGGGACATTAATTAAAATGGAATAAAAATGTACAGTTGAACCAACATGTACACATGAACAATGGAACGGTAGATGCTGAACTTTAAGTAACTAAATGCCAAAACCAAAACACACGGCCAGGATCGAACACGCGTGCGGGATCTGGCGGTCGCGAACGTGACACCTCACCATCTTTTATGCAAGCCTTAAACTCATGCACATGCAGCCAAGGGAAAAACGAAAATGCAAGCATTTTTCATTCATTTTCTAGCCAACATAACTCACACTACATTTCATGAAATTGGATGATGTAAAAAGCAAAATTCAAGTTCAAAGTGAGAGGAACATCATGGTATTTTATTTTATGCAAAATAGTGACTCTACCATAGCGAAAAGTGAACAACAAGGTAGGCTCATGCAAAGATTTTCAAAAAAAATAAATGTCAAAAAACTTAAAGTTTAAAACAAGGCCTCATGGTGAGGGTTTTATGGACAAGTAGTGCATATCATTAGCATAAAAAAAAGCATGAAGAAAAAGAGAGCATGACATAATGGGGAGGTAAACATGGTAATGGAATGGATAATTGTGATAATGGTATGAACAAACATGATGAATAAACAAAGTATTCATGGCCATGGAAGGTTGGAATAGAAAGATTACCTAGTGGAGAAAGTCCACTGCTTCTTATTGATGGAGAGGGTGGAAGAAAAAAAAGAAATGCTCTTTTGATGCTTGTGCTTGAAAAGTGAGGAATGGATCTTGAAAATGAAAACCAAGTTTTCCTTTGCTTGCCTTAAAGTTCTGCAGCCTCTATCCCTTCGGATTAGGGTTTTTATGATGCTTATATATGTTGGATTAAAGTGCTCAAATGGGCTTAAGTGTTGGTTTTGAGTCATGGACAAAGTGTGCAAGAATGAGGTGTGAAAAGAAATGGTTAAAAGTGGAAAAACTTAAGTGAATGAACCAAAAGTCAATGGCCAAATGAGGTAAAAGATGTGTTGGTCGTTTTTGTGGTTAAACTTGGTTTTTCTTGTGCAGCATGAAAACAACCCGACTAGGTGACTTTAAGGCATTGTAACTTGATGAATACATGTCCAAATGGCAAGGCAATTCAAACAGTAGAAAGAGGGCATGGAACTTAACATTTTTCATGTTGAACACATCTTGAAATGATGAGTGGAAAGAGGTGGAAGATGGCCATAAAGTTCAGGTTTCATGGCTGCAAAATAGTTGGGCCAGTTTGGCCTAAATGCTGTCAAAAAATTCAGCCTATGATACCAACTTTAGATGAGTGTATCTTCCAAACCAATGATCCAAATGGGGTGGTTCGAAAAAGGTGTGAAAGAGGACATACCAAGGTACAACTGTCATGAAGAAAGTGGTTTCAAAAGATGCCTTGAAGTGCAAGAAATCTGGCCCATAAGTCTTGACAAATTTTGTAAATTTTGGACTTAGAAAAAATTCCTAAGTGTTCTAAAATAATGTCTTACTTTGACCAAGCCTAACTTTCTCAATTTTAATCCAAATGAAACAAACTTTATATATCTAGAAAGCTTGAAACAAGAGGAACAACTTTCATGTTGAAGAAATTTTCAAATAGGGCTTGAATCGTGATGGAAAATAAGCTTAAAGTGGGTGCAAAAACCATAAACACTTGCCTTAAATGGAAAGTCAACTATTTCCAAATTTGGTAACTTTTCCAACTCCTGATTAAATGATGAATCCATGATCCAACCTTGATCAAATTTCATATGTAGGCTTCCTTAGGCATGAATTTTGAGATTCCACTTTCAAAATGTCAAGAGTTGACTTTTTTTAGCCCCACGGTTGAGTTTTCCCAAACTGTCTGATTTCCGATTCCATTGATCAATTGAAGCACCTCTGGCTCAAATAAAGAGCTGATTTTTTGCATGTAGATCCTTGTGGACATGTGGAGGGTCATGGAAATGAGTTTCACTCAAGGAATCAGAAATAAACCGATTTTATACCAAACCCTAGTTTTAGGGCAAAAATGACTAGGAACTGATTGCAGTGATTGCCAATGGATCTTTCTGTGATAATTGTGGATCTTCTTAGGAAAAGATGCCTCTCTAATCATGACATGAATGATCCCCCTTTTCTTCCCATCAAACATTTCCTGTTGCAGATAGCCATGAAACCCTGATTTCTGATCAAATGCATATGCACACTCTGAGAGCTCTGACTCTTCCACTGACGAACTGCAGGCCACCATGAGATACCTGGACCATCTTGAGACCGTTGAGGCTTGCATATTTGGAAAATGAAGTCCAATTCTCAAACTTGCTTTGTGTGGGCTCCTTCTGGTAAGGAGTGATCAATCAAAACCCCGATTTCCCAAGTCACTGATGCAGTGTGCAATGAGTATGACCTAGTATGATGCTAATGCAATGTGAAACACAATCCCATGCTTCCAAAAAAAATGAAGGGTAAATTTTGGGGTGTTACAAAGACTAACAATAATGATGAGGTGTTACGCCTAATTAAGAGAAGTGAATTTAACATTGTAGAGCAATTGCTTCAAACACCGTCAAAATTTTATGTGTTGTCATTACTAATTGTAGATGTTTTTGATTGGCTGCATTTTGTGTTAAAACACTAACTGTACTCTGATGTCTTGACTGATGTCATGACATGCTTGAGTAGTATGCTGCAGGATTAGCTACTACAGGATTTACTTAATGTCAAACCGAATGTTATGACATTCATCCCTGACAACAGATACTGAATTATAGGCCAGTTAGTTTTTCTGGTATAGTTCAGTATTTATTTCAGGCTGTTGGTTCAGGAAACTAACAGCTGAGCTAGAATTAAGAAACCTAGCATTTAGCCTATGTTCTGGACGTCAAACTGAATGTTATGACATTCATTCCTGATAGTATAGACTAAAATCCAGGAAACTAACAACTGTGCTATAATTAAGAGACCTAACAAATAGACAATTTGTTAGCACCCTAGTGTGTGGAAATTAGGTTAACTTGCTTGACCTTAATTTTAGGAAATTCAAGTACAAGGCCCAAGTGCTGCATTATAAAAGGATGGCAATCCTACCTTCAGCAACTCAGGGGTTTGAAGTGTGAAGAATTAAATACGTCATTTTATTTCCTTGCTGTATGTTTTATTGTGTCTTGTATTAGGTTTTACTTGTGAGACAAGCAACTATCACTTAGATGATTGCATTGGACTAGGGTGTTCATTGAGTTGTAATTGTTGTGTCACTCTAAGCTTTTAAGCGTGAGTGCTGTGTTTCTTGATTAAAGCTTTTAAGCACAATCAAGAGTTGTTTGAAGTATAACTTCGCCATTGACTTTAAACTTATTAAAGGTTGTAATCACTGTGGTGATTGAGGGGGAGTGAGTAGGAACTCAGGTCTTAGTGTAGATTGAAATTGCATTGGGTAGGTCTTAAGTGATAGGATTAAACAGTTGGTTTAAGTCCTGAATTAATACCTCTTATAGTGGATTTCCTCCCTGGCTTGGTAGCCCCCAGACGTAGGTGTGTTTGTCACCGAACTGGGTAAACAATTCTCTGTGTTATTTACTGTCATTTACATTTATGTTCTACATCATTCCTGTCTGCGCAGAATTGGATGTCATAACATCCAGTGTGACATCGATAGTCTGTTTCTAGAATTTCAATTGACATCAGAGCAGGCACCCTGCCTGTTAATTTCTGGGTGAGATTAAGGGGACGTTACTTTCTAGTACCATGGACAAGGATGTTGGATTCTCAAATAGACCACCCATACTGGATGGCTCTAACTATGATGACTGGAAACCTCGTATGATAACCTTCTTGAGGTCTCTGGATAGCAAGGTCTGGAGAGCTGTCAACAAAGGATGGGAACATCCAATGAAGACAGGTAAAGATGGAATCATTATGCAAATTCCTGAAGAAGAGTGGGACAAAGAGCTAGAGGCATTAGCCCTTGGAAACTCTAAGGCCTTGAATGCACTGTTCAATGGGATAAATAAGAACATCTTCAGACTGGTGCATCACTGTGAGCTGGCCAAAGAAGTTTGGGATACTCTCAAAACAACTCATGAAGGTACCTCCAAGGTAAGGATGTCTAAACTCCAGATGCTGACCACTAAGTTTGAAAATCTGAGGATGAAAGAGGATGAGACTATTCATGACTTCCACATGAATATTCTTGAAATTGCCAACACTTCTGGAGGCTTAGGAGAGAAAATGTCTGAAGAAAAACTTGTAAGAAAGATTCTCAGATCATTGCCCAAGAGATTTGCCATGAAGGTTACTGCTATAGAAAAGGCTCATGATATCTGCAATATGAAGGTTGATGAGCTTATTGGTTCTCTCCAAACTTTTGAAATGGGCTTGTGTGAGAATGTTGAAAAGAAAAACAAGAGCATAACTTTTGTATCAAATACTATAGCCATGCTTGGAAGACAGTTCAACAAGTTCATAAAGAAGGTTGATCAAAAAGGTAGACCAAATGTCAAGAACTCATCATCTGACATTAGTAGAAGATCAAAATCTGAAGAAAAGTTCAACCAAGGCAAGGGAATCCAGTGTCATGGATGTGAAGGCTTTGGACACATTAGAGCTGAATGTCCTACCTTCCTCAAGATGCAAAAGAAGGGACTATCTGTCACCTGGTCTGATAGAGACTCTGATAGTGAATCAGAAGGAGAATCTGTAAAACATGTCACTGCACTAACTAGTGTTTGTGCATTTGATGATGACTCAAGTGGAGAAGAACTTACATTTGATGAACTTGCTGCTTCATATAAAGAGTTATGTGTCAAAAGTGCAAAAGTGTGTATACAAGGAGAAAAGCAGAAGAAACTCATCAGGGAGCTGGAAGCTGAGAAGAAGAAGCATCTGACAATCATAGATGGTCTAAATGGTGAGATAACCTTGCTGACCTCTAAGCTAGATCAAATGACAAAATCCATCAGAATGTTGAATAAAGGAACTGACACTTTGGAAGAGATTCTAAAGGTGGGACAGAAATCAGGAACCATGTTTGGTTTAGGCTTTGTTAAGGAATCCTCAATTGAACTCAAAGGCTCAAAGGCTGAAGTTCAGAAAATCAAGCAGAAGTCATAACCAATGTCACAACATAAGGGAAACAGGAGGATTAACCATCAAAAGAAGAAATTTAAAAGATGGAGATGCCACTACTGTGGTAGATTTGGTCACATAAAACCATTCTGTTACAGGTTGCATGGTTATCCTAACGAGACCCCTTAAGTCATACCTAAGCAGAAGGCATCTAAGCATAATGCCCCCATCAAGAAACAACAATGGGTTGCTAGATTAGCTCACACATCTCTAGGGGCATCTACCAGAGAAGACTGGTATTTTGATAGTGGTTGCTCAAGACATATGACTGGGATGGAGAACTTATTGGTAGATAAACAACCTCATACTACCAGTTATGTGACCTTTGATGATGGAGTTAAAGGAAAAATCAAAGGTGTTGGTAAGCTGGACAGTCCTGGAGTTCCAGAACTGAATGATGTGCTGTTAGTACAAGGGCTAACTGCTAATCTCATCAGCATAAGCCAGTTATGTGATCAAGGCTTCAATGTGCAATTCACTAAGGAAGAATGTGTTGTGAAGAATGGAGAAAATAAGGAAGTTATGAGGGGATCCAGATCCAAAGATAACAGCTATCTATGGGAACCTGAAGTCCCAAACTACTCCTCAATGTGCTCCTTAGCCAAGGAAGAACAGGAAGTGAAGTTGTGGCATAGAAGACTTGGACCTCTTCATTTAAGAGGAATGAAAAAGATCATATCTAAGAAATTAGTTAAAGGAAACCCAAAGTTGCTTACTGATGGAAGAAAAGTGTGTGGAGAATGTCAGGTTGACAAGCAAACCAAGATGTCACATCCTACGCTTGGACATCTTACAACATCAAAGACTATGGAACTTTTGCACATGGACTTAATGGGACCTATGTAGATTGAAAGTCATGAGTAGTCCTCATCTATTATTCCTCAGCAAAATGGTGTAGTTGAATGGAAGGAACAAAAGTGTGTATCATTATCCATTGCAGATGCTGAGTACATTGCATCTGGTAGCAGTTGTTACCAGCTGGTATGGATGAAACAGATGCTGACTGAGTACAATGTCACTCAGAATGTCATGACATTGTTCTGTGACAACCTCAGTGCCATCAACAATTCAAAGAATCCTATCCAACACAGCAGGATCAAACTTATTGACATTAGACATCACTTCATAAGAGATCTGATAGAAGACAAAGTGATTACCTTGGAACATGTGGCAACTGCACTACAACTTGATGCCATATTTACAAAGGATTTGGATGTTACTCAGTTTGAAAATTTAAGGGGCAAAGTTGGAATATGTCTTTCTGAGGAATTATAGCAACTAATGATGTTAGGTATTTACTGTTTAATATTTCAAATTATTAAACAATTGAGAGTATGCTCTGATTGGTCAACAAATAATAGCTATTACTCTTGCAACAAGCGTTACCTCTTCCATCGTTTCAACTTTCAGTCACGCAAGCATTCTCTCACAGAAACTTTGCATTTCGACTCTAAGATACTCAGCATGTCTCAACAATCCAACTCATCTTCCTCCAAGAACATGTCTGATTCCTCTAGCTCTGAACCAAGCAACCCTAACAGAGAAGATCCTGTTGCTGACTCTGCGAATACCTCACATGCAAGAAGACCTAAAGAAACTGTATCAGGCTTCTCCTCAGCAATCGCTTTTGAGGAACGAACCAGAGAAGGTTCCAGGTATGTTCACAATGCCATTGCCACTATGGTGACTGGAATACTGTCTAGTAATCTTAAGGTCCTTGGGGTTTCCATTCCCTTAAACACTATTGAACCTGATAGTGTTGCTTATCAAGAAAATATTGAGTCTTTAGGAAAGAATATCTCTGATGATGTTGAGCAAACTGATGCTCATAAGGAGTCAAATGTTGACAAACCCTTAGATAATGTGGCTGGTGAGGAAGTTCATGTCACTCATGATGTCAGTAACAACCCTAACTGTGAGGCTGAAATAGTAGACCTGGAGGAATTTTCTGATAATGAGTTGTTATCCTCAGTCGTCCCTAGCATAGCCAAAAGGGTTAGGACTAGGAGAGAAAAGAAAACCGTGGCTCAAAGTTCCCCTAGAAAGAAGATTGATGTTCCAACCTCTTCCAATACAAAGGTGGCAGTCGAGAGTTCACTCAAGAGGAAAGTTCATGGTCCAACAAAATCTTGGAGCAAAGGGGTGCCCAAGAAAAAGAAGACCAAGTCTGTTGTTGTTGAGTCTGACTCAGATGTTCCATGTGATGTCCCTGACACTCTGTCAAAGAAGAAGCCAACCACTAGCAAGCTTGCAGCTAGTGTCCCTGAGGTACCGATTGACAACATATCTTTTCATGTTGCTTCAAGTGTAAACAGGTGGAAATATGTTTATCAGAAGAGGCTGGCTTTGGAGAGGGAATTAGCTCAGAATGTTCTGGAATGTAAGGATATTATGGACCTTATTCAAGAGGCTGGTTTAATGAAGACTGTGACTCAGTTCTCAAAGTGCTATGAGATGTTGGTAAAGGAATTTATTGTCAATGTGTCTGAAGAATATGCTGATGGGAAGTCTAAGGAATTCAGGAAAGTGTATGTGCGAGGCAAGTGTGTAAATTTCTCTCCCTCAGTGATCAACAAGTATTTGGGAAGGCCTGATGTAGCTTAACCTGAGCTTGAGGTGACTGACAACAAAATCTGTCAAGTCATCACTGCTAATCAAGTCAGGAAGTGGCCTCTCAAAGGAAAGTTGGTGGCAAGCAAACTGAGTGTCAAGTATGCAATGCTGCACAAGATTGGAGCTGCTAACTGGGTGCCCACCAATCATAAATCTACAGTTGTTGTAATGCTTGGAAAGTTTATATATGCTGTTGGAACCAAAACCAATTTCGACTATGGATCCTATATTTTTGATCAAACTTTGAAGCATGCAGGAAGCTTCAGTGTGAAAGGGCCTATAGCCTTTCTTTCTCTCATCTGTGGTATTGTTTTGAATCAGTTTCCAAACATCTTAACAGAGAATGATTATGTGAAGAAAAGTGACAGCCCTTTGTCCTTCAATCATAAGCTGTTCCTAGGTACCCATGTTCCTGACATTGTCATGACAACAGGTGAGACATCACGTGTAAGCAATCAACCAGGTAAAGCTGCTGTCATTGCAATGCTCAAAGAAACTTGTAAGGAGTTAGAGGCAAGGATGCTGAACTTGGACAAATTGATTAGCAAGTTGAAGATGACTGAAGATGATGTGCTTGGTGAAGCTACTGCTACTGCAGAAGGAGCTGAAAGATAAGGTGAAGAGGGAGAAGCAGATGCCAGTCCTGATGATGGCACAGATGATGATGCTGACTCTGAGTCAGATGACTAGAACATTTCCTGTGTTTCTGAAAATTGTGTGTAATTTTATTTTGTTTTGGTCTGTAATATTAAGTGTTGCTTTGGCAACATTTTTGACAAAATGGGGGAGTAACACCTGTACCCCAGGATAACAGATTTGTTTGAACAAAAAGCTATGTTGCTGTCTGCTATCTACCTGTGTTGCTGCAGTTTGAAGTTTAACTTCTATGTGTGCTGAGTGTATTAGCTAATTTGATTCTCTGCTTGGATGTGTGCTTGTGCTGAGTGTATTAGCTAATTTGATTCTCTGCTTGGATGTGTGATTTCCGCTGCTGTGAACTCTGTTGTAATGCCAAGTTGTTTTAGCCAAAAATTTGCCAAAGGGGGAGTTTATAGATGTTTTTGATTGGCTGCATTTTGTGTTAAAACACTAACTGTACTCTGATGTCTTGACTGATGTCATGATATGCTTGAGTAGTATGCTGCAGGATTAGCTAATACAAGATTTACTAAATGTCAAACTGAATGTTATGACATTCATCCCTGACAGCAGATACTGAATTATAGGCCAGTTAGTTTTTCTGGTATAGTTCAGTATTTATTTCAGGCTGTTGGTTCAGGAAACTAACAGCTGAGCTAGAATTAAGAAACCTAGCATTTAGCCTATGTTCTGGACGTCAAACTGAATGTTATGACATTCATTCCTGACAGCATATGCTAAAGTGTAGGCTAGTTAGTTTTTCTATTTCAGTATTTTTCTCAGACTATTTTACAGGAATCTAACAGTTGTGCTAAAATCCAGGAAACTAACAACTGTGCTACAATTAAGAGACCTAACAAATAGACTATTTGTTAGCACCCTAATGTGTGGAAATTAGGTTAACTTGTTTGACCTTAATTTTAGGAAATTCAAGTACAAGGCCCAAGTGCTGCATTATAAAAGGATGGCAATCCTACCTTCAGCAACTCAGGGGTTTGAAGTGTGAAGAATTAAATACATCATTGTATTTCCTTGTTGTACGTTTTATTGTGTCTTGTATTAGGTTTTACTTATGATCCAAGCAACTATCACTTAGATGATTGCATTGGACTAGGGTGTTCATTGAGTTATAATTGTTGTGTCACTCTAAGCTTTTAAGCGTGAGTGCTGTGTTTCTTGATTAAAGTTTTTAAGCACAATCAAGAGTTGTTTGAAGTATAACTTCGCCATTAACTTTAAACTTATTAAAGGTTGTAATCATTGTGGTGATTGAGGGGGAGTGAGTAGGAACTCAGGTCTTAGTGTAGATTGAAATTGCATTTGGTAGGTCTTAAGTGATAGGATTAAACAGTTGGTTTAAGTCCTGAATTAATACCTCTTATAGTAGATTTCCTCCCTGGCTTGGTAGCCCCCAGACGTAGGTGTGTTTGTCACCGAACTGGGTAAACAATTCTCTGTGTTATTTACTGCCCTTTACATTTACGTTCTGCATCATTCCTGTCTGCGCAGAATTGGATGTCATAACATCCAGTGTGACATCGATAGTCTGTTACTAGAATTTCACTAATGAGTTCTGAGACACACAAGGAAGCTTTGTAGAGAGTGTTGGAACAAGCTTATGTGGAACACGATATTATTGTGGATCAGTTTGATCACATTGTGGCCAACATCACTTCTTGTAACAATCTGAGATTTTGTGATGAAAAAGTGCCTAAGGAAGGTAGGAATCACAATTGGCGTTACATATTTCAATGAATTGCAAGGAGGACACTTTGTCCAATGTTTTTTTTGACACTGGTTCATCGTTGAATGAATTGCCAAAATCAACTCTAGCAAGACTTTCTTATCAAGGCGCCCGAATGAGGTCATTTTGTGGTGAAACATTATAGGTCATTTTGTTTGTGCCCTAGTTAGGAGGTCAACTTCCAAGGACCATAACTTGCTCAATTTTTATGATATGAATACCATCCAAGTTTCATGATCAATTTCAAGATGTCTTATTCAACTTTTATTCTTTGAGAAATGTCAAATTCAACTTGCAATGGCATGCGCCAAGAAGAAAGATTATAGGTCCTTTTGGGCCATTAACATTGAACAAGCAATTTTCCTCAACTTCTAAAACCCATAAATCCCTCATGCCAAATCCAAATGATGTCAAATTTGTGACCAAATTGAAGAGGAGTGGAATAGCTACAACTTTAGTGAATAAACCAAGTTCATTTGAAGCTTATAACAAAAGTTATTCAAGGTGTTAGAAGTGATCATTTAACTTTATACTTAGAAAATTTTCAACCGTGTTTGATTTCTCCAACTTCCACCTTAACATTTATCATGATCCAAGATCCAAATGGAAAAATGTTCAACATAAAAGTTGTTCCCCTTGATGTCACATTTCTAAATCATCCAATATCAACTCATTTGGACAAGAATTGAGGGACTTACACATGGTTACTTTGTTGGGTTTGTTTTGGCAACTTTTGCACTTAAGTGATTAATTCCTTTTGCATGCTTTCATGTAATGACTTCAACATCAATTGCACACGAATTGGAAGTGGATTGTGTAATACCCCAAACTGCTTTCAGGATTACGATTGGCCCTACAAACCAACATGTGTCTTTTCAGTATGCTTTGTCCTTACTTACACGCTTTCCGGGAAACTTCCTAGAAGGTCACCCATCCAAATACTACTCCAAGTCAAGCACGCATAATTATGGAGTTCTTATCTATTAGCTACCGAAAAGAAGATGCATCTTATTGGTATAGGTATTATCAATTAATCCTTATAAGTCTTCCTTCAACCATGCAGTCTCATGCCTGTATAGTCTTAGGATCCCTCTCATTCCGATGTGAATTCGGTTTTTTCCCTAGAAGCTACTAGGAGTGTCTCATTCTCATGCCTCGTGCACCGACAACCACTCCCTCTCCCTCGGGTGTAACATGTGACCATTCTTTGTCCTCTTTGGCCTCGGGTGTTACATTCCTACTAGCTTTCGCTTGGTTCATCCCTGAACCACATCATACTGGGAGAGGTTTGGCTATGATACCATTTGTAACGCTCCAGACTGCTTTCAAGATTACCGACTGGCCCCACAAACCAACACGGGTCTTTTCAGCATGCTTTATCCTCAGTCACACGCTTTCCGAGAAACTTCCCAGAAGGTCACCCATCCAAATACTACTCCAAGTCAAACACACTTAACTATGGAGTTCTTATCTGTTAGGCTACCGAAAACAAGATGCATCTTCTTTTTGGTATCCTAACACATAACAACTCCATAGTTAAGCGTGCTTGACTTGTAGTAGTATTTGGATGGGTGACCTTTTGGGAAGTTTTTCGGAAAGTGTGTGAGTAAGGACAATTGGTTTGTAGGGTCAGTTGGTAATCCTGAAAGCAGTTTGGAGCATTACAGATTGCATCATTGGTTGGTTCTAATTCAATGCCCATGCACAACATTGCTATTTTTGGTCAATTTTCAAATGGTGCAAAAATGAATTCCATAGCCTATAAATACAAGTGCATTGCTTCAGAAATGGCACACACACCTTGCCCAGGCCGTGCCAAGCAAACTCAGAACCCTACTCCATAAAATTCCTTGATGATTTCCTTGAAATCGAGTTTGAATTCCCCCTTCTATTTTGGGATTGAAACTCCAAAGATTCATAGCCATTTTCATTTCAACTGATCACTGCAAGCAAGAGAAGAAAGATCCAATTGGAATTGAATCAAGATCCAGCCAAATCACTTCTACTTGAAGGTGGTTTTTCCAAAACTTCAAGCCTTCAGTTCTCTCTCAATTCTCCACTATTCTTCTTATTTATTGGTTGTCTGAAGTCCTACCAATGTAGGCAACAAGATTGAGTTGCTTTAAGGTCAAATCGAAGCAACTCAGATCGTGTACCTCAAAATTCAATTCCTCATATCTCTAAATATATTTTGAATTAAATAAAATTAAGGCCAGATTTGAGCTCCTGAGCTTTTTCTCTTTAAAATAGTGTCCTTACTTTTCATTTTCTTGATGGTTAGTGGTGGACCGATCCGGTGAGGTCCACCGGAGCTAGGGCTCCGGTCATGTGTTGGCGTGCATCCTGGCCATCTGATCCATTTAAATTATTTTAATCTTAGCCATCTGTTTTGATTACCAACCATGTGATGCGTTGACTGAAGACTTTGGTAGATAGCGTGCGCGTGGCCATCAAATCTGCCACCTCAATTAATGAGGGAGATCTGATGACCCTCATTTTTTCTATTTTCTTTTTTAATTCTGATCTTTCATTTAATCCATTTATTTTGTTTAATTCATATTAATTTCATTTTTCATCCAAAAAATATGAGTCTTTCACCAAAAATCTTTAAATATTTTCCTCTTCCATATTTTGAATTAAAATATTTTTTTGGATTAATTTTGATATTTTTCATGAATTAAATGATTTTAAACTTGTTTTAAATATTTTTAAAATACTTATGACTTTCCAAGAATTATGACATTTTTTGTCTAATGTCCTTTGACCTTGTTTGACCTATGATAAATCCATTGACCATTTATTTGGTGTTTTGAAGGGATTTGGGGTTTTGTCCATTTTAAAATGTATTTTAATTCATTTTTAATTTGATTTTTTAATTGAATAATTGTCCAAAAATTATGTTGAGCCATTTTTATGGTCTTCTGATGTTTAACTTTCTGTTTTCCCTTGGTCATGGTTAATTTGAATTTTATTTGATTAATACCATTGGATTTAGGGGATTGATGAAATGTACATTTCATCTCCTAAAATGAATGGATAATATTGATCAGATGAAATTCCTCTTGTGATCAATTTGAGTTTCTATTTCCCCTTCCCTCTTCATCTTCATCCCTATTCTTCCTCAATCCCTCATTGATCAATGATTTCTCTAATTTCTAAATGCTAGTTGATTCATCAATGACCTTGTGTCAGATGAATCAACATAAATCTGACTGAGATAGGTCTTTCCCATTTCTTTTTAGTATGTGGTATGTTTTAGGAATTTGGTTCTTTGTACCAAATCTCTAACATGTATTAACACCTACATTTTTATTACCCGACCTCAGATAGTTGTAACTTCTACATAAGTCCAATTACGATTGCTTAACATAGAGCTAAATTTGTTCCTCAAGGCATAACATTCTAGTAAGTGAGATTGTAAGTCTCTCATTCTTCATGGCATTGTGTGGAAACTTGACCTTTTTCCATTCATGAGAGCTAGTGGCGTACTTGTTGATTTATCCAAGTTGGAGCCCTTCTCATGGATGATGTCTTGGTTCAAGAATTCATACTTGTGAATGAATGATTGAGCGTTCTTCAAAGAATGACTTAATCAATTAAAACTCTTCACTAACATTTGACTAACTTCTTGATTAATGTTGCTTTATTTTCAAGTCATTTACTTAATGCAATTCAAATTTTAGTACCTTTACCATTCATTTCCATTTCCATTTCATGCAACTTGTTTATGTTTCAAGTCCCTATCACTTTGCTCATTTGAGCCATATCTTGTGATTGTATATATTGTTTGTTTGTCTTTGTTTTGTTTGTAGCCTTGATGTGAACTTTTGGATTTAGAATGAGGAAACATTCTAAATCCAACAAAAATCCTAAAAAAACATCTTGGTGGATTGTTGGACTTGATGTGAACTTTTGGATTTAGAATGAGGAAACATTCCCCATGCTAAAGGACTTGGTTAATGCCATCATCTGAAACTGAGCTATCTTTGACAGTTCCTTTTATCTGGTGCATGACCTTGGTTGCGCTTGATTCATCTGTTACTTTGTCTTTGCACTTAACTATTATATTTTTGTCATTGTTTATATCTGATGATTGTTCTGAGTTGATCAAGGATTATTTCATCTGATACATTGGAAGACATTTGAAGACTGTCAGCTATTGGATTGCTTGCTTGGACATTATGGCTATCTTTATTTGATTCCTTGGTCTTTATATGGTTTGCTTGGATATTGCTTATGCTTGTGCTTGCTAAAGTCCAAAAGAAAAATGGGTTTCTATATGACATTCTTGTCTATTGGATTGCATCCCATTCGTCAGATCTTTTCAACTCTTAACTTTTAATTTTTGTCTAGGATAGTCCCTTCATCTCCTCCCACTTCTTAAATTTCAAAAAATCTCTCCCTCTTTTCAAAAGCTTTCTTCGCTTGTGATTTCTAACTTAGACATGTTTTAATGATTAGAAACTTTGGCCTTATGCCATTGAAATTTAAACTTTTTCTTAAATCAAACTTGTAAATAAACTTAACCATATTGACCTTAATTTCAAAAGGACAAAAATAACTAACAACCCCATTCAAATCTTTGACCTTTTGTGCCTTTTCATTTAAACTTTTGTTAAAATTAATTCACCAACTCCTTGGAAATTTTTACCACGAACTACGGGGTTTTGATCCCTCATTTTTATGTTGATACGTAGGCATAAGACCGAAAGTCTTGTCAAACCCAAAAATATAATTAATGAATTCTCTTTCTCATCCCCTCACTCTATATTTTACCAAACATCACTTAGACCAAAAACATATGCACACAAAAAAGGGCCCCCTAGGAGTACCTAGGACATTTTGGATGCTAACACTTTTCCTTCGTGTAACCAACCCCCTTACCTGTAATCTCTGAAATTTTATTAGTTTTGATTTGAAAACTTCTTATCTTTGGGTTTTGTTCGTACTTTGGCGACTCTGGTTTTATTGACGTTAAGTTTATCTATAACTTGATGGTCATGAATTTACCGCTACACTAGGATTCTTGGACAATTCCACTCGATCTGAAAATTTTAGGAGGTTTAGGATGAAATGGATTTTGGATTCTAGTAGAGTGTAAGATTCAGAACATTTTGCTTGTGAGATTTTGAAGATTGTTGCTCCACCGCCGCTGGTCGTAAACTCCGATGCAGTGGAGAAAAAGATGAGGGAGACAATGTCATTTGAATTAGCCAGCACATGGAAAACGTGGAAAATGTTACACATGTTTTTTGCATTTGATCCGATATTTTCCTTTCCATGCCAGTTACAGATTGGGCCTGCTCTCCCTTGGGCCCAATCTCTACTTCTTGCACCCCTAGGTCCAAATATACCCCCTGTTTTACTATTTCCATATTAATTTTCATTTCTTTTAATATTCAATTGATTTTTAATTGATTTAAATTCTGTTTTTGCATATTTCACATGAAATTTAATTTTTAGAATTAATACATGATTTGATTAGTTTTGTTTTAATTTTTTTAATCATATAAATAATCATGAAATTAGCATATTAATTAGGATTTAATTATATATTAATTAGATTTTGATTAATTTGCAAGTTAGATTTTAGAAATTAATCCATATTTGATTGTTTCATGCATATTGACATTGTTGCCCTTAGGTTTTATAAATCTCATATCATTCACATGCTCCCTTAGCGTTAGGGTTTTGTTTAGAATCAAGTTTAACATTGATTTGTTAAATTCATTGTACATAATTCAGTTAACTTTTATTCCCACTGATTGAGTTGATCAAAGTTTACTTTGGTCAACCAAATCATTTGATCCGTGCTCATTCACCACGCCTATACAAATGATCAAAAGACCCTTGCACTTGATAGGACAAGTACCTTGTGTTGAACTACATTGGAAGCTCAGGACTTCAAACTCAGGTTCAAGATCAAGACTTCAAGTTAATGCAAGTCATTCACATTGCAAACAGATTGGACTATTGTTCAAGCACAACAAAGGTGAATCAACACTTGTCAATCATGATTCAAGTTGTGTGTCGTGAATCTTAAGTAATGGGGAAGGGATGAGAGAGAGAGCATTCATATCCTCATTCTGAATATCTTTGGGTACGTGATGAATGATCCAATTGCTCAGGGTATTCACCTATATTCATATACTTTAGTATAATTTGAATCAAATGATTGTCAAGTCTCTTTCTTCATAAGTAACATTTAATCATAAGGAGCAACAAGGAGAGTCTTCTTCAGTAGCTTGCCAGTTATGATGAGTATCACATATCATGAGCCTTAAGTAGTAAAGAATGGGTGAGAGGGAATATTCCTATCCTCATTATGAATATCTTTGAGTACGAGACGAATGACACAGTTGCATAAAGTATTTATCTTTATTCATAGACGTTAGTGTGGTTCAAGTCAAATGACTACCAAGTTTTATGCAACTTCATTCACTTTCCTCAACAATGATTTAATTTCTCTTTGAGTCAAATACACTATTTCTTTGAGTTCCATACATACTTTTGGACCAATAACCAATGTCCACCTCTAATCCAAGAGTTGTGTGTCATTTATAGACATACATTTCCCTTTATGTTCTTGTAAGTTCTGATATAGGCAATACCCTTTATTTTTGGCTTTATGTCTGCTTTTCTCTTTGGTTCAGACATATCTATCTTATGGGTTCGGACAACATTATCTTTTAGTTTAAACCATACATCACTCTTTTTTCATCTCCCACCATTAGTTCTATGAACTAGGAGCTCTGAATTCCTTATTGCACTATAAGAATACGTAGGCATGAGTGTCATAATCCTCACCGAGCACTCCATTTATTCCTTTCTTTTCTCCTTTTATCTTTTCGCGAGTAATCTTTAGATAATAACATTCATCCGAGCATAAAACAAGGAAAATGGTTCCTGTTGAGTACAACGGATGTGAGAGATGCTAATACATTCTCTTTGCATAACCGACTTCCTTACCATGTTTTGTCCTTTTCTTGATTTTATCGATGTTTTCCCTTTCATTCGGAAATAAATAAAGTTTAATGACGACTCTGTTGTATCTTCGAGCGTGCGATGCGCTTGAGTATTTTTCAAGTAACTTTAATATTGCATTTTTTTCTCCCATTTGTTTATGTAGCAATATGACACATGAAATTAGGAATTTGTGTTAGTTTTCACATTTGGATGACATTTTGAGCTCCCTCTGGTTTGTTTCCAGAAAAGTGATCCGGTCTTGGAGTTTGCCTTTTGCTATAGATAGATATATGAGGTCTTTCTGATTGTTTGATGGGGTTTTGCTCAATTTTTATATAGTGTTTTTACCTTTTAATATCTTTTCATAGATAAAAATTTCAATAACAATTATTTAGTGTCTTTCATAGATATTAGAGTCCATATATAATTTAGGCAACATTTTTTAGTGTTTTAACCTTTTCCTGATTTGGCGGATTCTTAACAAGTATCATTACTTGTCTGGCCGTGTTGATGTGAGACAAATTGAGAAAACAATTTAGTACTTGATTTGGATCTAGAATGGTAAGATCTTATACTTCTATTGCTGATCTTAGTCTTCAGCTGTTGTAGTTAATGATGTTAGTGATATTGTGTTAAGGTGTTATGTCTGATAAATATAGTAAAGTTAAACTTTATTTTGATTACAAGATAGGGGAAGGTACATTTTTTAAGCATTGTTTGGTGGTGTGTTGTATTGTCCTTTATTTTTTCTGAGATGTGAATAAAGATTATAATAGAAATAGAAGGGGAATAATCACTAACTGGTATATGTTCTTAAACTAAAACGAATATTAATTATATGATACATTTTTATTTTACTAAAATACTTCGTAAGACTAAACCTTGAACTACAAATTATATCCATTAACAAAATCAATTGAAGTTTTATTGCATATCATACATCACATTATCACATTAAGAGTATCTATCTAGGAGTGTACCAAATATTGGTGTATGAGATCTAAATTCATAATTATATTCAAAATCATTTTAATAATTATTCGAATATAATTAAATGGTTATCAAATAATTTATTTATAAATAGATAGTTATTTTATTCGTATTTTATTTTTGGATTCGATTATACTAATTATTATTCAAAATCAGAAATTCAAGTGAGGTCATATTACTTTATTCTCATTTTGACCAAATCAATCTCAAAATCATATCTATTTCAAATTATTACGACTATTGTACTTAAAGTTAAAGGTCTTAGAAAGCATAGTATGAAGTTAAAATAAAGATATTAAACTTAAACACATCACTTTTTTTAAGCATTTCATAACTATCTTAATTGAAGTTGTATAATTTATAAAAGATTTAATTAGTGTCAAAATCCTTCGATTTAATTTCAATTTTTATTTTAATTCTTTATTTAATAAAATTTACATTTTAATCCTTGAAATATTAAATTTTATAAAAACACAATAACTTGTGAATAGATAGCATGACAGCGTAATAAGTGACTCAGCAATTTAGTAAATGCATTAAATTAAAATCTTATATATAATTAAAATATCAAAATGAAATTTTTTTATATTAACAGAATCTTGAATATAATGATATTAAATCAAAATAAGTTAAGGTGTACGCACACACAATTATAAGAGTTTATTCTTCTTAGAACTTGAATTGTCATTAGTGAAAACAACTTTTCACATTCTTGTAGCTCTTGTAGTGATTTGGTTCTTCACATGAAATAGTTTTTCTTATCTTATGGATTATCACAACAATATAGCTTCCTTCTGAACATAGTATAAACTCTGCTGTCATCAATTACTCTTTTTTCCTTGAGAGATTAAACAATTCGCAATAACATATTTCAATGCATTTGTATAAAATTATGCAATAACAAATTTGAGATTGCAAAATCTTGAAAAGTATATAATTCTGCATTTACTTTTAATTTCTTTATCTTCATCTCTTGGAATAGAGCATATATTTGGTAGCTCCAGTCACCAAGAATTCTAATATGCACATGAGGTACTCATCCTGTGGTCATGTCAAGGAAAATGGATGCCTGAATATTTTGCCAAAAGAAATTCAAAAATACTGCAAGAATGCCTTAGATTAATATTAGATGAAAATGGTGAAATGGTGAATAATGAATGAATACCATTGATAGGGTGAAATTTGGGGGCACTGGATGAATATATACAATAATAAAAGAGTACGGTTACTTCATTTTATATAATATGAAAATAGTGCGCTTGCAAAGGAAGATAGAAAATAGAGATGGAAATTGAGAGCAGCGAAAGATTTATTTGTGGTTGAAATATGGAGACCAGGGACGTAGATGCCATGCTGAATGAGAATGTAAGAGTGATGTAGCTTGTTGAAATATCCAATAAAATAAAATCATAGTTACAATGTTTAATAATAAATAATAATAAATTAAAAATAAAAAATAAATAAAAAGTTAGGTAAGATAATATAAGTAGACAGCCTCGTTTGCACGGATTAAAGATTTTTTTTTGAAAATTTAACAAAATTGATAAATTAGATTAACGAGACTGTTTTAAAAGATTATAATGTAATATTTTTTAATTAATAGTTCAAAACGAAACAATAAATTAAATTAAAAAATTAAAAGATGAATTAAACCTTTATACAATTAAATTTATATAATTGTTATTAATTTTACAATTAAATAATTTATTTTAAATTTATAAGTGTATATAAATATAGCTTATTATACCAATCAAATAAATTTTTTAATTTTTTAAAAACTAAAGAATAAAATAAACTCAACATCATGTATGAGGTCATTATTTCATCATCGCCGTCAATTTATGGTTTTAAGTTCTAATCCATAGCTTTGATTAATGAAAATGTGAGAGGAAAACCAAATTCTAAGTGTGGCAAGAAAACTAAGATTTGAAAACGACATAAATTGGAGATGTGATTCATGACATTTTCCAAATTTACAACAAGATACATCAATCAAGTATATCTCATTTATGTTAATTACTTTCCAATCTAGCAACCTATTAAATTACACTTCCCCACATTTTCATAAATTGCGGCAATAACATACCTTAATTAAATACATTCCGTACAAAACCTAAAATGTCATCACATCACCACCATTAATTAGTGTCTCAAACACTGTTGTTGAAGTGAAGCTTTCAAGATCATTACGTGTGCAAAAGCTTTCTCAAAATAATGTAGTTGAGATAAACTTCATGGTTCATATTGTTCCCTATTAATTGGCAAATTCATGTTAGTAGATTCTTCATTATGCTAAAGATGGGTAACTAGCTAGTGTGTGCTATATAGTATTCACAAGGAAACTAAGTATATTTTTTGTGTTATGACTTATGGACCCTTTGCCTTACGGCACACGGTTTGTGCTCAAAGAGGGAAAAAGTAAAAGAAACAGATTTGCTCGTAGATATGGAAGTATTCAAATAGAGAAACATGGTGATTCCATATATAGTGAGAAAATTTGTTATATAGGTTACCACACATAAAAATTAGATTGTCTACTTTAGACTTTATTAATCTTTTGATTTGAAAGTTTATGTGTGCAAGTGTACATGAAAAAAACTTTTGATAAATTTGTATTCCTTCCTATAGAATGAAAAAATACTTTGTGAAAAATGGAAAACGTCCTTCAGATTTCGGAGATATATCTCCGTACGCATCATACACCACCTTATAAAACATTAAATAAGTGTTATTCCAGAGTAAAATAAATTTTATTTCGAAGATGTATCTCCGAGTAATTTCAACAAATATATTGATATTTGAACAACCCATTGAATATTCCGGAGATGCTTCTACGGATGTTTGTGGCGGGATTTTGAAATATTTGTCACCTTTGCATATCAGATATTACTGGATATGCATATCCGGAATAAATTGATAAAACACTCACCTGCATGATCACATAGTCATACTTGTTTTCTACTCAAAACTCTTTCCAAAAATCCTTCCATTCTTAATCAATACTTTCACTCCAAATCTTCATTCTTATGTTTCATCACATCAAAAGAAGCAAAAAAAAAGTTGGAATTTCAGATAAAGATAATTTATTTCAAGCCTCATTGATCACATTAAACTTGTTTTTAGTCTGAAAAACGTTCGTTTAATTTTGAGACGCATCTCCGGATTCTGTATGAACTCCCCCAGATATGCATCTCTGTAACTTGTTTGTTCTCATTTTTCCAACTTTGTTTACACTTTTAGCAATTTTTGAGTTTTTTATTGTAATTGTTTTCATTAGATGTGGTGCACCGCAATGTTTTTCCCAAACATGTTGTGTCTCTGGATGCCAAATGTATTGTTGTAAAGGAGGAAGATATTGGTAACCAAATTAAAAATGAGCAAGAGTTTGAATTTCGTGATCACATGTTTCAATGGATTCGTATGGAGGCCTCCAAACTAAGATTTGATGTGGTAATCGAAAGGTCCGATAATGGTTCAGATAGAAGAGGTGCATTTATGACAATGATATGCGAAAGAAGTGGAAAATATATACCTCATCTCCAGAATTTTAAACGAGATGACACTGGTTCAATAAAATGTGAGTGTCCATTTAAGTTGTGTGGTTATATATTAGCAAATACGAAATGAATATTTAATGTCATATGTGGTTTACATAACCATGACTTGTGTAAAAAGTTAGTTGACCATCCAATTATGTGTCGCCTCATGCCGAAAGAGAAGGAATGTGTTTCAGACATGACATTGGATCTGGTTCAATCTAAAAACATACTTGCAAATTTGAAATATAAAAGACCCACAAACATCTCAAATATCAAGCAAGTGTACAATATTCGGTATTAAAATAACAAGGCGGCAAATGAGAATAGAAGTGAAATGCAATAACTATTGAAACTTTTGGATGATTACAATTATGTTTCTAGGTACCGAACATGCAAGGATGAAGTAACCGTTAGAGATATATTTTGGACTCATCCTCATTCCATCAAATTGTTCAACATGTCTCCTATTATACTCATCATTGATTCAACGAATAAGACCAACAAGTACAGACTTCCACTATTGAATATGTTTGGTGTTACATCTACTAAAAAGATCTGTTCTGTCGGGTTTGCATTTCTAGAGAGCGAAAAAGAGGAGAATGTTACTTGGACTTTAAAGGTGTGTCGGACAATGTTGAAGGACCAAGAAGAGATGCCAAAAGTAATTAATTATTTTTAGAGGAGCTCACTAACTCCAAAATCTTAAAAAAAGTGTTTTTAAAGGAGCTTGCATTAACAAAGCACCTCATTCACGACCTCCACCAAAAATTTCATTCATTGATGATATGCTGGTTTTTATGCACAAATACATCAAATGGATCGTTAAAGTTGAGGGTGACGGTAATTGCGGTTTTCGAGCTTTTTCAACTTTATTCGGTAAAGGAGAAGATAACCACACACTTGTCCACCATCAACTTATCCATGAGTTCATGCCCATAAAGAATCATATACACAGTTTTACAGAAATAAAGAAAATTTTGATGTAATTTATAAGTCTCTTGTTCCTTTCATTAGTGGATCAGCACCGGAGAAAAATGGACATGCTTCTCTGAAATTGGTCCTCTCATAGCAAGTATGTATGATAAAGTGTGTATTGATAGATACGGTTTTCAGAAACTTTTTTTGCACTACGCACCGCCCCACCTCAAAATCCAAATGATCGTATTATGTGTATTGGGAGGATTTCAAAATCATGATACTTTGTTCAAGTTTATTTGAAAATCGGGATACCCTATACCACTTACATCAGTGGAGAGGACGACACATTCAATAATAAAAGCCGAGACTTGGTTGGACCAATTTGGGGAAGGATGCAAGAGTTCTCCAAATTGAGCGACATTGAAAGAGAATCAAATGCACAAAAGTCAAATGAGGGACCACCCATACTTATAGATTTAGTCGACGGAAAATCTTTCGATTTGTTTTGGTTTTTCGTCAACAATTAATTATATGTAACTGTGTATTAATATTAATGCAGTGTAATATATACAAATTTTCAAATATTTTAATACATTTTGATGTTTTCCAAAAAAATTAAGTATCTGCCAAACAAAATACACAGGTTTTATTTTCTATCTAGTTCAGAAGAGGTTCCGGAGATGCATATCCGAAATAAGACAATAGGGTGGTACCTGAGATGCATGTCCAAAACCTACACTAATACAAGATAGAATTTTTAAGGTTCATATTTGTCTACAACTTCTATAAATATAGGCTATTGTTTTTTATTTCATACAAACAGAAAATGTCGCAAATGAACATCATCTGGTATTTTGCAAATGTCTTCTTTTCTAGCGCGACACCCAAGCAAAAATTTAAGATCAATGAGTACACCTCTTTTGTAGATCTGCAATACGAAGTGCATAATATCCTACCTTACGGAGATAATCAAAAAATTGTGAGGCTAAAGTACAGTCCACTGTCAATTAACAACGAATGTAAGATTGAGTTCAACAACTATGAGCTCAAGACGAATGCAGATGTAAGGGTTATGTAGAATACATTTTTTCATTTTGAAATAAAAGTTTTGATCGAGGTGGAAGCGATGATTTCAAGATCGGTCAAAGATATTGTGAAGATGTTGAAGCGTCCTTCTGGATATTGAAATGTAATGTCTGATTTTATGTTAACATCACCTATGTAATGCTGATTTTATCTTATGTATGGTAATTTTATTTTGTCAAAATACAACTTTCTGGTTTTTTGCTTTTATTCCTGTTTCAGTATGCTATGGAGATGCACCTACGGACAGGTTACAGAGATGCATCTACAGATCTAAAAAAGCCACACTCCTAAGACGTGACTCAGAATTGACCTACGATGTGTGTGTTTGGGGTGCATCCAAAAATCCATTTCCAAAATCTAGAAGTATTTTTGTATTTTCACGTAGTGCCCTAATAATATATAGTGTGCATTAAGAAATTTCCGAAACTTTTTTAATTGGTAATTTCTATGTTTATGTCCATAAGGAAAAAAAACACACGAATTCAACTAAATGTGACATAATCCATCATTTTAATATAAATTCAGCAAGCATATCATTATATATTTTTTTTTTATCAAAATAGTCTAGTAATATAAATTCTACTCTTTAAAATTGAAGTCTTAAATGCATTTTTGTTCCCCCTATTTTTATGATTTTTAACTTTTGATTCTTCCATTTTAAAAACTAGTTTTTTAGTCCCTGTACTTTACATCTCTTGCTATTTTCATGATCCCCTCCAATTTTGCATAGGTGGCAATGATGATTGGGACAAAAAAAATTATTTTTGATGAGTTGACAATGATTATTTATGATTTAATACTTTTTTATAGAATAAATTAATTTATAATTGATTATTTTAATTAATTTTTTATAGACTTTTGTTTTATATTTATTTAGAATTTAATTAATTAAAATAAAAATTTATAAAAATATTAATTAAAATAATCAATTATAAATTAATTTATTCTATAAAAAATATTAAATAATAATTAATCATAGTCATCGTTGTTAACTCATCAAAAATTAGAGGGGGCCATGAAAATCTCAAGTGATATAAAGTTCAAGGATAAAAAATTGGTTTTTAAAATGGAGTGATTAAAAGTTAAAAAATATCAAAATAGGAGAACAAAAAATACATTTAAATCAAAAATGAATAAGTGTGATGTCAATATGTACTCTGCATTTGCTCTAATGTTTATGCATATTTTAGATATCATCACTTAATAGATAAATTATAGAATATTTAATTGTTCTTTAAATACTTTGTTATTATCGAAATCCAAGAGATATGATTTAATTGTTTTTTAAATACTTTGTTATTATCAAAATCCAAGAGATATGATATTAACTAATTTTGTTTCAACAATGTGTACAAATTTCAGAAGTCCTCCTATCATGTTAAATAGTCTCCAAAGGCTTGATACCAAAAATTCATTTGGTCTATTAAATGGAGAAACAAAGAAAGTTCGTCAATAAAAATATATGACTTTTGGTTAAAGAAATATAACGAGATAATCTATCATATATGACTTTTGAAGAATATTTAATTAGATATGGATTAATTAAAAATATTTGGAGTTAGAATATTTACGTTGATTTGCATTGAAGAAAATTTTAATTGGATATGCATTAAAGATAGATTTTGTTCAGTTTTATCCAAGATTGTGCTGAAGATTTAATTAAACAAATATTCCATGAAGAGATTTAATGAGATTTCTTTTAATTACAATATATGGATTTGTATTTAATGATAAGATCTTCAATCCAAGATTTATAAGAGATTTATTTTGAATCTTTTACTTGAGAATAGGAGTGTACATGGGTCGGTTTGGGATGAATTTAACCAAAATCATGACCCAACCCATATATGATACACCGGTTTATGTGAGATAAAATAAGTACCTCAACATCATTTGGTCGCTTTGGGTAAAACCACAAATTTGTGGGTTGGATTAAGTTGGATAGTGTGCTACCCAATTTTTTTTCCTTTTTTTCTTCCTTATACAATTATAAATTATGTGTCACATTTCTTTTGTAATAAATAGTTTAACTTATTAGTTCTATTTTTTTTAAAACTTCAAATGTATAAATGCACGTTAAATTTCATCGTAAACATATTTTAAAAAACCAAAGTTACATTACAGCAATACCTAGAATTGCATAAAATACTTGTAACTTACAAGAATTAATATCAAAATAATCAAAGTGAGGCATCCTAAATAAGTCAAAATGATTACTTACAAAATAAAATATATTCAAAAGGTTGTAATTGAAGCAGTCAAGATTAAAGACATCAAATTCATCACTCATCAAATTACAAAAAATAGTGACTCAATAACCCATAGATTTTCTGGGTTGGGTTTGGGTTTAGCCATAACCCAATTAGTTTGAATGGTTTTTCATTTTTAAAAACCGTGTTCAATAAATAAGCTAACCCGCCCCAGTTTCTTTTTGTTACTTTTGATGGGTTTTACTGGGTTTACCCAACCCATGTATTGTCGTATCTCGAAAAGCGCGACCCTTTGCGGAGCGTTCGCATGCTCGTGAAAAAATGGTTCAAATAGAGTCGCCACCGAAATTTATTTATTCCAAAAGAGAAAAAGTAAAATACTGTTAAAACCCTTAAAAGAAAAAGAAAATTATCGTCGCAACCAAATTCGGGTTCGGGAGTTTATTACGCAGGGGGAATAGCACCCTCTGCGTCTGTTGTACTCGACGGAAACCACAGTTAGATTTGCCATTGAAAGTTAGTTATGTTAATTGTAATCTTCTACTTACTGAGTGAGAAAAAGAAAGAAAGGAAAATGTTTTTTATTAAAGGGGTGTTTGACAAGATTTCAAAGTCCTGCTCCTACGTATCTCCATGTGCTATGGAGAACTCAAGACTATATAGTTCTGCTTAATAAGAGCTACTGGGTTGATCTCTTTTAAGGAGTGATCCTTTAAACATGTCGAGTGACTAAACATTTACTTATTGCTCGCTCTTGGAGGCGGAAGTATTTGTTTGTTTCACATCGATATGGATAAAGCATACTCATTTTTGAAAATGTTTTTGAAGTCGCACAAGGGCGGAAAACAAGTTTGGTTGGTTTAGTATTTTGTTGGATGACGATTACTCAATGGTGGAGTAAGGCAACTCGTATCCGAATAATTGATAAGAGGAATAAAAGGCTCTAGACCATCTCCTTTTTTCATCCTTAATTGTAAAAGGATTTAGATAAGGTTAATGTATTTTGGATGGATGATGAATACTCAAATGCTCGAGTAAGGGAACTCGTATCCAAATATTCAGGGAAGGGAATAGAAGGCTCTAAATCACCTCTTTTTTCGTCCAAGTTTATTATGAAAAATGGGTTTGACTAATTTTTGATTATTAAAGTGGTTTAAGGTGAATCAGATTAGAATCTTTTAATGGATGACGATTACTCGAATGGTCGAGTAAGGTAACTTGTTTTCAAACAATCGAAGAGAGGAATCGAAGGCTCTAGACCATCTCCCTTTTCAATCTTTTGAAATGGTGTTTCAGTATGATTAAGTATTTTAGTTTGAAATGAGAAAAGGTGCTCGATGTTGATCGAGATTTTTTATTTGCGTTAAAATTGAAATAGGATGAAATGATTTGAGGTTTGAAAATGATTGAGAAGTTGGGATGGTGAAAATGATTTTGATTTGAGAAAATTGCTCGACGTTGGATCGAGCATTTGTGTTTGTTCTTTTATGAAAGTGCTTGATTTTAATCTTCGATTTAATAATCAACTAACATCATAACAATAAAAGTAAAGGAAAGCGGTAAAGTTATTACACGTCAAGGGAATAAGGGTACAATCTTTCGAATGGGGATATACAAAGCAGATAAAATATAAGTCCATAAAACAACGATAAATAACAAGGATCTCATTGTAAGAAAACTCAAGAGAAAGTCAAAAGATCATAAATAAAACGACAATTAAACTAATGAATTTGGCGTTATGTTAAGCAGTCGTAAAATGGATTCATGTAGGAATCACTTATAAGAGGTCGATCAACAAAATCTATGCATCTGAGGAGATTTCGAAACTAAATTGAATTTTAAGCTTCGAAATTGCAACGCACTTGGAGAAATTCAACAACTCGATGATTTAAACGATATTTTTGAAAGATAAAATAAAACGAAAATAAAACTAATGATTTAGAGTTATGTTAAGTAATCGTAAAATGGATTCATGTAGGAATCACTCTATAAGAGGTCGGTCAATAAACTTTATGTGTTCGAACAAATTCTGAAGTTAAATTGAATTTTTAACTCTGAAATCGCAATGCACTTGGAACCGATAGGATAATTAATCAAATAATCTATTTTAACAATTAAAATCCACTAATTAAATTTAAAATAATCTAATAATCCACTAAATTAGAATTAATAAAAATAAAAATAACATAAAACGAGCGTGTAAATACAATAGGGTTGCAAAAAAAGGAAAATGTGAGCCTAGGCCCAATCCAAAATCCAATAAAAATAAAAATAATAATAGTAGTAATAATTAATAATAATAATAATAATAGTCAATAACAATAATAATAATAATAATAATAATCAATAAATAATAATGATAGGAATAATAACAATATATAATAATAATAATAACCAATAATAAGAATCAATAATAATAATAATAATAATAATAATAATAATAATAAAAAATAATAATAATAATAATAATAATAATAATAATAATAAAGACTAACAAATATAACTAAAACAAGAACGAAAACAAGAAAAGAAAAAGAAAAAAAAGAAAGAGAAGGGCAACATATCATTGTGGAGGAAGAGAGAAATTTTAAAAAAAAATTGAAAATCAACAAAACACCAATCATGCCTTGACACATGTCCTTCAAGTAAAAGGAAAAATAATTATAAAAAAAAAACAAGTCTCTCTTCCTCACTCCACACGGTTTTTACAGCAAGAAAGTCTTCTCTTCTTTATTTTTTGTTTCTCATCTTCTCTTTCTCTTTTTCTTGTCAAAACAAATCTCTCGTCATCAAAATCATTTCTTCTTCATCTCTTTTCTCAAGCCACATATAAAAACTCAACTCTTTTTCATAGTATACAGCACAAATCACACATATCAAATCTTTAGATTCAAATAAACACATAGTAAAACAGATATGAGACGATTACCACGGTGATAGCGTGAATGACTGCAATACTTTCGATGAGGATAAGCGTTGTAATTATTATAGCTGCAGTAGTTCGTTGTTCAGACGTCTTCGTGTGGCGGAGGAAAGCGAAGGTTTGCGTTTTTGGTTTCGTTGTGGTAGACGCGTGCATTTAACTGGTGATAGTGTATCATTGGTGGTTCTTAGCTGAGTGGCGGCCGAAAGTTGATGTTGAAGGGTGGTGTTTTTTAGAGTATGAGAAGTTGTTGTTGTTTATGATTTGTTGATGATGATGGAAAGATGGATGATTGAAGTTGAGATGTTGTTGTTTATGTGTTGTGTGAAGAGGAAAAAAAACATAAAATAGTAAGGGTGAGGGAGGCCGAAAATGATGGTGTGGGAGGAAGAGTTAAGATATTGTGTTGTTTTAAGGTGGGAGAAGAGATGAGAAAAGTGAAAGTGTTGTATGTGTGTGTTGTGTAGAAGATGAAGTTAAGAGTTGATGATGATGACAAGTTTTAATGGAGGGATTATGTTGTAAAGAGTTAAAGTGGTGGTTATGATGTTTGTGTTTGAAGATGAAGATGGTCAGATGGTGATGTTGAAGGGAGAAGGAGGTGAGGATGATGATGTTGTTAAGATGATGAAGATGCATATGTTTATGTTGTTGTTTAGATGTGGTTAGATGGAATGAGTAAGATGAGGTTGATGATGTTAATGTGATGATTTTAATGAATAAGAATAAGTAGTTTGAAATTGAAGAGAAAAGTGTTTTTTTGTTGTGTTGAGTGAAGACAAGAAGAGAAGAGTTATGTGGTTTTTTTACCGAGATAACCCAGTTTTTCGAAAAAATTCCCAAAATACCCCAGTTTTCAGCAAAATTCCCAATCTACCTCACTTTTAGAAGGAGGCGCCAATTGAATTGGCGACTCCTCTTAAAAATTGCAAGGAGGCGCCAATTGGATTGGCTAGGGCACCATTCCCAATCTACCTCACTTTTAGAAGGAAGCGCCAATTGAATTGGCGACTCCTCTTAAAAATTGCAAGGAGGCGCCAATTGGATTGGCTAGGGCACCTGCCCTAGCCAATCCAATTGGCGCCTATGTGTAATTTTTAAGAGGAGGCGCCAATTCAATTGGCGACTCCCTTAAAAAAGCCTCAAATAGCAAAACCTCCAACATGAAAGTTGTATATCTTTTCAAGACAATGAATTTGGACATAAATTTTGCATCATTTGGATTTTTTATGAGAAAGTTATGGGCAGTTGAAGTTGGACTTCTGAGTTTTTCAACTGTTATCTGACCTATAATGTTTTGTATTATTGCATGTGTTTCTGTTAGAGTTATGAAATTTTGTCCAACATAACAACTGAAGTAGACATCTTAAATTTTCCAATGCACTTGGTCCCACCTCAAAATAATTAAAAATGAGTGAGTTAGGTCCTTGCGAACTTGACCCAAAATTAGGGTTTCTGTCAAAACATGTGTATGTGAATTTTGCCAAAAGGGACCAACTTCAAGCCCTTCTATTTGAATGATAAAAGTCTCAAATGACAAAACCTTCAACATAAAAGTTGTATATCTTTTCAAGATAATGAATTTGGACTAAAATTTTGCATCATTTTCATTTTTTTTGAGAAAGGTATGGGCACCTGAACTTGGACTCTTTGACATTTCAATTGTTATGTGGCCTATAATGTTTTGTATTATCATATGTGTTTATTTTAGAATTATGAAATTTTGTCCAACATAACAATTTAAGTAGACATCTCAAACTTTCCAATACACTTTGTCCCACCTCAAAATCATAAAAAATGAGTGAGTTAGGTAGTTGGGTAGTTGACCCAAAATTAGGGTTTCAGACAAAACATGTGTATGTGAATTTTGCCAAGATGGAGTTTAGACAAAGAAACCTAATGTTTGGAGTTTACACAAAGATAAATTTGATATAATACGAATTGATATTAATAAAATTTGGAGTTTACACAAAGAATCCTAATGGTGATGACCGGGATCACCTAACCGACCTCCGGTCCCACATCCCCTAGCTACCCTAACCCTTGGCCCTAACCCACGTTGACGATTCTGCACCGGTGTTTGTTCATCTGATGGTGTAGGAGCGTCATTACCTCCTACAGGAGAAGATCCGTTGAGGTATTCAGCCAACTCAGCATAGTCTTCAGTATTCAATGATGGTGTACCGGTGTAGCTGAGCTCATGACCCATGCCAGAGAAGTTGGGGTGTGGTTGACTCATGGATGGGCGACCGGGACGGTTGAAGGGAGACATGGGTGTGAATGATGGGTCTAGGAAAGGTTGGAAAGGTTGTTGGGGTGTTTGGAAGAGATATGGTTGTGGGATGTTTTGGTATTGTGATGTTTGGGGTTCTTGGCTACGGTAGGAGGAGGGGCGGTTAGTGTTTTGGCTAAGGCGACTTTGGTAGGGTGATGGTGTGGGTGCGAAGCGATGTTCGGCCTGAGGTTGATGGTCCATTTATTGGTGGTGATATGGGGGATGTTCTTGGTATTCGGGTTGGGTGAATGGCATGTTTTGGTTGTATGTTTGTGTGTTTGTGGAACGGAAAGTTTGACGGATAGGTGGTTGTGAGTAACCGGGCTGAGAATGTTGTTGGGGGTTAGATGTTGATCCTTCTTGTGTGTAACTTGTCTGGCGTGGGTCATAGAGGTACATATCATCGGCGATGAATTGAAATCCAACCGATCTGTACCAAGCCATATAAGTACGACTTGGTTTTACCTCATTTGGCATGACTGCGTCAGTTAAGACATGGTCATGACGGTGCTTCCACTTGCGACACTCCGATCTTGAGAAGGTTTGCCAAGGGTTGAAGTTCCATTGGTCGTTCACTTTACGCATATGCCATTCTCCTAGGCTAGCTGGGGGATCTGGGATATTCTGGACCATACCGAACTGCAGCTTCACACGATCGGTGTTGTGCATCTCCACTGTTGTGAACCGTATTATCGATGTGCATGTTGTCCATACGGCTGCGTCTTCAGGGTTGACCTCATGCTCATGATCCAGATTAAGGTATGGACGCCAAATGAACTGAAATGTTAAAGAAGATAGGATTTAAATGAATGTAGAAAAAGTCAACATAATATGACAAATTAATGAAGTTATTTTGCTTACGTCTGTCGGTCGAAGGTGATCCAACAGGTTGCGATACTGAGTAATACAGTGTCTCGGACATCTGCTGTAACTCATACCACGTGCCGACCATCTACACCAAAAAGTTAAAATAAATTAGTTAGAGGTACTAAACTGTAAGGAAGTAAGTAAAGATATAGCAATTTAAACAACTTACTTTTTTGCATATGGAAAAGTGAAAGGGTTGTTATTGACCGGTGCTAGAGACGGTAGTCTTGACCATCCCCATGCTTGTAGCAAAACAGCACATCCAGAAAATGTAAATGTGTCTTTGTGGGAGTTTTTGCACAACGAACTATAGAGATAGGCTAGACATGCGGATCCCCAACTGTAACTACCTATTCTATCTACATGTCTAAGTAGAGGTAAGTACATAATATGCATGCTAGAACCACTACCTTCGGGAAATAAAAAGGATCCTAGTAACAACATAATGTAACACCTAGTTTTGATTATTTGAGCATCTTCGGTAGAATGCTCATCTAAATATAAACTATTATAATATGACTTTAGGCGTGAGAGTAGTATACCTTGACCTCTAGCATTATCATCTAACAAATCAGTGTCTAAAAGCTCCATGCAAATTGAATTTGCATAGTTGGTCTTACCATTAACAGCTTTGCCTTCAATTCGTAGTCCTAAAAGCATGTAGACGTCTTCTAACGTCACGGTACACTCACCGGTTAGAAACCAAAATGTATGTGTCTCTGGCCTCCATCTTTCGCATAAGGCTAGAATGAACTTGTTATCTATAGACCAAGACATAATCTTGCTAATCTGACCAAAATCGGCGAGTTCAACATAAGGTTGAATCATCGGGTCCATTGGGACAAATTCGTGGACTCGAGTTCGAAACCTTGATACATCCTATAATAGAAATAATATAACACTTGACTAAGTTGGTATTTCAAAATAAAATGGGGTTGGTGGAGATGAAACATAAAAAATTAGTATAAGAAAAAACTTACGTATGTTGCGATGTTTGCAACTGTTCCTCTGTGTGCTTCGCCCATTGTGAGTAAAGACATATTGTTGGGGAGTTGGTGTAGATGAAATTGGAAGATGTTGTTGAAGATGAAATTGTAAAAGAAGTATTGTAGATGAAGTAGTGAGAATGTTGGTGTGGAAGAATTGTTGAAGGAGTGGATGTATTTATAGGAAAATGGATGAGAGCATAAAAATTTGTGTTTGCATGGTGTCTCCACCTCATTTGGCGACCATGTACAATCCTAAAGAGGGGGCGCCATTCAAACTGGCGACACCATAGGTACATGCATGCAAGGCTAGTTCTGAATGCTTGGTTTCGAGGACTGACTCCATGGGGTCGCCACTTGAATTGGCGACCATGTACAAGCCTTAAGTGTAGGCGCCAAACCAATTGGCGACACCATCTGCATGTCTGACACGTGGCATTCTTGTCTCCTGCATGCTGAACAACTCACTTGTGGATGGCTTGCATGATTGACACATCATCTCTGACTATGTTACATGTCCGACACGTGTCTGTCTTGTCTCCTGCATGCTGATGACTAGCTTCTTGATAGCTTGCATGGTTGACACATCATCTCAGACTGTCTTGCATGACTGACACATCATCTAAGACCTAGCTTACATGTCAGACACGTGGTTGTCCGGTCTCCTGTATGTTGAAGAGTCACTTGTTGATAGCTTGCATGGTTGACACATCAACTCACACTGTCTTGCATGACAGACACATCATCTCATGACTAGCTAGCATGCTTGACACATCAACTCACACTGTCTTGCATGACAGACACATCACCTCATGACTAGCTAGCATGCTTGACACATCAACTCACACTGTCTTGCATGACAGGCACATCATCTCAGAACTGGCTTGCATGCTTGACACATTATCTCATAGTAGCTTCAATGTCCGACACATCATCTCAGAACTAGCTAGCATGTGAGACACTGATACCATCTATTTAAGTGTCTTACTATCAACATCCAAGACACTTCACTCACATTCATCTGCACTTGCAAAATAGTTTTCATCTCCAAAATGTCATCTTCATCATTATATAGTGTCAACGTTCACTACAACGGTGAAACTTTTGAGTCTGAGCTTCATGGTTTTTGTTTTAGAAACACTGATACCATTAGAATCACGATCAAGAGAAATGCAACCTTTTTGCATTTGAAAAAAAGAATACAATCCTTTATAGGATCAGGTATTGTGTCAAAGATCACATATCAAAATCCTATATTTTTTGAGAATGGTCAATGCAAGTTTTTCCCCCTTAAGGTACGAGACAATGAAGATGTTGAAAACATGTTTCTTAGTCATGAACATTCAGGCATGGATTGTATCGAGTTGTACATTACTCTACAACCATGTATATCGTCTCAACATTCTCAACTAACCGATCAGGATGCAGCTGGTGAAGATGCTGCAGATGATGCACAATGGTCAGATGAACTCAACCCAGAAGCAGAAGTAGAAGTCGACGTTGTTGATGAAGAAGAAGAGGAGACCGAGATACAGGTTGATCACATGCTGAACAACGACGATGAAGATGATGCTCAACCACCACCAATACCTCCTAGTCATGCCTACAATCCTCCTCAACATATGACAAATATGGATCTTCACGACGATGAAACATCCGACAGTGTCTTCTATAATCCATATCCGAGACCAGTAGGCGAATTAAAGGTGGGAGACATGTTTCGTACCAAAGAAGAATGTGTCTTGGCAATCAAAAAATTCCACATGAACAACTTTGCTGACTTTATAGTGAAACGCACTGATTCTAGAAGGTATGTTATTGAATGTCGTAACATGCTTTGTAAGTTTCGTTTGGCTGCATCTTACAAGAAGAAAAATGACTCTTGGGAGATCGCTTCAATAGACCCACCGCACAGTTGCGTTGCAACTAACGTTGAACAAGATCACCATAAACTGAGCACAGCTTTGATATGTCAAGACATTCTGCCATTGGTAAATAAAGACCCATCAGTTAAGGTGAGTATAATTATATCCCATATCCGAACAACATATAATTATACTCCATCTTACAAGAAAGCATGGATTGCGAGGACAAAGGCTGTTGAACAGGTTTTCGGCAACTGGGAGGATTCATTCAAGGAATTACCACGGTTTTTATGGGCACTAAAAACTTATGTCCCAGGAACTGTGGCAATTATGGAGACAGTGCCAGCAATGATGCCAGACGGAACCTGTGCTACAAGTAATAGAATATTTCACCGTCTCTTTTGGGCATTTGACCCGTGCATCAAAGGTTTCGCTTTCTGCAAACCTCTCTTGCAAACTGATGGCACTTGGTTATACGGAAAATACAAGGGTACTTTGCTCATGGCGGTTGCACAAGACGGTAACAACAATGTATTTCCCATTGCCTTTGCTCTTGTTGAAGGTGAAACGGCTGGTGGATGGGGTTTCTTTCTTCGACATCTCAGAACGCATGTCGCTCCACAAGCCAATCTATGTTTGATTTCTGATAGACATGCTGCCATTGAAAGTGCCTACAACAACCATGACAACGGATGGCATGATCCTCCTTCTACACATGTCTACTGTATCAGACACATTGCACAAAACTTCATGCGTGCTATAAAAGATAAGAATCTTTGCAAGAAGGTGGTGAATGCTGGGTATGCTTTAACTCAACCGTCATTTCAATATTATCGTGATGAAATTCGACTGTCTAATGAAGACGCGGGGAGATGGATAAATAACATCCCAGTAGAGCAGTGGACAAGAGCATTTAACGGTGGTTATCGATGGGGCCACATGACAACAAACATTGTGGAATGCATGAACGGGGTTTTTAAAGGAATTCGAAATCTGCCGATAACCGCCTTGGTAAGATCAACCTATTATAGGTTGGCTTCTATGTTCGCAACCAGAGGTGAAAGATGGAGTGCAGTGTTAATGTCCGGACAAGTATTCAGTGAGTGTTGCATGAAGGTCATGAAAGAGGAGAGCATCAAAGCTACGACACACGCTGTAACAGTGTTTGACCGTCATAGACAAAATTTCAGCGTCCAGGAAACAATGGGCAACAACGAGGGGAGACCAAATTTAGCCTACGTTGTTAGACTACACAGAAGTTGGTGCGATTGTGGAAAATTTCAGGCCTTCCGCATACCTTGCTCCCATGTCATTGCAGCATGCGCTTATACTCGTCAAGACGCTTACACCCATTTATCTGATGTGTACAAGGCCAACACCATCATGAATGTATATAGTCAAAGCTTTTCAGTACTACCAATGGAGGATTACTGGCCTCCATATGAAGGAGATATTGTTTGGCACAATGAAGAGATGCGTAGAAAGAAGAAAGGAAGGCCAAACAGCACAGGTATCAGAACAGAGATGGATTCCACAGATAAAATGATAAGATTATGTAGTATCTGTCGTCAACCAGGACACAACAAAAATAACTGTCCCAATCAAGGAGCATCATCTAGATCTTAAGCTTTTTGTAACATTGTATCTAGATCTTAAGCTTTTTGTAACATTGTATTTCTGTAACAATCAATCATTATATATCATTAAGTTCTTGTTACAACGAGTTTCATAACCAACATCAGTACAAAACATCTGAAAACATAAATAATTCTAACTGATTACAACAATCAAATTAATGTCGTCTCGACCGAACATCATTTCCCTAGCATCCTTATCAGTCTTCATTCGCACCCAACCAAAGATACTGTCAAGTCTCTCAATACTTCTGATTTTTTCCCCTTCTGGTATTTTCCCGTCTAACCATCGAACCAACTCCCTCTTCAGTTGATCTAACGTGGTGATGTTCCAAAACAGCATCAGCAATTGAGGTTTGTCTCTCGCATAAATCACCTTACCGTATCGGTGACGAACACCAAACATGATAGCCAAATGATTATATGAGTTGTGGAACAATTGGTCACACAACGCATCTATTTATAAGACAAAAAAGGCATTTTATGAGGGAGTCGCCAATTGAGTTGGCGCCTCCATTCAAGTTTTAACAACAGTCGCCATATGAACAACTTTCATGTTCATCAAAAATCCATTTGAAACTTGGAAGCTCATCATTCATTTCAAAACATTATAGGTCATTTTGACAGAAACCCTAATTTTAGGTTAAGTTCGCAGGGACCTAACTCACTCATTTTTAATTATTTTGAGGTGGGACCAAGTGCATTGCAAAATTTGAGATGTCTAATTCAAATGTTATGTTGTACAAAATTTCATATTTCTAAAAGAAACACATGCGATAATGCAAGACATTATAGGTCAGATAATAGTTGAAAAACTCAGAAGTCCAACTTCAACTGCCCATAACTTTCTCATAAAAAATCCAAATGATGCAAAATTTATGTCCAAATTCATTGTCTTAAAACGATCTACAACTTTCATGTTGGAGGTTTTTCCATTTGAGGCTTTTTTAAGGGAGTCGCTAATTGAATTGGCGCCTCCTTGCAATTTTTAAGAGGAGTCGCCAATTCAATTGGCGCCTCCTCCTAAAAGTGGGGTAGATTGGGAATTTTGCTGAAAACTGGGGTATTTTGGGAATTTTTTCGAAAAACAGGGTTATCTCGGTAAAAAAACCGAGTTATGTTGTGGGAGGAAAGAGAAAGAAAAAAATATCCTGAGAGAGAAAATGTGGGAGGGGAGAAAAGAGAGAAAAAAATATGCAAAGCAAGGTCGTGTGTCCCCTTTTCAATGGTTCAAATTTTAATCAATTTTAAAATATAAAAAAGACAAGTGGCTTGTGGTGATTAGTCTTCTACTAAAAAAATCAATTAAATTTTTTATTCTTACTAAATAAAATAAAAATAAACAACATGAACTAAAATCGATCCGAAAACACAGATAATTCTAAATAATTTCATCAATAATTTTGGCTAAAAACTAAAAATAATCGGATAAAAATGAATAAAAATCGGACGTAAAAATGCTCAAAAAATTAAACTAAAAACACCAAAATAATCAGCGCGAAATAAACTTCTCAGAAACATACAGGTTTTGAAATAAAAAATAATCGGTTAAAAGGCTCTGGCTGATCAAAATGCGAACGAAAAAGTAGTCGAAAAAATAAAACGAGCACGCTAGGTTGAACTAAGTGAATCGCAGATTAAGAAAACCGACGTCTGCAAGCTTGATTTTGAAATTTTTCGTCCGCTAATTTGATACGTATTTGAAAATTAATTCAATTGATCTGCCTGTAGATCCGCAAAATTATTTTGATTGATATTTTAAGCGTTATACGAAACAAAATACATGTTGTGATGAATAGATAATACAGATGTTTGGTAAATGCATTAATCCATTGATCAAATAATCGTGAATAGACAATTAGATACAAAGGAATTACTCTTAGACCATTTGCTTATGATTCTCAATTGCAGTTAAAACCATACAAAGATTCAGATGACGCCAGTACTCTTGACTGTCACGCTCTTAACCTCTAAAACATGATGCAATCGAATAAACGATGCACTGAAATTGAGAAATTAAGCCTTTTGACTTCTTAATTAAACAAAATGAATGAATGAATGTCATCAAGACCAGATAAAATAGCAGAACTCCTAACTTTTCATCTAAACTCTGATGAATGCTTTTGACAGATATAATGTATGATAAAATGAGATGATTTTGCTATGCTGATGCAAGTGAAAAACCCAGGATAAAATTTATGGTATGACATGTATACCCCTGCTTGAGAAGTTGGAATTGTGATTTATATCAAGTAAATATTTTATGTGATTTGTTCAAGATTCATAATTTTATCACGAAGACAGGTGTCGAACAAAATGTTCCAGCATATGTAAAATATTTGACCTTTGACAACAGGTTATGATTGTTTTTGTTCTGAGCGTAAATTTTGGAAATTTGGCAACGTGATTGATTTTTATCTTTTACCAATAAGTTATTTGATTTGTTTGTTAAATATTAGCTTAGATCAATTCAATTTAAATGGAGATTTAAATTTGAATTGGAATAAGAAACAAATCATATCTTTTGGAGGCTTTTGTGGAACAAATTAAAACCAAATCCTCTATATTTATGGATGTGATCTTATTAAAGGAGAAAAAGCTCAGAGCTAGCATTGCTATAGAAGGATACTCAAATCTAGAGTTTAAGATGTGCATGTATTGAAGACATTGTGTGTTAGGGTTTATACTTTGAGTCTTTGTTTGAATTATTGTTGTGCACCTCTCTAGAATTTAAAGTCATATCTTAAGGCATATAGTTTGGTTTGTTAGTTGAGTTGTAATTCTTTGTTCCTAGATACCAATTCTATAAGCTTGAGAACAAAGTATTTGTGTGGTAATGATTGTTTCAATCATATTGTAATTGTCTAAACACTTGAGAGAGAGTTTAAGTGAAAGTGGTAGGGTCCTCATATTTAGGGGGAGTGTAGAACAAAGTTTCACATGTAGTATTAGGAAAGTGGCCTTGAACTAGGAGGATTCAGAGTAAGCTCATTTTTCCTTATGACTATTGGGAGTGAAATAGTTCTATAGGGAGTCCTAAATAGAAAGCCATTAGGATTAGGAAGAGGCATTGAACATCATGGGGTTGATGTTCCTATAAGACTAATTGCACTAATTCAAGATAATGGATTTCCTTTCTTGTGTAGTGTGTCCCTCATACGTAGGTGTGGTTTCATTGAAGTGGGTTAACAATTCTATTATGTTATTTATTTGCTTTCTGCATTTATCATTTTACTTGCAAACTGGTTTTTCTCGGGTATATAATGTCCCAAATATCATGTCTGACATTTGTCCCCATAATCTATCATCTGTCATAAACTAGTTCTACATGTTATCACAGGCGTCTCATTTAACATTTGTCCTTCGCTGAACAAAATTTTAATTGGCATAAGGGCATGACACCCTATTCTGTTTAGGTGCGTTCCAGGGTTTTTATTTTGTTCAAGATGGAGAATGTCAAAGAAGGGGGAGAAGTTCATCGACCAAAGATTATTTATGATATTAAGAATCCTCCAAAGATTGTTGTCAAAGGAAATTATGAAGATTGTTAAGACCAAATAGGTTATAATTCTGAAGAAATTACAGGCTTGCTAAGATCTTTAGTAAAGGAATGAGAAAACTAGATAAGAGATTTGGGAATAATGTCCCTATCAATGTCAAGAACATTAAGCATAAAGAAAAAGATGGTGAAAGACAAAATCTCAACTATTTTTACAGGTGTAAATGGATTCATTGTATTAAATTCAAATATTTTGAACATGTTAAAGTTGAATGCTTAAGTTTTTCAAGGAGACAAAGAAGAATTTACAATGTCACTAATGATGAGGAATGTGAATCTAATCAAGCAAACAATGTTGTGACATTTAAAGACATGAAAGATGTTATACATATTAGTGAGTTATGAAATTCAAAGAAAACTGTATTACTCCTATTCAGAGAATAGATTTCGGAATGATAGGCAACAAGTCTCAACATCTTGTCAAACATGTTTACCAGAAAATATAATGTAAAATGTCTCAACATCCTGTCAAACCATTAGGTGTAACAAAGAATTCCAAGGGCCAAATGATTCAATTGATCACTTCTGAGAGTTTTAGTAGTTCATGTAAGTGATAGTGATTTTATTTCTACTTATTCTTTCCCAGGAACTCCCAAGCAGCTAACAATGACCACCAAGTCCAAATATACGAGCGTCGAAGATTTCAAGACCAATTATACTAGTGAGGAGCGGGTGGTATCTCTCCGAAGATACATCCACCTTTCTGCCACTGGTAATATGGGAGAAGTCATCCTTGTGGTGTGCTCTAAGGAGGATGAAGTTAATATGATTTCCCCTTCTGATACACTTAACCCTTTCTTTTATTTGCATCTTCCCATCATTCAAGATTTAGGGTTTTTTATCCCCTTTACAGAGTTTGAAGTTGAGGTACTGGTGATTGTAAATGTCACCCCTCCAAGATCTCACCTAATGGTTGAGGCTTCATAAGGGTCTATAAGATCATGTGGTAGATACTAGAAGAGGTCCATACCTTAGGAATATTCTTTTCCTTTTATAGTACCAAAACATGGGTAAAATGAGGTTGGGTGATCCTGAGCGTCCTTTCTGGGAGAATGTTGTTTAAGGCTCACTCTAATCATTATAAGAATTGAAAGGATAATTTTATTAGATTTTGAGAGCGAGATGGAATATCCATGGTCCAATGACTCAAGAAACCCTAAACTCGAAGATGCCTATAAAAGAACATGTTTGAAGAAATGAAAGGAGGTTCGGACTTAAGAGTGAAAAGCTTGAGAAAAATAGTGTTTGTAACGAAGAAGAAGGTTGAATCAAGAGTGAAAGGAATTTCTCATCTCTTCCCCCTGGAAGAGGTCGGTACCATGCCTCTTGCAGATTGAAGGTGGTAAGAATAAGAAGTATTACTCTTAGGTTTCCATTTATTTTCCATTAGTGTTTAGAAATGTTTAGTTGAAGACCATGTATTGATGTGTTTATCTTGCTCATTATGAGTTAAACTCCTTTATGTTAAACAATGTGAAGTTTAATAGAAATTAGTTTTTTGTGTTAATTGATGTGGTGTTAGTGATATATTTTACCATGCAATTTATTATTACACACCAATTTCTCTAATTGGTTATCTTAGAAATAGATAAAAGGTTATTAATGTGAGATTCATTAACAAGTGGAACTCATAATAAATGTTATTAAAAATAATATGATAGAAATATTCACTATAGAGTAGCTACTTTAGGAATAAAGAACTATAATCATAGAGGAATTCACAATACATTAAGACACGTTAACGAGAGGCTTAGGAATTTATCCTTTACTTTATTGCATATAAATTAATATTGTAGGAATACACCACTAAATCCCTTTTTAATCCCGTCTATCACAACAAATCACATAATTATAGACAAAAACCTAATAAATGAAACATTGTCCAACATGCATTTCATTATTGAACTATCTTCTTTCAAACCATACTTAATTACTCACTCTTATTAAATTGAATCTTTGATGAACATCAACTATTGTTATCCTTTAATATTAGGAAGATTTTTTATTGTCAAACCAATCTAAACTATCACACTCTATCTAACAAGATAATCTTACTTCTTTTATCACTCATTATTATTGACGGTGTATGTTTGCACATAAATAAGCCCAGAAAGAAAAAAATCTGGAACGTAGTATATGAATCAAAATGCATCAGAAGTTACATCTCCGTAAAAATCATTGAATTATGATATCAAGATTATTATGAAAGTGCACTTGCGAAATCACCATAGCATTGTTACGGAGATGCATTTTTGAACTAATTTTGAACAAAATAGAGGCAGCTCACTTACGAAATACTTAGATGTGTATTTTAAATTCGCCCAGAGATGCATTTTTAGTTTTCCACTATGGTGTACACAGTAACCCCTTCTAAATTAGGATTGTTCAAACTGATTCATTAGAAGGATTTGTACTGAAATAGTATGCAAACCTGCGCCAGGGCGCTGGAACAAATGTCCTAACACCCATAGCAAATATTGCATGTTTGGTTTTGTGTCGGGTTATCCAAAATCACAACAAAATATCACGTTAATGTAGAAACTACTATTTGTCGCTTTTGGATTCTTATGGTGGCAGTGCTTTGGGACATGAGAAAATGGAGTTGGACGCAGATTCAAACATGCCGCTGCAATAAATTTTTGGAATAAAAATCTGATGAAAAATCCTGCAAAATGTATATACAAAAAATGTCTTTTTGAGGCATAATACATATATAATTTACATGACATAGAGAAATTCCTAGAATACATTCTTTTGTTACAGCTTACAAGCAGTTCTATGGCCAGATATCATGAAGTTGGAAACATTATTGAAGAATCTTGGAATCTAAAATCACAATCATGCATCTGGGGAATGAATACACATGAGAAAACATTGCAATTCTCCAACTCAAGTGAAATGAAATTCGATTTTTATCTTTCCGCCAATATTGAAGTTTATACAGAATAACATCAATCTTCCTCCTTCATATACGGCTAGTAGACGAGCGAGATGAACTTCCCCGGCTGCTTAATTTCGATCGGTCTCTCTTCAACAAAGCTTCCAGATTCTGAAAGCACCTCAATGGTTTAACCTGCAGATGTTACAAGGAGCACATAAGCAACTGGTATCAGTGTTACAATTCCTCTGCATGTTTTGTAATTAGCAAAATCTTTTACATGCTAGAAAACAAGAAATTGACAATATATTTCAACACAAACAGTATCAAATTCAGTATTCAACCAAGTTTCACACAGTTCTGAACTAATATATGTTGATATGTAAGAGAGAGAGAGTAACCTTCCAACGTCCTTTTTGTCCAATTGTATTGTAGATGGATTCCAGCCTTGTTATTATTTGTCTGAATGTTGGTCTCTTTGCTGGATTTTCATTCCAACACTCTTCAATCAACCTGTAAGCAGATATTATTAGCAAAAAATTCTAAATTATGTAAAATTTGACAGAAAAGTTATGTAAATATTTATAAACATAATGTAAATATTAATTAGTAATATTTGAATACATCTATATACAATGGACAAACAAGTAGTAATATTTATGAACAAAATGTAAATATTAATTATACTACCAACTTTTCTTAATATATGTGAAAAATACCAAAGGTGCTTAGAAAAAAAGGATGGAGATAGTATTAAATATCACCTAAAAAGCATAGAAAACTTACTCTCGAATTCCATGAGAATAATGCTTAGTAGGAGCTCGGAAGGGCGGTCTCTCTTTTGAAGCATAAACCTTAGGAACCTCGTCATCACGCTTTGCAGAAAAAGGAGGGCAACCTTCGATCATCTAAAGTGGAGCATATAATAAACATCAGTAATGATTATATGAAGTTATGAATATATCATTCACAAGAAAGCTACAATAATTCCATATCACCAATAAGGCGACAAGCCAAAAACATCGACATAAAAAAGCGGTCACAGAGCAATAGCAGAAAAGCATGCCATCAAATTAAAGAGATTTAAAAAAAAATCATGGAAGAAGTTAAAACAAACCAAACTCATGTACAAATATTCTTATTTCTTGAAAATGAAATTAAGTTAAAATAAATGCACTTCTTAAATCTTGAAAATAGAAAATTAAAAGAGATGCTTTTGCAGTCCCAACAGCTCTAAGAAAATTTGGTTTGTCTAACACTCACAAATAACAAATGAAGCAGTATATAGTTTCCTTGTGCTTCTTCTGTATTGTGTATCACTGGAAACAAACACTCAAGAAAAATTGCTGCCCTATGTATCTTTAGAATATGTGGATTTCAAAGAAAAAAGCCAAGAGAAAGCTGGACTGAACCCAAGAACACTGCAATAGAGTAGACTCAAAAAGCAGCCAAACACACTGGAGAGGCGACAGGCCGGCAGCCAGATCTTAGATGACAGGGGCTGTATATCATTTGGACCTATGGTTTCAATGATTGAAATTTGTACATTGCCAGTTGAGATATAAAATTTAAGAAAAAAAACACATTACATCATCACTATTTATCTACAAAATTTAGGAAACTTAACAGCCAAATGCTGACAGGAAGATATTACTTGATTATTAAGCCCAGTTTAGTTGAACAAAGAACAAAACATAAAATATGACTAAACTTAAGAATCATTCTGGAGAGATCATCTAAAATACTTTTATTCAAGTATACAAAAATGAAAATTTGGGATATTTTCTAAATATTTTAACAGCCCATTGATAGGGTACTGGATCATAATATAATACTATAATATAGGCAGAAAGAAGAAACAGAGATGCTCTACATAGAGTTGCCTTCTCCTCTCCCTGGATCGGTCGGATCCAAGAAAGAAGAGTCATAATATGTACACAACATTCCCAGGATTTGTGTGTCTTGTTTCTCCCTCCCAAAATTCACTAATAAAAAAACACCACTCAGTTACATTCATTGTTGTTAAATGGAAACCATGGCTTTGCGGATTTCTTCACAAATTTCCACCGCAATGGTGCAATGGCATGCTTACATGGCAGATATTTTACCTTCCATATTCCGCTATGGACATCAGTAGTTACATTCCCATCCTCTAGAAAGGGAGCTACCCATTTCTATTTTCAAGATTTAAGCATGCATTTGTTCACATAATATACTCCGAGTTGTCACATAAGGGTTAAATATATTTTGTTTCCTATAAAAGTAGAAAAACTACAAGAGAAACTATTAAGAAAGATCTCAAGATTAAAGAATTAAATAAAAACATGATCTTGCATAGAACATTATGGGGGAATTTAATCCATTTAGCTGACCCATTTAGTGGGATAAGGTTTTGTTGTTGTTGTTGTTGTATCAGTTACAAATGTCTCGTATTTTGTTTTCAGTTTTATAGGGAACAAAAATATGTTCAATTATATTAATAAACAATAAATATTATATGTAGGAAAATATATTATTTGTACAATGTATAGTTCCGCATAAAGATAAAACGCTAAAATTAGTTACCTCTTGTAGAATTAGTGCAAATGAGAACACATCCACTTTAGTGTCATATTCCTCTTGATTAAAAACCTCAGGAGCCACATAGCGGCCTATTAACAAAAATAACAAAGTTCCTAGTTTTAGAAAATTATTTCATGAAGCAGAGCATATCTAAGACCACTGCATAAGAAATATCACAATGTCCGATATGAATAAGAGAATATAGTATTCAGATATTTAGATATTTCAAGTGTGCATTAATGACAGTTCTAAAGAAAAAGAGCACCCACAAGAAGTGTCTTGGCAAGTTAGAGGCTTGTCTTCTTTAACTGCTAGCAACTTGCTAACTCCAAAGTCTGCAACTTTTAGGTGGCCGGAATCATCCCGCAATATATTACTGTTAGCTTACTCATAAGCAACATTGATAAAAAAAAGTGTAAATATATCAGACGATTCATCTAGACATACAAACTTCACATAAAAGAAAAAAGGAAAAAACAACAATTCAACAAAGAAACTTACGAAGGCTCGAGATCACGGTGAATAATGGGTGATGGTTTATTTTCATGCAAATAACCCACTCCCCTGCATAATATAAAATAAAAAATAGTGTTAAGTGACACCTTTAATAGAGAAAAATACAAACATTGCAGTAGAGAATAACCAAAATAAAATCTAAGGCATGAGAGTGTCAAATACCTAGCAATATCAAGTGCAAATCTAACAGCTGTACTTGGTTTTAAAGCTCCTTTTCTTTTTATGAAATCACGAAGATCTCCCTGCACAACATGGGGAAATGAGATCTAGAAAGGAACATTTTATATCATATTACTATGGAATTACATCAAACTAGCATCCCAAGAAACACCACAAAATCATGTCCCTTGAGATTATATGACAAAACCTTGGGAAGATATTCTGTCACAATCATCATTGGACTACTCTGTGTCACAGCACCAAGAAATTGGACTACATTTGGATGCCGAATCTTCTGGAACAGAGCAAGCTCATCTCTGAAAGCCTTCCTGTTAGAGCTCAAGTATATTAATTATCATGAAAGCATATAACAGAACCAAACAATCTCTGCACAAGGTTCATATACAACTCACACTTTCTCCTCATTAATTATGACATCATCCCCGAGCTTTTTTACCGCAACCTCGGTCCCACGCCACAACGCAATACAGAAAGTCCCCTGCCATTTAAGAAAAGATCATAGGATGGAAGAATCCTGTGCATGCAATGGAATTGAAGATTGTCTAACGATTTGTTTACCTTTGTTATCTCCACACTGTTGGTAAAATCAAGTTCTTTAGGATCGATTTCATATTCAGGGACTTCACGTGCGTGATTAACATGCATAGAGGCCATCTGAAACAGTATACTCACATTTATTGCCACTCATTAGCAGAATTCAGAAGAAAAGACTGATAGGTAAAGATAACTAAGTGCAACAATCCTCAATTTACACACACCAGAGGCTTTGCTCCATGATTCTCCAATAGTTTGATCACGTCATTGTTTTTATAGAATATAGCATCTGCAAGGGGCTGTTTAAGAGACACAAAGTTAATAACCAGTCCAGTAACTATATACATAAAAGCAATAATTTATTTTCAAAATTCAGTCCATACAGAAGACTCCATGATTGTTGTCGTTATAAAATGTGAAATATCCTATAATAAAATCGGCATAAATGTGATACAAGCTGAACAGTAAACATCATTTCATTGGCAATGAAGCTAAGATAAGGAACCATCATGATTAATATTTCAAACAGAAAGAAACCCAATACGATATGCAGCACTATATGAAACACATTTTCTCATTTTCACAATAGTTATACACTTTAGATGTTTATACTCCCATCATACAAATGTGTTTTAAGGAGAGAATTACTTGGGCCATGTGAAACAAAACACCAATTCTCGAAAATCATATGAATTATAAAATCACACTGCCAAATAAATGTTCCGCACACACCACTCTTCTCCACTTTAAGTTCAGAACAAATGACAAGAAGGCTGCGCACATATAGAGTTAATCATTTAACTTTAACTTTTTCAAAAGAACTCAAGATCTCAAAGCTAAACATTTAGTCAACCTCCCCGCAATAAACAAGATGCATGCATAAAATTTTACAATGGCTCTTATTCAATCAGGTAAGGCAAGTGAGATATCTAATTTCCTCTCCTTTTCCTGATTTTTATTGTATTTCTTTCACTCTATACGTTAGTTTTCAAATAAAATGTTGGGGAGCTGCAATAGAACTCAAAGGTTTGTGGTTCTCCTGACTCCTGAGTCCTGAGGCTGAAAACCCTGTGCATGGACCTAGATTATTTGCAGTCGCCAAATTTTGTAGTCACTGCAGTCAATATCTCAGCCACTAACGAAGAATGGATGGATGCTATTCTGACTTCACTAAATCAAGTTTAAAGTACAATTCAAAATACAAGCCATTTAATTTTTACCAACGGCTGAGATCAGTGATAGGCTGGAATTGAGATGGAATATAATCCAAATCAATGAAACGTGCTATAAGGAAGCAAGATTGTGTGTTTTCTCCAAATCTATACATCCAATAGTCTATCAATCTAACTATTGTGTATGATTATCTCTTGAACAGTGACAGTCATCCGAGTTAAACACTCATCATGACATACATTTATTCTTAGGAACTCAAGATCAAGCCTAATCATTTATTCAATCATTACAATGAAAAGAATGAATCCATAGTACAAGACTAGCGAGGCAACATAAAATCAAGACTCTTAGAATTTGAGAGGGCCAAACTCCATCCTAAAAAAACCAACTTGCAAGGCGAGGAGCCGAGGATGTCTTTCAACCTATAAACATTATCAGGTTGTCTCGCCTCCCACTAAGAAACTTCTTAACACCCAAGACCGAACATCTGAACATTTGAAGTGTGGCCCAAGGGTGGCCCAAAAGGGTTACATGATTGCAGGCAGTCCAACGAATCTGGTATAGACTCTTATACAATCTTAAAACTTGGATGGGCTCAACTCTATCCTACAAAATCAGCTCTTAAGAAGAGGAGGCCTCCCATTTATAAAATAATTCTCACGTCATATCTCATCCCACATGAAACTATAAAACTGCCCAAAACTTTAAAGCCAGATTTAGACCATTGCAATGCAAATGAAATCTATACCACCACCAACAACAACCAAGTCTTATCCAACTAAATAGGGTCGACGACGACGACGACGACAACAACAACAACAACAAAGTTTTATCCCACTACTTCGGCTACATGAATCAACTTTCGTCATAAACTCATAACATTCTATCCATGACCATGTTTTTATCCAAATCGTTAATCTCAAGATCTTAATAAATTTTGTTATAGCTTTTATATGTCTTCCTCTGCCTCTAGTGGTTTGACTTCTCTCTCTATCTGAAATCTATACCAAAATTCCTTGAAAACGAATATCAACACTAAACCTAGTCAAGTATCAAAAGTCAAAACCTCAACCAACCTATCTTACACTAATGACACATGGCAGAATTTCACGCCTCTACCTCAGTAAACTTTGAACTGAATCTTTACCAATTAAGAAACTAATCTAAATCAGTGGTTAGAAAATTACTAACTAAAGAGATTAGAATCAATTACCGTGCTCCCCCATCGATCTTTAGGATCAACATCAGCCCCTTTCTCAAGCAACAAATCAACAACATGAGTTAACCCCTGACAAGCAGCAATATGAAGAGCAGTGCGTCCATCAGCATCCCTAAAATTCACACTCACACCAGATTCCAACACCTCACGAATTCCATCAACATCACCTTCATTCGCCGAATACATCAACCTAACTCCAGAATCAAGACTAGCATCACCTTCATGATGAACTTCATCCTCTTCCCTATCTCGTTCTGGTGCTAACGACGACTGTTTCCCAAGCTTGAACCTAGTAGGGTTTTTCGATTCCATTGCAAAATTGAACAACCAAGAAAATGAAAGATCGGAATTTGAAGATAGAGTAGTCAAACTGAAAATTGATAAAGATAACGAAAGAATATAGGGTAAATTATTTGTGCAACTTGTGATTGAAGTTTCAACGTTCCAACGTGGAAATGTTTGAACTTTTAAGAAAGAAGAGGAAGACGTGGAATTTACGCGTTTGATTTAGCGCGTGACGTGTATTGGGAAATGCCAACTCAGGGTGATTGAAACAACGCGGCGTAGTGTATGGCACTGTGACTAGCATGCGCTGTGGCGGCTATGCATAAAATTTGCCGACGCTTTCCGTGTAGAGTGGATTTAATGTGATCTCATAAATATGAAAATTACATAAATACTTTTTTTCAAAAATAAATCTTTATACAAGGTAAACTACTATACCTCCGATCTTGGAAAATTTATTTTTTAGTTTCTAATCCATATATTTGGACGATATACATTAATTATTATGAATTAAATATATTAAATCTATTTATAATTTAATTTAACAAATGTTAACTTATACCTTAAGAAAAAGTTATTTATTGTTGTTATTTTTTAAATATATCAAAAAAGTTATTTATTGTTGTTATTTTTTAAATAATAATTTTTTTTATCTATAATTCCATTAATTACTATTATATATTTTTTCTACAATAATTATTTATAAATAATTTTGACAAAAATGCAAACTTAAATTTTGCAAATAAAAATTAAAAAAAAAATTCAAAAATTGGTTCGATTTCTACTACAAATTATTTAATAATATTATATTTTTGTTTAATTTTTTTAAACAGCTTTATCAAGTGGGGAACTAGTGTCGTTGAATTATCAAAAACTTTGTGGATATAAAAGGAAGCATCAACTTCGAGTAGAAATAGTAACACGCTAAGCTCCTTAGATTGTTTGTTTCTTTTAAATGATGTGTCTTAAATGTAATTTTTGAATTTTTTTTATTTTGATTTTTTAAAATTTTAATCCTTCTTTAAAAAAATTCTCCTCAATTTAATTTTTTCTGGTTTTTGTTTTGTATATGTGTCTTATTTTGTGACGCGTTCCTAATATGATACTGTTTATGGGACGTCATGTCACATATTTTTTGTAACGTCATATTTTTTTAATAAAAATTATAATTTCAAAATATTATTTATTATAATTAATAATTAATTAATAAAATAATATATATTAAATCACTTGTGGCACTAAATAATTGGAGAATGTATAATGGAAGAAATAAAAAAATTTAATCTAGTGGAAATTGAACCCACCTCTTACTCATTACTGACCGAAGATGACCGAAGATTTTGACATCCACACTACTACATTGTTGTGAATTCAATTACGTTAAAATGTATATATATATTTCGCTTACTTAGTACGTAGTTTAAATAACATAATGAACGACTTAAACTCAACCCTCTTTGTTTTAACCCTCTTTATGTTGTAAAAGGTAGAGTTTTGATTATGGATGCTTCTGTCTAATAGTATGCTTTATGGTTCTTAAAGTTGGAGTAAATGCTGAATTTATTATAGCAGAAAGTGTATGGATTAATATGTTACTAAACGTGAGAATAAATATCAAAATGAAATTGCATCATAGTTGGTTGATGGATCTCTTCCAAGGAGATATGGAAAGATATGGAGAGTGTTACACCCCATTTTTAATAAATATTTTATTTTATTTTAAATATAATTTTGTATATTTATTTAATTATCATGTGTGGGTAATTAAATAAATATGAGTGAGAGTGAAGATGTATGAATATATGATAGGGTGTGAAGAATAATTTGAGGAAGAAAGAATAGTTAGAATCATTTTATTAATTAAAATAATGATTTGGTTATATTATTGAAATAAAATAAATATAATAAAAAAAATATAAGTTGTAGAGATATTGAGGGTAAAGTGGGGATTAAAAAGAAAAATAAGGGTATATTAGTAATAGTCAAAGAGGAAGCTAGGTTTTTAGAGAAAATAAAATTACAAGGGAATTTGACACTAAATTAAATAGAAAGAAGGTGGAAAGAGGCAAGAGGAGGAGAATGCTATGGCATAAAAGAACACCAATTGAAGAAATTTAAAAGAAATTATAAGAGAAATCTAAGATAAAGGTGAAAAATAATTTTAAATAAAAATAACTTATGCATTAGGGATAGGATAGAGAAGTCTTTAACTTTTAATAAAGATGATGATTTTGATAAATTATATCTTTTATGAGAAATTGAGATTTTGATGATTTTATTGGTGTTAATTTTATGCGATTTAATACATATATTTCTGTATCGATATCCGTATGATGGACCGTTACATTTCATATATATATATATATATATATATATATATATATATATATATAATATATATATATATATATATATATATATATATATATTATATATATATATATATAAACTTCACAAATGATTATATAGTATAAACCTTAGCACTGTGGCTTTTGTTACATTATGTATATATAATTCATCGCTTACTTCAATTTACGGGTATATATAATATATATATCATTAATATAATATAGTGTAGTAATAATAATAATAATTTAATATTATTAATATTATATTATTTTTGGAGTTTTGAGTTAAAGATAAATAATTGACTTATTTGAATAACTTAAGTTAATTTCAATTATGTTATAGTTGTCAATAATTTTGTTAGAGTTGTAAATAGAGTTGTCAGAATTGTTTTGAGTTATTAATAATTATATTTTTATTTGCTTTGAGTAAGTTTTACATGTTTAAAGTTATTAGAGTTGTTTTTGAATTCTTTAGAGTTAAATTTGATGAGCGGTAGGATTAAAATTGAAGGTATTTGACTCCTTAGAATTGTTTTAATATTACTTGAGTCACACCGTCGACTAATTAAATTCATAAGAGTTATCTTTATATGTAAGAGTTGTTAGTAGAGCATTTTTTTAGCACTTTAGAATTATTTTAGAGTTGTAGGGATTGTTGTAGAGTTGTTTAAAATTCCTTGGAAGTCTCTCGAGTTATAACTATATATTGTTATAACTTTTTTCAGTTGTTTTGAGTATAGAATAAATTAATAAAATTACTTTGTCGAGATATTGTGAACTCATAAAAATGTATTTTTGATTCTTTTGAGTTTTCAAGACGGATGGCTACTGTTGGGTGGTGTTAGTGGCTGTTTGGCGGGACTTAAATGATTAAAAATAATTTTAATTGATTTTATTAATTTTACGAGAGATGGTTATGTATAGACGAGTTGATGATGTTGTGTCAGATTATATTATGTTTTCTCTTGAATACTTGTTGATTTTATAAGTATGTTCTTGTGTATCGTTGAATTAAAGTTTAGTTACATATATGTGGATTGATAATTTTATTGAGTTGAATTATTATATGTGTTGGAGTTGTGTTGCTATGTTAAGCATTGTGTGAATTGTTGTGTTAATCCAAGAGAGAGGATTACGTGAGTTTGTCAATGCATGTATGTTAGGATCAGAAAGGGGTTTTAACGCATTGAATTTTGTTAACATGTTCATACATTCATGTTGAGTTGTGTCAAGAGGCATGTTCACTAGTTCATAAGAGGGGACTAATGGTTTGTCCCAAACTCGGAGAGGGGGCTTAGAGCTCAAAAGAGGGGGCTCAGGGGTTCAGAAGAGGGGACTCAGTTCCTGAGGGAACCAAATATTGAGTTGGTGGCACATGCATATGCATAGAGTTGCATAGACGAGTTCATTGCATAATGAGTCATATGTGCATTTGTTGAAATATATTTGTCGAGTTGTGATTGATTTGGTGAGTTGGCCGTGAGAATGTAATTTATATATTGTGATTGGGATTGTGTAGAATATGTTATGTGTTTAATATCCTACCTTGCAGTATATGTCTGTTATTATTAATTGTAATTTCTCACCCTTATGTTTGAATGCTGCATTTACATGAGCATCGTGCAGATACTCAAGAGTAGAGATACTGTTGTGAATGGAGGCTAGCTCCTAGAGCTATTTCTTTTAGTTTCGTTGTTTTAGTTTTGGTTGTGCTCTGATAAGTAACAATGGGAAGCAATTTTCTTTGTTTTATGTTGAGAGTTTCTGAGAGACAAAGTATGTTCTCGTATATTTATGTTTTAGTGTGATAAGCATTTTGAGAAGACTTATGAGTCGATGCTTTTAATTATAATATGAAGTTTTATTATGGGATTTAAATTGGTGTGTGTGTGTGTGTGTGTGTGTGTGTGTGTGTGTGTGTGTGTGTGTGTGTGTGTGTGTGTTAATTATGATTCTGCTATCATGATATCAAATAAGTTGGATGTCGTATAAACATCTCAAGTACATATCAGATGAATTTATGTCGTGTAAATATCCTAAGTGCAATTATTTGCATTAAAATATTGTGTTACATGATTAACAATTGTGTGTATGTTTTGAGAGGTGTAACATCCTATGTGAAAATATTGTGAAAAATCTCTAATTTAATTATAATTATGCGTTGGGAATTAGGATGTTACATTAGTGATGTCAAAGCAGGTCGGTCCGTTCAGCCATGTTTTTGTATATTGTTCAGTCCTTGTGAAGTCGATTAGTGTGCTTACATTACAGATGTGTTGTTTCTTCTAATGTGGTTTGTCGGTTTGCAGAAGTATGGCTGGTGGAAGAAACAATAATTGTATTGTTGAAGCTTTGGAATAATTGGCTCGGGCAATGACGCAGAATGCACAAAACAGTCATAATGGGGAGCAGGAAGAGCTCCTTATGAGTTTCGCGCTTTGGGAAAATTTCAGAGGAACAACCCACCAACTTTCAAAGGTAGCTAAGATCTAGAGAATGCATAATCATGGCTCAATTTGGTACTCATATGTTGTCAAAGGATTGGTGGGATAACGCACGTTAGAGATTGGAAGCTAGTGGTACCGAGATAACTTGGGTTGTGTTCAGAAATGAATTCTTGGAGAAGTATTTCTCCGAGGACGTATGTGGCACGAAGGAGATTGAGTTCCTTAAGCTAAAGCAATGGAACATGACTATGGCAGAGTATGTTGTAAAGTTTGAGGTGATAACGCGAAAACACATCAGAAAATTGCCTTAATTTACATCCAAAGATCACACCATTTCGATTAATATCCCGATTATTGCGCAAGTATTCGTGTTGTTTTTGCAGGTATTTGAATCTCCATACACTAAAGAGCAAAATGAAGAAAAGGAAGAAAAAGAAGAAGAAACAAGTGAAAAAGCACAGAAAAACCAGAAAAACAGATTATGCAGATTTTGCTGATGTGATGATCGCCACACATTCATGACGCTCGTCACGACCCAGACTGTGACGACCGTCACAGGCCCATGACGAGCGTCACGCGGCCACAAAGTACGCTTTGAAGCAGTCAACACCAGGCACCCAGACGTGCCTAAATCTCCTCCAACAAACTTTTCCCACGGATTCCTCTCTCAAGACCAAGTCTTCCTTGATTTTCTTAACTACCAAGACCTAATGGACACTATATAAAGGACTCAATTGGGAAAAATTGGGGACGCCTACTTTGATATTTACGCTCTGCAATTTATTTTTCAGTTTTCCAGCATTCAGCATTTTTTCTTTCTTTCCAGCAACCTTGTTTCTGTTGCCTTATTGTATTCACCATTCTTTTTATAGTTTCCCTCTTTCCAATTAGTTTTCCAGTTAGCCATAGTAGTAGTTTCCTACACTGGGAAACTATTACACTTTATTTTATTTTAGTAGTTATCTGTATTGAAGAAGCAAAGCCTACCGACTTGTGGAGGACTGTCCAAGTGCTCCAAGAATCGCTATACTCTGTACTTCGATCTTCAGGTTTTTATTGAATTATTATTGTTATTGCCCATTTATTGTTATAAGCATGGTTGCCGCAATGTTGATTTGTGTATGCCGTGTGTTTGCTTTATTTAATATGTCAGGCTAAACTACCGGTATCGGTATGTAGCAACTTAATTTGATGGGATTTAATAATAACCGGTGAAAACCTTTTTTCTCAAATAACCTTTTAGGCTGAAGTTTTTAATCTAAATTTAATTAACTTTATCACAAAAGCGTGAAAAGCTATTTAACACGATTTTGCCACAAGAGTGGGAAATTAACTAAGGTGAGAACCAACAATCGCGAGAGCGTGAGGCTCAAGCTGGATAGTAAAAATTAGGCATTGGGTTTAAAAACAGCGAGAGCACTTTAAAAACAATTAGAACTTATTTATTTTTAAAAAGTAATTTTGACTTTAAATAGGACAGCGAGAGCGTACATTCTGACTTAAAGTTATAGGCCGAATCAACAACCACGAGAGTGTGAGATAAAGTCTTTTAAATAAACATTTTCTACTGAGAGATATTTGGCATTTAAACTATTCACCGGTAACTTATCGAATCCCTGACGATCAATGCGCTGCATACTGATCCCTTCCATTAATTCTTTATTAAAACCGAAAATTTCCCTTAGGTTTACTATATTACCCCCGAACTTCTACTAATCAATTCCCTTAGCTAAACATAGTGACGTTAGTAACACTAGTTTGACCATAGGTCCCTGTGGGATCGATATCTTTTAAAACTAAAGCGACTAGACTGTGCACTTGCAGTCAAGTACCCGACAGACTATATCTTATATATAGCCACGACAAGCATCATGAGGCACTGGTGAAGTTTTGTCCTTATTACAATATAGCTAATGTTAAGACTTCCAAATGTCTCAAGTTTGAGAATGGGATGAGACCATAGATTAGACAAGGTATTGGATACCAACAAATTCGTAGGTATGCTGAACTGGTGAATAAGAGAAGAACCTACAATGAGGATAATAGAAAGTTGCAGGTGAGGAGAAGGCAAATGGGGGATGGACTCTCGCTCCTGTCAGGTGCTACAAGTGTGGTGTCTTGGGACATCATGCTAATGAATGTTAGAGTTCTGAGACAAAGTGTTTCAAATGTTGAAAGACGGGTCATAAGGTTGTTGATTGAAGGAGTAATGGGATAACTTGATATAACTGTGGAGAGCATGGACACATCAGTATTAATTGTCAAAAGCCAAAACAGGTCCAGTCTGGAGGAGAAGTCTTTGCATTGTCTAGTTCAGAGACAAACTAGAGAGGATGATTGATTTGAAGTATATGTTTCATTATTAGCCATCCCTAGAATGATATTGTTGATTTGGAAGACTGAGAGTCAAAATATGGAGTAAATATTTGGACCTGTAATTTTCGAGGGCAAAAATTATTTAAGTGGGTGAGATTATAACACCCTATTTTTAGTAAATAATTTTATTTTTATTTTATTTTAATTTTGTGTATTTATTTAATTACTACGTGTGGGTAATTAAATAAATGTGGGTGGGAGTGAGGGTGTATAACCTTATGGTAGGGTGTGGAGAGTAATTAGAGGAAGAGAGAATAATTAAAATTATTTTATTAATTAAAATGATAATTTGGTTATATTATTGAAATAAAATAAATAGAGTAAAAATAAAATAAAAGTGATAAAGATATTGAGGGCAATGTGGAGATTAGAGAAAAAAAGTGATGCTGATAAGTATAGTAGAATTATTAGTGATAGTGATGCTAATAAGGTATATTAATATGACATGGTAATGAAATGTGCAGTTCACATATATGTTGAACATAAAGATAAAGGCAATGTAGAAGAAGCTGATGTAGGTAATTTTCAAGAAGACGATGTTAGTGGTGTTGAATGGGTTGAAGAAGCTAATGTTGGTGGTGTTGAACATGTTGAAGAAGCTAATGTTGGTGGTGTTGAACAAGTTGAAGACACAAAGGACATTGAGGATAGTGACTTTGAAGTTGATGATCTGACGACACATTATGTCAAGGTGAACATACATATACCAGGAATAGTTTAATTGTGTATACTTCAAAGAAAACATGCACATATAAATTTTGGGAACTAATGGATATTCGTTGTAGACATGCAGTTGCTACATTAGGTTTTAGGAACCAATCCCCCTAAGATTTTGTTGATGACTATTATTCTAAAGATACTTATGATAAATAATATGGTTATAATGTAAGTCGTATTAATGAACAAGACATGTGGCCGGAGGTTGACATCTTCACAAACTGATGATGTATCTGGCTATATTTTGAGTGCACCTGTTCCAACATCTGATGATATACATGTTGCACATGTTTCTACCACCCCAAGAGTTCTTAAACCAATTGAGTTTAATATACCATTTCATAATGATTTGGAATTATTTTGTTGATGTCTTGCACCTCTAAAATTCTATATTTTACAAAAAAAGAAGACATACAAACCAAAAGTTGCAAGAAAATTGGAGTTGAGAAGAAGTGACAGGCCAAAGGTCCTAAGATGCAAAAACCTGAAAGTAGAAGGAAGTAATCAATCACAACCTATGGATGTGGACAAGGCTCCATAAGCATCTTGTTGATGTCTTGCACCTTTATTGTATTTTGAGACTAAAGTATATTCCCTTTGACTTTATATAATTCTGATACATATAACGTCATTATGGTTTATTTATGGTGTGTCTTTGATGTACTTTGAGACAAAATTATATGCCTTTTGGTTTATGTAATTCTGAGACATCTTTATGATTTATGTATGGTGTGTCATTGTTCTAGTTTTGAGATAACTTTATATACCTTTATGTTCTACAATATTAAGTAAACGCATGAAATACAGGGATGACATAGAAACATAACATTAAAAAATAGGGATGTAATACAAAAAACTACAAACATGTAGGGACATAAATTAAAAATTTCAAACATTCTGATTCATTCAATAGTTAATCCTTATATGGAAAAAATTCAACAACTACCCTTCTTCTAGGGGCTAAAACCCAAAAAAAAAAAGTTATAGACAACATGAACATGAAAATCACTACCATTTCTAGTAAGCAAAGAACAAACACCATGAAAGAGTCAACAAAAGCTTAAACATTTTGGTCTTCTTCCTTTCGTTTTTCAACTTCAATTTCATCTTCTCCTTTTTCCTAGCTTCAAGGTCTTTAATGATGCAACCTAAATCTTGAACTACCTCTGAGCAATTGCATATGATTGAGTTTTTGTGTTCAGTTGATGTGTTGCATTCAACTTCATCATCCCATATGAAAAGTGAGCAACCTAATCTCTAATTAGAACACTTCTAGAATCTTATTTTAGGGTTTTTAGTTGAAATAGAGATGAACATCCTCATTGTTTTATTGCAACCACAAACTGGGATTCCATACTCATAAAAATCATCTACATATGATGTTGTCATGGTTGAATTTGCATTAGGTTTGAAGTTTTGAACAAAGGAAGAAGAGAAGAAAAGGAGATGAAGATTTGAAGAGAAGAAGAATATATGCAAATAGTGTCTTTTTTTGGGTTTAGTCCCTATGAGTCGATGCTTTTAATTATAATATGAAGTTTTATTATGGGATTTAAATTTGTGTGTGTGTGTGTGTTAATTATGATTCTGCTGCCATGATATCTGATAAGTTGGATGTCGTATAAACATCCCAAGTACATATCAGATGAATTAATGTCGTGTAAACATCCTAATTGCAATTGTGTGCATTAAAGTATTATGTTGCATGTTTATTTAAATTAAGTGTTACATGATCAACAAATGTGTGTATTTCGAGAGGTGCAACATCCTATGTGAAAATGTTGTAAAAAATGTTTGATTTAATTATAAGTTAGTGAAATTGGTGATTTCCCCTTAAGAACCCACCTCGTCGATGCAATGCTAAGTTAGTGAAATGATTTTCACATCGTGGCAAGCATCCGGGGACTGACTTTTATGGCTTGGGAAACCCTACCCATAAATGCTTGGAAAAGCATATATAGGTTATTCATGGCTCCTCTAGTTACATATTTGTCTTTCCTAAGAGTTTCCCTAACTCATAGCAAGCAACATTCTACTCCCTCAAGTGAAAACAAAATGAGGCTACAAGTTTATCCTTTTAAAATGACGACATGATCAATGGGCTACTGAACCACCACATTACCTTACTAGTATGGGACACAATGGCAGGGTTTGATCTTCATCGTGTACTAGTTGACTGAAGGAGTTCTTGTGACATCATGTACATAGAGTTACTCATGGGCATGAAGCTTGAGCATTACCTACACTTGTACTTCATAGGTTGCATATAGGGATTTAACGGCTGATACACCAAGTCAAGAGGGTACATGGTGTTTCTTATAACATTTCAAATGAACACGAGTAAGAAGGTCAAGAAAGTTAGATTCCTAATTATTTGATGCAACCTCCTTTACAACTGCATAATCAGGAGAACAATGTTGGCCGAGTTATGTGGTGTGTCCTCGGTTTTCCATTTGAAGTTGAAATATACCAATACATATGAAGTTACTAATCTTAAAATCGATATGGACACGTCTCACACATGTTTTCTAGTATTGCTAGAGGAAATACCAAGAGCTCAAAAGAGTCTTTGTCGCCAATGTCATGGGTATGGATATGGCTAACTTATAGGTTGAATTAGAACCTTAATGCATTAGTGATGACAACAATTATGAAGAAATAAGCATCTCCTTTATAGTCTAAGAGGACGGTCGATTACCCAAAGCCCAATAGAGATTTCATCAAGGTCGTAGTAAAGTATGGGCCTTCAAAAGTCTTCATGATATGGGAAGACTTACCGAGAAGGTAAGAGATTAACTTATGAGATCATTGTAAAAAAACATTAAAATGTTTGCATATACCACATAAGATATCTTTGACATAGATCCCGAGGTAGCTTGCCACTATTTGGCTATACATAAAAATATACCTTACATGACCCAACATCGATGGAAACAACCACCAAAAAAAGATGGAAGCATCCAATATTAGGACATCGAAAGATCTATTGAGGGTCAGATATCGAAGCAAATTATATTAACTGGTTGTCCAATGTTGTACTCTTCAATAAATAAAATTATAAGTGGCACATGTGCATTGATTATTCTACCTTACTAGAGTGTGTCTTGTACCATTTGCCCAACATAAATAATTTGGTGGATAACTTTTCTAGTTTCAAGTTATTGTTGTTCATGAACGCATATTTGGGATACAACAAGATACTAATGAACCCTAATGACTGTGCTAAAAAAACGTTCATGACCGAAGAAGAGAAATTTTGTTACAAGGTGATGTATTTAAGTCTAAAAAAATGCAAGAGAAATATATGATGAACAATGTATTTAAGAACCTAATTAGAGACATGTTGGAGGTGTTCATGACTGCCATGATAGTAAGTCCACCATGGAATAATATAATATGGCCCACCTAGAGGTTGCCTTCAAGGAAGTCGGGAAATACAACATATGTGGTTAAATCCCAAGAAATGAACAATTGGGGTGAAGACTGTAACACCCTTCTACCCCAAACGACATAATTAAATAGATTATCAGAGTACAACATGTAGAAGAGTTTACATTTCTTACAACATAACACTTTTATCATATCACAACATAAAACATATTATTTATTAAAATAAAAACTTCGCAGCGGACAACAACACAATTATAATCTTTCAACATATAACAATTCATAATAATGTTTCATTATCGTCTCAGCAAACATCTCAACATAATAGTCATCATAAACAACGTAATAATAATCAATTCTCTATCGAATCCCATAACCCCGGTGTCACATGACCAGAGCATTTGACTCGACTCTGTAGAATAACTCTACACTTATTCTTCAAACCTCAACAATAGCTACTCCTCTTTATCTGCACATTGCTCATCATAGATGAACATAAACACATGCAGAAGGGGTGAGAATTACATTATTAAATAATAATATAACGACAGAAATATAAACATAATATATTTCCCCTATGCCAACACAGCTCATCGTAATCATCATAATCAACATACTCATGAACATCAGCAAAACAACATATCAAATGCAATGCACACACCCATGCATGACTCAACACGACTCGGTATACCCATTTTGTGACCACTACAGGATCACCACTCCCAGATTCACCACCATAGAATCCGAGTTCCCCGCAAGGAACCAAGCCTCTCAACAAGCCCGGAGTCAACATCATCATTGGAACTCAGTCCGTTCATCACTAGGCATCGGCCTTTCATGAATGCATGCACACCAAACATGCATCATCATCAACATAGCAACAACAGCATCATATAGTCATGTTATCATCATCATTAATAGCATGACATACAACTCAACAAAACAACAACAACATTACAACAATATCATATCGTTACATAACACATTTATAACTAAACACGTAAATTCAACATCTCATCATCATAAACACCTCATACACCATCATATAATCACTATTAATTGTTATAATACAATTACAGCGACTTACTAAGAGTCTCGCAACTCAACGCACTCAAAAACTCACCAACATCAACTTCTGCACAGCACAGTTCGCGCCGCGCAGCAGGGTTCGCGCCGCGAATGGTGCGTTACAGAACTCCTCTGGATTCTGCCCAGTTCGCGCCGCGAACTGGGCTTCGCGCCGCGAATCGCGCGCGAACAGAAGCCCTCTGCTACAGAACCCAACGCAGCTTTGCTTCTCTACTCGCTATAATTCATACCCACGGCTAACAACCCAATATCAACATTTAACAGTCATATATACACAACATACTTCGATTATAATGCCTATAACTCAACCAGACTCACAGATCGGAGAATTTCCATCAAAACCCCAACTTTCCCAATCTCCCTAAAATCCCAAATTCATCAACAATCCAACATATATCATGAATTTGCTCGCATATTATCATTTAATAAGGTTCAGACCCCTTACCTCTTTGGATTGAAGGAAGCTCTGAGCAATCTTTGGCCTTTTCCTCTTCCTTCTCTTTCTCTTCAGCGGTTCCTCTCTTTCTCTGACTCTGAGGCAAAATACGTGACAAAACTTCTGAGTTCTCACTTTGGCCTCTTATATCCAATTCCACTTTTACCCTTCCACTCTTCATATTCCATTTATTTTATTTATTTAATTAATATTAAAATAAATAACATCAATAATAATATTTCCCAATATTATTTAATAATTCCTTTTTCCTTCCAATAATCTTATTAAAATAATATTTAAATTAATCCAAAATATTCGGGGTGTTACAACTCTCCCCCACTTTAGAAGTTTTCGTCCTCGAAAACATACCTCAAGCAAATAGAGCCGGATACGACTCCTTCATCTGATCTTCACGCTCCCAAGTCAAGCTCTCACCAGCTGGACCTTCCCAAACAACTTTCACTAGAGCAATCTTCTTACCTCTCAGGGTCTTCTCTTCTCGGTCATCTATCCGAATTGGCAACACCTCAACGGTCAAATTATCTCTCACCTGGATATCATCCAACTGAACAACATGCGAAGGATCCGCAATATATTTTCTCAACTGAGATACATGAAACACATCATGCAGATTAGAAAGCGACGGTGGTAAAGCTATCCGATACGCCACTTCCCCAACCCTCTTCAAAATCTGATACGGACCCACGAACCTCGGAGTAAGCTTTCTAGACTTTAAAGCTCTACCCACACCTGTCGTCGGAGTAACTCTCAAGAACACATGATCTCCCTCTTGGAACTCAAGTGCCTTTCTCCTCTTATCATGATAACTCTTCTGACGACTCTGAGAAATCTTCATCTTCTCCTGAATCATCTTAACCCTTTCAGTCGTCTGCTGCACAATCTCAGGTCCGAGTACCACACTCTCACCTGACTCATACCAACACAATGGAGTTCTACACCTCCTACCATACAATGCTTCATATGGAGCCATACCGATACTAGCATGAAAACTATTATTATAAGTAAACTCCACCAACGGCAAATAACTATCCCAAGAACCACTCTGCTCCAACACACAAGCTCTCAACAAATCCTCCAAGGATTGGATAGTTCTTTCAGTCTGACCGTCAGTCTGAGGATGATAAGCTGAACTCAACCTCAACTTAGTCCCCAACGCTTTCTGCAAACTTTCCCAAAATCTAGAAGTAAATCTGGGATCTCTATCAGACACAATACTGGATGGAATACCATGCAGCCTCACTATCTCCTCAATATACAACTCTGCCAACTTCTCTAAAGAGTGATTAATCTTCATCGGCAAGAAATGCGCCGACTTAGTCAATCGATCCACAATCACCCAAATAGAATCATTACCTTTCACCGTCCTCGGCAGTCCCGTCACAAAATCCATGGAAATGCTATCCCACTTCCATTCAGGAATCTTCAAAGGTTGCATCATACCTGTCGGTTTCTGATGTTCAATCTTTGACTTCTGACAAGTCAAACAGGCATACACAAACTTAGCAACATCTCTTTTCATACCAGCCCACCAAAACAATTTCTTCAAATCTTGATACATTTTAGTTGCACCTGGATGGATACTCAATCCACTCCTATGGCCCTCTTCAAGAATACTCTTTTTCAATTCCGACACCTCAGGAACACAAACTCTACCTTTAAATCGCAGGATGCCATTCTCATCAATCTCAAAATTACCACCATTACCCTGGTTAACCATAGTAATATGATCAACTAGAGCGACATCAACTTGCTGACCATTCCGAATATCTTCAAAAATTCCACTAGTCAACTTCAGCATACCCAACTTTACGCTATCAGCGGAAACTTCACAACCCAAACTCATATCACGGAACTGTTCAATTAACTCAAGCTCCCGAACCATCATCATAGACATATGTAGAGACTTTCTACTCAGTGCATCTGCAACTATATTAGCCTTACCGGGATGATAACTCAATTCAAAGTCAAAATCCTTCAGTAATTCTAACCACCTTCTCTGCCTCATATTTAACTCTTTCTGATCAAACAGATACTTCAGACTCTTGTGATCACTGAACACTTCGAATCTGGAACCATACAAATAATGCCTCCACATTTTCAACACAAATACAACAGCTGCAAGTTCTAGGTCATGCGTAGGATAATTCCTCTCATGAACTTTCAACTGTCTAGAAGCATAAGCTACAACTTTACCATTCTGCATCAAAACACCACCAAGACCCATCAAAGAAGCATCACAATAAACAACGAAGGACTCACCAGGATTAGGCAAGATCAACACTGGAGCACTGGTCAACCGCCTCTTCAACTCAACAAAACTCGCTTCACAAGCTGCATCCCACACATACACTTGACCCTTCTTAGTCAACTGCGTCAACGGCAATGCCAACTTAGAGAAGCCCTCAATAAATCTGCGATAATAACCAGCTAACCCCAGAAAACTACGTATCTCAGTAGCAGACTTCGGAGTCTCCCACTGTGATACAGCATCAACTTTAGCAGGATCAACAGAAATCCCACCACCCGAAATCACATGGCCAAGGAAACTCACTTCCTTCAACCAGAACTCACATTTAGATAACTTTGCATATAATTTCTTTTCTCTTAACACCTGCAGAACAATTCTCAGATGTCCTGCATGCTCTTCTTCCGTCTTAGAATATATCAATATATCATCTATGAACACCACAACAAAATTATCAAGGTACGGATGAAATATACGATTCATATATTCCATAAACACACCTGGAGCATTAGACACACCGAACGGCATCACAGTGTATTCATAATGACCATACCTCGTACGGAAAGCAGTCTTCGCAATATCCCCTGACTTCACTCGGATCTGATGATAACCCGACCGCAAATCAATCTTACTGAAAACATGAGCTCCAACCAACTGGTCCATCAAATCATCAATCCTCGGCAATGGATACCGATTCTTGATAGTCACCTTATTCAACTGCCGATAATCGACACACAACCTCATCGTACCTTCTTTCTTCTTCACTAACAATACTGGTGCACCCCAAGGAGAAACACTTGGACGCACAAACTTCTTCTCCAGCAATTCCTCAAGTTGCTTCTTCAGTTCAACTAATTCAGTTGCCGACATTCTATAAGGAGACATCGACACTGGACTCGTACCTGGTACTAAGTCAATGGCAAATTCGACTTCACGTTCTGGAGGTAAATCACTTACATCCTCCGGAAACACATCCTGAAATTCACAGACAACAGGCAAATCTACACTCACTACTTTCTTATCCGCTTGCAGAGACGCAAATAAAGCGAATACCTGAGCTTCATCTTTCACAAAATCCCCCACCTGCCTAGCAGATAGAAATCTTGCCTCATCATTCTCACCAACTTCAGAAAACCGCACCGTCTTCCTATAGCAGTTGATAAACACGCCATAGAATTCTAGCCAATTCATTCCCAGAATAATGTCAATTTGGTGCAAGGGTAAGCACACCAAATCAACCACGAATTCTCTCTCAAAGATCGTCAAATGACAACCTCGACAGACAACAGAAGTCTTCACAGAACCATTAGCAGGAGTATCTATCACCATACTTCCGCCTAGGGACGACATAATCACACCAATCCTGGTCGCACACTCATACGAAATGAACGAATGAGTAGCACCAGTGTCAACAATAGCAAGCAATTCAACATTATTAATCAAGCAAGTACCTTTAATCAGATTATCTTCTTTAGGAGCTTCAGCCCCACTCAGAGCAAACACCCTACCAGTAGTATGAGCTGCAGTAGCCGCCTTCTTCGGTTTCGAGCACTGCGAACTGATATGGCCTTTCTCGCCACAATTAAAACACGTCGGACCAGCATCCTTACATTCAGTAACTCTATGACCAGCCTGACCGCATCGGAAACATCTCAGCACTCTCTTGGTACAGCTATCAGCACGGTGGCCTGGCTCGCCACACTTGAAACATTTACCAGCTATGGAAGATCCTCCCCCACTTGGCTTCTTCTCATCTACCACTTTCTGCTTACCTTTACCATTCGGAGATGCATAAGGACTACCACGATCCTTATTCTTCTTCTCACTAAGACTCTTGTAATGAGCAGTCCTAGCCTTGCTATCTTCATCAAATATCCTGCACTTATTAACCAGTGTAGGAAACCTACGAATCTCCTGGTAACCAATGCCTTGTTTGATCTCGGGACGCAACCCGTTCTCAAACTTGACACACTTGGATCCCTCAGCACCAGCATCATTATAATGAGGACAATACTGCACCAGCTCCTCAAACTTCGAAGCGTAATCAGCAACAGACATGTTACCCTGTTTCAGTTCTAGAAATTCCATCTCCTTCTTACATCGCACATCAGCAGGAAAATATTTCTCCAGAAAGACCGTCTTGAACCTTTCCCAAGTCATCTCAGCACCTGGTACTGAAATTCTCTGGCGAGTGTTATCCCACCAGTTTTCAGCCTCTTCAGATAACATATGCGTACCAAACTGCACTTTCTGTGCTTCAGTACACGTCATCACCCGGAAGATCTTCTCAATTTCCCTCAGCCAAATCTGAGCACCATCTGGATCATAGCGCCCTTTGAATGTAGGAGGGTTATTCTTCAGAAACCTTCCCAAATTCTTAAACTCGTCGACCGGCGGATTCTGCTGCGCCTGCATAGCCTGCGCTATAGCAGCCAAAGCCTCAGCAATCGCACAGTCATTTTCTCCAGCCATACTCTACACAACACAACCACAACCGTTAAATATCGACAGTGTCATTTACACTAATCGACCAACAGGGAAAACATCACATTATGACTCGACTGGACTGACCATGCTCTGATACCACTAATGTAACACCCTTCTACCCCAAACGACATAATTAAATAGATTATCAGAGTACAACATGTAGAAGAGTTTACATTTCTTACAACATAACACTTTTATCATATCACAACATAAAACATATTATTTATTAAAATAAAAACTTCGCAGCGGACAACAACACAATTATAATCTTTCAACATATAACAATTCATAATAATGTTTCATTATCGTCTCAGCAAACATCTCAACATAATAGTCATCATAAACAACGTAATAATAATCAATTCTCTATCGAATCCCATAACCCCGGTGTCACATGACCAGAGCATTTGACTCGACTCTGTAGAATAACTCTACACTTATTCTTCAAACCTCAACAATAGCTACTCCTCTTTATCTGCACATTGCTCATCATAGATGAACATAAACACATGCAGAAGGGGTGAGAATTACATTATTAAATAATAATATAACGACAGAAATATAAACATAATATATTTCCCCTATGCCAACACAGCTCATCGTAATCATCATAATCAACATACTCATGAACATCAGCAAAACAACATATCAAATGCAATGCACACACCCATGCATGACTCAACACGACTCGGTATACCCATTTTGTGACCACTACAGGATCACCACTCCCAGATTCACCACCATAGAATCCGAGTTCCCCGCAAGGAACCAAGCCTCTCAACAAGCCCGGAGTCAACATCATCATTGGAACTCAGTCCGTTCATCACTAGGCATCGGCCTTTCATGAATGCATGCACACCAAACATGCATCATCATCAACATAGCAACAACAGCATCATATAGTCATGTTATCATCATCATTAATAGCATGACATACAACTCAACAAAACAACAACAACATTACAACAATATCATATCGTTACATAACACATTTATAACTAAACACGTAAATTCAACATCTCATCATCATAAACACCTCATACACCATCATATAATCACTATTAATTGTTATAATACAATTACAGCGACTTACTAAGAGTCTCGCAACTCAACGCACTCAAAAACTCACCAACATCAACTTCTGCACAGCACAGTTCGCGCCGCGCAGCAGGGTTCGCGCCGCGAATGGTGCGTTACAGAACTCCTCTGGATTCTGCCCAGTTCGCGCCGCGAACTGGGCTTCGCGCCGCGAATCGCGCGCGAACAGAAGCCCTCTGCTACAGAACCCAACGCAGCTTTGCTTCTCTACTCGCTATAATTCATACCCCACGGCTAACAACCCAATATCAACATTTAACAGTCATATATACACAACATACTTCGATTATAATGCCTATAACTCAACCAGACTCACAGATCGGAGAATTTCCATCAAAACCCCAACTTTCCCAATCTCCCTAAAATCCCCAAATTCATCAACAATCCAACATATATCATGAATTTGCTCGCATATTATCATTTAATAAGGTTCAGACCCCTTACCTCTTTGGATTGAAGGAAGCTCTGAGCAATCTTTGGCCTTTTCCTCTTCCTTCTCTTTCTCTTCAGCGGTTCCTCTCTTTCTCTGACTCTGAGGCAAAATACGTGACAAAACTTCTGAGTTCTCACTTTGGCCTCTTATATCCAATTCCACTTTTACCCTTCCACTCTTCATATTCCATTTATTTTATTTATTTAATTAATATTAAAATAAATAACATCAATAATAATATTTCCCAATATTATTTAATAATTCCTTTTTCCTTCCAATAATCTTATTAAAATAATATTTAAATTAATCCAAAATATTCGGGGTGTTACAAAGACAAGAAAGCTCGCATTCTACTACCTCACAAAGAGGGGGATAAATGTCAATCCTGAAAAATGTAAGGTCGTTATAGACATAGAAGTCCCAAAAACTAAGAGAGGAATAAATGAACTAAATAGAATGTTGATCGGCCATTCAAGGTGTAGCGGTGTATTCGTCACCATTGGAAATATTGATTAGATCCAAGGTAAATCATACAAAGATAGAGTCGCCACCGCACTTCTATTTATCCAAAGGAATGGCTAGAAAGCGAACAAAAGCCTAAGAAGTTTTACAAAGAAAACTAATAAAAGGTCAGAGGTCTGGGTAAGGGGGTAATTATGTTGTGGGAAGGTGTTAGGCACCCACAACATCCTAGGTACTCCTAGGGAACCTCTCTTCACAACTTGTTGTATGTTATTGTTTATGAAATATTTATTGTGCAAACATTGATTGAAGAGATGAGAAATGAATGTATAAGTTAGTTATTTTTGTGTTTGAATGGATAAACTCATTGCCTACGTACCTTTTCATGAAAGATAAGGATCAAAACGCCGTAGTTCGGCTAAAAGATTTCAAAAAAAGATGAGTGAATTGATTTTAAACAAAAGCCCTAAGGTCTTTCGTTATCAAAGGGAGAACACTCGACCTGAGTCCACAATCCACCATGTGAGAATAGCTTCGACATACTTGAGGGGTTAACCTTGTTATCAGTATGGAAGACTTACGATTCAATCATTAAGGATGAGGTGAGATTTACATCAACCGCTAAGATAATTCAGATCTGTGGCTAATGCATGAAAATTTGATTGAGAAGTGGACAAGGCCACAAAAGCAATTGAGTGAGTGAAATTAATCAATTAGAAGTATTCACAAAGATAGTCAAAGTTGACATTAAAGTTCAATTCAAAAGAAGTATTGTGAAAATGAAGTTTGAAAATCAAAGGCCTAAGGCCTAGGTTTCTAGTTTTGAAAACAAGTGAAAATGTTTGCACAAAAGTTTTCTGGTTTGGGTTATGGATCAAGGTTAAGCATGCAAAAGAGGGTTAAGGTTAAGGGACCAAGCCACGGGCAGGATTGCTTTCTCAAAATCATAGAAATGATTCAAGTAAGTTCCTTTGGAATTAGGCAACACAAAGCAATAAGCAAATAAGCAAGGGTCTCATAAGAGAGAGAGCAACAAAACTGGAAATGGAGTGTCAATCAATGGTCTTACATCCAACTCCAAAAGCAAATGGGAAACAGATAGCCAATCAATGGTCTTACATCTAACTGCACAGAATAAAACAGATAGGAAACAGATAGCCAATCAATGGTCTTACATCTAGATCAAAAAACAAATGGGAAACAGATAGCCAATCAATGGTCTTACATCTGACTCCTCAAACAAAGCAAACAACAAATGCAAAAGCAATATGCAACAACAGTATGCAAAAGCAAACACAAGCAATCACATCAATCAATTAGCACACTCTATACACAATCAAGAGGCTCAGACAAAAGTCGGGCTTTAGTCAAGGGGTCATATCAACCTCGACAAACAAGCCAGGCTTTAGTCAAGGGGTCATATCAACCTCGACAAACAAGCCAGGCTTTAGTCAAGGGGTCATATCAACCTCGACAAACAAGCCAAATGTATGGGTACCGAGGCTCTTAACCACTGACATTGACCGTCAGGGTGAGCAGATGAAAGGTAATGAGGGTTAGACCTCATAGCTCTTAACCCTGTCCTGGGTGAGCTTGAATCAAAGAAGGTGTGGGGGTCCAGAATGAGGGACCCTATTCCACATGACTGATTCTATACAAGATTTGGGGTGTTTATTCAAAATGCATCAGAACGTAGTACGAGCATGATGAAAGACTCAACTGAATAGCAGGGGATTGATTGCAAATCCCTTCTATCTGCCAATTGCCTCTTCACTTAGGAGGACTTGAAGTACATGGCACAAATATAAACAATCACAGTCATTGCCTCTTAAGGAGGACTTCAGCCAAATGCCTGCCAAACAGAAACGACAGGGCTTCCAGACTACATGGAGTTAGAGAGGTTACCTAAGTGGTAAACCAACCACAAGCAAAGCAAAGCTCAAGCAATGAGCTAAAGCGACTAATGTACCTGTAAGAAAGTCAAACAAGTCAATATCATATTCAGACAAACAACCAAAGACAACAACAATGGTTTCCAATATGTACACAAAGCAAGTCCTATGTGTAAACAACTCAAGTGAGTTCATCACCAAAGGACCTACAACACAATCAAAGTTAGTTAACCAAAGTAACTTGCATCTCAAGTAATGAGAGCACATCAATCATTAGAGCTAATTGCTTGAACCTGAAATGCAAAGCTCAAAAGGTGAGTACAAACCACTAGTGCAAAGACTAGGGTCAAAAGCAAAGCAAAAAGTCAAAACAGAAGTTGATATTCAACAAGAAGCATCTTTAATCAAGCAAGAACATGCCCTAAAAAGTACCAAGTCTAAAGCATCAAGCAAAGTCATCACATGAGCAAGATACGGCAAAGGCAATTACAAAGCACACAATTGGATATCAAGAATGAAAATTCCATATTAAAACAGAAATGAATCAAACAATCATGAAAAATTTTATGTGCATACAACATGTTAAACACAAGCAGCATGCAAAAAATTGGAATCAGAAAAGCTCAATTGATATGTCAATGAAAATGAACAAGTATGACATCAAATTGTGTGACACACATTGTCACACCATGCATCCATGTGCCTAAAACAGAGATGGAAAATGATAAAAATGCACAACCAAGCCTCAAAAATCATGCAACATGTTGGGAATCAGCATACCAAATTTCAAATCAATTGGCCAATGTATGAGCATTTCACAATAGAATTGGTACAACATGTCACATTTGCATACATGTTCAAATAATCAAACACATTTAAAATTCCAGAAATTATAAAATCATGAAATCACAACCACAAAATGATAGACATCAGGATGAACATGTAGCAAAAAATTTGGATTTATTTGGATTAATTTTCTAATTGTTATGATTTTTCAAAGTTGGATGAAAATATTGAAATAAAAATGAAGAAAGCACATGATAATTGGAGGGAAGTTAAATTGGATTGGTTAATTTGAAAATATGCTGGAGAGGAGAATCGAACCATGTAGCAAATTGGAAATGCGCTGGAAACAAAATAAATCCACAAAGTGGCACAGCCAGGAATCGAAGGGAGATGCGTTTTGTACAAAACGCTGCGCTTCACTAATGAAGTGGCGCCTAGTCATAGTCAAGGTACGCGTGGGATCAGTCAAAGGAACTACAGCCTATCATTTCGCCATGCAAGAGCCACGCCAGCGCTGACAGGGCAAAACCCTAGCGCTTTTGCAGACGGCGGCTGGAACGGTGGTTTCCACCGTCTTCTTCGTGGAGACGGCGGAGCTACAGTAACATGCATCAAAAAAAAATCCAGAAACGTGCAAACAATACATCAATCGAAAGCTTATTCCATGTACAACACGAATCCAACATTATTTTAGCCTAATTCTTCCTAACAAGAGCGAATCAAAGAGAAACATTTTTGCATTCAAAACTTCTACTCAGCATAACTCAATCAATACTCAACCATTTCAAATTCTAAAAGCATCAGGATAATCAGCATGAAAGGATCTACAATAACATGTGCATAAAGTGAAGAAAGGTGATGATCGAATTTTAACCTCTTGAAGAGCAGAATGATGAAATCGCGTGCTACAGCTCTCTCCAGCTCCAGATTTCCTTCCTCAACCTTGCTATGAAGTCTGGTACACGATTTGATGCTTCAATTGGCTTGGATCTTGCTGAAACTCAAAATTCCATGTTCATGTGTTCATGCACGATTTGCTTGATTCTTCACCAAAACCTTCAATCCACAGCTTGATCTGCACTCAATGATGATCAAAGAACACGAATATGCAATAAAATTCAGGTGTTATGTGAAGAATTTTCAAATTTGGATTGAGAGAAATTTTGGAGGGAATTTGGATCTAGATCTAGAATGTGTGAAAACTCCAGAATTCTGGTATGATTTGATTTATATAGGGTCTCCTAATCACTTCCAAATCAAAATTAGGCATGAGTTAATTAGGATTAGTGAAAATAAGGTGCATGACCAAAATTGGAAAATGTGAGGTGCATGGAAAATTTTGGACGTGAACAGTAGCATGTGGGGGTGTAATTTCACTTAAAATCCTCTCATGAACACAATGGCAATGGTATTAATCATGTATGATTTACCAAATTTGAATTTGGCATTTTCCCTCCAAAATACTTATGCATGGCCAAATGATCATATGATTAAATTTCATGCAATGCAATGTTGGATTTGGAAAATATATGTCATGATAAGCATTATGCAAAAAGAGTGACTCATTTTGGAGCTTTGGATCAAAAGTTATGGCTTGTTGAAGTTCCATGCACCCTTGGCAATCATTTGATCATATCTTCTCAACCATTCATCAGATGCTCATGATCTTGGACTTTTTGGAAATAGGAGAGAAAGATCTTCAACTTTCATGTTGGACAAAAATTCATTTGAAGCTTCTTTGATATTGGAAAGTCAAGTTGAATTTGGTCCAAAAACTTGCCATTTTTGGAAAGTTGAAATTACAGGTCACTTTCCATTTTTGGAAACTTTTGCACTAGCTTCAAATTCTTCAAGGTAGAGGTTTGACATGATGAATAAGCCTTGTTTGAACATGAATGGGATGAAGAAATTCAATTCCCACACTCAAAACCTTCAGTTGACTTTCAGTTGACTTGCATTGGTCCTTAGATGACCTGAAATTGCCTGATGAACTTGGGCCTCAACCACTTGGGGAATTTGCTCCAAAATGAAACTCTAGCTCATATAAGCTCAAGATAATGATATGTGGTCCTCATACCAAGAAAATGCCATCTGCTCTTGTACCAAGGAAAACCTTGAATTGCCTTGACTTGTGGCTGCTTAGACTGCAAAACAAAGATTAATGACATATTTTTGATGCTTTTGGTTAGTGATTAAACAAGAAAAGCAATGATATACAATGCAAGCAATGCTTGGTGATCCAAAATCACTCTCAAAGAGATCCCACCCACAGGGAAGGAAGGCAAGATGCTCAAAGATCCTTGAGACTATGCAATGCTATGATGTGATGCCATGAGGATCCTAGGGACAAAATTGGGGTCTTACACAAGGTTCATCTTAAAGTCAACTTACCACACGTTGTTGTTTCATAACTTACTAAGGAAATAAATGAACTTCGATTGGATGCTTGAGTGTGATTTTGCATTCTCAAAACTTAAAGAAATATGGTATCGGTCTCTCGTCTTGACTCGACCTAGTACCGGTGAAATCCTTTTTGTCTATATATTGATATTTGTGGAAGTTATCAGAGTCGTCCTTGTATAGGATGACGAGGTATCCTAGAAACAAGACTATTTTATTGGCAAAGTATTGCAGGGTCTAGAGACGAGATACTAAAAGTTAAAAAAGATCGTGTTGGACCTCATAAAAATGGCACACAAGTTGGGTGAATACCTTTTGGAGCACTGTATCACAATAAGGTATGATCACCCAATTACAAAAGTAAGGTCCGGTCTAAAAAAAGTATAAATCGGTACATATGTGACAGTGATGGTTCGTTTAGAATCAACAACTTCTTTTACAATATTTGTACCAAATTTTGTCACTAAACAAAGTAAATTAAAGATGAGGAAATGATACTTAATAGGACAATATTTAGAAACATTAAAGTGGAAGATAATGCGTACGAAAAAAAAAAACAATACCCATAAGTTTATGTACGATCTCTAAAAAGAAGGGGGGTGAATTAGATTTATTGGGATTTTCTCGATTTGAAGCATCAGCACTGATTTTGTTATTTTTCATAATTGATATGAAAATAAATATGTTGAAAAATAAATGCAGAAAGTGAAAGAACATGACGATGTATTTTGGTTCCCCTCATAATCCGAGAGTACATCCAGTCCTCGCACTCCCTATGAGAGATTTTATACTATGTCATATCTTTGTACAAGTATTCCACAAAGACCTATCCTACAATCTTCTAACATAAGAAAAATAAGAGAAAAAGAAAACAATCCTTTCTTTTTCACTCTCTTGTTTCCAACAATCCTGGATAATAATGTATACATAAATCTGAGTTTGTAACAGAAGTTATAGTTCTTGAATCAAATATTTATTAATTGATCTTCTCTTTTTATTGATCATAATCCAAACATATACACCTAAGTGCTTAGAATAATATAAATGAAAGTTATAAATATGTATGAAAGTTCATGCAGAAAGGTTCATATTTGAAAGTTTAGAAACTTGTTTGGATTATGAGATGTGAAAGTTGTATATCAAATAATTTCTTTTGAAATATGAAATTTTTGTGTCTAAGAGTCTCTATTTTGAAAACTGAAACCACAAGTAAATATACATGCAATATACCCTTCTAAAAGAGTGTATATTCATGAAACATCATGTTTGATGTATAAAAGCTGAAAATGTCGGAATCAGATTTTTCATGTAAAACTTAAAATTTTAGAATGTTTAAAGGTTAACCAAAAGGTGTAACCGGTTACACCTGATACTTTTTCAAAAACTAAGGTATTTTTACGTTTGCGTAACCGGTGTAAATTGTGGCGGTTTTAAAGTGTTATTACGCCGGTTTCAATGCCCTAATATACCAAAAACTGAATGTTTGAAACAATCTTATGAAAAACCATTTTTAAGTTTATGTAACTGGTTAACCAATTGGTGTAATCGGTTATACTTGCTATGAAAGTGAGAAACACTTAAAAATTAAGTTTCAAATAAGTTCCACATGATGCTAAAATGAATGCATGCACAAGATAAAATGATTATGATAATTTTGAGAAATTAAGTTATATATACTTGAATTGTAAATAATACTTAACCATCTTGATTCTTCTATTGAATTTCCAAAGCTTATGATCTTTTGAACTTGATTGCTCTAGTCTCCAAGCTTTGACTTCTTTTTGTTGATGTGTTTGTCTTCATCAAAACTAAAACCAAGGATAAGAAAAACTCTTCTTCACAGTAATTTGGTCAGATAAATCTCAAATTTCCACTTATATTGGTGCAAGTGTGACTCGAGTAATCAAAATGGTAGAGCTCCCCCTTGTCGAAACCTCTCAAGTGATAGGGATATTGATAACACCTTCTGAGAGGGGGAGGATCTGAGGAGTTCTCATTATTCATTGCATCATTTTCTCACATTTCATCTTCTATGCAGGACAAAACATACATATTACAAAAGAAATCACCAAAAGAATATTCAAGAAGGAGAGAATTCATCATCTCACTCACCAAATATAACCTTCTTGGCCTCTTTTGAGTCGATATCCACTAGCAGACGCGTCTCTATGAACCAATTCACTTTATTTTTATTGTCTCCTTAGAAGGGAAAACTCCCTATCATAACCTAGATCCTCAAATAAAGATACCAAATGCCTCTTTAGAAAAATGTATTCTTGAGACAAATCGTCCATCCTATAAACATAAGACCTAAAATCTGACATGAAGTGGCTTTGACGTCAAAACTTGAAGAATATGTATGAGCATTGATAAGGCGGTCTGATATCTATGAAGCATATATTGGCATGAGGATTTTTATTGAGGGAAGTGACCAGGAACACTGACTTTTGAAATGCTCTGCACTATCTAAGTAAACTTCTAACATATTGATACTCTAAACAATCGAGCTACGCGAAGCTTTGAAAAGATGGAAGAAGAGCGACAAGGTTGGCACACTCTTCTTATATTCGCACCAACATCAGAAAACTTTGACGTAAGCCTAAATCACAAGGTGTAACTGCGAAGGAGCGTTCAACAAGTGGTTAAGAACATCTATCTCGAAATCATTGAAAGGGAGACGAAGGCACATCAAAGAAGACAAACACTCGTGAAAAGGAATGACACCCATATTATACTTATTGCATATCCTCTTATCTTCTTCAAGAACAAGAATTCCCTAGTTGGATGAAGGTATCACCTTAGTAAAATCCTGATCCAAACCGCTATCACAAACAAAAACGGATGCGACATTCAATTTCTCATGATATCCACACCAACGAGTTATCCTTTATTTCCTTATGGATTATGGTAGGAGGAATCTTCATTATGAGAAATATTGTCAATACAAAAAAGGAAAATATGAAAAACACAATAAACATTCAAGGTAAAGATTCATTGCTCTGTTTAAACATGCCAATGATAGAAGTTTGTCATAAAGGAAGTAGGAATATCAGAGACTCCAAAAACCCATTTTCCAGTAACCCTAATAGAGAAAACAAAATTGAAAAGAAAGGAAAATCCAAACCTTACCTTAAAAAAATAAAGTTTATTGTCTATGTATCGCAGGTACCAATGAGTGAAGTATTGCAAATGACCTTCAATGCAAAAGATCTTGTAAGAAAAAGGAAAGTTGATAATATAAAAGAAGGAATAACTTATACAATTCGCAAACAACGAAAAGGGGAAAATAATAGGTCAAAAAATCTGTATATGCCTCCAACCACAGAGGATCGTATAACCCATTATATTGAAAAGCTCAAACCACACCATCAACAATCAAAATATCCTCACAAATTGTTTGAGGTACTCGAGTATCCTAAGATATAGAAGAGACGTCATTATACTAGCTAATGTAATGACACATGTATCAAACTCCTTGCAAAAAGGTACCCATCACATACCATTACAGAGAAGGCATTTAATGTGTTTATTTCCAACAAAAATGGCATCCCATTAAGACGATTCACTTGCTCCTGCCAGCAGTCAGCCCAGTACACAGAAAATCCTCGTAAAGAAGAAACAAAGGAATGGGGCAGAGAACCTAAGGTCGATGATTTTGTTCCCTAGACGAGTCGATAATTGTGTGATTAGGTCTAACAACCACCCAAATAACACACATCTCATACTAAGAACCTGAATGTTGAAATGCTAAACTTACAAATCAACCCTCACGTATCTCACTATGTGGGATCGAAAACTTGGTATCAAGTGGAAGAGCAAGTAATATTTTGGTTTATTTATTTCTTCGTTTCAAATTTTTATTTATATTTCTCACATTGTCTATTACCAATTGTGTAATACTAACTACTAAAATAGAGATGTGAAACTATATCAATGATGTGCTACATCTTCTATGAAATTCACCAAGTCAACTTGATTGTGTTGAAATATTAAACTTGATTTGGGCCTAACCTTATTTTTTGGATTTTGGATTTTTGGGTTAAGTTATTTTAGGTAATGTTTCTAGAAAACTCTTGCAGTGCTTGGAGTGTCTAGATGTTTCTTAGGATTGTAATATTTTCTAGAATACTCTTGGGATTTCTTGAGTTGAGAACTCTCTAGAATTAGTGTGTCTAGAATTTTCCTTAGAGTACTATATATAGAGATGTAATCCTACACTTTAGTATCAAGAAAAAAATAAAAAGTTCTCTCTTCCACAAAGAATTCACCTATCTATCAAGTTTCTATTCAAGTCTCTAATATTCCCACACACTTTCCCTAAACAAAAAGGACTTCATTTCCAACAAAGTGGTACTAGAGCTTCAAGTTCCTCAAAAGATGGTGAATGGAGGCTTCCCTTTCCAAATGTCAACGCTCACAAAGAACAACTATGAAAACTGGAGTATCAAGATGAAAGCACTACTATGAGCTCAATATGTGTGGGATATCATTAAGAAAAACTTCAAAGAGCAAAATGAAGTCTCGCTAAGTCAAGGTGTAAAGGAGACATTGGAGGAGTTAGGAAAGAGAGACAAGAAAGCTCTATTTCTCATTTATCAATCGGTGGATGAAGATACATTTGAGAAAATCTTCAACAAAATGATGGCCAAAAATACATGGAACAAGCTTCAAACTTGCAACAAAGGAGTGAAGCAGATGAAAATGATCTGTCTTCAAACTATTAGAGGTGAGTTTGAACGTTTATTCATGGAAGAGTATGATTCAATGTATGATTATTTTTCTCGAGTATCGTCTGTAGTCAATCAAGTTAAAAGAAATGGTGAAGATGTTGATGAGGTGAAAGTCATGGACACAATACTTCTCACTTTAAATCCAAGTTTTGACTTCATTGTTACCAACATTGAAGAAAACAAGGATTTAAAGACCATGACTATTGAGCAACTAATGGGTTCCTTAGAAGCATACGAAGAAAAACATAAGAGAAACAAAAGCAAGCTATGAAGAAACTACTACAACTCAACATAAAGGAAACAAACTATGTGAATTACAAGAGACAAAGAGGATGATGTCGTGGCCAAGATCGTGGATATGGACGATGACATTGAGGAGAAGGAAGAGATGGTTACAACAACTAATCCAACAAATTCAACAATGGAGAAAGAAGTTGGAATCCACAAGAAACAAAAGATCTGGGAAGAGGAAATTCATGGTTGAGGTGCGAAAAATCACAAATCAAGTGCTTCAACTACAACAAGATCGGTCACTACGCATCTAAGTGTAGATTTTTGAAGAAGGTTATGGAGAAATCTAACTTTGTAGAAGATAAAGGCAAAGAAGAAGAAACTGTGTTGCTCGCATGCCAAAATCAAGTTGAAGAGAAAAGAAATAAGTGGTACCTCAACTGTGGCGCAATCAACCATATGTACGGCGATCGAAACATGTTTATAGAGATCAATGAAGCGCCAACTGGCAATGTCTCGTTTGGAGATGACTCAAAGATACTTGTCAAAGGCAAGGGTGAATTTCTCATACGCTTGAAGAATGAGAGTCATCAATTCATATCCAATGTCTACTATGTTCCTAACATGAAGAATAATATTTTGAGCTTAGGAAAATTATTAGAGAAGGACTATGACATCCAATTGAAAGAACATAGTTTTTTCTTAAGAGACTGTAAACATAACTTGATTGCTAAGGTGCCTATGTAAAAGAATAGAATGTTCCTAAAAATTCAAAATGATGTGGCAAAATGTCTCAAGGCTTGATATACCGACTCTTCGTGGCTATGGAATCTACGATTCGAACACCTCAACTTTGACAGTCTAGAACATTTAGTAAAGAAGGATATGGTGAGAGGTTTGCCTAGCATAAACCACCTAGACCAACTTCGCGAAGGATGTCTAATTGGGAAGCAATTACGAAAGAGCTTTCCAAAGGAATCAACATCAATAGTGACAAAACCTCTAGAGCTCATATACACCGATGTCTGTGGACCAATCAAAACAAACTCTTTTGGTAAGAGTAAATACTTTCTCCTCTTTATTGATGATTATTATAGAAAAAACATGAGTTTATTTCTTGAAGGAGAAGTTATAAGTGTTTTAAATTTTTAATAAATTCAAAGGCCTTGTGGCGAAAGAAAGTGGTCTTTCCATTAAGACCATGAGATCTGACCAAGGAGTAGAGTTCACTTCAAATGAGTTCCAAAAATATTGTGAAGAATATGGAATCCGCCTCCCACTGACAGTGTCAAGATATCCACAATAAAATGGAGTAGCGGAGAGAAAGAACCGGACCATACTTAACATAGTGCAAAGTATGCTTAAGAGTAAGAAGATGACAAAAGAGTTTTGGGCCGAAGCAGTGGTATGTGTGCTTTACCTGACAAACCGTTCCCCGATAAGAACCATGCATGACAAGATACCACAAGAAGCATGAGATCTCTCACCTCAATGTGTTTGAAAGCATTTGCTATACCCGCTTTCTAAATGAAAGGAGAACAAAGCTAGATGATAAAAATGATAAGTATGTGTTTTTGGGTTACGACTCAAGCTCCAAAGAGTACAAGCTCTATAATCCAAATAGTGGAAAGATCGTCATAAGTTGTGACGTGGATTTCGAAGAAGAAGATTGTTGGGATTGAATTGTTCAAGAAGACATGCACATTATTCTTCCTTACTTTGAAGAAGAAGACGAAATTAAACAACTAATGATAGAGTAACATATTACACCACCTGCCTCACCGACATCATGGTTGAATGAAACAAGCCCTAGTGAGAAGACACCACGACTAAGGAGCATTCAAGAGCTTTATGAGGTAACCAAAAACCAAAACGACACTAACCTCTTTTGTCTTTTTGGTGATTGTGAGCCTCTAAGCTATAAAGAAGCGTTTGAAAACGTAAACTGAAGAGACATCATGGATGAAGAAGTCAAGTCAATAACGAAGAATGATATGTGGGAACTTACTACACTTCCACGAGGGCACAAATCAATCGGAGTAAGATGAGTGTACAAGGAGAAGAAGAATGCAAAAAGAGACGTGGAGAGATGCAGAGCAATATTGGTGGAAAAGGTTGTAGTCAAAGATAAGAAATTGACTATGATGAGTTATTTTCTCACGTTGCTCGTCTTGAAACTATTAGACTGGTCATTTCTTTGGCGGCTCAAAATGAATGGAAGATCTATCAAATAGATGTGAAGTCGGCCTTCTTGAATGATTTTCTCGAAGAATAAGTTTATACTGAGCAACCATAGGGTTATGAAGTAAAATGGCAAGAATAAAAAGTCCTGAAGTTGAAGAAAGCGTTGTACAGATTCAAGCAAGCACAAAGAGCTTGGAATGTTCGAATCAACAAGTACTTTCAAGACAAAAACTTCATCAAGTGTCCATATGAGCATGCAATCTATATTAAAGCGCAAAGTGGGGATATTTTGATTGTGTGCTTGTATGTAGATGACTTGATCTTCCCATGGAACAATCCAAACATGTTCGAAAAATTCAAGAAAGACGTGTCAAATAAATTTGAGATGACGACTATGGAACTCGTGGCATAGTATCTTGACATCAAAGTAAAGCAAAAAGAGAAAAGAATTTTCATCACCCAAGAAGGTTATACCAAAGAAGTCCTTAGGAAGTTCAAGATGGATGATGCTAATTCAGTTGGCACCCGGATGGAATGTGACAGCAAATTGGGCAAGCATGAAAGTGGAAAGATTGTGAATCCAACTCTTTATAAAAGTTTGATTGAAAGTCTACGTTACTTGACAAGTACAATGCCGAATATTCTCTATGTCGTAGGAGTCATAAGTCGCTACATGGAAGCTCCAACAATAACTCACTTCAAGGAGGTAAAGAAAATCCCGATAAATCAAAGGTGCAACAAACATTAACTTGCACTATTACTTTTTTAACAATGATGAGATTGTTAACCGAAGACTTGGATAATAAAGAGCCCTGTTTTTCATGGAAGATACTTCTTTCACTTGGATGTCAAAGAAGTAACCTATCATCATACTATCAACTTATAAAACCGAGTATATCACTGTCACATCATGCGTTTATCATGTAATTCGACTAAAAACTTCTTGAAAGAGTTAAAAATATATTGATATTGATTTGAACTTTTTTGGTGTGTTTATAATTCTTCTTAAAATATTATAAATAGAAAAATAATCTTACACCGTTATATCAAATAAAATAAAAAATTCTCTCTTTCAAAAAAAAAATCCCCTATCTATTAAATTTCTAGCCTCTAATATATTAGACACTTTCCGTAGACACAAAGGGATTATTTCCAAGGGATTGTGCTTAACAGCAGCATCAGTGAATAGTTTCACTAAGTACATATCCCTTGTGGAGATTTCAGAATGACTTTTTAATTGTTCAGTTGCTTCATTTCTATACACATGACAGAGATTTGAGAATGACTTTTTAATTGTTGAGTTGATTCATTTCTATACACATGACAATACATACATTCGTATGTGATGGTTTGGTTCTTCATAACTTTATATGATGTCATCAATTTTTATTAAACATTCTCATATCACAAAAAGTGAAATATAAACACTTGACATATCATATATGTGTAAGGCAACATAGCCAAACACTTGATACATTTATTACCTTACCCTCTGAATCCCTAAGCTTATAAAATATATAAGCATGTTTAGTTTTATTCACTCATGATGACATACAAATATCATTTTAGTGTTCAAGGAAAAGGAGCCCATTTTTTCATGTCAGTTTCTTCAAAATCAATGACAAAACCTTTGCCATGTTGCTTCCAATAGTCAGCCATTGGGTTGATCATCTCTGGCTCTGGAATCTCAACCCTCGACTTTTTTATGCTCTCTGTAGATATATTATACTTTTCATCCCTCTCATGCAGCAGGTCTGGTCTCACCAACCCTGGACTCACCGCTTGTGGTGACATCATCAAGGCGGGTGCACCCAGTGGAAGCCTATCCCCTGCAAAGATTATGCAAACATTCAAAGCGTTTTCTCAGAAAATAGAAACAAAAAGTTGCATTCGGTTATACCTCGATCAACCTGCCATGTACACCAGAATTTTCCATATGTTTTCGCAAGATTTTCAAGCTCAGACATCCCAATCATCTCTGGAACTCTAGGATTCACCCACAAAGCTGATTTGATCTGCACCGTCCAAAAAGTTACAATTGACATCAGACATAACACAGAAACATATGTGTAACTGTGGTGTGGAGTAATCATGAAAAAACCTCATAAGCATGAGAATGCCAAAGCTTCTGTTCTTCAGGAGGAAGAGTTTCAAAGATATCATCAGAAATGATATACTCAACACCTATAAGACGACCTTTATTTGACTCATCGGAATCATAAACAGCACACTGAAGGAACTGATTGGTGAGACGGGAACAGTAGTGATGAGTTTCAATCTGACGAGACATGTCATGGCTGTACAATGCAAAGGTACACACATGCTGACTCATCTGGTATATAGGTTTGAAACTCTGAACCATCATTGCACTCTTGTCAACCACGTGTTGTCCTATAGTCATTGCCTCCCCCGGAGTTGGATCTGAACCCTTTGCTGGTGTTGGTTCCGGTGACTTATCGGTGGATGCCATTGTTGTTTTCTCTGCGAGTTTGAGTGTGTTTTTGTTTCTACGAGTGTTGGGTTTGTATTATAAGGAGAGGAACGAAACAAGTAGTGAGTGTGTGGAGGAATGGATACGTGAAGTGTTGTTTTGTTTCCACGTAAAACATGCAGCGTTGCTTAGGTGGCTTTGTGTAGCATGTCTATGTTGCCATATGTTGAAATTATGTTATGAGATAGATAGATCTGTCTCACTTGTTAACAAGTTAATAATATTACAATCGACCTAAATGAATAAAGCAGTTTAATAAGTATTTATGAATAAATTTGCATCAATTATTTTTATAATAAAACATAAAATAAATTTAAATTATTTTTATATATGTTATAGTTATATTAAAAAAAATATAATAATAAATTAATTTTTTTTATGAAAATTATCATAAACAATTTTGATTAAGTAAAAATAACGATTAGTTGATAAGTTAACTGATAACTTATAATTTATAATTGATGGTTGATGACCGATAAATTTTAGCTTATAATTGATGGTTGATGACTTATAGTTGATAAATTATTTGAATTGTTTGGTAAAATTATCGGCTTAATTATTTGATGAATTAAAATGACTTAAAAGACATTAATATATAAATTTTTATTTAAATCAAAATAAATTATAAATGGTAATAGTGGATTTTAGTTAAAATAATAAGAACAAAAGTGGAAGAAAAAATATAAGCTATAAGTTATAAATTGAAACGCTATTTAAAATAGCGTTTGGAAAATAAGTTATAAGCTAATAAAATAAATTATAAATTCGTGATGAAAAGACTATTATCAAACATATTTTTTATTGTCATATAAGCTTAATTATAAGCTCAAAAAATGTCTTGCTAAAGAGAATCTAAATCTCTAAAATAATATCATAATTTATGGTAATAGATAAGCTCGAATTTATGTGTTATTTAGATTTTATATATATATATATATATATATATATATATATATATATATATATATATATATATATATATATATATATATATATATATATATATATATATATATATATATATATATATATATCTTTTTATATGTGTTTTGAACAATAATGTTATATCTTTTTTTAATAGTTTAATGGGAACGTTTTGGATAAATAGGATGTCTTAAATTCGATGGATGTTATATATGGTATTTGTTCCTATTAATTAATTTTAAATATTTTATTTAATATATATTTAACATTTTTTTAATAAACAAGGTAATATTCCACAAGGAGTATCAGGGTATTCCAACTCAATATACAAACTAGCAAGACATTACACCAAACACACTAGGATTAAAGAAAATCTAAAGGGATATTTACACCATTCATACTAGTTATATTTTATTTTATCTTTCGTTCTGATCGCCGACCACCACCACGAAAATGTCTTGATTCCATGCACAATTACTTTCGGATCCCATATTTTATTGTTGAATATGATCTTTTTTCTATACCACCAAATACACAAACAAACTGCAAGCCAAATGACACAGTTCATCTTCTTTGAACTCCTACCTTTCTATCTTTCTAACCATAACACCAAATGATTACAACACAATAACTCATTAATCAAACTCACTTCAATCCAGACCAAAACTTTATGCCACACCAACATAATCCTAGGGCAAGAAATCATAACGTAATGGATATCTTCATCCTTCCCAAAATAAAATACACATACCTTGTCATGAAGATTATGGATAATCTCTCTTCTAGCAAGTTTCCTTCTAGTAGGTAGCTTGTCCTGGATTAGCCTCCACCCAAACATCTTAACTTTAGATGGAACCCTCGCTTCCCAAATCACCTTAAGTGCTGAACTGACTAAATGATCTAGTCCCCCCTCCTCCACAAGTTGCTGCAACATTTCATAGCAAGACTTAACAGAAAAAGTATTCAGGAACCGATAGGGCCATCAGAGTCAATAAGCTTAGGACAAATTTCATACAACATTACTAACAGATCATCATATACCTCCCATAACACTGGATCCTCCTCCAAGTTATTGAATCTCAATTTCCACTTCCATTGGTCTCCCTCCCTAACCCCCATATCCCTCACACTGGCATCTTTATTATCAGATAGTAGAAACAAACTTGGGAATTGTTTCTGCAACGACCTCTGACGAATCCACCTGGAGGACCAAAATGAGATATTAACACCATCACCTAGACTGAAAGTTAGCAGGTTAGTAAAGCTAACATCATCCACTGAGTCCCCAATCAATATCAAATCCCTCCAACATAATGATTCTTGAGATTTAATTATAGGCCCATCTTTGAATATTATCCTCCTAACAAGGTTCCCATATCTCCCTTTCAAAATTCCAAACCAAATTGCATACATGTCCTTAATACACCTCCACAACCATTTAATTAGTATAACTTTGTTGAATAAAGCGACGTTTTGTATGCCAATCCCACCCTCTTCTTTAGACTTACATATTGTTTCTCAACTTACCCAAGTCATACCTTTTTTAACAATAGAATCAGACCATATGAAATTTCTTTGGATACATATGATTTCCTGCACCACTTTACATGGAGCTTTGAAGAAAGATAAATGGTAGACAAGGAGACTGGTGGTCAATTTAACGTTATTTAATTGGATGTATTAGTATTTTTCCCGTGTTTATGTATAACAACAACTTTATTAGTATATTAACTTTTGGATCATCTTGCATGAGTATTTTTTATTTAATTTAATTTTAATAAATTATTAAAATTAATTTAAAAAGTAGTGAGATAGTTCAACTGATATGTATTAGTTAAGTTAAATAAGTATAAACTGTTAGATTAAAATTTAATCACTAGTAATTAAATTTATTTATATTTATATATTAATTTAAACAAATAATTAGTATTTATAAATTAAAAACTTTTTATTAGGATTAAAAATTAACTAAAAATTATTAAAGTATTCTTACATCCATCATGATAGTCATTTTATAAATCTCAATTTAGTATATTTTTAGTTTCATTTTTAGAATAGGCAAAATTGATTTTAAATGTAAAATTGATTTTAACATATTTATTTTTTTTAAAATATAATAATAACTTTGTCTTAAATATTATTCTATTTTAAATTAAATTTTTTAATTTTGGATATAAACTAATTTTTACACTAAAATTTAGTGTCCAACTCACCTTTTAAATAAATATATTTAAACATAAATCTATTTATATGTTCACACTTGATTAAGTTATTGATTAGAATTTTCATTGTTGATACTTTTATGTTCCTCATAACTTTTTTTTTCTCTTTTGATTGTATTTACATAAACATTAAACTATTTTGTAGTATCTGGAACCTCCAGCGAAGGGAACTTTTGTAGACCCTCAGACATCAGAATGGATATAGTCTAAGATTCAATTGGTCTTGTGTTGCACGGTCTTGAAATGAACTCTAGACTATTTCCCAAGAACACGATACTTGCACAATCCAATTGTGCAACTGCGAACAACCCTTAAGCAAATTCCTCTTTTGTAGTTTCATCGTCCCATATTCATTAAGATGACTCAAACACCACAGTTTTGTTGCATCATTATTAGTTTCAACAAGTGTTACATCACCCATAACTGTGCCCCCTAACAACTTATAAATGTTGAATGTAATCCTTCTTACCTTCATCACTATCATTGCACCCTTGTTAACCCTCATGATGTCTCTTTATCTCCATCTGACCGGAATGAATAGTCATTCACTTGAAGAGTACCCATAGAAATCAAATTCTTCCTCAATTTTGGAATATAACGCGCCTCACTCAACATGCACATGCCACCATCATCCAATGCAATTTTAATTTTCCCTTTTTCAAGGATGGTACAAGTTTTATCATCACCCAAATACACAACCAAAATCACCTAATTTAAAAGAGTTGAACCATTCATAGTGTGGCATCATATGGTAGGAGCACTCAAAACCAAGGATCCTTGCATCAAAGCATGTTGCAAATGAACAGTAAAGCAAATCCTCTTCACTGCAAGAACCATCATACTGAACTATATTTGTTGAACTATTGTTGCCTAATTTGTTTCAACAACCTCTCTTCTAATGGCCAATTTGTTTGTAACCATAACATTTTGCTATTTTTCTATCCTTGGACTTGAACCTCTTTTCTTTCCAACACCCACTGCCTTACCATTTCCTCTGTCATGGTCTTGACCTCCTTTCACAAATAAAATTTCACTTGAGCTTCCTCCACCTTCATCTACACTTTGGAGATGTTATGTGTGTTGCAAAAGGCACTACGCCAAAAACTGGAATAGACAGCGCACCTTAGAGGGCGCTTTATTACAAAAGCGCACTCTAAAGTGAAGCGAAAAAATAAGGAGCGAACAACTGGAATAGACAACGCACTTTAGAGGGCGCTTTTGTAATAAAATACCCTCTAAGGTGAAGCGAAAAAATAAGGAGGAGATAGAGGGACAACAATACAGGGCGCTTTTTAGAAAGCGCCCTCTAAGGTTACCCTTAGAGGGCGCTTTTAAAAAAGCGCTCTATAAGTCCATGTGCATTTCCAGTTTATAAAGCGCTTTTGGAAAGCCTTAGAGAGCGCTTTCATAAGCGCCCTCTAAGGTCCCCTTTAGTAAACATTAAAATTATAACATACTGCGCGTTTTGTTATTTCACTCTCTGTTATTTTCGTTCTTTTTCACGTTAGGGTTCTCACTGCTACGATTTTCGCTACTTCTAAGGCGTTCTCCTTCCACCTCTGTTAGATCTACGACGTTTCCTCCTTCTATTAATTCGTTGTTAGCTGTTCGATTTTGACACCATAGGTATTTTTCTAATCTTCATATTACTTGGTTTCTCTTCTGACGTTCGCTATTGTTCATTTTTGGTTTCATTTTTCATGGTTCATACATTTATTGAGTATTCTCAACAATAATTATTGTGTTGCAATGCTAGCAATGGAGACTAGGCATTATGGGTTAAATTTGACCAACTGTTCCATTTGTTTCTCGATGTAGAAAAAGGAGGCAGCAATATCTAAAACACCTTCTACCAATCAAAGGTACACTATGCAGCTTATGAGTGTATTTATTCTAGCATACATAGCGTAGCTAGTAACTTAAGAAGTTTAGGTATGGATGTTATTTGATAGAGTAAATTAGAGTCGACTATTCTTCTGTTAGCTTTCAGTTAGACCATTATACAATTCTACATATATATTTTCTAGTCAATGTTTATCTTTTGTAAAAACTATATGATGATATATAACTATGCTACAAATTAGTGCATACCACTAATGCTTAATGCATGGTTCATACATTCTCATGCTATTGAAGTCAGAGATATCTGAAAATGTTGAGAAACTAACTCAATAAACCAAAATTGTTTTGGTTTTGGGTTGTTGTTGGAGACATGAATGCCCTACACATAGACTAACTCAATAAAGCGAAATTGTTTTGTCTCATCCCATTTTTGGTTTCTCTTCTGAAATTGTTTTTTGTTTATTCTAATTAGTAATGGATAATACATGGATGTCTTCCAATCGATTATCGAGAGAGTACGAGAATGGGGTATCAGAATTCGTTAAGTTTGTCGTTGCGCACGCCGAAGACCCCAGTAGAATGATATGTCCTTGCTTGGGTTGTTGTTATGGGAAACGGGTTGACGCAGTTCAGTTGACATCGCATCTAATGAGGCATGGAATTGATTGAAGTTATACATGTTGGAATTTGCATGGTGAGAAAAGTAACGAGAATGTTGAACCGGGGGATAGTACGACCTATGCCTCAAACTATAGTGGCGCAGATACATACGATTGTGATCGAGTTGAAGAGATTGCAGAAGCACTTGAAGGAGATCTTAAGGATTGTCCCGAAATGTTTGAGAGGTTGGTAAGTGATGCAGAGAAACCTTTGTATGATGGTTGCACTAAATTCACAAGATTGTCTGCGGTATTAAAGTTGTACAACTTAAAGGCGGGCAATGGATGGTCGGATAAAAGTTTCACAATGTTATTAGCCCTTTTGAAAGATATGCTTCCTGAGGATAATGTTCTTCCCAATCGAACATATGAGACCAAAAAGATGTTGTGCTCTATTGGCATGAGCTATGATAAGATACATGCATGTCCAAACGATTGCGTTTTGTTTCGAAATGAGTATGCATCGTTAAATGAGTGTCCTAAATGCGGTGTCTCGCGATATAAGAACAAGTTGTCTCCAGTAAAAGTCTTGTGGTATTTTCCTGTTATTCCGAGATTTAGACGCATGTTTCGTAGTGAAACCGATTCAAGACACTTGACCTGGCATGTAGATGAAAGAATTATAGATGGAAAGTATCGACATCCGGCAGATTCACCACAGTGGTTGAAAATTGATAATGATTATCCTGAATTTGGAGAAGAATCAAGAAACCTTCGCTTGGCATTATCTACTGATGGAATGAACCCACACGGTATCCAGAGTATCTCTGTTATTGGCACGTTACTCAATATACAAGGAAAGTCTAAGGATGGCCTTAAGGCAAGAAAGGACTTGATAGCGATGGGAATAAGAACTGAATTAGGACCCTTGAAGAAAGGAAAACGAACATATCTATCGCCTGCTGCTTATACTCTATCTAGAAAGGAGAAAAAAAACATTGTGTAAGTTTCTAAGTGAAGTTAAAGTTCCAGAAGGGTACTCTTCAGATATTAGAAGACTTGTGTCTATGAAAGACCTCAAGTTAAAGAGTTTAAAGACCCATGATTGCCATGTTATAATGGAACATTTTCTCCTAATAGGTATACGTTCTATTCTTCCAGAAAAAGTAAGAAGCTCTATAACTAAGTTGTGTTCTTTCTTCAAGTCAATTTGCAGTAAGGTGATCGATCCTGCGATCTTACCAATGTTGCAAAAAGAAATCGTTATTACTTTGTGTGAGCTTGAAATGTTTTTTCCTCCATCATTTTTTGACATAATGGTATATCTAGTTGTTCATCTTGTGAAAGAGACACAATTGTGTGGACCAGCTTATATGAGATGGATGTACCCTGTTGAACGTTATATGAAAATATTAAAAGGGTACGTGAAGAACCGAAGTCGACCAGAAGGTTGTATGGTTGAAAGATACATTGTTGAAGAAGAGATTGAGTTTTGTACTGAATATTTGTCTAATGTTCAGTCAATCGGACTCCCCAAGTCTCAGCTTGTCGAAAAGAAAGAAGGAAAAAATCTAATTGGAAATAAAATCGTGGCAGTATCAAGGGTCGAACGGGATCAAGTGCATTTGTATGTTCTGCACAATGAGAATGAGGTTGAGTCGTATGTTGAAATTCACAAGGATGTTCTCCGAGGTTTAAATCCCAATAGAAATGAAAATTGGATAGTACGAGAGCACAATTGATGTTTTATACCTTGGTTTAAGGATCATATTTATTCAAAGTATTATTCAGATCCCGCTTCAATAACAGAAAGGTTGAGATGCTTAGCATATGGTCCAAGTTTCCATGTTTTTTCTTATAGCGCATACGCGATTAATGGATACACATTTTATACCAAAGAACAAGATGATAAAAGTACTATGCAGAATAGTGGTGTCACCGTGGTAGCTGAAGCAATGCACATATCAAGTGTGAAGGACTTAAACCCCAAATTTGCAAATCTGTCGTATTTTGGTGTTATCGAGCGCATTTGGGTGTTTGATTATGAGAAGTTTCAGATTCCTATATTTGGTTGCAAGTGGGTTGAAAATAATAACGGCATTTGAATGGATAAGTCAGGATTTTTGCAAGTGGATCTTAATAGGGTGGGATACAAAGATGAGTCTTTTATTCTAGCCTCTCAAGCTAGACAAGTGTTCTATGTCAATGATCCGAAAAGTACGAAATGGTCTATAGTTCTTTTTTCCAACAAAGTAATTGATGAAAACACTGGAGATCAAGGTGATATTGATGTTGAGATTGAATCGTTTACCAGAAATGATCAAGATGAGAATATTATATCAAATGATTCATATATTAGAAATGATCATAATGAGGGTATTTGGATCAATCCAACCGTCCGTGTTGTTAAGAGACATGTAGAACATATTCCAACCAAGAAAAGAAAGAGAACTTAGTGAAAAAGGTACAGGTCAAATGATTTTAATTGTTTTCTTTATTACAGGTAAAATGGCTTTTATTACAGCAAATCGAGTCAGTTGCATAAAAAAAAAAAGGTATAAACACAATTATATGATATTTATGCATAAAAAATGTTAATTCTTGATCTTATACTTCACCTAACTAATTTTATGATATTTTATGTTCATGCTATTGATATTGAACAAAAAGAGGTTGTTGCTAAGAAGACTGCGGCTAGCAAAAAAAACATACATCTCAGAGATGCTTTTGCTACTTAGTTTTATTTCTTTTTAAGTTATGAATTGGTTGTATATTTAGAATCTTTAGAAGTTAAACGATTATATATCAGTGGATTGTTGTATATGTATGGATTGTTGTATATAAGGCTTGTTGAATGCAATGTGTGAAAAAGGGCTTCAAATTATACAGTTTTAGGTGTACTGCTTCAATATACAGGTTGTCTAAAATAAATAAATAAATATAGCGCTTTTTAAAAATAAATTTAAATAACCACCCACTTTAGAGGGCGCTTTCCAAAATAAGCGCCCTCTAAACCCTTTAAATTTCCACTTTAGAGGGCGCTTTCCAGTAAAAGCGCCCTCTAAACCCTTAAAAGTTTCCACTTTAGAGGGCGCTTTCCAGTAAAAGCGCCCTCTAAACCCTTAAAAGTTTCCACTTTAGAGGGCGCTTTCTTTAAAAAGCGCCCTCTAAAGTGGCCCTTAAAGGGCTTAAAGAGCCACTTTAGAGAGCGCTTTCACCAGGAAAAAAAACGCTGTCTTTACCTATGCCAGCGCCAGATTAGAGGGCGCTTTAAAGCGCTGTTATAGGCCAAAAAAAGCGCCCTCTTTTCCCTTATTTGGCGTAGTGGGTAGAATAAATAGAACCCAATATGATTGTTTCCTTCTTGTATGTGAGAGTGGTCACCAAGTGATCATATTATCTTGGTAAAGAAAACAACAAAATAATGGATTTATCCTTATCGCCAACCTTCACACCAAGTCGTATCAAATCGGCAAGGATGTTGCTAAAAGCGTTGACATGAGCCTGCAAATCGCCTCCTTCCTGCATATTCAGGCTATATTGATGTTACTTCATGAACAAGTTGTTCATAAGCGTCTTAAACACGTATTGTTTTTCCAATTTACCCCAGGCTTCCTTCGGAGTTGTGAGGTCATTCTTCATATCATCAGAAATGCAAAGTGTCATACGGTGAACTGACTTGGGGTATTTTGCTTTTTATCGCAATGTCGCGGATAGCAAGAGTCGCCACCGACTTTTCTTTTATCCAATAAGGAAAGGTGGAAAAGAACAGGAAAGACCTCAATAGATTTTGGGTTCGGGAGGTACATTATACAAAGGGAAGGTGTTAGCACCCTTTGTATCCATGGTTATCCATGGGCTCTTAATTGCTGGATCACTTATATTTTTGTCTGAAAAAGTGTTGGTGAATTGTTTAAAAATGTTTCGAAAAGAGAGTTTAACTTTGTAATGATTCTCGTATGAATGTATACAAAGTATTTATCTCGTTTGATTTTGAAAAAAAACAGTTTAGAAAAATATAACTTGGTAATGATTCTAGTATGAATGTATACCCAGTGGTGATTTTCTAGGACTTGCAAAGTGTGAGGGGTGGAAAATGTGTTAGGTTATGATCCAGTAATTGAGAGTTATACCTTCCTAAGGTCGTTATGGGCATTTCCTATCCTTATGAGAGTAAAACTGTCCTTACTATTGAGAAGTAAGTAGTTTTATCCTTTGGATGTAAAAGGGTCATTATAGGGTCATCGATAGGTCATTGAAGGCAACAGTTGTAAGGATACCTTAGCATTCGAAGGGACGATCATCATTTAACCGTAGGCTACACCGAAGGGTCATCGAGGGACAAAATCGTATTTTCGAAGGCAACATCCGAGGGACCATAATTTATTTTATGATGATTTAACCGAAGGGTCTTTGCTAAGTGTATCCCTACATTCGCGGGACATGACCGTAATATCGTAATCGTAAGGTAACAAAGAGAGGTCCGAGATCACTTATTTAAAGGCAAAGTTTTACATTCAATTAGGTAGCCGTAATCAAGCAGGTAATTAGGTCCATATTAAAACCAATACATTAAGAACAATTAAGCCATTAGGGCGGATCTTCGCCATAAAATACATTAAAATCAATTGAGTAATTCAGAGTGAATCTCCATAAGGGTATCCCACACATGAGGTGGAATACCTGGCCGGCCATTTCTTCGAGAATATGTAAGCCTGTTAGCAGCTGAGTTGTGACTTCGAATCAGCAAATCGGATTGAATTGGGCAGGGGTAGAACTTGGTGCCGCCGAGTTCCTTCAAGGTTTGCCTCCAGTGAGTATCAGGGTTTGCTTGCTAGGGCTCTCCTTTTTCCGTTTCCGCTCTCCCGTCTCCGTTTTTCTTCTTCTTTTCGTGACAGAAGGCTTGGCTATTTATAGTGCTCTGGCTATGACCTAATGGGCTCAGAATGAAGCCCAGAAATTCTGCTATTCGCAAGCTTCGCTAGGCGAAGGAATTGTTCGCCTAGCGAGCAAGCTAGTTTGGGCTTTTACTGGATCTGATGCTTCGCTGGGGCGAGTGTCATAACGAGGGGTTCGCTAGGCGAAGGAATTGCTCGCCTAGCGAGCGAGCGAGCTTGGGCCATTTTCTGGATTGGGCCTGTCGTGAACTGGGCTTTTGTTCCTTAGGTGTCAGGGCCTTGCAAAATAAGCTGGGGTGCCTCGAGAATGTTTGGCAAGATTGACGGGCAAATTTTGGGGTATGACAGCTGCCCCTGTTCAATATTCTTGAACCGAGAGAGTTAGGATGGCCAGTATGCCGTTCGTGGTCTGGAGGTGAAAGATTATTGAACACTAGAATGCCCCGAAAATTTGCGCTTGTCAATTAGTCTTGATGGAGATGGGCTTAAAGATGCCATCCAGGAAGTTTGATGATGGGAGCTTCAGATTGTGTCGTACGTTAGACGATATCTGGAGACATGGGTGTCATACCGGGTCATATGCTAGACCGTATAGTGAATCATCCATTATGCTGTCGACTTTGCTGGAGAGTCAGAGTGGGTTATACGCTATTGGGGATAAGGGATCAGAATAGATTGTACGCTAGATCGTATCTGAATAGCGGACTGAGTCGTCCATTAGGCGGACGACTTTGCTGGGGATGAAAGATCAGAATGGATCGTACGCCAGATCGTATCTGAGTTGCAGAATGAGCCATCCATTAGGCTGTATCTGAGAAAGGTGGAGTTAGAATAGATCGTACGCTGGATCGTATCCGAGTTGAAGATCCAAAGGGGTCGTATGTTAGGCCGCATCTGAGGATGAAAGGGTAGTCGTATGCTAGACCATGTCAGAATGTGCCGTACGCTAGGTAGCATCTGAGGAGATGAACATCCGAATGGGTCGTACGCTAGACCGTCTTGAAATAATTGGAGGAATCATATGTCGGGCTGAATCAGAACGAACCGTATGTTAAGCTATATCCGATGATATTTGTATATGTTGTATCCGCAATAAATGTCTGGGATGGGCTTAGAGATGCCATCATCAGGAGAATGTCAGGATGAATGTTGACATGGAGTATATCTGAAAGATGTATCTGAAGAAGAAAGTAGTCGTATGCCAGACTACACCTCGGGATGTGCCGTACGCTAGGTAGTATCAGAGGATTTGAAGGTCAGAATGGATCATACGTTAGATCGCATCTGAGTTGAAGGAGTCACAGGTTGAGTGGAATCAGGATGAACCGTACGTTAGGCTATATCTGATAGTATTTGTTGTGTTTGCAGCAGCTGTCTTGAATGTAATCAACACGAGTATCTGTTTGACTGGATCTTCACTTTGACCGTATCAGGAGAATGCTTAACCTGAAAAATCAAGTTAGTTTCATGCCATGTCATGATGCATGAGATGCTTTATGTTTCCAAAACTAAATGCGGACAGTGTATGCAGGCGTATGCTGTGAAATGATGTAATGAATGAGTTATGCGTCTGAAAAGAAATGCGAACATTGTATGCATGTATATGTTATGAAATGATGTAATGAATGCACTATGCGTCTGAAACATTCTTCCAGGGGATTCTACTGGGGAAATAAATCTCAGTCTTCTGGTCGGAGATATTTCTATTGATGACCCTTTCTTAGCTGAGGATACTTGATTTCTGTCTGATGGCGGAAAATACTCAACAGAGCCCGGCTGGGGATGGAAGAAATGACCAGTCTGTCTGGCAATGCCAACCTCTTCTGGGAAATAGCTGATTCTTGTTGGGGAATAGAATCAGCGACGGATTCATTGGAAAGCATGGTTAGACCTTCTCCTGATCCTGAAGTCTTGTAGTAATCGCTATTTCCATTTTAGGCGTGCATTTGGTAAACATTGATCATATTCAAATGCATCAATCAATTCAAATTAAATCAATGGACGTTTACGCAAACAAAACAGAGAAAGTAAACAAAAGCATCTTTTTTGGAAATAAAATTGTATTGATTTTGAAAGAGGGCCTATAAGCAGGCAATTTGTGTACAAGGAGACAGAAATCCTAGTAAGAGGAAATTGTCAGGCAAACAAAGAGAAAGCTATGCAGAAAAAGTCCTATCGATTCTAATTCCACTGCTGTCATTATGTCTTCAAGCATCTCATCTCCTGTTGTCGGATAGAAGTGATTGGCTTGTTCAGTCCCTTGAACTTGGTTGAAGCTGACAGAGAACGGGCATAGTCTTACGCTTTAATCCCTAATTTTTGCCTGGACCGCCTTTTCAGGTTTTCAGTCCACCAGGATACCCTTTTTTGCCCAAGCCGCCTTTTCAGGTTTTCGACTTGCCAGGTGTACATTTTTATATGTTTATCCCTAATTTTTTGCCCGAACCCTTTTGGTTCGCCGGGATGCCCTTATTTTTGCCTAGGTACGTCGACCTAGCGAGTCTCTTTTATGCGTAGTATTTTTTAACTATGTCCGCATTCACAGGATGTGGGAAGTCTTCGCCATCCATTGTAGCAAGTATCATGGCTCCACCAGAGAATACTTTCTTAACCACAAATGGCCCTTCGTATGTGGGAGTCCACTTGCCTCTGGGATCACCTTGTGGTAGAATGATACGCTTGATTACCAAGTCGCCAATTTGATACACCTGTCTCTTGACTCTTTTGTTAAATGCCTGGATCATGCGCTTCTGATATATCTGTCCATGGCACACAGCCGCAAGTCTCTTCTCATCAATCAAATCTATCTGATCGAGTCGAGTCTGAATCCATTCATCTTCATCTAAGCCCGCCTCTTTCACGATCCTTAGAGAGGGAATCTGAACTTCCACCGGTAAAACGGCTTCCATTCCGTAGACTAAAGAGAACGGAGTTGCCCCTGTCGAAGTGCGTATTGAGGTGCGATAACCATGGAGAGCAAACGGTAACATCTCATGCCAGTCTTTGTACGTTACTGTCATCTTTTGTATGATCTTCTTGATATTCTTATTAGCAGCCTCCACGGCACCGTTCATCTTTGGCCGGTACGGAGAAGAGTTATGGTGCTTTATTTTGAACTGCGTGCAGAGTTCCGTAATCATCTTGTTGTTCAAGTTAGTACCATTGTCAGTGATAATTCTTTCGGGGATGCCGTACCGACAGACGAGATTATTTTTGATGAATCGGGCCACCACATTCTTGGTGACAGAAGCGAATGAGGCTGCTTCTACCCACTTTGTAAAGTAATCAATAGCAACGAGGATGAAACGATGTCCGTTAGAAGCCGTAGGTTTAATCTCTCCAATCATATCGATGCCCCACATTGCAAAGGGCCAAGGTGCTGTCAACACGTTCAACGGAGCAGGAGGCACATGTACTTTGTCCGCATAGATCTGACACTTGTGACAGTTTTGGGAGTGATGGTGGCAATCAGCTTCCATGGTAGACCAATAATACCCTGATCTCAGAATCTTCTTGGCCACTGTATGTCCACTAGAATGAGTCCCAAAAATGTCGTCGTGCATGTCTTCCATAATCCTTTCTGCTTCCTTTCTATCCACACAGCGAAGCAGAGTCGAGTCATGATTACGTTTGTATAATACTCCATTACTCAGAAAGAATTTAGCGGAGAACTTCCTCAGGAATTTTTTGTCATTGACGGATGCCCCTTCAGGGTATTCCTGAGCTTCTAAATATCTTTTTATTTCGTGGAACCAAGGTTTCTCCTCTACTCCCTCAGTGTTAAGTTCATAACAGTATGCTGGTTCATCTAACCGTTCAATAGTGATCCTGGGAGCTTCACTGTCCCATCTGACTCTGAACATAGATGACATGGTAGCTAATGCGTCTGCCAACTGATTCTCTTCTCGTGGGATATGTTCGAATGTAACCTCTTCGAAGTGTGGGATTAACGTCATCACCCGCTCTCGATAAGGGATGAGATTTGGATGTTTAGTATCCCATTCTCCTTTGATCTGACTGATTACCAAGGCTGAATCTCCGTACACACTCAAAAACTTGATTCTCCGGTCTATAGCGGCCTTGAGTCCCAAAATACATGCTTCATACTCATCCCTATTATTGGTACAATGAAAGCATAGTCTAGCAGTGAAAGGTGTATGGTAACCCCCGGGAGAAATGATTACCACACCAACGCCATTGCCCAATGCATTAGAAGATCCATCAAACACCATAGTCCATCGGGATCCCAGTTCAGGTCCTTCATCCGGTCCAGGTTTTTCATAATCGGTAACAAGCATGACATCTTCATCCGGAAACTCAAAATTCATAGATTGGTAGTCATCCACCGCCTGATGAGCTAAATGATCAGCTAGCACGCTTCCTTTGATTGCTTTCTGGGTAGTATACTGGATATCATATTCTGTTAAAATCATCTGCCATCTTGCTATTCTTCCGGAGAGAGCGGGTTTCTCGAATATGTATTTGATGGGATCCATCTTAGAAATCAACAAAGTGGTATGATTCAACATATACTGCCTTAGTCGGCAAGCAGCCCAGGCCAAAGCACAGCAAGTTCTCTTGAGCAGTGAGTATCTTGTTTCACAGTCGGTAAACTTTTTGCTAAGGTAGTATATGGCATGCTCTTTTCGACCAGACTCGTCATGTTGCCCCAATACACACCCCATTGAACCTTCTAACACGGTCAAATACATGATTAGAGGTCTTCCTTCAACTGGTGGCAGCAGAATTGGAGGTTCCTGGAGATATTTCTTGATTTTGTCGAAAGCTTCTTGACATTCATCATTCCATCTCATCTCTTGATTTTTCCTCAGTAGTTTGAAGATGGGTTTGCAAGTAGCGGTCAAGTGGGAGATAAATCGGGCAATGTAGTTTAACCGTCCCAAGAAACCTCTGACTTCTTTATCCGTACGGGGAACGGGCATTTCTTGAATAGCTCTCACCTTAGCCGGGTCGACCCCAATTCCTTTACCACTGACAATAAAGCCCAAGAGTCTGCCGGATCTTACTCCAAAGGTGCATTTGTTCGGGTTCAATCTCAACTTGTACTTCTTCAATCTCTCAAACAGTTTGTATAAATGGTCGAGATGTTCTTCTTCAGTATGAGATCTGGCTATCATGTCATCCACATATACTTCTATTTCATGATGAATCATATCATGAAATAAAACCACCATAGCGCGCTGGTACGTTGCCCCGGCGTTCTTTAAACCAAATGGCATTACTTTGTAGCAGAAAGTGCCCCATTGCGTCACAAACGTAGTTTTCTCCATGTCTTCAGGTGCCATCTTAATCTGATTATAACCTGAGAATCCATCCATGAAGGATAATACTTTGTGTTGAGCGGTATTGTCTACCAGAACATCAATGTGCGGAAGTGGAAAGTCATCCTTGGGACTTGCTTTATTCAAATCTCTGTAATCTACGCACATTCGCACCTTACCATCTTTCTTCGGCACTGGCACCACATTAGCAACCCATTGAGGATAAGAAGTAACGGCTAGAAAACCGGCATTGAATTGTTTCATAACCTCGGCTTTGATTTTCTCAGACATTTCAGGGCGCATGCGGCGGACCTTTTGCTTGACAGGACGACAGTCTTCCTTCATTGGCAGACGGTGCACTACTATGTCAGTATCCAACCCGGGCATGTCTTCATAAGACCACGCAAAAATCTCTACATAGTCATGTAACATCTGAATCAATCTTTCTTTGATACTGTTTTCCAAGCCTGCTCCTATTTTAACTTCTTTTCTGTCTGCTTTAGTACCCAGATTCACAATTTCGATTGACTCTTCATGCGGCTGTATAGTCCTTTCTTCTTGCAGTAACAGTCTGGCGAGTTCTCCGGGGACTTCACAATCTTCGTCACTACCATCCTCGGCTTGGTAGATCGGATTTTCAAAGTCATAATGAACAGTAGTGGAACTATTATCGACAGGATCCAGAGTGGGTATGGATCTGCAATTTGTTACGTGAGTGTGTGTAAGAAAACATAGCTTGTTTGGAAGATGACAAGAAAGATAAAGAGCGCAATATTTGAATGCAAAAAGTCCATTGATCTATTGAATGTGAATATGCTTATGAAATGACAAACCCTTAACAAATTAGCTATTGTGCCCCGGGCATAGACACAATGCTTTAAGAAGTTTAATTGTAAAGCTAAAAACAATTTGCAACACTAAAGTAGACAATAACAATTACTCCTGACTAAAGGAAATCGGGATAATGTCTTCAGCCTTCCAATTATTGAGTCCGTCGCCAATTGTTGGGAAAATCCAGCTATCCAGGTCGCAGTCGCTGTCGGCATCTTCTACAGCATTAATCTGGTCTTTGACTGTCTTTTCAGAGTTAAATCCCAGACCACATTTATCAGACTTGTACGGTACGTCGATCAGTTGACCCCAGCCAGTATGACCACCATCTTCAACCACGGCTTGAGCATCTTTCAGAGAAATCATAGCAGGAGAAGCACGAACAACCTTGGGCATAAGGGGAGTTGGCTTAAGGACAGGACTGGGCGGAGGAATTACTTCAAATGACTGAGACGGAGTCTCGAAGAATTCACCATCCATCTCAACGTATCTGAAGGTATGCACACTACTGACGATATACTCTTCTTCCCCACACACAGTGACGATCTTACCCTCTATTGGATATCTCAACTTTTGATGGAGAGACGAAGCTACAGCACTTGCCCCGTGAATCCAAGGGTGTCCCAGCAAGCAGGAATAGGCAGGACGAATGTTCATTACATGAAAGGTAGTGTCGAAGACTTGAGGTCCTATCTTGATAGGGAGAACCACTTCACCATGGACAACACTTTTCGCACCATCGTAAGCACGCACCACAATGTCACTAGGCTTCAATTCAATGCTCTTGCAGTCAAGTTTATCGAGCACGGCTTTCGGCAGCACATTCAAAGAAGAGCCATTATCGATCAACACATGCGACAAGGTGATCCCCTTACACTCAATGGAGATATGCAGAGCTTTATTGTGATTCTTCCCTGCTGGTGTCAGGTCAGCATTGGAAAAACCTAGGCCATTGTCAACAGTCAGGTTAGCAACATAGTTCTCGAACTGATCGACGGAGGTCTCCTGAGGTACATGAGCAGTCTTCAAGAATTTTATCAAGGCATGGGCATGGGATTCAGAAGATAACAACAAGGACAACATCGAGATCTTAGACGGGGTATGCCCCAACTGCTCTACCACATCAAAATCACTTTTGCGGATGATCTTCAGCACTTCTTCCATTTCTTGTTTGGCAACATCCTCAGTAGTAACTTCGACCGGTGCCTCCGACTGAGAAGGGTTGACTGGTTCCTTTCCTCGGTTTTCGGGAACTTGAGGTGAGATCTCTGGAGAGAATATCCTTCCGCTTCGAGTAACTTTACTAGTCCCAACAATGTCATTGGGATTAGCGGAATTATCAACTTGTTTTATGCCATGGATGTAAACATCACCTCCATAATTCCACGGAATGGCTTTGCTTGAGGAATATGGTACTGGGCCAGGTGCAGTAATGATCAGGGGCGCCACCTTGGGCTCAGCAGTAATCTTCACAGGTACTCTAGGAGCGGTAATCTTCACTGGAACTTTGGACCTTGCAATCACAGATATTTCTTCAACAGCGTTTTCCCCCTTAGGAATCTTTTCGAAGAGAATCGTACGATCATCTATCAGCTGTTGAATACCATTCCTCAATTTCAAGCAATCATTGGGTCGGAATACACAGAGATCGCAATTTTCAGCACAACCTGGAAATAAACCAGTTTGCAACAACTTCTTCTTGATGGCCAGGAGAGGAGATGTTAAGTCCGCTACAGTAGTGATGAGAAAATCGTCATCGACAGCATTAACAGCCTTGTCATGATTAGGCATAGGTGCCGTGATGACATTAGGAGTCTCCGGAGGCTCGAATTCAATTTCTCCAGCTTCGATCATATCCTGAACCTTATTCTTCAATGACCAGCAATCATTTGTATCATGCCCGGGGCTATCGGAGTGATATGCACACCTGGCATTGGGATTATAACGAGAAGAAGCAGTGTTGGGTTTCATAGGAGGGTCCCTGAGGGTGATCAGATTTGCCTTTAGCATACTCTGCAGTGCCTGTGCTAAGGTCATATTGATCCTGGTAAACTGCCTTCTTGGCTTGTCCTGTTTGGGCTGGAAGTTTTGAGATGGCGGTGCTGCAATCGTAACCGCTCCAATGGTATGGTCACGATTTTTCTTGTTACGACCTTTTTGACCGTACACAACATTTGATTCATTCCTCCCCTGATAGGACCTTTTGGTGCTTGCAGAGGTAGCCGCCTGTATCTTTCCACTCCGGATGCCGCTTTCAACACGTTCACCTGTCAATATAAGTTCAGTGAAACCTGATGAAGAACTTCCCAGTAGATGGCCGTAGAATGGGCCGGTCAGTGTGCCCATGAACATATCCACCAATTCTCTGTCAGTCATAGGGGGTTTGACTCTGCCAGCCAAATCTCTCCACTTTTGAGCATATTCTTTAAAGCTTTCTTTAGATCCCATAGTCATATTCTGCAGCTGTAGCCGGGTAGGCGCTAGTTCAGAGTTATACTGGTACTGTTTATAGAAAGCTGTTGCTAAATCAGTCCAGGTGCGGATGTTAGAGCTTTCGAGCTGATAGTACCATTCCAACTGTGTGCCAGACAGACTCTCTTGGAAGAAGTGGATCCATAGCTTCCTATCAGTGGTGTGCGGCTGAATCTTTCTCACGTAAGCTCTCAGATGCATCTGAGGACAAGACGTACCATCGTACTTAGTGAAAGTGGGGATCTTGAATTTGCGAGGAATGGTCACATCGGAGACCAGACCCAAACTTTCGAAATCCAGACCGGGCGCCTTCTGACCCTCCATGGCTAGCATACATTCTTCCAGCAACTTGTACTTATCATCTCTTGGAGAGTACTGTTCATTTTCATAATCTTCATCGTCCTCCTCAGGGTTGAAGAGATCGACATTCTCCTCTTCTGAATCATTCTCGGTCTCCTCTTTTGGACCATTCGGGATCCCAAACTTGACTCCTGCGGCCTGTCCTTTACGCCTTCTTCCCGGGTTAATGAAACTCACAGCTTTCTTGTCTTTCTTCTTCTCGAGCAAGAGAGCCTTCAGTTCTTCCTGCCCCTTGGATAAGCTCAGCATCATCTCCTAGAATTGAGCATTCTGAGCCTGGAGATCTTTGACAGTTTGTTCGAGAGCCATTTTTCTGTTTAAGAGGCAGACCGTGAGAATATGGTCCTTTAGAATACCTGCTATGCAATGTTATGTTATGCTATGCAATGCATGAAACGTTTTCAAGGACTTTTGGAATTTAACTTTGCGTAAACTACCAAAAGAGGGACACTTTTATTAATAATTTCTTTAATCAATGTTCATTACAACAAAAGCTCAAGTCTCCCAGGGACGGCTTCTTTTTGGGCGAAGATACGCATTGAGTCTTCGTTCCTCATTAATCTGGCTGGTGAGCTCTAGTACTTTCTTCTTTTCTGCATTGAACTGAGCTTCGAAAGTATCCCTTTCCTCTCTCAACTGGGTCCAGGATCTTTTCAATTCCTCAACCTCGGTAGGCATATCTGGATAAGGAATGATCTGAGAAGTACTTCCTTCAACCCCTGGTTCAACAATCAATGGCCCGACTGCAAGATATGGCATGACGAGTTCACGAGCTCTGGCCCGTACCCATCTGAGATAAGGCTCCATAGGAATAGAATTTTTCTGTCCTAAAGTACTTCTTTTCACCATGCCCAAATGTCGTACAAACCTTTGACGTAGACCTTGAGAGTCATTGTCATAGTCAAACACTGTACCTTGAATAATCATTTCGTGTGGACCATCTCTTCGAGCATACCCAAACTGACGTAAGGCTAAAGCTGGGTTATAGGTGATACCCCCTCTTATCCCCAGGAGTGGTACGTTAGATAATTCTCCACAACGGTCAATGATGATAACATTTTCTTTGAGATTAGAACACCAGCGGATGTCTGAATGGGAGAGTGCCATTATCCGTTGAGACCATTTCAGATTCTGATCATTCTTCAAGACTGATTGAGGAAGGTGCGAAATAAACCACCTAGACAATAAGGGTACGCAGCACATGAGAGTCCCTTGCCTTTTCATAGTACGGGTGTGGAGGGAATACAAGACATCTCCAAGCAAGGTAGGCACAGGGTTATGAGTGAGGAATATCTTAATAGCACTCATGTCTATGAATTGGTCTGGATTAGGGAATAACACCAAACCATAGATCAGTAATGCTAGGACATCTTCAAAAGCATGGCTATTCATAACCTTTAGGAATTCTCGGGCCTTATTTGTCAGGAATTTGGCAAGTAAACCCTTAACTCCACTCCTTGTTACCCAATTAGCTTCAATGTCGGACTTCATCATGTGTAAAGTTGCGGCAACTTCTTCAGACTTCGGAACCTTTTCTAAACCACTGAATGGTAGTTGATCAAGGATAGGTATCCCAAGCAGTCTGGAGAATTCTTCCAATGTGGGTACCAACTGATAATCTGGGAATGTGAAGCAATGATGTTTAGGGTCGAAGAACTGGAATAAAACTCTCATCATATCTTCTTTGAACCCAGTGGTAACTAAATTGAGAAGGGAACCGTGTTTCTTGTTGAACTGAGCATGATCGGGAAGTTCTGACACTAAGTTCTTGAGTTGAGGAGAGATTGCTACAAGATTAATCCGGATGGTCTTCCTGGGAGCCATAGCTTTACAAAATAGAGCAAAGTTAAATCCCTAAGTCCTTGAAATGGTTAGTACAATGCTATGATGTTATGATGTTATGATGTTATGATGCAAATAATAAGCATAAACAAGTCACACAATCATTCCTAGGTTTTAGGCTTGCATGAGTTCCATAGGTAAGTACCCTCCCTACTGAAGTTTGGTTGGTTCAACCTGTCCTAGAATAGTAACCGGGTTCTAAAAGGATCTCCAATCATTGACCTTCCTTCAAGTCCACTTCAGTGCAACACCAAGTGGTTGACCGAAGCTTCCCTAAAGTCCAATCTCAAGGAGTGTAGTATCGAGTCTCAACCAACCCCAGTCGGAACCGAAGTCAGTTATCTCACTACTTTCTAATGGCCAGGATGAGTCAATTAGGGTTCTAAAGGTCTGGTTAATGCTTTAATGACACCACGCGGAAGCCAAATTTTTCCTCAAGTGAACATGAGGAACATCAGGACATCCAAAGTGTCACATTAACCGTAGCCATCATTTTAACCATTCCAGTATACGCCGGATAGTCGCGATGATCTATTGCTACTTACCTAAGGTACACTAGATCCGGGTGTAGGATCTTTCACTCAAGAATACCCAAGCAATCCCTTAACAGTAAATCAGACAATTTTAAATAAGTGATCTTGTTTTTTAAGGTAACCTCTCTTGTAATCTTCCCCAGCAGAGTCGCCAGTTCTGTCATACGGTGAACTGACTTGGGGTATTTTGCTTTTTATCGCAATGTCGCGGATAGCAAGAGTCGCCACCGACTTTTCTTTTATCCAATAAGGAAAGGTGGAAAAGAACAGGAAAGACCTCAATAGATTTTGGGTTCGGGAGGTACATTATACAAAGGGAAGGTGTTAGCACCCTTTGTATCCATGGTTATCCATGGGCTCTTAATTGTTGGATCACTTATATTTTTGTCTGAAAAAGTGTTGGTGAATTGTTTAAAAATGTTTCGAAAAGAGAGTTTAACTTTGTAATGATTCTCGTATGAATGTATACAAAGTATTTATCTCGTTTGATTTTGAAAAAAAACAGTTTAGAAAAATATAACTTGGTAATGATTCTAGTATGAATGTATACCCAGTGGTGATTTTCTAGGACTTGCAAAGTGTGAGGGGTGGAAAATATGTTAGGTTATGATCCAGTAATTGAGAGTTATACCTTCCTAAGGTCGTTATGGGCATTTCCTATCCTTATGAGAGTAAAACTGTCCTTACTATTGAGAAGTAAGTAGTTTTATCCTTTGGATGTAAAAGGGTCATTATAGGGTCATCGATAGGTCATTGAAGGCAACAGTTGTAAGGATACCTTAGCATTCGAAGGGACGATCATCATTTAACCGTAGGCTACACCGAAGGGTCATCGAGGGACAAAATCGTATTTTCGAAGGCAACATCCGAGGGACCATGATTTATTTTATGATGATTTAACCGAAGGGTCTTTGCTAAGTGTATCCCTACATTCGCGGGACATGGCCGTAATATCGTAATCGTAAGGTAACAAAGAGAGGTCCGAGATCACTTATTTAAAGGCAAAGTTTTACATTCAATTAGGTAGCCGTAATCAAGCAGGTAATTAGGTCCATATTAAAACCAATACATTAAGAACAATTAAGCCATTAGGGCGGATCTTCGCCATAAAATACATTAAAATCAATTGAGTAATTCAGAGTGAATCTCCATAAGGGTATCCCACACATGAGGTGGAATACCTGGCCGGCCGTTTCTTCGAGAATATGTAAGCCTGTTAGCAGCTGAGTTGTGACTTCGAATCGGCAAATCGGATTGAATTGGGTAGGGGTAGAACTTGGTGCCGCCGAGTTCCTTCAAGGTTTGCCTCCAGTGAGTATCAGGGTTTGCTTGCTAGGACTCTCCTTTTTCCGTTTCCGCTCTCCCGTCTCCGTTTTTCTTCTTCTTTTCGTGACAGAAGGCTTGGCTATTTATAGTGCTCTGGCTATGACCTAATGGGCTCAGAATGAAGCCCAGAAATTCTGCTATTCGCAAGCTTCGTTAGGCGAAGGAATTGTTCGCCTAGCGAGCAAGCTAGTTTGGGCTTTTACTGGATCCGATGCTTCGCTGGGGCGAGTGTCATAACGAGGGGTTCGCTAGGCGAAGGAATTGCTCGCCTAGCGAGCGAGCGAGCTTGGGCCATTTTCTGGATTGGGCCTGTCGTGAACTGGGCTTTTGTTCCTTAGGTGTCAGGGCCTTGCAAAATAAGCTGGGGTGCCTCGAGAATGTTTGGCAAGATTGACGGGCAAATTTTGGGGTATGACACAAAGTCTTATCAAACCTGCAACATTGTCCTTCATCTCGTTCCAATCAATGGTTATGATATTTGTCGACTTCTCTTTACGAAGCGCCTTATGTAAACCTTGTTGGGCCAATAGATCATTAACATTCCTTTGCCATAAACTGAAATTATCCGCTTCGTCGAACCGAGTCACTTCGAATTTTGCACCCCCGGAATTAAGAGTCATCTTATACCAATTGTTAAAACAGTAACGCGAATACATATCAGAATAGAGAGAAACACATTAAATCTTTGTTCACGCAATTTGGTCAAATTGCCTACGTCTGCGACTATAGAGTAGCTATAGTTCTCTTTATTTATGTCTTGTGAAATCGATTGATTACAGTTTTATAAGTCATATATTTAATACGTTTATCTAAAATCTTAATTTCTAGTTTCCCTCAACAACAATTATCTCTACCTATAATTATCTCAACAATATGAGTTATACTCTCAACAACCTATAGTTATCTCAATAACTCATAATTATCTCAACAATATGAGTTATACTCTCAATAACCCGTAGTTATCTCAACGGTCCATAATTATCTCAACAATATAAGTCATTCTCAATATCAACCTTTTTTTTAATTATAAAATCTTGTGATACTCTAAGATATCTCTCATGTGTGTTTCTTATAAAATTGAAGATGAAATTGTAAGAAAATAGATTTTCGAATGAGAGACTTCAATAGTAATGTTTTATATATTTTCTTAAATATGAAACTTTTGAATGTTAAGCATATATAAATAGTAAATTTAATAAATAATATAAGACTTGAAATATTTTTTTTTACTTCACAATATTCATAAGAATTTTATAAATATATATTATTTATAGTTTTTATGTGCACAAATTATATATCAAATATAACTTAAAATATTTTCACAAAACTAATTAGATTAAAAAATAATAGAGTTATTAACATGTATCCTCCTTTTTTGGCTATAATTATTGCCTCTTTGAGAGTTACTTCCATCTTGTAAATTATTTTATTATATTGTTATTTTTTGTTAAACAATTTAGGAAATGAGATTTCATACTTTTTAAAAAGATAAATAAGAGGGATATAGCGGATTTACGAACCAGCGCTCATGCATTTAATGTCCCTATACAACTACCAACTAATTATATTAACAGAACATAAATTAGTACTGTTTTTTTGGTAAGGATTTTTTTTTATGCTCGCATAATTGATTTCCTCATCACCATGGACACAATACTAAATTGGGTGGTAGTTGCATACAATCCACTAAAACAAAATTGATTGGGCTTACCAAAACTTTCTTGTCTTTCCTTGAATTGTTGTAGAAGTTTAGTATATTTTTTTCGATAATTCCTCCATATTCTGTATCAGCGGTTTGATTTGTGCAAGCATTGCATCATTTACATTTAGTTCTAGTACTCATGATTTTTTTTTACTAGCAACAAATTTGTGTGGATCTATGTGCTTATAAGTTATGAAATCAGTATCTGAAGTTTTCCTGAGGAAAACGCATGACAATAACTTTCAACCTTGATAAAGATAGTATAACCAAAGAAAATATCTTATGACTCATCAACAAAAGGACTTAAGATCAAGTGCTTGTGCAATTAGAAATTATCTAGCAAAAATCTTAAAGTCTTGGAGAATGTGTGAAAGTTTGTCAGGTCACATCTGTGTGTCTGAGTGACCTGAGTAATACAAAAGTAAGCTAGTAAATTTAAAGTACTAAGACAACTCTTTCACACACACATGTATACACACGAGTGCACGCGCACACGCACACACACACTCACGCATGCACGCACGTACGTGCACGCGCACAGACACACACACAGACACGCGCACACATATACACACACATGCGCATACGCATGCACACACAGACACACAAGCATAAATGCACAGACACACGCATGCACACATACACAACATACAGATGCACACACACACAGATGCACGCATATAGGCGCACACACACGCACACAGACATACACACGCGCGCACACACACACACACATACACACACATTATTTTCTAGGCCAAGCCAAGTGATTATGAAGTTGTCCGATCTCTTTCCAAATCCTTTTTGAACTAACCAATCGATTAGATACTTAATCCAATCGTTTGGCAAAACTTTTTATATTATCTAATGGATTAGAATGTTATGCTAATGGATTAGAAAATGTCTATTTGATTAACCAAGCGATTGGGATAACACCTTAATGACCTACAATGGCTATATATCCAATATGTAATACCATGTGTTTCCTTAAATACTCAAATTCATATTAGTTGAGACCAACTGAGTTCATATGTGCTCTAAAAGTTATCAGTTGGGATAAATAGAGTGAATAGTGAATTCAGATTGACTTAATTAATATTATTTGGGATTGACCTTTTATTAATTAGGACATTTTGAAAACACTAATAATGGGTTAATTGCTCTAGTAGAGTAATTATTTAAGTGTGGTATCACTCAAGATATGTTTCTACTACTCCTACTCACTTTCTATCCACACAAATATTTCCATTCTTGTTGTTCACATGTTCTCACCTAGTGGCCTCTTACCAACCATGTGTAGTAATACATGTTCTATATCCCATTTTCCACATATCAGTGGAAGCAATTGTAGAGGAAAGGGAAAAGTTAGAGAGTGAAGGAAGATAAGCTTGAGAAGAATAGGAACAACAAGAACTTGGAGGAACAAGATCGTCATCTTCACTTGATCTCCTCATCCTCAACAAATTCTTCTCTTCCATTCCCTAAGGTGAGTTCTAGTTAGAAACCCTAAAATTTCTAGAGTTTAAAGTTGTAGAATCATAGGTTAAGTAGAAGAATCCATGCTAATATGATGAATGTTTTCTTTTGACTATGATGATTTCCATGAACAAGTGTTTTGTTATATTTTTCATGATTTTGTGGCTCAATGTTTGAATATGGGTTTATGAACATGTGAACTATGATATATATATATATATATATATATATATATATATATATATATATATATATATATATATATATATATATATATAAATAAATATATATATATATATATATATATGTGTGTGTGTGTGTGTGTGTGTGTGTGTGTGTTGTATGGTGTATTTTGTTGAGAATTAAGGGTTTTGGTGGTTGGAAAAAGAATACCTATTATGCAGGTGGAAATTGTGTTGTTGCAGAAGAAAATTTTGGACATGTGCGGGTTTTCTTCTCTGTGTGGTTTTCTACCCAGTAGCCGATAGTTGTAAATCCTACTTCTTCTCCGTGTGGGGAGTCTATCCTTGATATGTTCATCCTAACCGGTGACGGATTTTCTCTTCTATGATATTCTATCCAATAACTGATAGATATAATCCCTATCTTTGCTCCTCTTCAGAGTCTATCCTTGATATGTTCATCCTAACCGGTGACGGATTTTCTCTTTGATTGGTTTTCTACCCAGTAGCCGGTAGTCGTAAATCCTATTTTCCTCCTCGCAGAGTCTATCCTTGATATGTTCATCCTAACCGGTGACAGATTTTCTCTCTGATGTTCTTCTATCCTGCAGTCGATAGATGTAATTCCTTTCTTTTTAGTTGGTATATCCTTGATATGTTCATCCTAACCGATGACGGGTATCCTCCTTGACATTTCCAGGCAAGTCTATCCTTGTTATGTCCATCCTAACCGATGACGGATATTCTCACCCTTGGTCTTCTGCCCAGTAACTGGTAGTTGTAAATCCTATTTTCTGCAGTTTTTCCCAGCAAGGTTATTCTTACCCAGTAACCGATAATGAATTTCCCCTCCTGGCGATCCTCAGCGATTCATCCTTGATATGTTCATCCTAACCGATGACGGATGTTCTCTCTGTCAGATCTTTATTATCTCCTTACCCAGTAACAGGTAATGGATAATAGATTTCTGCTTCTCCTGTGTTGAAGATTATTTTCTCCCCAGTTGAGTTGAGTGCGGATTTCCTTAGTGAAATCGCTTTTCCCCTGCATGATTTGAGTACCTCAGTTTTATCCTGACTTACTCGTATTCCCTGCAGATGTTATTTGTTCCCTGGCTGAGTCTTTCCATTTTATATGGATGTCCTCAAGTCCCCCAGTAGTTTTTAAGTCGTAGCCTGGCCTACACGTAACCCTTTTTATCCCCTCAGAGTCTCTATCGCCCCAGTGAGTTTTCCTTACGGAATGCATTATGCTCCTACGGATTTAAGGTCTCTCTGATTTCTTTTTCTTTGTGGCAATATTTCCCCACAGAGCATTAACTTTTACATTCATATCATATGCATCATGAGGTCTCTTAGAGACCAAAATTTGTTTCTATATATTGTTATTTAAGCCCATTCTACTGAGTCGACATGAAGATTTTAACCTTCGCCTCCTCAGTTAGAATATCCTTAAATAGGGGCAGTTGTAAGACCCCAATTTTGACCCTAAGATCCCTCATCCAATTTCATCATATGCATCAGCATGGGATCATACCTTGGCATCTTCCTTACCCCTCCTTCATTGGGTTTATTTTGGGAGAGATCACCAAGCACTATGTGATTGTATCATACTTGTATTTTATCATTTCACTAACCAAAATACCCAAAATATGTCTTTGTATTTGCCTAACTCTTTTGTAGGAAGGGCATGATCCCATTGATTCATCAAGTTCACATCTAGGGTTTGAGACCCTCGTGAACAAAGAGCACAACCATGGATTGATTCAAGAATGGTTACAAGCATCATATATGAGTCCCAATGTTCTCTACATGTTATATTGATCAAGTTTTCTTCAAGAGTTAGAGGGTGATTTGCCTTGGAAACCCTAGTTTGACTGGGTATCTTGAGTAACTTCTCCAACAAGCTATCTCACCAATTGATAAAATTCCTCAAGGTACACTTCAAATGTCATAATCTTGTGCATATATGATCTACCATGAGCCTAGAAAGTCAAGAGAATTGGAAGTTAGCAAGTTGGTTGATGGTGGTTGGCCAGATGAATTCATCTAATCAAAACTGAGTCTCCCTATACCCTATCTCCTATACTTTTCACCATATGAAACTTATTCCAAGATAAAACTTACTCTAAATAATATTACAAACAACTTTCATGTTGAGACCTAGAGCTAGTTTTGCTTGGAAAATCATTTTCTATGTTGAAACATTATAGGTCATTTTGTCTAAACCCTAATTTCAAAGTCAACTTCCCAAGGCCATAACTTGCTCAGTTTTTATGAGATTAAATATTTCCAAGTTTCAAAATCAAATTCAATGTGTCTAATTCAACTTTTATGTTTGGAGTGGGAGCTAATTTAACTTTTTTGAGCATGTGATATGAGGTTACATTATAAGTCACTTTTTACCTATACCATTGATCAAGTGATTTTTCCAAACTTCAAAAATGCATAACTCTATCATTTCAAATCCAAATGACATGAAATTGGTGACCATTTTAAAGGTCTTTGAAATATCTACAACTTTGATGAAAACGCTTTTCAAATTTGAAGCTCATATAAAAAGTTAAGCATGGTAGAATATTGAGACATATGGCTTGACACTTAAAAAATTTTGATATGTCAAAAATTTCCAAACTTCCACCTCTAATTTATTCAAGTTACAAAATCCAAATGGAAAAGTGTTGAACATGAAAGTTATTCCTCTTGATCTCACCTTTCCAAAGAGCTCAAATTCATTCATTTTGGACAAGGAATGCATAGGCTGCACATGGCATGAACATGATGTCATCACTTGGCAAGAATCAAACTTCAAATCTTCATGTACAATTGCCTTGCAATCCAAGCTGAACTCAGATTATCTCACACTCATTTGTGGACTTAGTGCAATGATTTTATGGGCCTATGCGCGCCCATGCACCCATGCATCATCAATGCCAAATTTGGAAAGTGGATTTCAAGTGTGCAAAAAGCAATGGATTCGATTATAAATAAAGCCTCATATGCTCAGCATTTCACACACATTCGCGCCAGCTTTGATCCCCTAACTCTAACCCTCACATTGCAAAGGATAATCTTGAGAAATTCATTTGAATTTGACGTTGATTTTCCACTGTTTTGAAATTCAAATATCCAGGGATCCACAACCTTTTGAGCTTTCAATCCTTCTTCTGCAAGCAAATTAGAGTGAGATCAAGCACGAGCAAGAGTAAGATTAGTTGAATCCAGACCTCCATTGAAGGTATTTTCCAGAAATTTTGATCTCTTCGATTCTCTCTAATTCTTGCTCAATTTTATTGATTCTTTGGTTGTCTGAAGTCCTACCAATGTAGGCAACAAGATTGAGTTGCTTTGAGGCTAAATCGAAGTAAATCAGTTCATGTACCTCAAATTTCAACTCCATGTATCTCTCAATATACTTGGAGTTAGAGTGAGTTGAGGTTAGATTCGAACTCAGTGCAATATTTACTTTGAAATCATGTCCTTGTTTTTAATTTTGGTGATGGTTATGACTGAACCAGTCCGGCGAGGTTCGCCGAAGAAGACAACCGGTCCTTGGCCGTCGGTGGTGTGCTGGATGGTTCTGAGCCATAGGATCCTTTTGAAATGATCTAATCTCGTGTGTTCCTTTTGAATACCATGCATGTTGCGCGCTGACTTGAGTGCACGATGGAACGCGTCTTTTGATCCACTTGATCTGCCACCTCAATTAATGAGGGAGATCAAGTGGTCCACGTTTTTTCTGATATTTTAATTTTCATTTTAATTGCATTATTTTCAATAATTTATATTAAATTTAATATTGATCCAAAAAATATGGGACTTTCACCAAAAAAAATCAAATATTTTCCTCCTTCATATTCTGTATTAAAATTATTTTTTGGATCATTATTAATATTTTTCATGAATTAATTGATTTTGCATTTGTTTTTAATTGTTTAAAAATATTTTTAAATGTCCAAATATTATGAAATTTTTTCTCCAAGGTCCTTTGACCTTGTTTGACCTATGATAAATCTCATGGCCATTTCTTTGGTGTTTTGATGAGATTTTAGAAATTGGACAAACCATATTTAATTTAAATGCACTATTTTAGTATTTTTAATTTGAATAAATGCCAAATAAATTTGTTGACCAATTGTGATGACTTATTTATGTTTGACTCTTGTTGTTGGGCCTTGGTCAAGGTTGATTTGACTTTATCAAAATAATATCATTGGATTTAGGGGATTGATGGAATGTACATTCCATCTCCCAAAATGAATGAATGATATTAATTTGGTAAAAGTCCTCCTTTGACCAATTTGTGTTTTGATCCATTTTCCTCCCACTTCATCTTATTCCCTTTCTTCATTCATTCATTCCATTTGGCCTATCATATCTCAAAATCCTAAGGCTAGTTGATTGAAAAATTGACATGAGTATGTATGAGATTAGGCCACCCCTTTTGCATATTCTTTTTGTGTGTGGTATGTTTCATGAGCATAGTCTACTATACTATGTCTCTAACATGCATTAACATCAAAATTCTATTGCTCGGCCTCAAATAGTTGTGACTTCTACATAAGTCCAATTATAATTGCTTAACATAGCGCTAAATTTGTGACATAAAAGGCATAAGCATTCTAGTTAGTGAGATTGTAAGTCTCCCCTCTTTCATGGTATTGTGTGGAAACTTGGTCTTTTTTCCTTTCTTTAGAAGATGTCTTGGTTCAAGGATCCATGCTTGTGATAAGTGGGTTGAGTGTTCTCCAAAGAATGACTTCAAATAAAAAAGCAAAAGCAAAACAATACTAACTTCTAACCTATTAACTATTAACTTTTAATTTCAAGCCTTTACTTTAATGCAATTTACTTTTAGCACTTTATTTCATTTGCCATTGTTCATATCATTCTAATTGTTTATGTTAATGCAATTTTCACTTTGTCCATTTGGGTCATATTGTGTGATATATTTTGTTTGTTTATACTTTGCTTGTTTGTGTGGCCTTTGGCCATTAATGTACATAATAACAACAAAAACCCTAAAAAAAACTTTTGTGTGGATTGTTGGTTTGATCTTGGACAAATGGACTTAGAACTTAGGCAACCTTCCTATGCTAAAGGACTTGGCCAATGCCAACTTGTTGAAGAACCAAGTGCTTGTAATTTGAAACTTCATCTGATACATCATTCAAGATCCTCTTGAGTTCATTTGCAACATGATCATTGTGAAGTTGTTATTTTGAACCTATGACTTGTGGGATTCATCTGTTACAATGGCTATTTTGGAGAAGATCATGGGATAGATAAGCTTGGATGTGGCTATCTTTATTTGATGTCTTGCTCTTCAAGATAATATAATTGTGCATTTGTGTGTTGCTTGATTCTAAAAGTCCAAGGGAATTCTGGGTTTCTATTGACATTTTTGTCTATTGGATTGTGTCATACGGTGAACTGGACTTTTTTGTGGTTTTAATCGCAATGTCGCGGTTAGCAAGAGTCGCCACCGACTTTTCTTTTATCCAATAAGGAAAGGTGGAAAAGAACAGGAAAAACCTTAATTTAGATTTTGGGTTCGGGAGGTACATTATACAAAGGGAAGGTGTTAGCACCCTTTGTATCCATGGTTATCCATGGGCTCTTAATTGCTCGATCACTTATATTATTTTTGTCTAAAAAAAAAGTGTTTGTGAATTGTTTAGAAAAATTGTTTTGAAAAGAGAATTTAACTTTGTAATGATTCTTGTATGAATGTATACAAAGTGATTATCTCGTTTAGTTTTGAAAATTGTTTAGAAAAATATAACTCGGTAATTATTCTAGTATGAATGTATACCAAGTGGTGATTTTCTGAAGGTATTTTGAAAGGTGTGAGGTGTGAAAAAATGTTTTAGGTTGTGAGCCAGCAATTAAGAGTTATACCGACCCAAGGTCTTTATGAGTATTTCCTATCCTTATGAGGGTAAAACTGTCCTTATTATTGAGAAATAAGTAGTTTTATCCTTTGGATGTAAAAGGGTCATCGTAGGGTCATCGATAGGTCATTGAAGGCAACAGTTACGAGGATACCTTAGCATTCGAAGGGACTATCATCTTTTAACCGTAGGCAACATCGGAGGGTCATCGAGGGACAAAGTTGTATATTCGAAGGCAACATCCGAGGGACTATAATTTATTTTATGATGATTTAACCGAAGGGTCTTTGCTAAGGGTATCCCCACGTTCGCGGGACATGACCGTAATATCGTAATCGTAAGGCAACAAAGAGAGGTCCAAGATCACTTATTCAAAGGCAAAGTTTTACAATTAATTATATAATTAGGATGAAACTCCACATTAAAATTATTAAAAATAATATATTAAAAAATTAATACATTAGAAATTAATACATTAAAAATTAATTTAGGGTGAAACTCCACAAGGGTATCCCACAAATAAAGTGGAATACCTAGCCAATAACCTTTTCCTGGGATATGTGAACCTTTACGAAACTCAAAAAAAGAAACATGTCAGAACACCAAATCAGGGTGCAATCGAAGATTACACCGGAGAAATATCACAACAATAAATAGGATAGGATGAATAATGCATGGCTATGATAAAAACATAAAAAAAAAACAGACTAGAAGAATCAGGTACTGTCTCGTTCGCCTCTGCCTCGCCTAGCGAAGGCCACGGATTTTGAATTTGAAAACAGCCCCATGTTAGGAACTTTGAATTTTATGGCATTTTATCACAGGAATAACATGGTCAAACATTCAGGGTATTCAGGCGTATTTAGATTCCCATACGAAAGCAAATTATATATCAACATTTAATCATGATACATTATATATGTAGATATGGCCAATTGAAAGTATAAACAATAGAGATACGCAAACCTGTTTGCCAATTCAAGGTTGAAGGGATTGATCACTTGTAGTATCGGAATAAGTTAGGCAGCGGGAATTGGACGGCGATGGCTTCGGTGCAGATGGGCTGCCTTCAGGGTTTCTTTACTCTGAATTCTCCGGGTAGGCAGGGTTCCTATGCCAAAGTTTCTATCCGTCCTTCTCTGTTCTCTCTCTTTCTTTTTCCTCAAGGTTTTGTTCCAAGGAAACCTCAGAGTGTTTTGCTTGTCTTCCTTCTTTCTCCAGTGAATCTCCCAGTGTAAACTCCAAGTGTGACTCCCCTACTGAAACTTCAGTATTTATAGACTAATTTCGTGGGTAATGGACTTGGAATGAGGGAGACCCAAGTCCAAAATAATTTGTTATATTTTATTTATTTATTTATTTTAATTATTTAATTAATTAATTAATTAATTAATTAATTAATTAAAAAAAAATTCTCTTGTTTTTTTTTTTTTTTTCGTTTCTCGTTTTGTTTTTTTTTTTTTTTTTTAGGAAAAATGATGGGTAATTTTTGGGGTATGACAGCTGCCCCTGTTCAATATTCTTGAACCGAGAGAGTTAGGATGGCGTGTATGCCATTCGTGGTCTGCAGGTGGAAGATTATTGAACACTAGAATGCCCCAAAAATTTGCACTTGAGAATCGACAATTGGTCTTGATGGAGATGGGCTTAAAGATGCCATCCGGGAGGTTTGATGACGAAAGCTTCAGATCGCGCCGTATATTAGGCCAATTTGAAGACATGGGTGCCACACTGGGTCGTACGTTAGACCGTATAATGAGTCATCCATTAGGCTGCCGACTTCGCTGGGGAGTCGGAGTGTGTCATATGCTGTTGGGGATAAAGGATCAGAATGGACCATACGCTAGATCGTATCTGAGTTGCAGAATGAGCCGTACGTTAGGCTGAATCTGATGACGAAAGGGGTAGTCGTACGTTAGACTACACTTCAGAAATGTACCGTATGTTAGGTAGCATCTGTGGGGATGGACATCCGAACGGGTCGTACGTTAGACCGTCGCAGAATGAGTCGTCTGTTAGGCCGCATCTGATGATGAAAGCGGTAGTCGTACGCCAGACTACACTTCAGAAATGTACCGTACGTTAGGTAGCATCTGAGGGTTGTAAGATCCAAACGGGTCGTACGTTAGACCGCGTTGGGGTTGTTGGAGTTCAGAATGGATCGTACGCTAGATCGTATCTGAGTTGCAGAATGAGCCGTACGTTAGGCTGTATCCGAAGAAGAAAGTAGTCGTACGCTAGACTACACCCCTGAACGTACCGTACGCTAGGCAGTATCCGAGGATTTGAAGGTCCAAATGGGTCGTACGTTAGACCGCATTGGAGTTGCTGAAGAAGTCATATGTTGGGCTGAATCAGAATGAACCGTACATTAGGCTGTATCTGATAACCTGTATATGTTGTACTTGCAATAAATGTCTGGGATGGGCTTAGAGATGCCATCGTTAGGAGGATAATTAACCTGCAAAGAAAAAGTTAGCTTCATGCTATGTCATGATGCATGAGATGTTTCGTGTTATGCTAAAATATATGTGAATGTTGTATGCATGCGTATGCTGTGAAAGGATGTAATGAATGAGTTATGCGTATGAGAAGTTCTGCTTGGGGACTCTACTGGGGAAAATAAATCCCCATCTACTGATTTGAGACATTTGTGTCGATGACCCTTTCTCGGCTGGGGATGCTTGATTTCTGTCTGATGGTGGAAATATTCAACAGAGCCTGGCTGGGGATGGATGAGATGATCAATCTGTCTGGTGATGCCGACCTCTGTTGGGGAGTAACTGGCTGTGCCTGGGGATACTGCCATTTTCTGAGGAAAAAAAAAAAAACAGGCTTGCTGGGGAAGAGAATTGGTAGCGGATTCATTGGAAGCATGATTAGACCTTTTCCTTGATCCTGAAGTCGGGTAGTAATTGCTATTGCTATTCTATGCATGTATTTTTGGTAAACATCAGTCATATTCAAATGCACATATTAATTCAAATTAAATCAATGGACATTTACGCAACCAAAACAGAAAAGTAAAAACAAAAGCATCTTTTTTTGAAAGAGGGTTGTATTGATTTTGAAAGGAGGCCTATAAACAGGCAATTTGTGTACAAGGAGACAGAAATCCTAGTAAGAGGAAATTGTCGAAAACAAAGAGAAAGCTATGTGGAAGAAGTCCTATTGATTTTAAGCCTACTACTGTCATTATGTCTTCGAGCATCTCATCCCTTGCTGTCGGATAGAAGTGATTGGCTTGGTCAGTCCCTCGAACTTGGATGAAAGTTGACTGAGAACGGGACATAGTCATACGCTTTAATCCCTAATTTTTGCCTGGACCGCCTTTTCAGGTTTTCAGTCCACCAGGATACCCTTTTTTGCCCAAGCCGCCTTTTCAGGTTTTCGACTTGCCGGGTGTACATTTTTTTTATATATCCCTAATTTTTGCCCGAACCCTTTTGGTTCGCCGGGATGCCCTTACTTTTGCCTAGATACGTCGATCTAGCGGGTCTCTTTTATGCGTAGTATTTTTTAACTATGTCCGCGTTCACGGGATGTGGGAAGTCTTCACCATCCATTGTAGCGAGTATCATGGCTCCACCTGAGAATACCTTCTTAACTACAAATGGCCCTTCGTATGTGGGAGTCCATTTGCCTCTGGGGTCAGTTTGTGGTAGGATGATGCGTTTGATTACCAAGTCGCCAATTTGATACACTTGTCTCTTGACCTTTTTGTTGAATGCCCTGGTCATGCGCTTCTGATATATCTGCCCGTGACATACAGCCGCAAGTCTCTTCTCATCCATCAAATTTATCTGATCGAGTCGAGTCTGAATCCATTCGTCCTCGTCTAAGCCCGCCTCTTTCATGATCCTTAGAGAGGGAATCTGAACTTCCACTGGTAAAACGGCTTCCATTCCGTAGACTAAAGAGAAAGGAGTTGCCCCTGTCGAAGTTCGCACGGAAGTACGATAACCATGAAGAGCAAATGGTAACATCTCATGCCAGTCTTTGTATGTTACCGTCATCTTTTGTATAATCTTCTTAATATTCTTATTAGCCGCTTCTACAGCGCCGTTCATCTTTGGCCGGTACGGAGAAGAGTTATGGTGTTTTATTTTGAACTGCGTGCAGAGTTCAGTAATCATCTTGTTGTTCAAATTAGTGCCATTGTCAGTGATAATTCTCTCAGGGACGCCGTATCGGCAGATGAGGTTGTTCTTGATGAATCGTGCCACCACATTCTTAGTAACAGAAGCAAATGAGGCTGCCTCCACCCACTTTGTGAAGTAATCAATAGCAACAAGGATGAAACGATGTCCATTAGAGGCGGTAGGTTTAATCTCGCCAATCATATCAATGCCCCACATTGCAAAGGGCCACGGCGCGGTCAACACGTTTAATGGAGCAGGAGGCACATGTACTTTATCCGCATAGATCTGGCACTTATGACAAGTTCTGGAGTGATGGTGGCAATCAGTTTCCATGGTAGACCAATAATACCCTGACCTCAGAATCTTCTTGGCCATTGTATGTCCACTAGAATGAGTCCCAAAGATACCGTCGTGCATGTCTTCCATAATCTTCTCTGATTCCTTTCTATCCACACAGCGAAGCAAAGTCGAATCATGGTTACGTTTGTACAATATTCCATTACTCAAAAAGAATTTAGCGGAGAACTTCCTCAGAAATTTCCTGTCATTGATGGATGTCCCTTCAGGGTATTCTTGAGCTTCTAAATATCTTTTTATCTCGTGGTACCAAGGCTTCTCTTCTACTTCATCAGCGTTAAGTTCATAACAATATGCTGGTTCGTCTAGTCGTTCAATGGTAATCCGGGGAGCTTCATTGTCCCATCTGACTCTGAACATAGATGACATGGTAGCTAATGCGTCTGCCAACTGGTTCTCCTCTCGTGGAATATATTCGAATGTGATCTCTTCAAAGTATGGGATTAATGTCAACACCCGTTCTCGATAGGGGATGAGGTTCGGATGTTTAGTGTCCCATTCTCCTTTGACCTGACTGATTACTAAGGCTGAGTCTCCATACACCCTCAAAAACTTGATTCTCAGGTCTATAGCAGCTCTGAGTCCCAAAATACATGCTTCATACTCAGCCATATTGTTGGTACACTCAAAACATAGTCTAGCGGTGAAAGGCGTATGGCCACCCTTGGGGGAAATGATCACGACGCCAATACCGTTGCCCAATGCATTAGACGATCCATCAAAAACCATAGTCCATCGGGATCCCACTTCGGGTCCTTCATTCGGTCCAGGTTCTTCATAATCAGTAACAAGCATGACATCCTCATCTGGGAACTCAAAATTCATAGACTGATAATCATTCACGGCCTGATGAGCCAAATGATCAGCTAGCACGCTTCCTTTGATTGCTTTTTGGGTGGTATACTGGATATCATACTCTGTTAAAATCATCTGCCATCTTGCTATTCTTCCGGAGAGGGCGGGTTTCTCAAATATGTATTTGATAGGATCCATCTTAGAAATCAACAAAGTGGTGTGATTCAACATATACTGTCTTAGTCGGCGAGCAGCCCAGGCCAAAGCACAGCAAGTTTTCTCGAGCAGTGAGTATCTTGTTTCACAGTCGGTAAACTTTTTGCTAAGGTAGTATATGGCATACTCTTTTCGACCGGACTCGTCATGTTGTCCCAACACGCACCCCATTGAGTTTTCTAAAACGGTTAAATACATGATTAGAGGTCTTCCCTCAACTGGTGGCACCAGAATTGGAGGTTCTTGGAGGTACTTCTTGATTTTGTCGAAAGCTTCTTGACATTCATCATTCCATATCATCTCTTGATTTTTTCTCAGTAACTTGAAGATGGGTTTGCAAGTAGCGGTCAAATGGGAAATAAATCGGGCAATGTAATTCAAACGTCCCAAGAAACCTCTGACTTCTTTATCCGTACGGGGAACTGGCATCTCTTGAATAGCTCTCACCTTGGCTGGGTCGACCTCAATACCTTTACCACTGACAATAAAGCCCAAGAGTTTACCAGATCTTACTCCAAAGGTGCATTTGTTCGGGTTCAATCTCAACTTGTATTTCTTCAGCCTCTCAAACAGTTTGTATAAATGATCGAGATGTTCTTCTTCAGTATGAGACCTGGCTATCATATCGTCCACATATACTTCTATTTCATGATGGATCATGTCATGGAACAAAACCACCATAGCACGCTGGTACGTTGCTCCTGCGTTCTTTAAACCAAACGGCATTACTTTATAACAGAAGGTGCCCCATTGCGTCACAAACGTAGTCTTCTCCATGTCCTCAGGTGCCATTTTGATCTGGTTATAACCCGAGAATCCATCCATGAAGGAGAATACCTTGTGTTGAGCGGTGTTGTCTACCAGAACATCAATGTGTGGCAGTGGGAAATCATCCTTGGGACTCGCTCTATTCAAATCTCTGTAATCCACACACATTCGCACCTTACCATCCTTCTTTGGCACTGGTACCACATTAGCAACCCATTGAGGATAAGAAGTAACCGCCAGAAAACCAGCATCGAATTGTTTCATGACTTCGGCCTTGATTTTCTCGGACATTTCAGGACGCATGCGACGAACCTTTTGCTTAACAGGACGACAATCTTCCTTCGTCGGCAAACGATGCACTACTATATCGGTATCCAGCCCTGGCATGTCTTCGTAAGACCAAGCAAAAATCTCCACATAGTCATGTAGCATTTGAATCAATCTTCTTTTGACACTGATTTCCAAGCCTGCTCCTATTTTGACTTCTCTCTTGTCCACCTCGGTACCCAGATTTACAGTCTCAACTGACTCCTCATGCGGCTGTATAGTCCTTTCTTCTTGTAGTAACATTCTGGCAAGTTCTTCAGGTACTTCACAATCTTCCTCACTTCCATCTTCGGCTCGGTAGATCGGATTTTCAAAGTCATAATGAACAGTAGTAGAACTATTATCAACAGGATCCAGAGTGGATAGGGATCTGCAATTCGTTACGTGCGTGTGTGTAAGAAAACATAGCTCGTTTGAAAGATAATAGGAAAGACAAAGAGCGCAATATTTGAATGCAAAACGTCCATTGATTTATTGAATATAAATATGCTTATGAAAATGACAAAACCCTTAACAAATTAGCTATTGTGCCTCGGGCATAGACACAATGCTTTAAGAAGTTTGATTGTAAAAGAAAATTAAAATTTGCAATTCTAGAATAAACAATAACAATTACTCCTGACTAAAGGAAATCGGGATAATGTCTTCAGTCTTCCAATTGTTGAGTCCGTCACCAATTGTTGGGAAAATCCAGCTATCCAAGTCGCAATCACTATCAGCATCTTCCATAGCATTAATCTGATTTTTGACTATCTTTCCAGAGTTAAACCCCAGGCCAGCTTTATCAGACTTGTACGGTACATTGATCAGTTGACCCCAACCAGCACGATCACCATTTTCAATCGCGGCTTGAGCATCTTTCAGAGAGATCATGACAGGGGGAGCACGAACAACCTTGGGCACAAGGGGAGTTGGCTTAAGGACAGGACTGGGTGGAGGAACCACTTCAAATGACTGAGAAAGAGTCTCAAAGAATTCACCATCCATCTCGACGTATTTGAAGGCTTGCACACTACTGACAATATACTCTTCTTCTCCACATACAGTGACAACCATGCCTGCTATTGGATACTTCAGCTTTTGATGAAGCGACGAAGCTACCGCACCTGCCCCATGGATCCAAGGGCGCCCCAACAAGCAGGAGTAGGCGGGACGAATGTCCATCACGTGAAAGGTAGTGTTGAAGACTTGAGGTCCTATCTTGATAGGGAGAACCACTTCACCATAGACAACACTCTTCGCACCATCGTAAGCACGCACCACAACATCACTAGGTTTCAGTTCAATGCCTTTGTAGTCAAATTTATCGAGTACAGCTTTCGGGAGCACATTCAAGGAAGAGCCGTTGTCGATCAACACGTGAGCCAGGGTGATCCCCTCACACTCGATGGAGATATGCAGAGCTTTATTGTGATTCTTTCCTGCTGGCGTCAGGTCAGCATCGGAAAAGCCTAGGCCATTGTCAACAGTCAAATTAGCAACATAATGTTCGAATTGATCGACGGATGTTTCTTGAGGCACATGAGCGGTCTTCAAGAATTTCATCAATGCATTGGCATGGGATTCAGAGGATAATAACAAGGACAACATTGAGATTTTAGACGGAGTATGCCCCAATTGTTCCACTACATCAAAATCGCTCTTACGGATGATTTTCAGCATCTCTTCCATTTCCTGTTTGGCAACATCTTCAGAAGTAACTTCGACCGATGTCTCTGACTGAGGAGGATTGACTGGTCTTTTTCCTCGAATTTCGGGAGCGGGAGGTGAGATTTCTGGGGAGTAGATCCTTCCACTTCGAGTAACTTTACTAGTCCCCACAATATCATTAGGATTAGCAGAACTACCAACTTGCTTTATGCCATGGATGTAAACGTCGCCTCCATAGTTCCACGGAATAGCTTTGCTGGAGGAATATGGCACGGGGCCAGGTGCGGTAATAATCAGGGGAGCCACTTTGGGCTCAGCGGTAATCTTCACAGGCACTCTAGTAGCGGTAATCTTCACTGGAGCTTTGGACCTAGCAATCACAGATACCTCTTCAATAGAGTTGTCCACCTTAGGAACCCTTTCAAATAGAATTGTACGATCATCCATCAGCCGTTGAATGCCGTTCTTCAACTTCAAACAATCATTGGGTCGGAGTACACAGAGATCGCAATCTTCAGCACAACCTGGAAATAAACCAGCTTGCAATAAATTCTTCTTAACGATCAGGAGAGGAGATGCTAAATCAGCAACGTCAGTAACGTGAGAATTGTCGTCCACAACATTAACATTCTGGTCATGATTAGGCATAGGTGCTGTGATGACATTGGGGGTCGCCGGAGGATCAAATTCAATTTCTCCAGCGTCGATCATATCCTGAATCTTGTTCTTCAACAACCAGCAATCATTCGTATCATGCCCGGGGCTATCGGAGTGATAGGCACACCTGGCGTTGGGATTATAACGAGGAGAAGTAGTGTTGGGATTTGCAGGAGGGCCTCTGAGGGTAATCAAATTGGCCTTTAACATACTCTGCAGTGCTTGGGTTAAAGTCATATTGATCTTGGTAAACTGTCTTCTCGACCTGTCTTGTCTGTGTTGGAAGTTCTGAGATGGCGGTGCGACAATTGTAACTGCCCCAATAGTATGGTCACGATTCTTCTTGTTATGCTTCCTCTCACTGTACACAGCATTTGATTCATTCTTTCCCTGATAGGACTTTTTGGTGCTTGCAGAAGTAGCTGCCTGTATCTTTCCACTTCGAATGCCGCTTTCAACCCGTTCACCTGTCAAGATAAGTTCAGTGAAACCTGACGAGGAACTTCCCAGTAGATGGCTGTAGAATGGGCCAGTCAGTGTACCCATGAACATGTCCACTAACTCTCGATCAGTCATAGGGGGTTTGACTCTGCCAGCCAAATCTCTCCACTTTTGAGCATATTCTTTGAAACTTTCTTTAGAGCCCATAGTCATATTTTGTAGCTGTAGCCGAGTAGGCGCTAACTCAGAATTATACTGGTAGTGCTTGTAGAAAGCTGTTGCTAAATCAGTCCATGTGCGGATGTTAGAGCTCTCAAGCTGATAATACCACTCTAACTGTGTGCCAGACAGACTCTCTTGGAAGAAATGGATCCACAGTTTCTTATCAGTAGTGTGCGGCTGAATCTTTCTCACATAAGCCCTTAGATGCATCTGAGGACAAGAGGCACCATCATACTTAGTGAAAATGGGAACCTTGAATTTGCGGGGAATGACCACATCAGAGACCAGACCCAAGTTTTCGAAATCCAGACCGGGCACTTTCTGCCCCTCCATAGCTAGCATACGTTCTTCCAGCAACTTGTACTTATCATCCTTCGGAGAGTACTGTTCATGTTCATAATCTTCATCGTCGTCCTCAGAATTGACGAGATTAGGATTCTCATCTTCCGAATCATTCTCGGTCTCTTCTTCTGAATCCTTCGGAATTCTAATCTTGACTCCTGTAACCTGTCCCTTAAGCCTTCTCCCCGGGTTGATGTAACCCACAGGTTTCTGGTCCTTCTTCTTCTCCATCAAAAGAGCTTTCAGTTCTTCCTGCCCCTTAGATAAGCTCAGCATCATTTCCTGGAATTGAGCATTCTGGGCCTGGAGATCTTTGACAGTTTGTTCGAGAGCCATTGTTCAATCTGTTTGAATCTGCTGGAATCTGTTTGATAGGAAAATCGTGAGAACACTGATCCTTTAGAATACCTGTTATGCGATGCAATGCAATGTATGAAATGTTTTCAAGGACTTTCGGGATTTAACTTTGCATAAACTAACAAAAAGAGCTTTTTTTTTTCTTTTCTCTTTTGTTTTTGCTTTTGTTTTTGTTTTTTCTGTTTTTTTTTTTAGCAGAGTTAAATCCCTAAATCCTTGAAATGGTTAGTACAATGCCATGATGTTATGATGTTATGTTGTTATGATGTCATGTTGTTAGATAAATAACAAGCACAAGCAAGTCACACAACAATCATTCCTAGGTTTTAAGGCTTGCGTGAGTTCCATAGGTAAATACCCTCCCCACTGAAGTTTGGTTGGTTCAACCTGTCTTAGAATAGTAACCGGGTTCTAGAAGGATCTCAAATCATTGACCTTTCCTTAAGTCCACTTCAGTGCAACACCAAGTGGTTGACCGAAGCTTCCCTAAAGTCCAATCTCAAAGAGTGTAGTATCGAGTCTCAACCAACTCCAGTCGGAACCGAAGCCAGTTATCTCACTACTTTCTAATGGCCAGGATGAGTCAATTAGGGTTCTAAAGGTCTGGTTAATGCTTTTATGACACCACGCGAATGCCAAATATTTCCTCAACTAACATGAGGAACATCAGGACATCCAAAGTGCCACATTAACCGTAGCCATCATTTTGACCATTCCAGTATACGCCGGACAGTCGCGATGATCTCTTGCCACTTACCTAAGGTACACTAGATCCGGGTGTAGGATCTTTCACTCAAGCATAACATACCCAAGCAATCCCTTAAAAATAAATCAGACAAATTGAATAAGTGATCTTGTTTTTAAGGTAACCTCTCTTTTCTCTTCCCCAGCAAAGTCGCCAGTTCTGTCATACGGTGAACTGGACTTTTTTGTGGTTTTAATCGCAATGTCGCGGTTAGCAAGAGTCGCCACCGACTTTTCTTTTATCCAATAAGGAAAGGTGGAAAAGAACAGGAAAAACCTTAATTTAGATTTTGGGTTCGGGAGGTACATTATACAAAGGGAAGGTGTTAGCACCCTTTGTATCCATGGTTATCCATGGGCTCTTAATTGCTCGATCACTTATATTATTTTTGTCTAAAAAAAAAGTGTTTGTGAATTGTTTAGAAAAATTGTTTTGAAAAGAGAATTTAACTTTGTAATGATTCTTGTATGAATGTATACAAAGTGATTATCTCGTTTAGTTTTGAAAATTGTTTAGAAAAATATAACTCGGTAATGATTCTAGTATGAATGTATACCAAGTGGTGATTTTCTGAAGGTATTTTGAAAGGTGTGAGGTGTGAAAAAATGTTTTAGGTTGTGAGCCAGCAATTAAGAGTTATACCGACCCAAGGTCTTTATGAGTATTTCCTATCCTTATGAGGGTAAAACTGTCCTTATTATTGAGAAATAAGTAGTTTTATCCTTTGGATGTAAAAGGGTCATCGTAGGGTCATCGATAGGTCATTGAAGGCAACAGTTACGAGGATACCTTAGCATTCGAAGGGACTATCATCTTTTAACCGTAGGCAACATCGGAGGGTCATCGAGGGACAAAGTTGTATATTCGAAGGCAACATCCGAGGGACTATAATTTATTTTATGATGATTTAACCGAAGGGTCTTTGCTAAGGGTATCCCCACGTTCGCGGGACATGACCGTAATATCGTAATCGTAAGGCAACAAAGAGAGGTCCAAGATCACTTATTCAAAGGCAAAGTTTTACAATTAATTATATAATTAGGATGAAACTCCACATTAAAATTATTAAAAATAATATATTAAAAAATTAACACATTAGAAATTAATACATTAAAAATTAATTTAGGGTGAAACTCCACAAGGGTATCCCACAAATAAAGTGGAATACCTAGCCAATAACCTTTTCCTGGGATATGTGAACCTTTACGAAACTCAAAAAAAGAAACATGTCAGAACACCAAATCAGGGTGCAATCGAAGATTACACCGGAGAAATATCACAACAATAAATAGGATAGGATGAATAATGCATGGCTATGATAAAAACATAAAAAAAACAGACTAGAAGAATCAGGTACTGTCTCGTTCGCCTCTGCCTCGCCTAGCGAAGGCCACGGATTTTGAATTTGAAAACAGCCCCATGTTAGGAACTTTGAATTTTATGGCATTTTATCACAGGAATAACATGGTCAAACATTCAGGGTATTCAGGCGTATTTAGATTCCCATACGAAAGCAAATTATATATCAACATTTAATCATGATACATTATATATGTAGATATGGCCAATTGAAAGTATAAACAATAGAGATACGCAAACCTGTTTGCCAATTCAAGGTTGAAGGGATTGACCACTTGTAGTATCGGAATAAGTTAGGCAGCGGGAATTGGACGGCGATGGCTTCGGTGCAGATGGACTGCCTTCAGGGTTTCTTTACTCTGAATTCTCCGGGTAGGCAGGGTTCCTATGCCAAAGTTTCTATCCGTCCTTCTCTGTTCTCTCTCTTTCTTTTTCCTCAAGGTTTTGTTCCAAGGAAACCTCAGAGTGTTTTGCTTCTCTTCCTTCTTTCTCCAGTGAATCTCCCAGTGTAAACTCCAAGTGTGACTCCCCTACTGAAACTTCAGTATTTATAGACTAATTTCGTGGGTAATGGGCTTGGAATGAGGGAGACCCAAGTCCAAAATAATTTGTTATATTTTATTTATTTATTTATTTTAATTATTTAATTAATTAATTAATTAATTAATTAATTAATTAATTAATTAAAAAAAAAATTCTCTTTTTTTTTTTTTTTTCGTTTCTCGTTTTTTAATTTTTTATTTTTTTTTATTTTTTTTATTTTATTTTTTTATTTTTTTTATTTTTTTTAGGAAAAATGATGGGTAATTTTTGGGGTATGACAGATTACTACCCACTTGGTCAGATCTTTTCAACTCTAAACTTTTAAATTTTGTACATAGGGTAGTCTCTTCATCTTCTCCCCATTTCTTTAATTTCAAAATCTCTCTCTCCATTTTTCAAAACCTTCTTTGTGTGAATTATTTTTGTTCTAAACTTTGACCACTTTTTACAAAAAAGATAGAAACTTTGGCCTTACGCCATTGCATTTTTCAAACTTATTTTCTTAAATCAAACTTGTAAATAAACTTAACTATACTTGACATAAACTTTCAAAAAGTCAAAAAGAACTAACTCATTCAAACCATTTTAGGCCTTTGTGCCTTTCAAACTTAATTTTTGTTAAAAGCAATGCATCCACTTTGAAATTTGTATCACGAACTACGAGGTTTTGATCCCTCATTTTTATGTTGGTATGTAGGCACAACACCGAAGGTCTTCTCAAACACAAAAATATAATTAATGAATTCTTTTCTCATCCCCCCATTCTATTTGTTTGTAAACATCATTTTGTACCAAATGCATATGCACACAAAAAGGGCTCCCTAGGAGTACCTAGGATACTTTGGGTGCTAACACCTTCCCTCTGTGTAACCAACCCCCTTACCTGTAATCTCTGACATTTTATTAGTTTTGATTTGAAAACTTCTTACTTTTTGGGTTTTGTTCGTACTTTTTCCCTTTTTCCTTTCGAAACAATAAAAGCGCGGTGGCGACTCTTGTTATTTGATCTTTAGCATGTCAATAGCTTGATGATCATGAATTTACCGCTACAGCATCTTCATCTCTTCTGAGTATTAATGAACCACCTGCAATTTCGTCTAAAAATTGTTGAACATGTAACTCCATACACAAGAGGGGGTGAATTGTGGAGGTTTTAAAAGCAATAGTTTAAAACAAAATTATCTTCTAAAACATAGTTTGAAAACATTTTAGCAAGAAATAAAAGATTTAATGGAATAGAGATAACACCGGGAATTTATAGATGTACAGTCTTAAAGAAGTGACTTATTATTCTTCCCAAGAACTGGTTTTGAGAGTATCCAATAATATTTTCGAGCTTTTAAATGTTTAAGCCTGTGAAACACCTTATACAAGGAAAATGAAGTTTAAGGCTAACTTCTAACCAAACAGCAGAATGAGAATGAATTGGGTGAGTCTTCAATCCAAACAACAAACAGAGCTTCGAGCGATTAGTCCATAAGCCAAACTAAGATTTTTCACATGCTGGTCTCGAACCAAGTTGGAGTTTTGAATTGTTTATCCTGTTGGTGTAAGCCCTAGAGGTCAATACTTTTGGTACTTGTATCAAATTATTTATTAATAATAAAAGGCTTTTTCTTTATTATGTTTGTTTAATAAAGTCCCTAGAATAGCTAGTCCGTTTAATGTATCAAGTATGACTTAATCATGAGATCACATTAAACATAAGGACACTATTCTTAAAGTATCTGTAGTCGAGCTTTATTGTGAAGTGGGATAACATTAAAGCATGAATACTATTATGTTTATAGACTGATGATCACATCTCATGGATCATGGATAAGGAGTTATCAAGTCTTAAACATAGGTATGAATATTAAGAGTAATATTTATACTGGATTGACCCGCTATGAGAATACTATATAGAATGTTATGCAAAGTGTCATAACTTATTCTCATGGTGATAATGGTGTATACCACCCTTCGACCTGAAACCACTATGGATCCTAGATGTAGAGTCGAGTGCCTTATTGTTGATCAAACATTGTCCGTAACTGGATGACCATAAAGACAGTTGATGGGTACTCCACGAAGCATGCTAAGGGACATGAGTGACCTAGATGGAATTTGCCCATCCTGCGTAACAGAATAAATGTCTATGGGCCCAATATTGAATTGGACAAGGATGACACGGTCTATGCCTTGTGTTCAATATAGACATAAGGGTAAAAGGGTAATTATACACATAATTATTATCACAGAAGGATTTGTCAGATCACATGACATTTTCGTGTCTTGGGTAGCAGTGATGTGTTGCTAGATACCGCTCACTGTTTATTATGTTAAATACGTGATTTAATATAGTTGTCAATGCCGCGAAAACCTACAGGGTCACACACAAAGGACGGATTGATGAGAGATAGAGTAACTAAGGAATACCGTAATGTACGGTGCCCTTAAGTGAATTGTAGAACATCGTAAGGTACGGTGTATTTAAGTAGAATACTAAATATGGTAAGGTACCACGTGCTTAAGTGATTTTGGCATATTATAAGATATGGGCCATATACACTTGAGTGGGCTTTTTAGCTTGCAGCCCACACAAGTGGTTCTATAAATAGAACCCTTGTGTAGAAGCATTTACAGTTGCAATTTCGTTTCTCTCTCTCTCTCTCTATCACTCAAAGCCTTCATTCGTAGCAGCTAGCACTGAGATTGAAGAAATCCGTTCGTGTGGACTGAGTAGAGGCATTGTCATCGTTCAACGTTCGTGATCGCACCATAGATTTGCACCAAAGGTTACAATCGCCACAAGAGGTAACGATTCTATCACTGATCATGCACATTCGTAAGGATCATTAAAGGAGAAATTTTAATTTCCGTTGCGTTTTGGATCACCTTTCTCCTTCAGTGGTATCAGAGCCACTTACGAAACCATGCATCTGATAGCTGTTTATTTTCTGTATTTTCTGTATTAATACGATTAAAGACAGAATGAATCAAAGAATAAACGAGTAATTAAATTGAGATCGATCAAGTTATATATATGATATAAGTAATCCTGAGGCAAAATACGGTATATATGATATATTGTTTCTGTTTCGTTCATTCAAACACTTAATAGTTGTTTTCCTTTGAGCGATCAATGGTCGTTTGCTTCTTGATCCGACATTAGTATGGTAAAGCAATGACGTATTGATCAATCATACTGAATCAACAATCGAGATGTGTTTGACGGTCTGAAATTGGTGCATTAGGGTTAATGACGGCACAAGGGTTGTGTTGTCAAAGAGTTATGCATTAGGGTTAATGACGGCACAAGGGTTGTGTTGTCAAAGGACAAAATTTGGGTCTTCTTGTATTTAATTATCTCCCACCGTGAATGCGTAAAGACCACTGTCATTATCACTTACCGGTTTGAGGTAATTAAATAGGGACAGTTGTCATACCCCAATTTTGTCCGGCCATTTGTGGTTTACCCATGAGATCTCTTTGTTTCAAAGACCCATTTGCATAAGCGTGTTCATAATCTAAAATGTGGTTTGAATCTTTTTACATTACTAATCCAAAATCTATTTTCTCATTAGTAAGTATTAAGAGCCATGTTATTATTTCTATGATCACTATTTACTAGTCCATTTACACATTCCACCTTATATAATTCCATCACATTTGTTGACAAAATCAACATGCTTTATGTATCATAGTTATTCATTTCATTCAAAAAAACCAATTCTGGGTCAAACTACACTTCATAATATGCTAAACCATTCACTTTCTTTTCATAAATCAATGCACATCCCATTGTCTTATACAAGTAATGATTCAATTCTTTTCAAGCTTTCCATGGAAATTTTCAATCATAAGTCAACCACATTCATAATCATCATCTTTTCACTTCGTACATACCATACATTTTTGAATTAGATTTATTTCATGCTACTTGTTCATGTTTGGTTAAGAATGCACTTTGAACTTTATAACTCCATACATTTTGAATTAGATTTGTTTCATGCTACTTGTTCATGCTTGGTTAAGAATGCACTTTGAACTTTATCATTCCATTCACATTCATACACCTACTTCGTTATGACATGATTAAAGAGGTGCATTCAAATATTTGAATTCACTAATCCATTTCCAAGGCACATTTTACTTTCATACATGAAAGTTCTACATACATACATAGATAACATGAAATTAATATGGAGAAATTGTTTGAAATAATATTAAAATCATGTTGAAGACATAGTTGTTAATGGCTATTAGACTTCAAATCCAACAGGTTACAAATAGTCCAAACACACATTTGTCTTAAAAGAAATCTAAGTAATTACATTTTAATTAAATGAAAAAGTGTTGTTGTTGGAAACAGGATTCTAGGGACCAAAACCAGGTGACCATTGAACCTTCCTTGGACTTGGGCGCGCCTCAAAATTGCTGTCTTGGAACAGCCCACCTTTCCATTCCATCAAGGTCATTTCAAGTTATAACCTGCAGAAAAAATAGCTTAATTAAAAAGCACTTTTCAAAAGCGCTTAAAGAACTGAAAAACAACTAAATAAATTACTCAATTTAATGCTTTATCCAAAAGGCTAACTTGAACATCCAAAAAGCACGTCAAAATTGGTCTAAAACAAGAACAAATCAATAGAAATCGAATCCCACATAATCTGGGATGGGACAAATTGAAAAAGGGGTTTTCTTCAAGGCTTTAAAATTGGTCATTTAAGCAATTGATCAGAGAGAGGTTAACGGCAAGAAAAACACACATGAGATAACAGAGCAATTTTTTTCAAACCCAAAATACACAGCAACAATATATTTCAAAAAGACCCTAAAAGCTAAACAGAAAGATTTTTCTTGAAATCCCAGAGAAAATCTAAACAATTTTCGTAAGAACTTCAAACATAATATTCAAAAATAACAGAAAATAGAAACAGCCTTACAATCCATATAATCATCAAGAAAACAAACGCCGTAAAAGAGAAGATGAGAAGGAAGCTTATCTGAGGACGGGAGAGAGAAGGCATCATCGGCGGCGTGCTTCCGAACGAGACCAACATAAATCACGCTGAAGGACCCTCGTCGTAGCTTCGAGTACGTTTGGTTGGTTCCTTTTCAAGCTTCCTATTTATCCATCTTGATCTCATTTCGTTAGTCGAAAAGCTTTGTTTGTTCTGTTTAACTTTTGTTTGTTTGGTGTGGGTGAGTTTAGATTCGTTGGTTTAAGGGGTTTTTTTGGGCAAAATATGGCCGGATCCGTAACCGCGAGGTTGAAATAGGAAAATTAGTGTTTAGGTTTTGGTTTTTGGGGAAGTGGTTCGTCGGAGAAGAAGGTGGCGCCGCCGCCGTTGGCCGGCGACCACCGCCTTCTCCGGTAGGTTGGAAACAGAGAAGATGAAAGGAGTTGCATAGCAACTCTGGTTTTCTTGAAGAGAGAGAAATGCTTTGACAAATGAAGCGCTTAAGCTCTATTCCGCTGGCTTTAGGCAAAGGGACTTTAGGTCAGCCTCCCTCATTGGGAGAAATCCGTTTTCCAGCGGTGGGCCTCCAGTCCAGGCCCAGCTTGTCTTTTTCTTATTTTAGCACCCCCGTTTTCGGATGAGGGGCCTTTTTTATTTTATTTTTTTTATTATTTATTGTCTATTTTGATTGGGCCTAAGGAAGGCCCATCTCCTTTTCAAGACTGTTGTTTTTATATATATGACTTTTTTTATTCAAATTAAATAGACATTTTAGGTTATATAATTAATTAATCTTTGATCAAATAACCAAAATCTATTTTATTGTTTGTATAATTAACCCTTTTCATTTCTTCTAATTATTGTTATTTAATTTATCCTAGTGGTGGTTCGCGCATAGGATTTATTTATATTTCGTTTGTGCGATTAATTTATTTGCACCAATTATTTAAAAATTATGTTCTTCAAAGATGTATGGTTGGTAATTAATCACAGCATTATAATCGCACTAAACCACATATTTCTCGATACAAAACTCGAGCCCATTTTCAAACACCTTTGTAAGTCGATTGCTTTTTAAGCATCGCCATCAACCTCACATGGCTTACTCTTGGGCCTTCTTACAATGAGACCTATCCGGTTTTAATTAATCGATTAGATGGATTATTCACTAAATAAATTCAATTCATTCACAAAAATGCAAATTTTAAAACCTCGATCCGACATCGAATATTCTTTATAAAAGTTAAATTAAAATACTTAATCACATCTAAACAACACTTCATTTGAAAATGAAAAGGGGGATGGTCTTGAGTTTTCAACTCCTCTCCTCGATTATTTGAATACGAGTTTTCTTACTCGGTTAGTCAAATGGTCGTCATTTCTAAATCATTTAAGTACAAACAAATCAAATCCTTTTATAACAAGAAAGCGAAAGGAAGATAACTTTGAGTCTTCAATTTTTCTCCTCGACTATTTGAATACAAGTTCTCTTACTTGGTTAGTCAAATAATTGTCGTTCCTATACCAACTTCCAAACTCCGATTAAATCGAAATATTTTCACAATAAGCTAAATGAAAAGGGAGTTGACTTTAGTTTTCAACTTCACTCCTCAATTGTTTGAATACGAGTTCTCTTACTCGGTCAGTCGAACAATTGTCATTTTTCACCAATTCATACTATAAGTCAGATCATTCTCAATCAAAACTGTACGAAAAGAGAGATGGTCTTGAGTTTTCAATTCCTCGTCTCAAATGCTTGGATATGAGTTGTCTTACTCAGCCATTCAAGTATTTGTCGTTCATGCTAAAATACGTCAACCTTATACAACCTTATTTTCATAAATATTCGGATGAAGCAGAAAGCGATCTAGAGTCTTCTATTCCTCTTCCCGATTATTAGGATACAAGTTGTCTTACTCGAGTATCCGAGTAATCATCATCCATTCAAAACACCTTAATTATTATCCAATCCTTTTCATAATTACTCAGATGAAACAGAAAGCGGTCTAGAGTCTTCTATTCCCTTTCCCGACTATTGGGATACGAGTTGTCTTACTCGACTATCCGAGTAATCGTCATCTGGCCAAAAATATCTTAACCTATCAAGTTTATCATTTCCCGCCCTCGTGTGATCGAAACCAATCAAACAAAACATTAAACATATTAATCCAACTTGTCACCCTCGTGTGATCAAAACTCTTTTCAAAAAGAACATTATTTAATCATTTTTGATGCGCACAACAAACTAATGCTTAAGCTTCCGCCAAGAGTAGACAAGTCAACATTTAGCCTTTAGGATGCAGTCGTTCATTAAAAGACACCAACCAACCGTAGTTCCCCGAACTACGAATGCTCTGATTTTCTTATTGCACCATAAGGATACGTAGGCAGGAGATTTCTGTATCTTCGCGAGCACACTAATAAAAAACCTCCTCATTCCCTTTCTAAGGTTCTCATCCATTTCTATTTTCAATATTTTATAACCCAAAGATAACAAACAAATATAAATTAACACACGAAATGCAAATTAGAACTAGAAGGTTCCCGTTGAGTACAACGGACGTAAGGGGTGCTAATACCTTCCCCTTACGTAATCCACTCCCGAACCCGAATATAGTTGCGACGACCATTATTCCATTTCCTAAAGGTTTTATCGATATTTTCCTATTCCTTCATTGGGATAAATAAAGTTCGGGGGCGACTCTGTTCGAACATTAAATTTTTCCGCGACCATCGCGAGGAATCGTATTTTTCGAGATGCGACAGATAGATTCAGTCAATTTGTCCTAAATTTCAATATGAATTATATGGACAAATCTCTTCCTGAACTTCTAGCCATGTTAAGAACTATTGAGCAGAATCTAAAGTCAAAAGGGAAGTCCATTCTGATGATCGGAAATGGAAAGAGACAAAACAAAAGGCCCACCAAGCAGGGTGATAAAGGGAAAGGCAAGGAAGTTGCCAAACCCAAACCCATTGTTGCTGCTTTGAAGCCTAGTGGAGGCATAGCAAAAGAAGGCACCTGCTTCCGTTGCGGTAAGACCGGACACTGGAAGAGAAACTGCCCAAAGTACCTGGAAGATAAGAAGAATGGAGTAGAGACTTCAACTTCAGGTATTTTTGTTATTGAAATTAATTTATCTACTTCTGCATCATGGGTATTAGATACTGGATGCGGTTCTCACATTTGTACCAATGTGCAGGGACTAAAAAGGAGTAGAGATTTGGCAAAAGGTGAAGTTGACCTACGAGTTGGCAATGGAGAAAAGGTTGTTGCTTTAGCCGTAGGAACTTATGTATTGACTTTACCTAGTGGTTTAATAATTCAGTTAGAGAACTGTTATTATGTACCTGGAATTAGCAGGAATATTATTTCCGTTTCTTGTTTGGACAAGTTTGGTTTTTCATTTATAATAAAGAACAATTGTTACTCAATTTATTTGAATGATATAGTCTATGCTACTGCACAAATGAACAATGGACTATATGTCCTTGATCTTGAAATGCCTATTTATAACATTAATACCAAAAGGATGAAACCTAATGAGTTAAATCCAACTTACCTTTGGCATTGTCGATTAGGCCACATAAATGAGAAACGCATTTCCAAACTCCATAAAAATGGACTGTTGGACTCTTTTGATTATGAATCATATGAGACATGCAGATCTTGTTTAATTGGAAAGATGACAAAGTCTCCATTCATAGGAAAAGGTGAAAGAGCTAATGATCTTTTGGCCCTCATACATACTGATGTATGTGGACCACTGAACATACCAGCCAGAGGAGGTTTTCAATACTTCATCACATTTACTAATGATTTCAGTAGATATGGTTATGTGTATTTAATGAAACACAAATCCAGTCCTTTGAAAAGTTCAAGGAATTCAAGAATGAAGTACAAAACCAACTAGGAAATAATATTAAAACTCTTCGATCAGATCGAGGTGGTGAGTATTTAAGCCTAGAGTTTGATGACCATCTAAAAGAGTGTGGGATCCTATCCCAACTTACTCCTCCTGGAACACCCCAATGGAATGGTGTATCTGAGAGAAGAAATTGAACCCTGTTAGACATGGTCCGATCCATGATGAGTCACGCCGATCTTCCAAACTCTTTTTGGGGACATGCACTATTGACAGCAGCTTACACACTTAACCGTGTTCCATCCAAAAAGGTTGAGAAGACACCATATGAGATATGGAGTGGTAAGAAACCACATATGTCTTACATGAAGATTTGGGGTTGCGAAGTTTATGTGAAACGACAAATTTCAACTAAGCTTGAGCCCAAATCTGACAAATGCTTATTTGTGGGGTATCCTAAAGAAACAAGAGGGTATTACTTTTACAATCCTTCTGAGGGCAAAGTGTTTGTTGCTCGAACTGGAGTTTTCCTAGAAAATGATTTTATTTCCAAAGGAATCAGTGGGAGGAAAGTAAAGCTTGAAGAAATTCAAGAATCACAAAGCATCGACACACCTATGGAGGAATTAGAGCAGGAAACACAAGTAGTTGTGGAAGAGCAACCTGCTCAAGTAGAACAAGACCAGCGTAGGTCAAGCAGGATACCTCACATACCTGAGAGATATGGATATCTCATAACTGATCAAGGTGATGTATTACTCATGGATCAAGATGAGCATGTGACCTACCAAGAGGCCATAACTGGTCCCGAGTCTGAGAAGTGGCTAGAAGCCATGAAATCTGAAATGGATTCCATGTACACAAACCAAGTTTGGACCTTGGTAGAGCCTCCTGTAGGAGTTAACCCTATAGGATGCAAGTGGGTCTTCAAAAAGAAGACTGACATGGATGGTAAGGTACATACCTATAAGGCAAGACTGGTTGCAAAAGGATATAAACAAATTCATGAGGTTGACTATGATAAAACCTTTTCACCAGTTGCAATGCTTAAATCTGTTCGGGTTTTACTTGCTATCGTTGCATATCATGATTATGAAATATGGCAGATGGATGTCAAAACTGCTTTCCTTAATGGGAATCTTCTTGAGGATGTGTACATGACACAGCCTAAAGGATTTGACATACCAGAAGAAGCCCAAAAGATATGTAAGTTACAAAGATCAATCTATGGATTGAAGCAAGCTTCCAAAAGCTGGAATCTTCGTTTTGATGAAACGGTAAAACAATATGGATTCATCAAGAACGAAGATGAGCCTTGTGTCTACAAGAAGGTTAGTGGGAGCATGATCGTTTTCCTGGTATTATATGTAGATGACATATTACTCATTTGAAACTATATCCCTACCCTGCAACAAGTAAAGTCTTGGTTGGGGAAATGCTTTTCTATGAAGGACCTAGGTGAAGCAGCCTATATATTAGGAATCAGAATCTATAGAGATAGATCACAAAAACTGTTTGGCCTAAGTCAGAGTACGTACATAGATAAAGTGTTGAGACGCTTTAATATGCATGATTCCAAGAAAGGATTCATACCTATGCAACATGGCCTATGTCTATTGATGGGAAAATAGCAAGTGTACTATTTTTCTCACTGTAGTAATAAAAGGGAAATTCCCCGTTTGTCGATCTCAAGGACTGCTTGACGATACAGAGTTTATAGATTGTTTCAATTAAACAAAAGCCTTTGGTTTTTGTGTTGTGAGTAATTATATTACCAATTGCAAATAAATAAAATAAGTAAAAAGGTTGAACGAGAGACAAATGAGAGAAGATTGCCAGGGTTCGGTGAATGAAACTTCCTGTAACAGATATAATTTATGAAGGCTTAGACAATAATTTTGTCCAATTAATTCCGGTCCTCAAGGGTATCTATTCCTAATTCCTTAGTGAAAAGATCTTTGATTATGTAACCTAATTACTATGTCCATAAATAATTAAGTTCATACTCAAGCATTCGAATATCAAGAATTACCGGTCAGATAGAAAATCCCTAGTCCTAGGTTATTTTTACTATCCAAAATTCTTATACATATCAATGAATAATTGTTGTCCAGCTTAAACTATTCATATTAATCATCATTCGTTGGTCCGACGAATAAAGCATAAAGAACGGTAATAAGAACAAATCAATGTAAAAGAAGAAATAGTCAATGCACTCATAAACATAAAATCTGTCACATTCAGAATCAGGGTCACCCCCTAGCAATGGGGGGTTTAGCTACTCATAATCGAAATAAAAACAAAGATTAACATTGTTGTCATTACAGAATTTCATGAGGAATCAATCTTCAATCGTCGGAAAACTCTTGAACATATGAATCCTCTGATAATCGTAGAGTCTCCAGGTCTCAAACGCGTCTCTTTTTCTCTAAAAATTGTCCAACCCTCGGAAAATCGTGTTCTCCCCTCTAAATAGCTATGCAGTTGGGCTTTTCCTGATTTTGGGGGCCATACGCGTATTGCCCAGTCTGATACGCGTATTGCCCAGTCTGGTACGCGTATTGCACGTAAGACAGCCTCTGATACGCGTATTGCCCAGTCTGGTACGCGTATTGCACGGTCTGGTACGCGTATTGCCCAGTCTGGTACGCGTATCACCAGAAGCTTGTCTTTTTGCTAGATTTTCCATCCCTCTGGTCATATACGTATGCTACGCGTACTGGGAAGGTCCATACGCGTATCATGTAAGGCCATACGCGTATGGATAGTACGTTCTCCAAGAATTTGGTTTTTTCTTCTGTTTTCTTGCTCGGGCTTAATTTCGCATCTGACGTTTGATTCCCTGAGCTTCCAGACTACTTTTTTACCTGCTAACATACCCAAAAGTGTAAAATATCCTCAAGAAATTCATAAGTAACAACACACTTCATATTATAGAATTGAGCTTATATCTAACTAAAAATGCTTCAGTTTACGCAGTTTACCTGACTTATTTACGGTTAAATAGTGAAATACCTAGCATAAATGGTGACTGATCACAACCCCAAACTTAGCTTGTTGCTTGTCCTCAAGTAACATTTTATTACCATAAGATCATGTCACCCCAAACTTACTGTAAAACAGTTCTTGCCACAATACCGCTGAAATCTTTCGCACTGGACCTCTTGATGTTTTTTTCAGGTTTTCTGATTTTTCCACATAGCCAACGAGCTAGAAACTCTTTCCCTCAGAGATATGACTTTACCTGTCAGCTTATATCACACTCTCACCAAGTCTCTCTGGGTTAAAATGTTATCACTCTCAAATCACAATATGTAATATCAAATCAGAAGTTTGAATAAATTCTCTCATCCTATCAACATGTACAATCACACACACTTTTTTGAGGTCTTTTGGGTTGTAACGGGGCTTTGGTTTAGGTAGGGTATGAAATTTGAACAAAGGTTTTTTGGTTCAGAGTATATGAAATCATTCTCTCACTCCATTTCTTTCCTATTATTCCTGTAGGGTTTTGTAATCCTCTTTTCCTTTTTTCTATAGTGAATGTAGCATTTTTCAAAAGTTATTCTTATTGTTTTTCGCTTTTCTCTTTCTTTCTTTTCATGTTGTTGTTGTTTTTTTTTTTTTCTTTTTTCTTTTTTTTTTTCTTTTTTTTTTACTACATTCACTTACTATTCACTTACTGCAAAGCTACCCCAAACTTAAAGGTTGCTATTCCAACAGCAACCCCAAACTTAGATAGAAACGTAGAGATGAAATCAATCCTCACATACTCGGAACAGGGTAGGATATTTACAAGGTCATGGGTTGAGAAAAAAAATGGGTATATCAGAAATAAATGATTAACAGGCTCAACAGGGTGAAACAATGGATAATAATAATAATGGGATGGCTAGAAAGGCTCTAGGTGATAAACAAAAACATGCCTCAGTGTGTGTAGTCGTACAGCTAATAATAACAAAAGAACATACGCAAACCAAAATTGATAAAGACATACCTGATATCTCTCATATGATGATAAGTGTTTGGCTTTTTCGGATCTCACCAGGACGGGTTAAGCTGACTTGTTCTATCATACCTCTGAGTTCAAAGCTCATGCTCGTGGTTCTGATGTTAATCTTAACCAGTGCGTCCAATCATAAACATCAGTATCTACAGTCAGGGGACTGAAAGAGAGGATGCCCAAGTATTTGGTGTAAGTGGTCAAGATAACCAATAGCCAGACATAGTCACATATCTAACGAAATAAACAGGAAACTGGAGGTAAACAAAATCAAATTCATTAGATTAAGACAACCCATAATAGGTGATTACATCAAAGCAAAAGAAAATAAAAACTGAATCAACCTAAAAAAACAAAAAAAATACACAGAGAAAACCAAAAGTACAAAAAACATAATCAATCACCCAGTCCATCGTCCTACATATGAGTGTTTCAATCTTATCTGTCGGATCCAACATAGTGTGCCCTCGTGCGAAGGCAGAGATAGGCGTCAACGTCTCTGTGTGGCCCGACGGAGTATGCTGCTGCTGAGGTGGTGTCTGGTGCGGTGGCTGCTGCGGTGGCTGCTGCGGAATCTCTCCCCCTATCTGAACGGGCTGGTTCCACCAAGGAAAGGTGAACTGTCCGTAGTGAGGTGCTGGAGGCGGTCCGGAGAATCTATCTCTAAAGCGTTGTGCCTCCTCCCAAAGATCTGTCTGATGAGTAAGAACTCTCCCTGACAGTCCATACTGAAAATAGAAGTCCTGTATAACATAAAACTGTGACATCTGCATCCGGTACTCCCGAGAGTTCTCATCAATCGGAGGAGGCTGAGGGGGTTGTGTCTCTGTAGCAGTCGGCTGAGCCTCCTGGCGCGGAGAACTGGTGCTGCCCTCCCTGTCATGTGGTCGCCTCAGAGGTCGGGGCGGATCATCTGTGACCGTCCTCTCCTTCATCCAATGGGCGTTCAGCGGTGCAGCCGGTCGCAACATCAGTGAATCAGAGAAATCCGGAACACCAGCTTTCTTGCACAGCAGGTAAATCACAGTCGCATGGCCTAATGATTTCTTTGGCGACTGAGTAATCTCATTCATATCAACAGCGATGATTCGTCCAATATTCACCTGCTTCTTTTGTAGGATCTAATGAAGAAGTAGGGCACGCTCTGATATCAATTCCGACCCGCTCCGATTAGTGCTCAAATTGTGATGAATGAAATATGTCAATGCCTTAGGAATCGGAGCTAGATCAACAACCATAATCTTCGCCGGAGAGATTTTTGAAGTAGGTGCCCAATCATGACCTGGCCTAATCAGTGACTCTTTCATATCATTGTATGGCCAGTAGTTTTTGTCAGAACGCTTCAACTCAGCAAAAGGGCAAACAGAATCATAGAATTTACATTTCAAGACACTGTTGATAGTTTTCGAATCATATTTAATCACCTTGCCTCTTACCCATGTAACGAAAGCTTCATTCCCTTTTGGGTCTTCTTCATCGGAGGTCACCCGTTGCGCGTTTGCATAAAATTCCCAAATCAAATCCAGCGCAACAGTTTGGATTTTATCATTAAAAAAGATTAACTTCTGCTTTTTGAGAAGATTAGTGACTTCTGGAAATGTTTCATTTTGATACATCCAATGCTTCTCTTCAACCACATTTCGGCTCTTGATCTGATCATATCTTTCTTCATGGTAGGAGGTGCGGAATATCTTGACCTCTTCTGGTGATTGAGACATTGTAGGATCTGTAGACTGAGTGAAAGAGAAGAAAACAGAGAGAAATCAAAGCAATACGCACAAAACACGTAACGAAAGCAGTGAGAAAATGAAGTCCGTACGGACAAAAACTATATAAGCATGCCCACAAAATGATACGCGTATGATACGCAACCAATACGCGTATCTGGCTCCCATACGCGTATTAATCTGCCTTACGCGTATGATATGTTGCTTAAACCAGTGCAAAAAGTGATTTGCGAAACAGATCACGTATCAGAATGTGATACGCGTATTGTCTGGTCCATTACGCGTATCATACGCGTATTATTCTCTTGTACGCGTATCATACGCGTTTCACCAGAGGATCGCAATATTGTGGTCCAATACGCGTATCATGAGGTCCATACGCGTATTGGCAGTTTTTCATTTTTCATTTTCATTTTTTTCCTATTTGATTTTTTTCTTCTTTTCTTTTAAAAAAATTGACTCGGCAAAAATAACATAACAAAACCAATCAAACCTCCCTTGGGTTGCCTCCCAAGCAGCGCTTCGTTTAACGTCGCATGGCTCGACGGGACACCTCATACTCAGATGAGTTTAACAGTTTCAATTGGTCCCCCTTCACCGGGATTGTATGGTTTCAACCTCTGACCATTAACTTTGAAGGTGTCGCCATTCTTCTCATTTTTAAGCTCTATTGCTCCATGAGGAAGTACTTTGTTAATGACGAACGGTCCAGACCATCTTGACCTTAATTTCCCTTGGAACAGCTTCAACCTGGAATTAAACAACAGTACGAGTTGTCCCTCCCGAAATTCCCTCTTCTGGATCTTTTGATCATGCCATTTTTTTGTTTGTTCTTTGTAAATTTTGGCATTTTCATAAGCTTGATTCCTGAACTCTTCCAACTCATGAAGTTGAAGAATTCGGGACTCACCAGCTTTGAAAAGATCACAGTTAAGGAATTTGGAGGCCCAGAAGGCTCTGTGCTCGAGTTCGAGTGGTAAATGACAAGCCTTACCGTAAACTAGTTGATAAGGGGACATACCTATAGGTGTTTTAAATGCAGTCCTGTATGCCCACAATGCATCGTCCAGCTTTACTGACCAATCTTTCCGAGAAGCACTTACCGTCTTTTCTAAGATCTGCTTTATTTGACGGTTGGACACTTCCACTTGCCCACTCGTCTGGGGGTGATATGGTGTGGCTATCTTATGTTTGACATTATACTTTTTCAACAAATTCTCCATGAGTTTATTTATAAAATGCGTACCTTGGTCACTAATTAAAGCCCGTGGTACCCCAAACCTGGAGAAGATGTTATGCCTCAAGAACTTCACCACCACTTTAGCATCATTTGTTGGTAATGCCACAGCCTCTACCCACTTTGACACATAATCGACCGCAACCAATATGTAATTCTTACCAGATGATGGCGGAAACGGTCCCATAAAATCAATACCCCAAACATCAAACAGCTCCACTTCTAGCATGGAGTTTTGCGGCATCTGATTCCGCTTTGTAATGTTACCTATTCGTTGGCACTTATCACATTCTCGGACTATAGAATTTGCATCCTTGAATAGCGACGGCCAATACAAACCCGATTGGAGGACTTTTGCTACAGTTCTATCTCCACTGAAATGTCCACCATACTCCGAATTATGACAAGCTTTCAGAATGTCGGTTTGCTCTCTTTCTGGAACACATCTTCTGATCAAACCATCCACTCCCTTTTTATAGAGGAATGGATCATCCCATAAGTATAACCTGCAATCATAAAGAAACTTTTTCTTTTGGTGAGAATTAAAGTCATCAGGTATAACCCCACCTACCACATAGTTCGCATAGTCAGCAAACCATGGTATCTCCTGAACAGCAAGTATTTTCTCATCAGCGAATGTGTCCTGAATAGGATGTTCCTCCTCAGTTTCTTTGATTGGGGACATGCGAGATAAGTGGTCCGCGACCGTCTTCTCGCACCCCTTTTTGTCTTTGATTTCCAAATCAAACTCCTGAAGGAGGAGGATCCATCTCAAAAGTCTCGGCTTTGATTCCTGCTTAGCAAACAAATACTTTAAAGCAGCATGATCAGTATACACAATGACTTTTGAACCAAGCAAATATGATCTAAATTTGTCAAAAGCATAAACCACGGCCAACAACTCCTTTTCGGTAGTTGCATAATTCATTTGGGTCGGGTTAAGGACATGACTAGCATAATAAATCACATGCAATAATTTGTCCTTTCTCTGTCCTAGGACAGCCCCCACAGCAAGGTCACTTGCATCACACATTATTTCGAAAGGTAAGGACCAATCGGGGGCGATTACAACAGGTGCACTGATCAACTTACTCTTTAAAGTCTCGAAAGCTACCATGCAGTTTTTATCAAAATTAAATTGCTTGCCCTTGACTAGCAAATCAGTCAATGGTTTGGCAACTTTTGAGAAGTCTCTGATAAACCTGCGATAAAAACCTGCATGACCCAAAAAACTCCTTATCCCTTTTTCATTCACCGGAGGTGGGAGGTTAGCTATCACCTCCACTTTGGCTTTGTCCACTTCAATTCCTTTGTGGGAAATTTTGTGTCCTAGCACAATTCCTTCCTGCACCATGAAATGACATTTCTCCCAATTGAGAATAAGGTTAGTTTCCTGACATCTTTGCAAAACAAGAGACAAGTTAGCTAAACAATTATCAAAAGAAGAACCAAACACAGAGAAATCATCCATAAACACCTTCATATACTTTTCAAGCATGTCGGAGAATATAGACGTCATACACCTCTGAAAAGTAGCTGGGGCATTACATAGCCCAAATGGCATCCGTCTGTAAGCGAAAATACCATAAGGACATGTAAATGCAGTTTTCTCCTGATCTTCCGGGGCTACAGCAATTTGATTGTATCCTGAATATCCATCCAGAAAGCAATAATACTCATGACCTGCAAGTCTTTCTAACATTTGATCAATAAAAGGGAGAGGAAAATGATCCTTTCTTGTTGCAGTGTTCAGTCTTCTGTAATCGATGCATACTCGCCACCCTGTCACTGTGCGAGTTGGGATCAGTTCATTCTTTTCATTTAAAATTACTGTGGTTCCTCCTTTCTTTGGTACCACATGCACAGGACTTACCCACGAGCTGTCAGAGATGGGGTAAATCATTCCCGAATCTAACAACTTTACAACCTCTTTCCTTACGACTTCTTTCATTGCTGGGTTTAACCTCATTTGTGGTTGTACTACTGGTTTCTGATTATCCTCCATCAGTATCTTATGCATGCATACTGTGGGGCTAATCCCTTTTAAATCCTCAATAGTCTAACCAATAGCACTTTTATGTTTCTTCAGTACCTGTATCAACTTTTCTTCATCTATGGCATTTAGCTCAGAACTGATAATAGCAGGACAATTTGTTCCAGATCCTAGAAATACATATTTGAGGTTTACCGGTAATTATTTTAATTCAAAATTTATACCTGGTTTACTTACCTTTTCATCTTCTAATTCCGGTGAAGCTCTCAGATCCTCCCACCTGCGTGGTTTGGATTTCATCCAAAAGGGGTTGTGTATCCAGCATGGCAAGCACTTCTTTTTCTTTTTCATCATCATTCTCTTCACTCTCTCTGACCGACAGACTAAGAACTCTTTCTAACGGTAATTCAGGAAACTTTCTTTGCATTGTGCTAGTTACCATTTGATCAATTACTTCCACAGAGTGGTTTGTACACATATCCTCTTTATGTTTCATAGTATCTCGGACATCAATTCTGAGCTCTTCATCATATACCTTTAGGGTCAAGGTACCTCCCTCAATGTCTATCATGCATCTACCTGTTTCTAAGAAAGGTCTGCCCAGAATCAGAGGTATCTCTTCATCTTCTGGCATTTCCAAAATTACAAAATCAACAGGAAAAACAAATTTATCCACTTTGACCAGAACATCCTCAACTACCCCAAAAGGTCTCTTCACTGAGTGGTCAGCAAATTGAAGTGTCATTCTGGTATCTTGAAGATTTCCAATTCCTAGCTTCCTGTAAATAGACAAAGGCATAAGGCTCACACTAGCCCCCAAATCAATCAGCACCCTTTTAAAGGACCTATCTCCAATGGTACACGGGATGGTTACAGAACCTCTATCAGGCTTCTTCACTGGAATCTTCATACCCTACAAAATAGCACTACAAGTTTCAGTTAGTATAACAGGGTCAGTGTCAGTGGTGCGCTTCTTGGAGATGATGTCTTTCATGAATTTCGCATAGATAGGCATCTGCTCGAGTGCCTCAGAGAATGGAATATTGATTTCTAATTTCCTGAACAACTCCATGAATTTTTGAAAAATTTTCTCATCTTGCTTCTTCTTTTTGTTTCTTTGTGGGAATGGAAGCTTAATGATGGGTTTTGGTTCAGGTAGCTTTTCTTGTACCACCGGCAGTATCACACTTTCTTGCTCAGGTGGTGTCTTGTTTTCTAAGATTTCCAGGTCCACTTCAAGCAATTTATCTTCTTCTTCATCCTTCTTCTTAAGATCTTCAACAGATTTTTCGCTTCTTGTTGTTACCGCACTCACATTATTGTGCTCCCTCGTATTTGTCACTGTTGCACTAGGTAATGCGCCTGGTGTTTGGGAATTTGTTATCTGTTGTGCTATCTGACCCAATTGAATCTCCAGATTTTTAATGGATGCATTTGTGCTCTTCTGATTATTCCTGGTTTCTTCCTGAAATTGCATACTCTTAGTTGCCATCTTCTCTATAGCAATCTCCCAATCCGCTTTCTTTGGTACTTGTTGCTGATAATGTTGTTGTTGCGGCTGATATTGTGGTTGGTAAGGTGGTTGTTGTTGTGGAGGTCCTTACTTCTGAACATTACCTTGCTGATCTTTCCAAGAGAAATTAGGATGATTTTTTCACCCCGGATTATATGTATTTGAGTAGGGATTATTCTGCCTCAGGTAATTTATAGCTTGCACTTGTTCTGCGGTTGCAACACAATGCATGGCAAAGTGTGGTCCACTACAAATCTCACAAATCATGGTCGGAACCGGTTGAACTTGAGCAACAGTCTGGGTACCTAAATTCATAGCTTTCAATCTTCTTTCAACCTCAGCTGCAATCTGATCTTCCATTTTCACAACCTGATTTGCTAATTTCAAGTCAATTTTTCCCTCCGGCTGATTTACAGTACGGTCATATAATTCCAAATGCTCATTCGCTGCAATAGCTTCGATGATTTTTTTGATACCGGTTACTGTTGAAAAATTAGACGAGCCACCAGCAGCTGTATCAATGAGTTGCTTAGTTCTCATCTTCAGCCCGTTTACAAAATTCTGCATTTGTTCAGTTTCATCCAGATTATGTGTAGGACATGCAACTAAACATCTCTTGAATCTTTTGTATGCATCTCCAAGTGTCTCTCCGTCTTTCTGTTTAAAATTCACAATGTCATACCTCTTACGGATATACACAGAAGCAGGAAAATACTCGTTCAAGAATGTTGTTTCCATTTGTTGCCATGTAGTAATGCTTCCTGCGGGTAGGGAATAGAACCATTCCTCAGCGTCCTCAGATAACGTGAATGGGAACATGACCAATCTCTTTGCCTCTTCAGAATGCCCATCAATTTTCAATGATGTAGTCATAGTCAGAAACCTCTGCAGATGCTTGTTTGCATCCTCATTGATTTTTCCTGCAAAAGGTTTGCTTTCTAACTGACGGATAGTTGAGGGGTGTAACTGGAAGTGAGCAACATTTACAGGTTGATTAACAATGGTCAACCGCACTGCTGGGTTATTCTGTCTGTCATAGTCACCTAAAAGTCTTTCCGCTGGGGGTGGGTCTGCAGCCATGTTAACAGTGTCTGGATGTGAATCTGTGTCTGACTCAGATTTTTCGGAGTGAACAGAGGCTGGTGTGCTAAGTGTGGCCGGTTCTTCGGTGTCAGAGTTTTCCAGTTTCTTTCTTCTAGCTTCTCTGAGCTTTGCGCGCAATGTTCTCTCTGGTTTTGCGTCAAAATGAAAATCAGCTGAGGCCTTACCTCGCATACACAGATTAGACAGAAATTAGTTATAATAACAATAAAAATTAAAATTAGCAGTAAATAAAATTTTGGATGCAGAGCAACAAAATTCTAATTGAAAATCAATTAATAAACTATATTATCTTTGGCAGTCCCCGGCAACGGCGCCAAAAACTTGATGGGAAAATAGCAAGTGTACTATTTTTCTCACTGTAGTAATAAAAGGGAAATTCCCCGTTTGTCGATCTCAAGGACTGCTTGACGATACAGAGTTTATAGATTGTTTCAATTAAACAAAAGCCTTTGGTTTTTGTGTTGTGAGTAATTATATTACCAATTGCAAATAAATAAAATAAGTAAAAAGGTTGAACGAGAGACAAATGAGAGAAGATTGCCAGGGTTCGGTGAATGAAACTTCCTGTAACAGATATAATTTATGAAGGCTTAGACAATAATTTTGTCCAATTAATTCCGGTCCTCAAGGGTATCTATTCCTAATTCCTTAGTGAAAAGATCTTTGATTATGTAACCTAATTACTATGTCCATAAATAATTAAGTTCATACTCAAGCATTCGAATATCAAGAATTACCGGTCAGATAGAAAATCCCTAGTCCTAGGTTATTTTTACTATCCAAAATTCTTATACATATCAATGAATAATTGTTGTCCAGCTTAAACTATTCATATTAATCATCATTCGTTGGTCCGACGAATAAAGCATAAAGAACGGTAATAAGAACAAATCAATGTAAAAGAAGAAATAGTCAATGCACTCATAAACATAAAATCTGTCACATTCAGAATCAGGGTCACCCCCTAGCAATGGGGGGTTTAGCTACTCATAATCGAAATAAAAACAAAGATTAACATTGTTGTCATTACAGAATTTCATGAGGAATCAATCTTCAATCGTCGGAAAACTCTTGAACATATGAATCCTCTGATAATCGTAGAGTCTCCAGGTCTCAAACGCGTCTCTTTTTCTCTAAAAATTGTCCAACCCTCGGAAAATCGTGTTCTCCCCTCTAAATAGCTATGCAGTTGGGCTTTTCCTGATTTTGGGGGCCATACGCGTATTGCCCAGTCTGATACGCGTATTGCCCAGTCTGGTACGCGTATTGCACGTAAGACAGCCTCTGATACGCGTATTGCCCAGTCTGGTACGCGTATTGCACGGTCTGGTACGCGTATTGCCAGAAGCTTGTCTTTTTGCTAGATTTCCCATTCCTCTGGTCATATACGTATGCTACGCGTACTGGGAAGGTCCATACGCGTATCATGTAAGGCCATACGCGTATGGACAGTACGTTCTCCAAGAATTTGGTTTTTTCTTCCGTTTTCTTGCTCGGGCTTAATTTCGCATCTGACGTTTGATTCCCTGAGCTTCCAGACTACTTTTTTACCTGCTAACATACCCAAAAGTGTAAAATATCCTCAAGAAATTCATAAGTAACAACACACTTCATATTATATAATTGAGCTTATATCTAACTAAAAATGCTTCAGTTTACCTGACTTATTTACGGTTAAATAGTGAAATACCTAGCATAAATGGTGACTGATCATCTATCAAAAACACAATCCCCTTCAACTAAGGAAGAAAGGGATCGCATGAATAAGATTCCATATGCATCTGCAATAGGATCTATCATGTATGCCATGTTATGTACTCGACCAGATGTCTCGTATGCTTTAAGTGCAACGAGTGGGTACCAATCTGATCCTGGTGATGCTCATTGGGTAACTGTCAAGAATATCCTTAAGTATTTGAGAAGGACTAAGGACTCATTCTTGATATATGGAGGTCAGGTAGAGTTGGTTGTAATTGGATACACTGATGCTAGCTTCCAGACAGATAAGGATTACTTTAGATTGCAATCTGGTTATGTGTTTTCCTTAAACGGTGGCGCTGTGAGCTGGAAAAGTTCAAAGCAAGATACAGTTGTTGATTCTACAATCGAGGCCGAGTATATTGTTGCCTCAAGTGCAGCAAAGGAAGTTGTTTGGATCAAAAAGCTCATTAGTGAACTTGGCATAGTTCCTAGCATTGTGGATCCCATTGGTCTCTATTGTGATAACAATGGTGCTATCGCACAAGCTAAGGAGTCTGGATCTCACCAACGATCCAAACACATACTTAGGCGTTATCACCTCATTCGAGAGATAATAGATAGAGGAGATGTGAAAATATGCAGAGTACCTACACTTGACAATATTGCTGACCCACTGACAAAGCCTCTTGTGCAGCAGAAGCATGATGGCCATACTAGATCTATGGGCATTAGAGGAATGCCTGATTGGCTCTAGTGCTAGTGGAAGATTATTGGTGTAAGCCCTAGAGGTCAATACTTTTGGTACTTGTATCGAATTATTTATTAATAATAAAAGGCTTTTTCTTTATTATGTTTGTTTAATAAAGTCCCTAGAATAGCTAGTCCGTTTAATGTATCAAGTATGACTTAATCATGAGATCACATTAAACATAAGGACACTATTCTTAAAGTATCCGTAGTCGAGCTTTATTGTGAAGTGGGATAACATTAAAGCATGAAGACTATTATGTTTATAGACTGATGATCACATCTCATGGATCATGGATAAGGAGTTATCAAGTCTTAAACATAGGTATGAATATTAAGAGTAATATTTATACTGGATTGACCCGCTATGAGAATACTATATAGAATGTTATGCAAAGTGTCATAACTTATTCTCATGGTGATAATGGTGTATACCACCCTTCGACCTGAAACCACTATGGACCCTAGATGTAGAGTCGAGTGACTTATTGTTGATCAAACGTTGTCCGTAACTGGATGACCATAAAGACAGTTGATGGGTACTCCACGAAGCATGCTAAGGGACATGAGTGACCTAGATGGAATTTTCCCATCCTGCGTAACAGGATAAATGTCTATGGGCCCAATATTGAACTGGACGAGGATGACACGGTCTATGCCTTGTGTTCAATATAGACATAAGGGCAAAAGGGTAATTATACACATAATTATTATCCCAGAAGGATTTGTCAGATCACATGACATTTTCGTGTCTTGGGTAGCAGTGATGTGTTGCTAGATACCGCTCACTGTTTATTATGTTAAATACGTGATTTAATATAATTACCAATATCGCGAAAACCTACAGGGTCACACACAAAGGACGGATTGATGAGAGATACAGTAACTAAGGAATACCGTAATGTACGGTTCCCTTAAGTGAATTGTAGAACATCGTAAGGTACGGTGTATTTAAGTAGAATACGAAATATGGTAAGGTACCACGTGCTTAAGTGATTTTGGCATATTATAAGATATGGGCCATATACACTTGAGTGGGCTTTTTAGCTTGCAGCCCACACAAGTGGTTCTATAAATAGAACCCTTGTGTAGAAGCATTTACAGTTGCAATTTCGTTTCTCTCTCTCTCTCTCTCTCTCTCTCTCTCTCTCTCTCTCTCTCTCTCTCTCTCTCTCTCTCTCTCTCTCTCTCTCTCTCTCTCTCTCTCTCTCTCTCTCTCTCTCTCTCTCTCTCTCTCTCTCTCTCTCTCTCTCTATCACTCAAAGCCTTCATTCGTAGCAGCTAGCACTGAGATTGAAGGAATCCGTTCGTGTGGACTGAGTAGAGGCGTTGTCATCGTTCAACGTTCGTGATCGCTTCGTAGATATGCACCAAAGGTTACAATCGTCACAAGAGGTAACGATTCTATCACCGATCATGCCCATTCGTAAGGATCATTAAAGGAGAAATTTTAATTTCCGCTGCGTTTTGGATCGCCCTTCTCCTTCATATCCATCAAACTGAACCTGGGTTTTATACGAGTTGTCCACAAACCAAATCGGGATTTTTATCAGGATGATCTCGAACCCATTGAGCTTTTATATTGGCTGAACTTATAAATCAAGTGAGATTTTATACCAGGAAGATCTCTAAACAATTGAGCTTTTAACCTATATGAGATATGTCTCACTCAAAGCTCTCATACCATTGATCAGAGCTTCATATTGAAGCTCTAAATCAATTTAGTTATAGCCTTCATCATACAACCCTAATTCGGTTTTCTCATCATCTTCATCATAAAGCTTTAGCAAGTTCTTAATATATACATTGTTATTCTACTATATCTTATCCTACTAACAATAACAACAACATCTCAACATCAAAGAAAGATCCAAAGAAATGGGTAGAAGAAGAGAGTTCGAATTAGAAGCAAGAATTTGAAAATACTCTTACCTGAGCACCTGGAGTCTCATCTCTGGGTTTCTTCATCATCATCTTCAGGTTACTCAGCAACAACTACCAGAGTAATTCTCCTCTCCGTAGGTAAACACAAAGCATCTTAAATTTTCGTCTTCTTGTTACCACCTTGTAGCATAGGCCTTGTTGAACCATATCCCTATGTTTGTTGCTCAATTCACTGCATGGTTACCATTTAATTTGTGATTAGGGAATTCTAGGGTTTGGTATGCTTAAGTTAGATTTAGGGATTTTTAATGGGTTTTAAGAAAATCAAAGGTTAGGGAGAGATATAGGGTGAGGAGACGAGGCTGGTAATGGTGGTTTGCTTGTGTTTTAGGTCGCTCCTTCGCCGTAGGCGATTTTTGACATGGCGGCGGAGATTTCAGGCAGCCATTGGGAAAGAGAGGAGGACAAGGGATAGTCTGAGTGAGGGAAATGAGGCTAAGTTCAATCTCTTCCCCCTTTTTGATTTCTCATGAGCCACAGAACCCGGGCCCAATGGCCTTTTGCTAGCTTACCACCTAATCTGCTTCTACACCCCCCCCCCCAATTCTGATAAATAAACCTAGCAACAAAATAGCTTGGGCTAAGTGAACATGGGCCCAGCGCCCAGATTACTCTTTCACACCCTTTTTCCATTTTGCACCCCTGGAAGAATTATCTTTATTTATTTTATTTTCTTTAGGAAGTTCTTATTTTAATCTTTTTAATACATCAAAGTAATGACTTCTAATTAATTTTAGGATTAAATTTCCTAATTAGGATTAGATTAGAATTAATTAGAAAATTAGGGTTTCATAGCATTAATCTTAATTTTTTTCTCTGTCTTTAATTCATAATCCATGGTAGGTTGCTTGAATAATTTGATCTTGTGAAATATAGCTTGACTTATAATATTGCATGCTCCTCTTTATCTTAGTTTAATTAGTTGATTAAAAGTAATTCTAGTCAATTAATTATATTGAGATGTTTCTTTAAGCCTTTTAATTGATTAATCATTTAGGTTAATTGAATGATCAAAACCCTAGGGTGAAGCCTTTCGAACAATATGCATGATAATATTAGGATTAGTACCCTTTTGGTATCTTAATTTATCTTGACTTTCTATTTCACTTACTTTTGGACTAAAACCATTTTTTAAAACCAAAAATACTAAAACATTACGATGGGAATTTTGTGCCACGAGCCTTAAGAAATGAAAAATAATGAGAGGGTGTATTCATATTCTTATTCTGAATATCTTTGGATACAGAACGTGTGACTCAGTTGTTCAAAATATTCAACTTCATTCATAGACTTTAGTGCAATTCAAATTAAGAAAATTTTCATAATTAAAAGGAAGAAAAAGGAGGAGGATGTAGATTCTCTCTCCTCGAATGTTCAAATACTAACGTAGAGCTCCTGTCTGAATATCCGTCTCCACACTAAAATCAATCACAACATTTTAAAATGCATTTTTTTGCCTTAGGGCATTCAAAAGATTTTCATAAACGATATGTTATTTCCATTCTACTACAATACAAACAAACGCTTAAACCTCTCACGTGCAAGTATACATGTAATGTTTAACTGGTAGAACATGAACGTTAACATCATTCAAAATAACCAACAAACACTTATTTTCTATCCCACGAACTACGGAGCTCTAATTTTCTCATTGCATTATGAGAATATGTAGGCACGGGATTTTGAAATCTTGGCGAGCACATTAATTAAAAACATTTATTTTTTTCCTTAATTAAAATTAATCTCAAGTAACCTTTAGATAGTAACACCCATCCGTGCAAAACAATCAAAAGAGTTCTCATTGAGTACAACAGATGTGAGGGGTGTTAATACAATGCCTTTGCATAATCGACTCCCGAACCTGAATTTGGTTGAGACGACCATATTATTTTTCTTTTAAGGGTTTTATCGATATTTTCCCTTTCCTTTGGAATAAATAAAGTCTGGTGACAACTTTGTATTTTTTGGGGGCACGTCAATCATCTCCCTTTCAATCTAATCATTTGGGGAGTGAATTGAAATCATGGGTTGCTACCCACGGAGAGGTCAATGAAATCTCATAAGGTGTGTGGGAATTTTTTTAGTAGATTGGGGTACATAATGGTGAGGATGAAGGAGAAGTAATGGAAAATTTGATCATTAATGATGTTAGAGATAAGAAGATTTTGAAGAAGGCAAGAGGAGGGGGTAGAAAGAGAGGGTCAAGGCGTGGTAATAGTTGTACCTAAATGGGAGTTTTGTGAAGATATGAAGATCATAAGCTATAATATTAGAGATCTAGCCGGGGCAGTGAAAAAGAAAGAGGTGTCTCAAGGTAATTTGCAAAAATTGTCCAGATTTGATTGGTATTCAAGAAACTAAACTAGTAGAAGTGGAAGAATTGATGTGTGAACTAATGTGGGAAGATGATAATTGTGGGGTTAGTTTCAAGGCGGTGGAAGGGAGATAAAGGATTTATTACTAATGTGGAATGCAAAAATATTCAAGAAACAATGGGAAATTTCGGGGGACACTTTATAGAAGTGGACGGATATTGGGGTCCTGAAGGAATACAAGTGTCCATTGTGAACTTATATGCTCCATGTGATACTAGTGGAAATAAGAGGTTATCAAAAGAGTCAAACGAGTTGTTAAAATCAAAATTGGGGGTAAGGTGGTGTGTGATGAGATATTTCAATGAGATAAGTAAATAGTCAAAAAGGAAATGAGTGTGTGTTTTCCTTAGAAGAGAGGAAATGATAGACTTTGAGGAATTCATATCATATTCATATTTAGTGGATTTACCATTATGAGAGAGGCATTTTACCTGGTCTAACTTGAATGGGTCATCTATGACCCGAATCAACAGATTCTTATTGTCTGGAAGATGGTACATCAATGGTAGAACTTCTCTTAATGGTGTTTGGAAAAAAGGACTCTCTGATCATTACACCATTATGATCTATCAGAAATCGGAGAATTAGGGCCCAAACCTTTTCCATGTGTTCAAGTGTTAGAGAGAGTTAGAAGGATACCATAATTTTATGTAAGATACCTGGAAATCGTTGGAGATACAAGGATGGGGTGTGTATGTTCTGAAAGAAAAGCTCAAATTGATCAAGGGTCACCTTAAAGAGTGGAGTAAGAATCATTTAGAAAATATGGATGACATAATCGAAGAAGCAAGAAAGAAAATGAATGAGATGGATGTAAAAGAAAAAGTGGCAGTGTTGCCTCCTGATGAGGTTAATTCAAAGAGAGAAGTGTCGTCTTAATTATATGCGTTATCGAGAATAAAGACAAGTATCATCTGGAAAAGTCACATCTGAAATGGGTAAAAGAGGGGGATGTAAATTTAAAATTCTTCATCGGTGCGTGACAAATAGAAGGAAATTTAATGAGATTACTTGTATTGAAACACAAAGCTCAAAACTGGCAGGAGTCTACGAGATAAAACAGAAGATCTTTGATTATTTCTCTGAGGTGTTTAAAAATTGCAAGATTAATAGACCAATTCTCAAGGACTTTGAATTCAAAGGGATCGGTACAAATGACAATGTCAGTCTTACATATAAATACAGATAAAGAGATTAGAAGAGCGGTGTGGGATTGCGACAATTTGAATATCATTGATCTGGATGGGATAAATATAGGGTTTATTAATGAGTTTTGGGAAGTGATCAAAGGTAACTTTATCATATTCATCACAAAATTACATGCGAACAGGAGATTGGTTAAGGGAGTCAATAAATCATTCATCACTCTAATTCAAAAAATGGAGAGCCCGATGAAGCAGGAAGAGTTTCGGCCTATTTCGCTTGTTGAGTGTATGTATAAAGTGTTAGTTAAACTCCTTGCAAACAGACAGAAGAAAGTGGTGCATAAGGTGATATCAGAATCTCAGTTTGCATTCTTGGAGGGACAACAAATAGGATATTGTATTCTTACTGCAATCGAACTAGTAGATGATGTTAAGAGGAGTAAATGTTAAGCTTTATTATTGACAGTTGACTTAAGGCATATGATTCAGTGGATTAGAATTTTCTCGACTATATGATGGAAAGGATAGGGTTCAATGCAAAGTGGAATAAATGGATCAATGAATGATTTAGGGGTAGCAAAACGGACCCGATCCACTGGGCATGCCTGTTTTGCCTGCACTTTAGTTCGGGCGGGCCTAGGATTTAGGCTTTCACCCTATAATGTGTTTGTCCCGCCCCGCCCCGTTTTTTCGCGGATTTTTGAGGGCACGTGCATTTATATAGTTTTTTGTATTTTTAGACTTAAAGAGTGCAGTGTCTGCGGACTTTTCCCACCTCGCCCTCACATTTTTGCAGAACGGGTCTAAGTTTTAGGCACACATACTCAACTATTACCGTTCAGTCTCATCCCATTTCTTTGCGGGCTTTTGCGGGACAAACATAAATGGGGCGGGCCGGCCTATTTGTCACCCCTAAAATGATTGTGAACAAAAACAATCTTTATATTGATAAATGGAAGTCTTATTTATGGGTGAGTTCTCAGTGAGGAAATGACTCAGACAAGGGGAATCCCTTTTTTATTCCTTTTAGCGGAAGAAGCTTATAATGTCAAAAGTGCTCTTAGAAGTCTCTTTGATGAATATGAGTTTGGGAATAGCGAGATGAAAGTGTCTCGTATACAATATATCGATGATACTATAATAACAGGGAAAAGAAGTTGGAAGAACATTTGTTCAATCAAAAAAATCTTACATTTGTTCAAGTTGGTGTCGGGGCTGAAAGTAAACTTCTATAAAATATATTTAATTGGTATTAATAACGTTTGGGCAATCAAAGAAATCTTACAATAGTTCAAGTTGGTGTCGGGCTGAAAGAAAGTAAACTTCCATAAAAGTTATTTAATTGGTATTAATATTCCACTTGATTGGTTGGAGGATGCAGCGTCAGTTCTTAATTCTAAGGTGAGAGGAGTTTCGTTCAAGTATTCTAAGGCTCGAACCAATCAATACCAATAGGAGCTATGAGATAATTGTGTTAAGAGAATGCTGTAGTATTGTATTGGCTTCGGTGTTGGTCATAGTGCAGGCTAATGCAAGAAGAAGGTTCGGTGTATCTATGGCATTTTCCCTCTATTTCTTGAGCTAGTTACATATATAGTGTAAGTTTTCGATTCGAGGCAGCTGGTAGGAGGTTCGGAAGATGCTAAGCTGAGCATTACTGTGTCCCTGTTTGTGCAGGCACGTGGATCTTGAAAAATTAGTCTGATTTGCAAAACACATCCAGCGTTGAACATGAACTGAAATTGGACCAAACCAAATTTCGATTTCCACATAGTATGAAAGAAACCGAAGAAATTTAAACAAAAACGAAGCAGATGAATATGGAATGCATAAAACATGTGAACACCAAATATAATCAATTCCACCATTTTCAATACACAAAGGATCCAATATATCCCATTACTTCATCATACAAGCTAAAGAGTAGAAAAACTACTCTTGAAATCTATAATAACATAAAACCAGATCCAGTAAACAAGAACCCATTAAACAACAACAAAACTGTTACAACTCTAACCGCTTGTAAACTTGGTTACAGCTTTAGTACCCTCAGACACGGCGTGTTTGGCCAATTCTCCGGGAAGAACAAGCCTAACCGCAGTCTGAATCTCCCTCGAAGTTATCGTCGGCTTCTTGTTATACCTCGCAAGCCTCGAAGATTCAGCAGCAAGCTTCTCAAAGATGTCGTTGATGAAACTGTTCATTATACCCATGGCCTTGCTTGAGATACCAATGTCAGGGTGAACTTGTTTCAGAACCTTGAAGATGTAGATCTTGTAGGTCTCCACACTCTTCTTGTTTCTCTTCTTCTTCTTGTCTCCGGCGGCGGCGCCACCGTCCTTGGGTAGCTTCTTTCCGGCCTTGGGTTTCTTCTCGGCGGGAGACTTTTCGGCTATTGTGGATTTCTTCTCCTCTACGGGTTTCTTCTCCGCTGGTTTTTTCTCTCCTTTTGGTGCCATTTTTGTTTGAAAATTTGGAATTTGGAGATTGGATATTGAAAATATGATATACAGATTGAATAACTGGATGAATAATTTGTGATGCGGTGATGTTTTTATATATGAGAATGTTCTTGTGTTACCATTGGCTACTGATGTTATTCGCGGATCGATGACGTGGAGCTCTATTAGCATTACTTTTCATTACTTAGAGGATTCACAACAATACACGGTCACGATTTCGCTCTGATTCAAGAAAAGATCATTTATATTTGTCAAGTATGTTGCATTTCTAAGCAACTAATTTTTAAATTGTTTTATTTTTAAAAGGTTTCATATGTTTTAGTTTAACTTATAATTAAATAAAAGTATATTAAAGAAACTAAAATAAAGACGTCATCTACCCTTCAAACTTTATTATTTGTTTATCTTCTCAAAACAATATGATCTAGCGTCATTTGTTATTTTTTATCAGAACCCTTTATTTCATGTCATTAGTATTCTATTAATAGACAGAAATATTGATGACTATTTAACGAGAAATGTGTCAATTCTTAGAAACATAATCAAAATTACGGGAAAAATTGAAGAGGAGAAATTGATTAACATAAAAAATATTTAGAAAATAATAAAAACAATGAATGGATCAAAATACAATTATCAAAAATGGATCCTTTGCATTAAATTTGAAATATAAAAGATAATAAAAATATTAGTGGTTTTTTGGTGTCGGTGTGTAATTTCCATCTCTCTCTCTTTCCCTTAAATGTTTGTTGAGAAAAAGTAAGTATGAGTTAAGAAGTATTGAGAAACAAAGTGTGGGGAAGTCTCATATTAATTAGAAAAGTGTATATTTTAACATTTATAAATGAGAGAACTCACACTCATATTACCTTAAGGTTTTGGGTGAGTATGTGGTGCGTCTCTTACAAAAGTGTGTTGCTCGTTAAAGAAAACAATTCCACATAAATACTCTCTCATGTTGGACCCCCCCCCTAATTGTTGACCTTCCAACGCTGGTATTAGAGCATGTTTCGAGTGAGAGAATGGTTTCCTTATATCGAAAATACTCCCCACATGTGATGGGTAGAAGTAACTCGTTGAAGAGTGTCAATGACGAACAAATGTATGTGGATAAAAGAGCTTTTGCTTGAGGGAGAACATTATGGATAAACTCACACTTGACGGGGAGTGTTGAAAAAAAATGTGAGTTAAGAAGTGTTAAGAAACAAAGTGTGGGGAAATTTCGCATTGATTAGAAAAATGGATACTATCATTTATAAGTGAGAGAACCTATAGACTTATCACATTAAGATTTTTGATGAGTATGTGGTGTATCTCTTAAGTGTATAAACTAATGTCTATATATGGTTGAGTTTTATACTGGAATACTTCTATCGGGCCATAAAAGACATTTCATGGTTCAAAAAAATGAGATAAGTATAGCAATTATGGACTCGTCGCTCGATTGGACTTGGTCGCTCGATGTTGGACCTAAACACCCGATCCAATATACATGATCCATTTTGATTGTTAAGTGTGAACTATGATGTATCCAACTAATATCACTTAAAGGAAAACTGTAACCCCCACAATTTGAAGGAGAATGAGTATTTCATTACTCCCATATTTCTTATCATGGAATAAGGAAAATCACATCTCGGTTTTCTACCTCAGACCTAAGGGGGTTTTTATAAATACCTTAATTTCATAGTTGATGATTATGTTGTTGGCTTTTATATTTGATGATAAGTGAAAAGTGATTTGAGATTACTTAATTAATGAAAATCTTTAATCATCAAGATTCTAAAAAATACATTAAGGTTTCAATGGTACAATATAACAACAATGTGTTTTTGCGCGGAAGATCAACAACTTCACACTCTAGATGTCGTGTCTTGGGTGTGATGGGGTATCATCATATCCATTAACAAATGAATCTATATTAAATAGTAATTTATATATATATATATATATATATATATATATATATATATATATATATATATATATATATATATATATATATATATATCACCTCGGGTAATTTAACAATCTTGAGAAAAAGTAGCGTGTTATTAAGAAAATACAAAATATTATTGGGGATCAAGTCAATAATCAGTAAAAAAACCCTTAGTTAGATATTCAATCGAGGTGAAAAGTGACGCACTTTCTATTACACATTTCTTTACTTCTCCCACAAAATCGGGAAAAAAACACGTTATCAATCGAGATCGTATGACTTATTCGTAGTGGTGGTAATTCTATCGATGATAGCAACTGCATCTTCTGTTCTTTTGGTTATTAATGAACTAGGTGTTGTGTCATATTGTAACAACTTTGATTGTTGTAATAATCCATTTTTAAAATTTTGTATCGGCATCAACTAAAACACATTAGAAGTAACACAAGGTAGAAAAATGCAAAATAAATATTTTAAATTATATTATAAATAGGTTGAAATTTTGCAATTCTTCAACAATGGCGCAATTTTTTCGGTTTTCTTTTGTTGTATTTTAAATGGAAAATATTGTAGTGGTCGTGTAAAAAATCACAATATAGTGAATAAAAGTATTGGGTCCACTGAGAATGAAAAATATTACATATTTGCACTTATTACAATTCTAAATATAAAAAAGAGTTTTTTGTTTGAAAAAAGTTTTCTCTTCGTAAAAAGAAAAAAATAGAATTTTATAAATAATAGTGATCGAGACGATTGGGGTTAAGTGTTGCAATGATTTATGTAATTTCATGCATATGAGATGATTAATTATGCTCACTTTTACTTTCAGTGCATATTACTATGTATTGCTTAGCAACATTATCCATGTCTAAAATAACATTGTGATACCATTTTTATTTTTTATAAATAATTTGATATTTTAATAAACAATGTGAAAGCATTATACTTCAACAATATGTGTCAAAATCAGGTCTATCTAGATCTATCTCTAGACACTATCTCATTATAAATGACTCTCTCTGCCTAACAACATTTCTCGCTATCAACAACACCCGACATATCATGTTACAAAAAAACAAGTCTTTCAAGGCATAATCATGAGTTATCCTTATTCGATCTTTAAGATCCTCTAGACGCCTCATAAGTCCATAAATATAATAATGATATAACTAATATTAAGAATAATTGAAAGATCAAATTTGTGTTTATAGATTAGTCTAGATATAACACCATGTTTCTATTAAAAATACAAAACACATAATAATGAACGGACCTAATTCTAATAAGAGAGAACTTAAGTGCATATGATGGTGGTAGCTAGATAAAAGGTATGAAGCTAAACCTCTCATTGGGATAATTTGATACTCTTAGGTTGGTTCATTTGACAGATCTTCAATATTATAACAACTCCATCTATCTTTCAATGAGAGTTTTAATCAACTATATATTAACTAATATTATGTAGAAAACTAATATTTTTTAAAGAACTAAAAAGATCGTCTATTTATATAACTTCTAGATCTAATTTCATTCAATGGGTGAGAAATAAATTTCCCAATAAACTATACTTTTGGCTTTCTTAGCTCTGAAGTTTTCTCAACTTTCTTTTCTTTGTTACTTTAAATTCGCTTAACGATCTATAATTTTGCCCAGTGAATTTATCATGTTCTTTGCCCTTTTTGTTATGTCTTTGATTCGTTGGTGAAGCTTAAATCCATCCAACATATTATACTTGTTTGTCAAGCATGTCTTATTTTTCACACTCGTTGATTGAGTCATAATTCTCCCAACGAATTAGTCATGACTTAGGCTTTTAGGTCTTGGGTCTGGCTCGACGGTTGATCCTCTTTGTTTTGTTTTTTCATCTTTCAACCTAAAAAGTGTTAAAATAGGATCAATACATATTTATCAGTATAATTCTTATTTTAGCATAAATGAAGTGGTTTCTCATGTTACTTCATGTTTAAGTAAGATAATCATTGCGTGAATTTAATCGTGATAAACTTGTATTTTTCACAGTTATCACCCACCCCGAACTCGTCTCACAAACCCATCTTATTGATAATCTGAAATATTTGGTTGTGATAATATATAATTTTATTCGTGTATTTAATGTATTAATATTTTGTTTGTAATATTAAAAATATTTGAAAATTATAAATATTATTTTAATTTATTACTTGTAATATATGTACATGTTTGTTAGAGTTCATGACATATTATGAGTTTTGGAGACTAATTCAATTAAAAAAATGATTTTGATGTGGGGATATCTCAACCCGTTTGAGACGGGTTTTGGATTTGATTATTCATCTTTTTTAAAATTCGAGATGGAGAATGAATATTTATCAAAAATTTGGATTTGGAGAGCAAGAAAGTAAAAATTATCTTTGTCGTGACTATTGTCATTCCTAGCAAGGACTAAGAGGAAGTCATATCAACCTTTCAAACCATTATTTTAGTTTAGATCATTTATATGCTTAGGAGTATTGTAGTGTCATGTGACCTTGACTTCTATTTTAATAGTGAGGACCACGTCTTGATTGCAAGTTTGGAGACATGTTTTGTGTTCTAGTAAGTTGGTTTAATAGATATTGTCATTGTTGTTTGGTAGTAAGTTGCATGAAAATTCTTTTGCCTATGGAGTCATTGTCTTGATATCATAATTTCAAGATTGAATTGGATGTAGTCTTGGATTGTTGAAATTTTTTAGAAAATTGGGCACAAATATTTGATTAATAATTAAAACTGTACACTACGTGGTTTACTGATGAAACGTGTCATAACTCTAGATCTTGGAGAAAAGAACTCTCCCAAACCCACCTTATTGATAATCTATTAGGCTAGTTTGTTAGACCAAAAATTGAAGAAAAGGATGTTCTTAAGTTAAATTTGGGGATGGATTTATATAAAAATATTGTTGCAATAGAAAGGTTTACTACATAATAAATGCATATTAAAAACATAGGAAAATAATCAAAATAAACTTTAATAAATTTATATGTTCAAAATCGGAAGAGTGACTGGGGTGATGAGATATCCTTAAGTAAAAAGATAAAGTGTCTAGAAAAAAAATAATTAAAAACGAAGAAAGAATATTTTAATAAAACTATCATTCTCACTTTTTTATTTATTCATTTTTTTAATCCATGTAAAATTAATTGTCCTGAATAGAAATTCGATCGAACTGAATGTGATTTGCACAAAGCTTAAACCAAACCGAAGAAATGTACATGAAAACGTAGCACATGAACACCAAATGCATAAAACAAGCGAACCCCAAATATAGTCAATTCCACTATTCTTTCAAAACACAAAAGATCCACCAGATTCAATTATACAACCTTACAAGTTAAACATTAATCCTCTAAACAACAACTACACTGTAAAATCTCTAAACGCTAGTGAACTTGGTTACAGCTTTGGTACCCTCAGATACAGCATGCTTGGCCAATTCTCCAGGAAGAACAAGCCTAACCGCAGTCTGAATCTCCCTCGAAGTTATCGTTGGCTTCTTGTTATACCTCGCAAGCCTCGAAGATTCAGCAGCAAGCTTCTCAAAGATATCGTTGATGAAACTGTTCATTATACCCATGGCCTTGCTTGAGATACCAATGTCAGGGTGAACTTGTTTCAGAACCTTAAAGATGTAGATCTTGTAGGTCTCCACACTCTTCTTGTTTCTCTTCTTCTTCTTGTCTCCGGCAGCGGCGCCACCGTCCTTGGGTAGCTTCTTTCCGGCCTTTGGCTTCTTCTCGGCGGGAGTCTTCTCGGCTATTGTGGATTTCTTCTCCTCTACAGGTTTCTTCTCGGCTGGCTTCTTCTCTCCTTTTGGTGCCATTTTTGTTTGGGAAATGGAAATTGAAAATTGAAAGAATATGGAAGATGCAGATTGAACAAGTGTGAATGAGTAAGTAATTTGTGATGCGGTGATGTTTTATATATGAGAATGTTATCGCATTACCATTGGTTGCTGATGTTATTCGCGGATCGATGACGTGGAGATCCAGTAGCCGTTACTTTTACATTCCTTGGAGGATCGATGACGTGTAACACAATAATACACGGTCACGATTTCGCTCTAACTCAAAGATGTAAGAAAGCTTTTCTCTCATTTTCCTCATAGGATCTAATTGCTTTTCATTGCCAATTTTTTTTGGGCTGAAATAAGAATATTACCAATTTTATTTACTTGTTTTCTCGGTTTTTTTGTTTTAAAAAAATAATAAAAAAATGTTTCTATATAAAAAATAAAATAAAATCTTCATAATACTTATTTTAAATATTATATATTTTGTATATTATATTTTTTATATAATCATAATTTTAAATATAATATAAATTTAAAATATTTAAAATAATATTCGAATACCTAATATAACACAAATTAATACAATATCATAAATTTTAAAAGTGAGATATTAATAGATAAATATTAATTTAATTATATTAACATATAATATTAAAAATAAAAAATTAAATATAATATAAAAAGATAAAATTTAATGAATTGTGATATGTGATTTAAGAATGAAAAAATCAAAATATTATTTAGAATTTGTAGTTATATAAGTAAAACAAATTACTCGTAGTTCGTACAAATTAACTTTAAATAATGGATTTTTTAGGATTTGAATAAAAAATTTAGACTCTAAGTTTAAATGCTTATGTTTTATTGGATATTTTTATCGGTTTATATGAATTATCCATTTTGACAATTCTATTAAGGTAATTTATTTTTCCATTGTTATGATGTGGCTCACACCTTTGAAAATTCAAAAATATTCGTAGAAATTTTCGGAGATGCATCATCGACGCACCTTAAATCTCGTCATCCTTCGTAAATCAAATAACCACGTCACTTTTGCCAAAAATTGGTATGAAGTTGCATATATGAATATTCTCTGAAGTAAATTCGAAGACGCGTCTCTGAAAACATATTTCTTCTTTCGTAAATCAAACAGGTAACCACCTTACTTTTGTCGAAAAATGATTCAGGGAAGTATTTGTGAATATTTCTAAGGTAAATTCGAAAATACATCTCTAAAATCTTTTTTACATGTTTCTTAGCCAAAAACATTGTCATAAGTTTGTATTTTTTTTAATCCAACGTCATTTTAATTCGACTAACATTGTCATTATTTCATTCAAACATTAATAAACACGAATATCATAGAACAATGTAATGCGTTAATTAAAAAACATTCAATAATATTACAAACATTGTTCTCAAAGTATGGAAAAATACTAAAACATCCCCAAATACAAATAAAAACATAATCTAGTACGTATGCCTAATCTTACCCCTGGCTCCTCCTCTGCCGCCGATAACCCAAGGTATTCTGTGTTTCGATAAGAATGGAACATGTAAGAAAAACCGCAGCATCACTAGCTCTCTCAAACAACCTAGACTATATGCCCTTGCGTGTAATCTGTATAATATTATGACAGGTCAGTAACACACCAATGGCATGGTCATCCCTGACCTGCTCATTCTCCAGGATCTCATTATGAGCAGACCTAGTGGACGTCTAAAAGCATTTGTTGTCATGATAGGGTGTTACGCAGTATAAAACCAAGTCATGTAACCGTCTACATAATGTCATTGACTTGTGGTTGACATACTTTAATACTCCTCTAGTACTAGATGACTCTAGTAATCTTACAGTATGTCATCAAGCTGCCCGCGGACGATGCTATTAAGAGCATCCATGAAGGGGAATCTTATAATGATCTGCACATATTCAAACAGACACATGCATTGCTTTGGGAGATACTTGTACATCATATTTGTCTCACATGCCAACTAGCCAGAGTAAAATGAAATGGGGTCGAAGGGAACAATATCCTGATGAGTGTTGTATGGTGTCTAATCGATGTCATCATGTTGAGTTCGAACAATATACACACAGATCGGCCACATAACATCATTTTCTTTGCGCGAGCAATATAGATAAACATGTGGCCATTCCTCAGTATACTCTAGCACACAATAAAACTTGTGTATGCGATGAAAGTGGGATATGATCAATCTCAAAAAATGAATAAGAAAAAAGTATTAGTAACAAGTGTAAAAAATTGGTTTTAATATTAATAGTGGCTACGGATGTAACACCTCGTTTTTCTGATTAGATATTTTAGTAAAACTTATTTGTTAGAATTATGTATCTTAATGATTTTTTTTGTTAGGTGTTGGCAGGGTATGTTTCCTTGAATTAGGGGTATAGTTACGTGGTAGAAGTGAGTAGAATAATTTAGAGTTATTTTAATAATTAAAAATAATGTTTACTATTTTTATTATATTAAATAGTGAAAATAGGAATTTATTTAATTAATTGAGTAAATAAAATTTGGGATAATAAAATAATAAGAAAAAATGAGTGTGTAGATATTTTAAGGGTAAAGTGTTAATTACAAGGTTAAATTGAGGGTAGTATTGGTAAAGTCTAACGGGAGAAATTAGTTTACTAGAAAAAGAGAGAATTGAGAAAAAAGAGTCAAATTTCATCTTACGTAGAAACTTTGAGAGAAGAGAATGAAGGCTAGTGCAAGAGGCTAAATGTGATCTAGAGAAAGAGAGTGAAGATTTCGCTTCATATTTTTGCAAGGAATTCAGGTAAGGGTGGAAAGTTGTTTCAATAATAAGGGGTATGATGGACTGGTAGAGTGTAGGGACTCATAACCTTCCATAAGGTTTGTTATTTTTTTGATTGATGATGATAATACTGTTTTTATATGCACTGGTATGAATTATAACCATGTGTATTGATATATTGTTGTTATGATGTGCTTGAATCAAATGAATCATGTTAAACTTGATGGAAATTGATGATTTAGAGATGATGAATATGATTTTATTGTTGTAATGTGTTGTTGATCAATGAACCCATGAAATGATATATGAGTTTAAGGTGCGATAACAGTAGGAATTGAGATTAATTTGATGAATTTTCGTAAAAATAAGTTATTGTTACATAAGGTAGTGTTTTTATGATTAAAAACTGATTTTTTTTGACAAAAATTAGCAGTATGAGTCGACCTATGAAGGTCGTATGTCAACCTGTATAGGTCATGAGTCGACCTGTATACGTCATGAATCGACACATTCAGTTGGCACATCAAATAGAAGCTACAAACTTTAAAAATGAGACACATGAGCCGACCTGTAACTCGTATGTGTCAACACATAAACATTTTTTCTTCTATGTGTCGACCTATAGAGAGTACATGTCGACATGTAACTGCCAAAATGTTCGTTTTGCATTGCTCCACGATTTTGGCCATAACTTTTGATCCGTATATCCAAATGGTGTGTCGTTAAAAGCGTCATAAAGCTAATACTTAGGTCTATAATGTGGTATTAATTGGTGAAAGATTTGAATATTAATCATGTACGTATTGTGTCGATAAGTATATTGGTTTATATGTTTGGTTGATGAGTCGTTACATTGTTGCAATATCGTTGTGTGATAATGATGTTGTTATGTCAATGATGTTATGATAATGTTATTAATGTGTTGGTGAATTACTTCTATTTATTGATTTTATTGATATTGTAACATGAATTGACTGTTGCACATGATGAACGATGTGTTGCATAAATGGTGATATGTGTATGAGGATCCTTTTGGTGAGCCTTGTTGTGATAATGCATGTTATTGAGAGTCATGCATCCTGGTGTACGGGCTTCAGTACAGTTTTGGTGTGTTTTGGTCCTATGAAGAGGATTGGGAGTGAGTAAACGGTTTCAGGTGGGAATTGGTGAAACGTTACTTATGGTGACGGTGACGAACTTTGGTGTGCTCTAGTCCTATGGTGGGGATCGGGGTGAGTAGCCGGTCTTAGGTGGGAATCAGTGAAGTGTTACCTATGGTGGTGGTAACTGTAACACCCCTTTTTCTATCCCAAAATATTTAACATATAATCAGAGTAAATAAGCACGCATACAAACAAAAGGGCGTCACATCGACGTTTTCAAAACTAAAAGCTTTCAAAAACCAACAACACACCTGGTCATTCAAAATAACACATTTCACTTATCATGAATATTCAAACAATATGCGTTAACCGGTTAACGCATTTGGTTAACCTGTTAACGCAAGACAGAATGCAATTTTAACAGTATTTCAACAGTGTTAACCGGTTAACGCCCTGGGTTAACCTGTTAACGCAAGACAGAATGCAATTTTAACAGTATTTCAACAGTGTTAACCTGTTAACGCATTTGGTTAACCTGTTAACGCAAGACTGAATACAAATTTAACAGGTTTTCAACACTGTTAACTGGTTAACGCCCTGGGTTAACCTGTTAACGCAAAACAGAATGTTATTCCTGCGTTAACAATGAAACAGAATGCAGAATTCTCCGCGTTTCTCATCGTTGGAGGACCTTCGGACCTCCGATTTCGATTCCGTAAAAAGCTACACGTTCAGAAAATTATAACTCACGTCATAGAACATAAATTTACGGTTTCAGCACAATCCAATCATCACAAATCAAGAGTATTTATCAAACCTAATAATTACAAAACCATGCAAATTAAGGATTTCGACCTAAACATGTTCCTACCCATTGACTCGATCATGCTAACCCATAATAATAAGGATTCCCCCCTTACCTCTTCAATTTGATGGAAACCCTAGCTTCTCTTTACTTTTCCTCTCCTCTTTCTCTATTGCCTTTAATGATCAACTGAATTCTAACTCTCACTCTCCTCACCTCTTACTATTTATATTAGTATTCTCTTTGGGCTTAAATCATGATATCCATCTAATTTAATCACTAGGCCCAATAATACCTAATATTTAAATATCTCTATTTAAATTCAAATAAATAAACCAACTCAACATACACACTAAGTTAACTAATATAATTATTTAATTATATCTCATATCAACTAAATAATTAATTAATACACCAATTCAATTAGTATAGTCAATTATTATACTACCTAACAACCAATTAATTAATTACCACTCCACATAATTAAAATACAATATAATAATAATAGTATAATAAATTAATACTAAAATTGGGTTGTTACAACTCCCTCCCACTTAAAAGATTTTTGTCCTCGAAAATTTACCTCAAGCGAACAACTCCGGATATGATTCCTTCATCTTATCCTCGAGTTCCCACGTAATATTGCCATTGGCGACTCCGCCCCATATCACTTTCACCAAAGCAATCTCCTTACCACGAAGCTTCTTCACTTCTCGATCTTCAATTCGCATAGGTGATGTATCAACCGTCAAATTATCCCTCACTTGGACATCATCTAATGGAACAACATGCGATGGATCCGCAATGTACCTCCTCAATTGAGACACATGGAACACATCATGAAGATTAGAAAGTGATGGTGGTAATGCAATCTGATATGCCATGTCACCTATCCTCTCGGAAATCTGATAAGGACCAATGAAACGCAGCGTCAATTTACGCGACTTCAAAGCTCTACCAACACCCGTTATTGGCGTAACTCGAAGGAACACATGCTCATCTTTCTCAAACTCAAGAGCTTTCCTCCTCTTATCATGATAACTCTTTTGACGACTCTGAGAAGCCTTCATCTTCTCTTGAATCATCTTAATCTTATCCGTAGTCTCTTGAATCAACTCGGATCCAACCATAGCACCCTCTCCTGATTCGTACAACACAAAGGAGTTCTACACCTCCTGCCATAAAGAGCCTCAAAAGGTGCCATTCCAATGCTCGAATGGAAACTGTTATTATACGTAAACTCGATCAAAGGCAAGAAACTATCCCAATTTCCTCCTTGTTCCAAAACACAAAACCTCAAAAGATCTTCGAGTGACTGAATGGTCCTCTCCGTTTGACCATCAGTTTGCGGATGATATGTCGAACTCAAACGCAACTTCGTACCCAAAGCACTTTACAAACCTTCCCAAAATCTCGAAGTGAACCTCAGATCTCTATCCGAAACAATGCTCGACGGAATACCATGCAAACACACAATCCTCTCGATGTACAACTTAGCAAGTCTCTCCATCGAATAATCCATCCTTATCGGAATAAAATGAGCACATTTTGTCAACCTGTCCACAACGACCCAAATCGCCTCACAATTACTCGATGTTCTCGGCAAACCCGAAACAAAATCCATAGAGATACTATCCCACTTCCACTCGGGAATAGATAACGGTTGCATCAAACCAGACAACTTTTGATGTTCAATCTTTGACTTTTGACAAGTCAAACATGAATACACAAATTCCGCTACATCCTTCTTCATACCTTGCCACCAAAACATCTTCTTCAAGTCTTGATACATTTTAGTAGAACCAGGATGAATACTCAAACCACTTCTATGCCCTTCCTCAAGAACCCTCTTTCTCAAATCCGCAACATCCGGAACACAAACTCAATCACAACACTTCAGGATACCATTCTCATCAATCCGAAAGTCACCACCTTTACCTTGGTTAATCAATGTCATAACATCGACTAACTTCAAATCTGACTTCTGACCTTCTCTAATCTCGTCAAGAATGCCACACGTAAGCTTCAACATCCCAAGCTTAACACACGAAGACGTCGCTTCACAAACCAAACTCAAATCTCTAAATTGCTCCAACAATTCAAACTCTCGAATCATCAACATAGACATGTGCAATGACTTCCTACTCAATGCATCGGCTACAACATTCGCCTTTCTAAGATGATAATTCAAACCAAAATCGTAATCTTTCAAGAATTCCAACCATCTCCTTTGCCTCATATTCAATTCCTTCTAATCGAACAAGTACTTCAAACTCGTGTGATCACTAAACACATCAAATCTCGATCCAAACAAATAATGTCTCCAAAGCTTCAACACAAACACAACGGCGGCCAACTCTAAATCATGCGTCGGATAATTCCTCTCATGAACTTTAAGTTGCCTTGAAGCATAAGCTACCACTTGCCCTTTTTGCATCAGAACACCTCCTAAACCCAACAAAGAAGCATCACAGTACACCACGAAAGTTTCTAACGGATCCGGTAAAATTAAAATAGGAGCCGTAGTCAATCTTCTCTTAAGCTCTTGAAAATTCGCTTCACACTGCGAAGTCCAAATGAAAGCTTGACCTTCCACATATCACCATAATCCAACTCTATGAATTATCCCCCACTGGTACATATACACCCTCATAACAATATATCATTCATAATTATAGGTTAATTATCAATTATGTACACATAGATTTCATCCTAAAACGAATACAGCATTTAAATATCAATTTTTCACTTTTCAAACAGTGTTAACCTGTTAACGCATTTGGTTAACCTGTTAACGCAAGACAGAATACAAATTTAACAGGTTTTCAACAGTGTTAACCGGTTAACGCCCTGGGTTAACCTGTTAACGCAAGACAGAATGCAATTTTAACAGTATTTCAACAGTGTTAACCGGTTAACGCCCTGGGTTAACCTGTTAACGCAAGACAGAATGCAATTTTAACAGTATTTCAACAGTGTTAACCTGTTAACGCATTTGGTTAACCTGTTAACGCAAGACTGAATACAAATTTAACAGTTTTTCAACAGTGTTAACCGGTTAACCTCCTGGGTTAACCTGTTAACGCAAAACAGAATGCTATTCCTGCGTTAACAACGAAACAGAATGCAGAATTCTCCGCGTTTCTCATCGTTGGAGGACCTTCGGACCTCCGATTTCGATTCCGTAAAAAGCTACACGTTCAGAAAATTATAACTCACACCATAGAACATAAATTTACGGTTTCAGCACAATCCAATCATCACAAATCAAGAGTATTTATCAAACCTAATAATTACAAAACCATGCAAATTAAGGATTTCGACCTAAACATGTTCCTACCCATTGACTCGATCATGCTAACCCATAATAATAAGGATTCCCCCTTACCTCTTCAATTTGATGGAAACCCTAGCTTCTCTTTACTTTTTCTCTCCTCTTTCTCTATTGCCATTAATGATCAACTGAATTCTAACTCTCACTCTCCTCACCTCTTACTATTTATATTAGTATTCTCTTTGGGCTTAAATCATGATATCCATCTAATTTAATCACTAGGCCCAATAATACCTAATATTTAAATATCTCTATTTAAATTCAAATAAATTAATCAACTCAACATACACACTAAGTTAACTAATATAATTATTTAATTATATCTCATATCAACTAAATAATTAATTAATACACCAATTCAACTAGTATAGTCAATTATTATACTACCTAACAACCAATTAATTAATTACCACTCCACATAATTAAAATACAATATAATAATAATAGTATAATAAATAAATACTAAAATTGGGTTGTTACAGTAACAATTTGGTGTGTCCTGGTCTTATGGTGGGGATCGGGAGCGAGATGAACCCGAGTGTTCATGAATGATACCAAATACATATGAGTTGTTATCATTGTCATGAGTCGCATAACATGAATGAAATGTATGCGTGGAATATGACTATGCATGATGATAATGTTGTTGTTATGGTGTTGATGATAATTGAGATGTTATTGTGTATGATGTGATGATGATTTAGATGTGAGAATATGATATGTGTTGTGCATGATTGTGTATATGTTACACTATATTTTACATACTATATTGTTTATCATTGAAATGAATTCTCACCTCTTCTGTTTGAATGTTGTCTTTACATGGGCATCGTGCAGATATTCAGGAGTAGCATTGCTAAAGTAAGTGGAAGCCATCTCATGGAGTTGCTTCTTAGTTTAGTATTTTGTTTAGTAATGTCTTACTTTATTTATGTAACATCGGGTCGAGAACGCTTGTTTTAATTTTATGACATGTTTATGTTGAAGTCATAGAACTAATGTTGTCATTATGCATTCTTAAGTATGTTGAGAGGATTGATTATAAATCTCTTATTTATTATTAAAATTTAAGTTTGAGACCAAATGTCATTACTTACCTTATCTTCCATAATTGTTGATGATATTTCCGTTGCAATGATACTTTAAAATGGAAGTGAGCATGAGATGACAGTTTTAGTGTGAATTATGTAACCCGTGTTACGAAGCAGGATGCGTTTGTGATGTGTGTGACACCCCTGTGGTTGTGTTTTTAATTAAAATGTCTGATAATTGTATGTTGGGTTTAGAATGGTGTTACATTGGTGGTATCAGAGCAGGTCCGTCCGTCCGGCTAGATTGTTTAATTATGTTTGATCCCTAGTATGCGACATGTGTGTGAAAATATTATTGATGCTTGTTTTATTTTCCGTTTTCATGTTGGGAATGAAACAAGTGGGGGAGAAGCGAATGCTTCTTTTGGATGTTCCAATTATAGAGGGCTTGGACATCACGTTGCTGAAGCTAGCGGAAGTATACCCGAACGCATCGTACGCTCGAACATACAACAAAGTCGTCATCGAACTTTATTTATTCCCGAAGAAAAGGAAAAACATCGATAAAACCTGAGGGTAAGAGATATGTTGGGTAAGGAAGTCGGTTATGCAATGGGAAGATATTAGCACCCCTAACATCCATGGTACTCCATGAGAACCTTTTTTATTGTTCTTGCTTGTGAGGAGGAAGGCGATGTTTTGGCTAAAGATGAGCCAATGGTGAAAGAGGTGTCAGGCTGAATGAGGACTTTGTTACATCCCAAACCTTTCACCAAATTGAGGCTCCATCTAATAGCCAACATTTCGGCCAGACACGGGACAACACAAAGATTCTTTTTCAAACAAGCAACAACAATGACCTGTTGATTATGGTCCTTAACTACACACCCAAACGTGATTCCTTCCGCAACAATCAATCCATCACCCACCAGCATTGTGCAAACGCCTTTAGGATTAGGCTCCTTCACTGGATTTTTGCTTTGATTCCCGACATTATGGTCCGATGCAGTCTCTTTTCGAAACTCCATGACACCCTGCAAAGCTCTCTCCGCTATGACATACAGTTCCACTACTTTCTGGTTATACAAACAATCCTTTCTAGCTAACCAAATATTCCAGAAAGAGGAATTAAGTAATTGAACACTGAGTTTGTCCATGGAATTCAAAATGGCCAAAAACCAATCAAGCAAGTCCATACGTTTTATGCAAAGTTGTTCCAATTTTAAAATACAATCTTACTTGAATAGTTTCGCTCTAAAATATGCTCAAATATTAGAATTATATTAATGAATTAATATTTTTTTATGAAATTCTTTTGTCATCACTTGAAGATACTTAGTGTTTTTAGTTTAGGGATGTGATAATTCCATTTATGTCATTAATTATAGTCCAGCATAATTGAATTTATCACTTGAAACTTAAATGATTAATATTAGTTCTATGTATTTTAATCCATTTTGTATTAATTGGAAGTTGAACACATTAGGTGTTCAGTCTATGGGATTCACTTGTATTTTCAATGTGCATGAATAGTTTGATGCAATTGATGTTGTGATAGAACTCCCATTTATTCCTAGCAGATTTAAGTGTTAGAAAACGAGACACTTGAACAATAGTTGAGTTATAGAAGATTATAGATCTTGGGATATTTAATGAGCTAGCAAAGAATGAACATGGATGGAAAGTTGCAAGACGAAATAAAAAATATCACGCACGTGCAGCTGTACTATCATAGCATTGTTTTAAAAAAGGGATGAACCTTATTCTTGAGTCAAACATAATTACTATCATAGTATTGTTGCACAAAGCATAAACCAAACCGAAAAAATGTACATGAAAACGAAGCACTTGAACAACGAATGCACAAAACAAGTGAACACCAAATATAGTCAATTCCACTATTCTTTGAATACACAAAAGATCCACCGGATCACATTACATCACCTTACAAGTTAAACATGAATCCTCTAAACAACAACTACACTGTAAAATCTCTAAGCGCTAGTGAACTTGGTTACAGCTTTGGTACCCTCAGATACAGCATGCTTGGCCAATTCTCCAGGAAGAACAAGCCTAACCGCAGTCTGAATCTCCCTCGAAGTTATCGTTGGCTTCTTGTTATACCTCGCAAGTCTCGAAGATTCAGCAGCAAGCTTCTCAAAGATATCGTTGATGAAACTGTTCATTATACCCATGGCCTTGCTTGAGATACCAATGTCAGGGTGAACTTGTTTCAGAACCTTGAAGATGTAGATCTTGTAGGTTTCCACATTCTTCTTGTTTCTCTTCTTCTTCTTGTCTCCGGCAGCGGCGCCACCGTCCTTAGGTAGCTTCTTTCCGGCCTTTGGCTTCTTCTCGGCGGGAGTCTTCTCGGCTATTGTGGATTTCTTCTCCTCTACAGGTTTCTTCTCAGCTGGTTTCTTCTCTCCTTTTGGTGCCATTTTTGTTTGGAAATTTGGAAATTGGAATTTGAAAGAAGATGAAAGATGCAGATCGAACAAGTGCGAATGAGTAAGTAATTTGTGATGCGGTGATGTTTTATATATGAGATGTTATCGCATTACCATTGGTTGCTGATGTTATTCGCGGATCGATGACGTGGAGATCCATTAGCCGTTACTTTTTCGTTCCTTGGAGGATCGATGACGTGTAACACAACAATACACGGTCACGATTTCGCTCTAAATCAAAGATGTAAGAGAGCTTTTCTCTCATTTTCCTCGTAGGATCTAATTGCTTTTCATTGCCAACTTTTTTACTGAAATAAGAATATTGCCAATTTTATTTCCAATTTATTTAGAGGTTCTTACTGGGCCGGACTAAAAAGGACGTACATATATTTCACCCCTACTCGATAAACATTGATTTTAATATTGCAAAACAATTTAATGCAAGTATTCACTTAATAATTCCATAAACGATGTATTCTTATAATATGAAAATTCAGTTAAAAACACAATTTGTAAACTGAGTGTTGTTAATTAAACTACATCATATAAAGCCTTTTTTCTTTCTTTCTTTTTTATGTTTACTCCTTTGAATTTCCATGGTTATTCGCCATTTTTATTTGCATTCTAGAATTTCCATGGTTACAGTTACATGATCATTCAACAGTATTGTTCTTGTTATAATGTATTGGATCATGTTTCTCTGAATTCAATCTTTGTTGGTTATGTTAGGTTAGGTAATAAGAGTAGTTACAGAGAGGTTTTAATATGACACCTAGCAATGTTAAATATGATATATAAAGATATAAATTAAAGACAGGTGAGTTGTGACAAGAAGATTAAGCATAAGTCAATTAGGCCTTAAGGCATACACATTATTTACTCAAGGATTATGAATATCTTTGAGACTATAGCTTCCAAATTTGGAACAAATGAAACTACCAAATCTCTATTTCGAGTTGTCATCGGCATCGACCTTCGGGCCTCGAGGTCTGTACTTGTACCTCTTCGAAACAAACAAATAGACAAAGAAGTTGATCAAGCTGACAATGGAAAGAAACAAGTAGAACAGGTTTAGATGATTTCTGTTAATATTATTCCCTACTAACCAACCCCCACTTTTAGTATGTTTTGTGGCACCATTGATACACTTAACCACTATGGTACTCAGAAAATATCCAAGTGCCATAGAGGTCCAAAGGAAGCAAGTTGATGTAGATTTAAGTCCTTTCGGCGCCTCTGAATAGAAAAACTGTAGGAGACCGATATACGTAAACAAGTCAGCTATGCCGAATATGAAATACTGAAAAGAAAGCCAAAATGTGGTTATAGGCAATGGCTGAAGTACTGGAAATGCATCAAGCATGTTATTGTCGTTAGCCACTCTTTTTCTTTTCACTTCGACTATTGAAGCTACGGCCATGGATACCGAAGCGAGTATTAGGCCAACTCCGATACGTTGCAAGTGTGTTACACCAGTGGGAATACCGGTGAATTTACGTAGGACGGGAACGAAAATGCGGTCGTAGATAGGTACGAGAATGATTAAGAACATGATTGGGATGATTGGGAGGGACGCAGGTGGGATGTGGAAATGTTTGGTGAAGCTTGTGTCCATTGTGTAGCCTTGTTCGATTGAAAAGGTTTGAAGCTGAGCTAGGCAAAGGGTCATTATAATTGTGCAGCAGAATATTGGGACCATGCTGAGAATTATTTTCGCGTTTTCGACTTGGGTGACCCTGCAAAGTTTCCATGGACTTGTGCTTGGAGCCTGTGATTTCTCTAACTGTATATCAGGTTCTGAATTTATAGCTGCTCTGTCCAAGAACCTGAAAATGTCTCTGTGAGGTAGAAACTCAATTTCCTCAGCAGTTTCCTTGTCCTGCTCGATCTCGTATAGTTCTGTTGGATCTTCAGGCAAGGGGAGATTTCTGTTGCGGATTGCAGCAACGTAGACCTGTATGATCTCAATGAGACCACTAGTTCCTTTGACAACTTGAATTCTGTATAGCGGCAATCCAGAGGCAAAGATTATGGTACCGATAAATATAGCTATGGTGCCGATGCCAAAGCCCCAATCCCATCCTTTGTTTATTTGTATCCACACAATGAATGTTAAGCTAACTGAACCACCCAAGCAAACAGCAAGCAATAGAGTGTTAAAGAATGTGGACATTTGCTTTGCTTCTTTGGGGTCAGTTTCGTCGAACTGATCTGCACCGTGCGATGGCAATGCAGCTTTGGTTCCTGCACTGCCAAACGCCAACAAGTATAGGCCAAGAAACAGAAGAGCTTCTTGGCCTCTACTTGGTGTCTTACAATGAGCGGTTGCATCATTGATGTTGCAAATGCGTGGCTGTAGACTAGGATAGTGTGCTTGCGCCGTAAGCAATGCAAGACCCTGCATCATGATTCACAAAAACATAACAAGTTAAACAAAATGTTGAAGAGGTATTGAGAGAGGAGTTTTGGATCTTACCAAAAACTCGAAGAAGCCTGAAAATATAACAGATTTGTATCTGCCAATCCATGTATCAGCAACGACAGCCACCAAAATCGAGAGTATGTAACTAACACCCATATAGTTGGTGAGCATGTTAGCTGCATCCTCTAGTTCATAATGCATGATTCCGTTGAAATACGGAACCGAGTTCACAGCTAGTGCGAAAGTTCCCAAGTTTTCCAAACCAAATGTGACTGCATTCAAACATAAGAGAAAATCATAGAATGTTTATCTCTCTAAATTCAACTATACATACAACTGCAAAACCATACTGCAATTATTGAAGATTCAATTTCATCCACGAGTCAACGTCATTAAGGTTCATCGTTATAGTTAGTTGTCACTAAAACAAATGACAACATCTTTACCTAATATGAGCAAAGCAACTTTCATCCCTCCATATTTGAATTTCAAAGCACTTCTTCCTTTCCAATCCACTTTATTTTCATCAACAAGATTAAGCTGTGATTCCAACTTCATGTCAACAAACCCAGACTTGTCCTACCCGACCAAAAATGAAAAGAAAAAAATAACAACAATAAGTATGTAGTAAGAGTTAAGAAAATATAAAAACAAAGAAAAATGTAATACCATAGTTATGCAGAGAAAAAAACTAAGCTGGACAAATTACAATGACAACATAGAAGACCAATGTATGTTTATATATACACATTATATTCAATTAAACTATGCATTATTTACAATTGTCACAAATAAAATAAAAGCTACTTAATCAAGTTCGGTTAAATCAGCTCAGTTGATAGTTATATGATTACAGAGACGCGAATTCGAATCTGCGATATATCACGGCAAATATTTTTATTAATTGGACAGTTATGACAGCTGGATGAGGTGAAATTAGTTTTATTTAGACACAATGTAACTTTTTTTAGTTGTTGACAGTGAAATGCATCGCATAAGATTCCAAAAGTTGCAGTCAATTTATGAACAAGAATCACAATGCCACGGAACTGCGTTACAATGACATAGCTCCAAAATTTGCTAAGTTAAAACTCATATAGAATTTAGATAATCTCTAGAAATTCTTGTAAAAACAAATGTATGCCATTTGGCAATATATGTCCGTTACTATAAGTTCCTAAACATATAGAATAAAAAACGACTCTTGTTTGTTACACCAGAATGTTCGTTTTTTTCCTTCTTCATTGTAATGTAAAAGTGAAATGGACATTTCTAATTGAATGAAAAAATCTTTTTTAAAAGAATAAAATGTTAGAACATGCTCATCTGTCATTTCTTATTTTTCATTCTCGTCCTCTTGTCTCATGAGATCATCAACAATGCTTGGCAACTCAACTTACCAAAATTTCAAATTTCATAGGTTCTCTAGTTAAGCCAATAATACTAACAACTAAGTTTATTTTCTAATATTGTATAGTAATTAAAAGTTAGTATAGATAGACTAAAGAGTTTCTAAAAAGAAATCTAAAAAATTATCGATTGTCTAAGAATGAGTGGTTGAGTTTAATTCAACCCTACAAAAATGACTTGTAAGATGAGGATTGTCCCCACTTATAAGCACATGTTTAGACTATATATTATCTGATGTGAGACTCTTTAACACCCCTCTCACGCCTAGAATTTGCGTCTGGGGCGTGGAACTAAATGGTGGGTGACCTAATGAATCTTAAACGAGACTTTCATATCAATTTAAGAATGTGTGATTGGACCTAACTCAACCCTATAAAACTGGTTTGTAAGATGAGGATTGTCCCCATTTATAAATACATGTTCATGTCGTATATTGTTTGATGTAAGACTTTTTAACCGTCTTAACTCAACCTTATAAAATAGATTAGTAAGATGAGAATTGTTGTAACTATAAACACATGTCCTGACTAAATATTATATGAGGTAAAAATTGAGATTTTAAAATGATGCGTTATAGTTATAAAGGAATATATTATTTACACGTTATTGAAGATATAACATTATTATAGCTAAGCACTTAAAATCTATGTAAAAGATTAATTGGCTCTGCTAGTAGGAAGTTATGTTGAAAGCATGTTGAGGAGGGACAAAGTCAGAGATTTTAAGTTATTAATTTATGAATTTGTAGCATAAGATATCTATTATTTATTTTTTTATGCATAATTATATATTCTATTTATTTTTTTATGAAATTTATTTGTACTTGCTAAAAAAAGTACAATAATAAGATGGTCACTTGTTTGTAGGGTTATTTTGATGTGTTTAGGATATTTGGACAATTTAGAAATAACTCACGCAGAGTGGTGAAAAAACTCTGTATACTTTTTGTTTGGGGGGGGGGGGGGGGGAGAGAAATTGTATCGATCTCCTCAAGGGTTGAGGTATTTATAGAGATTCTCTAAGTCTAGGATAGAGAGTGATTATCCATGCTCTTCTTTTAGATGCATGAGAAGGAAGGAAACTGTATTTCCTTGAATTACGGAGGAAGTGATTACCCTTCTTGACTTTCTCTCTGAATCAGTTGTAGTGCGACACATCATTTCTCACGTCTACTAGGGAGCGGATAATGAGAATGAGTTCAACCAATTTGTCATTTGAGGAATGACCAAAACACATATGCTAAAGGTTATAATTTGTGTTCTTACAAGAATTTTGAGTGTCAATAGAGTTGAGACAATGAAATTATGTTCCTCAGAGGACAAATGTCGGACGTACCAGAGATTGGTAACCTAGTTTGATGCAAACAACACGTACGTTTCGAGAGTACTATACCCAAGAAAGGAAACTCACTATTAGTAATTTAGTACACTTAGTCTTACAAGCAACAACGAGCTTTGTGTTGTTCAATGTCTCTTTCTAATACTACTCAATGACTTTCTATTTAGGACTCTCCCTAAATATGAGAACCCCTCTCACTTTCTTCTCAATCACACAACCCGTGATTGGAAATTACAACTCAATAATCAATGTTGAATATTACCACTCAACTAGACAAACATTTTATGCCAAGTTAATGAAACATAGAGGTATGCATAAATATTATTCACTAATCTGGTTATGGAAATAGCGTAAAATGAAAGAAATATAATGTTCACAAGCTTATAGACTTAACATCTTGGAACAAGGTTTACAACACAATGGAACCAAACCCTATTGTAGCACCTCAAATTTGCACCCTACCTTTTGTACATTCATTTTCATAATAGGTCATAACATAACATAGGCCATTGCATAGCATTGCATAGCCATTGGCCCAAGTGCAAGCTCAGTTGACAAATTAGGTCAAACTGGTCAGGAGATCAGGTCAAGCAAGCAAGCATGTGCTATTTTCATTGGGACAAAGCCCTAGGATTGGTTTATCAAGTTCATATGGTCTAAGGATCATTGTGAAGTGATTTGGACAAAGATTGGATGATCAAAGCTCAACAGTCAAGCTGAATTTCAGTTGGAACCATAGAAAGTCAAGTGTGGTCAACTGTGCCTGATTTTATGGATTGGAAGGTGTGAGATGGTTTGAAAGGCTTCATTCATGTCCATATAAGTCTCATTTGACATATCAAAGACCAAGGTTGAAGATTTGGAGGTCAGACAAGAAGTTTCCTAAAATGGCAGGTGACCTGTAATTGCAGCTGCCCAAAATGGAAAGTTTTCTCCTCAAAATAACTTCATCATACGAGCTTCAAATGGAATTTTATCCAACATGAAAGTTGAAGATCTTGATCTCACCATTCCAAAAAGTCCAAGAACTTGAAATTCCCATGTGTGGTTAGCAAGATATGGTCAAATCAATTTCAGAAAATGCCCGAATTCAAAGTGGCATAACTCTCACATGGAGTGGCCAAATTGGATGGTTTTTCTTTGAGCAAATCACATTTAATGTGTACTTTCATAATCCATCACCATATTTTGCCAAAAGCATTCACACAAAAAGGCCATTTTTCAAGTGCACTAATTAAAATCCAAGGGCAAAATGGTCCAATTTGAGAAATACTTGGAATTTTGGCATGAGGCTTTTTGCAACACATTCTAAATGTCAATTGTGACCTGTTGGAACCAAGTTTGGAGAGAAAAACCAGCTGCATTAACCAAGGGCATTTTGGCCAAAAGTGGTGAAATTGCACATTAACACTAAACCTTCCATTTTGCTAATTGTGATTAATTTTGTGATTAAGCATTGGTATATAAGGCTAATTGTAACTGTAATCAAAAAGCACTAATCATTTTTCAAGATCCAAACAGAAAATCACAAAAAACTCTCTCAATTCTCTCACTTTTTCACACATTGCTTTCACACTTTTTTCATTTCTTCATCAAGAATCTTTCGATTTTTTTGCTTTCTTTGGAATTGTTCATCATCTGCAGGTGGATTGGAAGGACTGTTGAAGGTTAATCGAGCGAGAATCGAGCAAAAACTCCAGCTGCTACAAGCTTGCTCTCACATGGCAGTTACGATTTTCCACGGATTCGTGCGTTCTTGAGCTGAAAGATCATCACCATACACCTTCTTAAGCAACATACTTCATCTGTTTTCATCATTTGGAGTCAAACTCGCGCGGATTTCACATTCGATTCATCAAGAGGTAAGATTTCAATGTCTTCGATTCTTGCAATTTCTATATGGATCTTGTAGATCTTAGCATGTAGGTTACGTTAAACTTCGAATCGTGCGAATCCATTAGGTATCGAGCTAGATATGTTGATCTGAATATTTGTATGTGAATCTTCTTTCGATCGGTTCTTTGCGTGCGTTAACCTTTAGACAAAAGCGTCGCCATAATCGTGACCTACACTGAGAGACGGTGAGAACGGTATGCGGTTCATCCATTTTCGTTGAGAAAAGTTCATAGCCGTTGTTGCCGTTGAAGAACGCATGAGCGCGAGGAAGAACGAGATTTTCTGGATATTTTTCTCGTTTGATCCATTCCTTTGCATGGCAATTTTCAAACTCTGTTTACCACCAAAACCGGCCAATGGAGCGATGACAACACATAAATGAAGTGTTGTACGTTTTGGATTAATTACGAAAACGCCATTGCAAGCTTAATTAATTCGTTAATCATTAAATAATTATTCATAATATTACAAAACTTAAAAAATTCATAAAAAATTCAATATTAGTCCAAATCAGGTGGGATTTTTTTTGTTAGTTTCCAAATTTTATCTACTTTTTTTTAGGCATAGTAGTGTAAGTTGTGCCTGGTAAAATTTTGGAATGGTACATTGATCTTTGACATGTGTGACATAATTGTATGTTTTGCCATTTTAATCACCAAATACTCATACATTATCCAAAATTAATGAAATTTCATATAATGATTCTTTACACATTCCTGGAGATTTTCATGTATCATTTGTGATTTTTGGACCTCTGGAGTTGTAGATATGATTTTTTCTTTTTGAGTGTGACAATATGTGTCACATTATGATATGCTGAGTTCATGATTTAATTTACCATGCTTCCATTAGGCCTATGGCTCTGATTTTTTGCATGAGATACAATATGTATGTTAACTTTCAACATGAATTTTTGTGGATTTAATTGGTCCCTTTTCTAATTAATTTAGATTTTTGATTGCTGTTTAGCATCTTTGGGTTGTTTCTTGTGTAACAAACTTTACATGTGTTGTTGAATGCTCATACCATATCATATGAATGTGAAATTTGATGGAGTGATTCATAACATGTTTAGGTGTAGTTTGGATTTGGTCCCACTAATTTCTTAATTGTTTTCACTGTTTGGCATGTGATTGAAGTTAATGCTCATTTTGTTACCATGTGTTGGCTTGCATAATTGTGTCTGGATTTCTTGATTTTCATTGACCTAATTTCTTTTGTCCAATTGAGCTGAAAATTGACATGCTATACCTTGAATGTGTCATGTTCAGGTGTGAATTTTTGTGGAATTAATTGAATGGTTTTGGTATGCTTTTGAGTGAGATAGTTCTGTTTGGTCAATTGAAGTTGTAAATTGCATGATTGATGTTAAATGGTGCATAAAATGAATATGGTGAATGATATGAGCATGGGATCAATTGAATTTGCTTTTGAATTGTTTTAATGTGATTTTGGGTGAATATTACTTGCTGTTTAGAATTTTTTATCCCTTTTGGACCCTAGGCTTGGCCTAGTGGTCTAGTTTCTCACATTTGGTTTGGATTTTCAGGTTAAAAGTGCAAAAGGCTTAAGGAGAGAAATGGAAATTGAAAATTGAATTTGTTTGATGTTGTCCACTAACATGTCTTTGTTTTGTAGGGATTGATGCTTGAGCTTGAGCTTATAGCTTGCACTTGTGTGCATTAACTTGTGTTGCTTTGTACAGATTAACTGATTAACAATTTGCTGTTTACTGTTGGTTTGTCTGAGTACTGATGATACTTGATTGATTTCAGGTACATTTAGTTGCTTACAGTTCTTTAAGAACTTGCTTGCTGCTGCTTGGTTTTTAAACCATTTGAGGTAGGACTTCTATTCTTCATGTAGTCTGGAAGACCTGGCCTGTTACTTGGCCAGGCACCTGTCTGAAGTCCTCCTTAAGAGGCGATGTTTGTGATTGTTTACTTTTGTGCCAAGCAGGTAAAGACCTCAATGAGGCAATTGGCGGAACCCAAGGGATATGCAATCTATCCCCCGCTATTCTGTTGAGTCGTCCCTCTGCTCACACCACTGTGTTGATGCATTGGGACACAAACCCAAGATCTTGTGTTGTTGCACAATCGAGTCAGAGTCTTTGAGCATAGAAGGGTCCCTCCATTCTGGACCCACGCTCCTTTGTCTGAAGCTCTCCCTGGTCAGGGATAAGAGCTGTGAAGTCTAATCTTCACTCACCTTTCATCAGCTTCACCTTAGCCCCTCAATGGCAAGGTTAAGAGCTAACCTTACCCCGATACAGAGGCTTGTTTGTTGAGGTTGATATGACCCCTCGACTAAAGCCTAGCCCTGATGTTTGAGCCCCTTGTTGGTGTGTTTATTTCATGCTGTATATGTTTGTGTGGTGTGATTGCATCCCCTAGGTTTGCTAGACTCCGCGTAGTCTCGTTTGCATGTCAATTAAGGTAGCACGGTTCCTTCATATAGGACTTCCTTTCTTGCTTGAGCTTTCCTAAAACACAAACAAACATTATCCCCTCTTAAGGATACGTCAACTCCTTCTACTACAGGTGAGTAAGTCTTCAAAGGTCGAACATCCGGTAGATTGCGTAGTGACGTTGTCCACCTAAAAAATACAAACCAACAGGAATAGTTTAGCCGAACTACGGCAACTCTGATTCTCATGTTCAGATGAGATACGTAGGCACGAGATGCGATGTCTTGTCGAGTTTGACTAACAACTAACACCAATTATTTTCTCTCGCCCTCGTTGCGATTGAGACCTTCCCTTTCTCTTGCCTTGGTTGCAATCGAGACCCTTCTTCTTGTTGTGTGCTTGGAAGCTGATGTAAGTCCATCGAGTGGCGTTCGGGTTCCAGTGTGAGTTCGTTTGGTTCGGATGCTGATGTAAGTCCAGTGATTGGCATTCAGGCTCCATGTTTGCCTCCTTGTGTGTGTTTTGGTTCGGATGCTGATGTAAGCCCAGTGATTGGCATTCAGGCTCCCCGTTTGCCTTTGCCTGTGTTTGTTTGTGTGCGTGTTAGCCGAGCTACGGATGCTCTGATTCTTCTTCGTCCGAGGAGATACGTATGCATAGGATGCGATATCCTAGCGAGCATGTGTCGTTTCCCCAGTCCGAACTACTTTGACTCTGATGTCTATGCTTGATAGACTAAGTAGGCCCAGGATGCGATATCCTGCCGAGTCAGTCTTGTTTGCTTCCTGTGTCTCTTTCAGCCGATGTTTGTGTGTGTGTGAGCAGTGTTTTAGCAACCAATTTCCCTTCCTATTGTGCGTGGATCCCGTCGAGTACGAAGGATGCGTAGGGGTGCTAATACCTTCCCTTCGCATAACCGACTCCCGATCCCATTCTCTTTGGTCGTGAGACCATGCTTTTTCCAGGTTTACTCTGAGCGTTTCCTTTCCCTCTTTTGGGATAAATAACGCACGGTGGCGGCTCTGTTGTTCTTGTTTTCCCGCCGGTTTTTCGCGTAATGCGACAGTTGGCGACTCTGCTGGGGATGAAAGAAGTTGACTTGTGCTGGTCCATCTTCCCTAAGCGAGTCTCTCCTAGCGCTCTCTAGGTTGGGGCTTTGGTTGCTATTTGTTGTTATTTATTGCATTCATTTCATTTATTGTTTGCATTTATGTTTGCATGCATCATACTATCATTGAGCTGTTCTCTGTGCAGGTGGTTCCTCTGTTTGGGGTGGGTGTTCTGAGTGGGGCTAAAACCCAGGCCCGAGTATACACCTAGGATTAGTGTGGTCTCACGTTCCTCATTTGCTATATTAGTATATTGTTGTAACGTGACATACCACAAGCCGGACGAGGTTCATTGGAGAGCTTTCCATTGTGGAATATTTCACTTTGGTTTAGTTATCTCTTCTGGGCTATTGACTCCGGTGACCGATCATTTCCCGGATCTTTGGTTTAGACGATCTTAAGGGAGCTACAATGGCACACCCGAAAGGGCAAACCCATTGAGTATCTCTGCCCGATTGTCGAGACTATTATCCGCCTTAGGATGACCTGATTAGAATTTACCTGTGAGGGGAGGGTGATTCTTACAGATGCATGTTCTGATGGTGATTTTGTTGGTGACTTTTGGTTCCGTTGATCAGAGTCATATTTATAAGTCGGATTTATGGATCGTTATTTCTGGACGCCGGAGGTTTGACCCTGGCATTGATCAGAGGGTTCCGTTTATTTCGGATCCCTGGGCTGAATTTAAGGTTGCTCAGAGGATGAATTGGTTCTTCAGATCGGGTTCAGATGACTTGCAGAGGACTTTGGGTTTCTGATGAATGGGTGATTCTGAGCTCAAGCCGGAACTTCGATCCTGTGCCGTGTGACACGCAGTTGACCAGTCATGTCTGCATAACTTGCATCATAGCATGTTTATTTTCCAGAAAAATAATGCATAAAAGAAAAAGAGTTAACTTGCATACACCTCACGCACATCATATACATACCATTTTGCATAACAGGTGTTCTTGTGCCGACTTCTCACTCTGGTTCCTGTGTCAGGCAGGATAGCTGATCATCGACCACACCGGTATTCTACAAGACTTAATCAGCGACGAAGCATGGATCAGGTTCAGACTGAATTGGCTAAGATGAGGGCGAACATGGCCCAATTTTTGACGATGATGCAAGGGGTTGCTCAAGGTCAGGAGGAGCTCCGTGCTCTGGTTCTGAGACAGGAAACGGTTATTCAGGCGTCTAACCGCGGTTCACCTGTTGCTCCACCTGGATATGAGAATGTCAACGTTGCTGCTGCTCCTGTTCATGGTTATGCCACTGGAGATGAACTTAGGGGAATACGAGTTGATGGTCAGCCTCTTGCTGCAGAGGTTAATGTCAGAGCCACCCGGGCTCCGACGCGTCATCCGGATCCTCTTGTTGACAGACAAGAGGACATGTTCACGATGATGAGTGAGGACGATGGTGATGTTGCTAGAATGGAAGATAGGGATCGTAAGGTCGATGCCCTGGCTGAAAAGATCCGGGCGATGGAATGCCAGAACTCTCTTGGGTTCGATGTCACCAATATGGGGTTAGTGGAAGGTTTGAGGATTCCCCACAAATTCAAAGCGCCTACCTTCGACAAGTACAACGGTACTTCTTGCCCTCGCACCCATGTGCAGGCTTACTATCGGAAGATCTCGGCATATACAGATGACGAGAAGATGTGGATGTATTTTTTCCAAGATAGCCTATCTGGGGCATCTCTGGATTGGTACATGGAGTTGAAACGAGACTCCATCCGATGTTGGAGGGATCTGGGAGAAGCTTTTCTCAGACAGTACAAGCACAACATGGACATGGCACCGAGCCGGACTCAGCTGCAGAGTCTGTGCCAGAAAAATAATGAGAGCTTCAAAGAGTACGCCCAGAGGTGGCGTGAACTTGCTGCAAGAGTTCAACCCCCTATGCTGGAAAGGGAGTTGACAGATATGTTCATTGGCACACTGCAAGGAGTGTTCATGGACCGAATGGGGAGTTGCCCATTTGGAAGCTTCTCTGATGTTGTAATTTGTGGTGAAAGAACCGAGAGTTTGATCAAAGCTGGGAAGATCAATGATGCGGGTTCCTCTTCATCAAAGAAACCTTTCTCTGAGGCACCTCGCCGTAGAGAAGGTGAAGCTAGTGCTGTTCAGCATCGCCGAGGGCCGAACAGAAACCAGCATCAGTACAGACAGGTTGCTGCAGTGACCATTCCTGCACCGCAACAACGTCAACCTCCTCAACAACCAAGACAACAACAACAACAACAGCAGCAACGCCCTTATCAGCCGAGGCAGAGGCTGCAGCCTGATAGACGTTTTGATCCTTTGCCCATGACCTATGCTGAGCTACTGCCTGAGTTGCTCAGATTGGGTTTTGTGGAATTGAGAACCATGGCTCCACCAACTGTTTTGCCACCAGGGTATGATGCAAATGTCCGGTGCGATTTCCATTCGGGAGCACCAGGGCATAATATTGAGAAATGTCGGGCTTTTCAGCATAAAGTCCAAGACCTGATCGATGCTAAGACGATCAACTTTGCTCCCGTGCCCAATGTTGTTAACAATCCTATGCCGACACATGGTGCTCACCGGGTGAACTGTATTGAAGGGGTCGAATCTGAGGATTTGGCTGTCAATGTCAGTGAGATTCAAACTTCTCTGATGGTGGTTAAGGGCCGTCTGATGAGTGGTGGTGTTCATCCGGGCTGTGGTGAAGACTGTTTGAGCTGTGCAGAGTCAGTTGATGGGTGTGAATTACTGAGAGCTGGTATCCAGAGTTTGATGGATCGAGGCTGTGTTCAGTTTGGCCGGGTTGATAACAGAGAGCGTGGGGCAGTGTCTACTGTCACAATCTTCTTCAAACCATCTGAAGGGCATGCACCTACAACAAGTGGTACTCCGGTTACCATATTTGCACCAGTTGCTACCAATACTCCAACAACAATCATCGCTCCGGTTAGAAGGGCCGAGAACAATAATGTCGTGCCTTGGAGGTACGACAATGCCTACCGAAGCAACAGAAGGGCTGAGAACAGGGTCAAGCCTTCGAATCAAGCGCCTGTGACAATTAGTGCGCCATCCAGTAAAGCTCCTGTGGTTGCGAGTCCAGCTGTGGACAATGTGGGTGGACCAGGAGGTTTTACTCGCAGTGGTCGGCTGTTTGCGCCTCAACAGTTGAGGGATGCCAATGTTGAGGCATCTGCTAGAGCTAAGGGCAAACAAGCCATAGTTGATGAGGCTCCCACTCAAACGAATGTGCCTGGTGGCTTGTTTGAAAAAGATGTGGAAGAGTTTATGCGGATAATCAAGAAGAGTGACTACAAGATTGTAGATCAGCTCAATCAAACTCCCTCCAAGATCTCTATCCTTTCCCTGCTGTTGTGCTCTGAGGCACATAGAGACGCCTTGCTGAAGATGTTGAATATGGCGTATGTACCTCAGGAGATTTCTGTCAATCAGCTTGAGGGTGTAATGGCCAATGTGAGTACCCGACATGGTGTGGGGTTCACAGATCTTGATTTGACACCCGAGGGTCGGAATCACAACAAGGCCTTACACATCACTATGGAGTGCAAGGGGGCTGTGCTGTCTCATGTCTTGGTGGACACCAGTTCTTCGTTGAACGTGCTGCCTAAGCAAATCCTGAAGAAGATACCGGTTAAAGGGGTTGTGCTGACACCAAGTGACCTAGTCGTTCGAGCATTTGATGGATCCAAGCGTTCTGTCTTTGGTGAAATCACTCTGCCTATAAGGATAGGTCCTGAGGAGTTTGACATTGTCTTCTATGTCATGGACATCCAGCCTGCTTACAGTTGTCTTCTGGGACGTCCGTGGATACATGCAGCTGGGGCGGTCTCGTCGACTCTCCATCAAAAGCTCAAATACGTCTGGAACGGTCAGATTGTGACCGTGTGCGGTGAAGAGGACATCTTGGTGAGTCATTTATCCTCGTTCAAATATGTCGAGGTGGATGGCGAGATCCACGAGACTTTGTGCCAGGCGTTCGAGACGGTGGCTATTGAAAAGGTAGCCTATGCTGAGCAGAGGAAGCCAGGTGCTTCTATCACTTCCTACAAGCAGGCTAAGGAGGTGGTTGACTCTGGTAGGGCTGAAGGCTGGGGCAAGATGGTGGACTTGCCTGTCAAAGAAGATAAGTTTGGCATCGGTTATGAGCCTCTCCGAGCAGAGCAGGGGGTAGCAGGTCCTAGTACCTTTACCAGCGCTGGGCAGATGAATCACGGTGCCGTCTTTGCAACCAATGTGGAAGACTGTGACAATGATTGTGATCTCGACTGCTGGGTCCGCCCGAGTGCGCCAGGGGAAGTGATCAACAACTGGACTGCAGAGGATATAGTCCAAGTTACTCTTCAGACAGAGTAATTTTCTTTTGTTTTTTCATTCTGCATAAAACCCTACGTTCTGCCCAAGGCATAGTGGTTCATTGTAGGGCCACATGTTTTCAATGATTATCATTAATAAAGGACGTTTTGCAAACAATTTTGTGATCCCTGTCTTTCTATTTTGTCTTTCATTTTTCAAAAAAATAAAATAAAAATGGCAATATTTTTGTTTTTGTGACTTTTTTGAACTCTTTTTCTAAAATAAAGCATTAAACATGCAGAAGTGATCTTATGGCATCCACTATGAACAAATCTGTTATGGCTCAGTATGATTTCGACAATCCCATCTACCAAGCTGAAGAGGAGAGTGATGAAGACAGTGAACTCCCGAAAGAATTGGCTCGATTGTTGAAACAGGAGGAGAGGGTCATCCAACCTCATTAGGAGGAGTTGGAGATTGTGAATCTTGGTACTGAGGACGCCAGAAGAGATATCAAGATCGGGGCTGCTTTGAAACCTGAGGTCAAGAGCAGGTTGATTGAGATGCTGAGAGAGTACATGGAGATATTCGCCTGGTCTTATCAAGATATGCCTGGGCTGAATACTGATATTGTGGTTCATAGACTACCTCTCAGAGATGATTGTCCATCGATCAAGCAGAAGCTTCGTAGAACGAGTCCTGATATGGCAGTTAAAATCAAGGAAGAGGTTCAGAAGCAGTTCGATGTTGGGTTTTTGTCAGTAACCACTTACCCACCGTGGGTAGCCAACATCGTTCCGGTGCCGAAGAAGGATGGCAAAGTCAGAATGTGTGTCGATTACCGGGATCTGAACAGAGCGAGTCCGAAAGATGATTTCCCACTACCTCACATTGATGTATTGGTGGACAATACGGCTCAATCCTCGGTATTCTCTTTCATGGATGGTTTCTCGGGCTATAACCAGATTAAGATGGCGCCAGAGGACATGGAAAAGACGACATTCATTACACCTTGGGGCACGTTCTACTATAAGGTGATGCCATTTGGGCTGAAGAATGCCGGTGCTACCTATCAGAGGGCAATGACGACTCTCTTTCATGACATGATGCACAAAGAGATTGAAGTGTACGTGGATGATATGATTGCGAAGTCGCAGACAGAAGAGGAGCACCTGGTTAATTTGCAGAAGTTGTTCGACAGGTTGGTCAAGTTCAAACTGAGGCTGAATCCGAACAAGTGTACATTCGGGGTGAGATCAGGGAAGCTGTTAGGCTTCATTGTCAGTGAGAAAGGGATTGAGGTTGATCCAGCTAAAGTCAAAGCTATTCAGGAAATGCCTGAACCGAAAACAGAAAAGCAGGTTCGTGGGTTTTTAGGGAGATTGAATTACATTGCAAGGTTTGTGTCTCACCTAACTGCCACGTGTGAACCGATATTCAAATTGCTTAGAAAGAATCAGGCGATCAAGTGGAATGATGATTGTCAGAAAGCTTTTGACAAGATTAAAGAGTATTTACAGAAACCTCCAATCCTGATTCCTCCAGTTCCATGGAGACCATTGATAATGTACCTGTCAGTGACCGAGAACTCGATGGGGTGTGTATTGGGACAGCATGACGAGCCTGGTCGAAAAGAGCATGCCATATACTACCTTAGCAAAAAGTTTACCGACTGTGAAACCAGATATTCACTGCTCGAGAAAACTTGTTGTGCTTTGGCCTGGGCTGCTCGCCGACTGAGGCAGTATATGTTGAACCATACTACCTTGTTGATTTCTAAGATGGATCCAGTGAAATACATCTTTGAGAAGCCGGCTCTCACTGGACGTGTTGCCCGTTGGCAGATGATCTTAACAGAATATGATATTCAGTACACGTCGCAGAAGGCTATCAAGGGTAGTGTTTTGTCAGATTATCTCGCCGAACAACCGATCGACGACTATCAGCCTATGATGTTTGAATTCCCTGATGAGGACATCATGTATCTTAAGATGAAAGATTGTGAAGAGCCTCTTGTCGAGGAAGGACCGGATCCTGATGACAAGTGGACCTTGATGTTTGATGGGGCTGTGAATGTGAATGGTAACGGTGTTGGCGCAGTGCTGATCAATCCCAAAGGTGCTCATATACCTTTTTCTGCCAGATTGACGTTTGATGTCACCAACAACGAAGCTGAGTATGAGGCTTGTATCATGGGGATAGAGGAAGCCATTGATTTGAGAATCAAAACTCCTGATATATTTGGAGATTCCGCTCTAGTGATCAATCAGGTCAATGGAGATTGGAATACGAACCAGCCGCATTTGATTCCGTATAGAGATTACACCAGAAGAATACTGACGTTCTTCAAGAAGGTGAAGTTGTACCATGTCCCCCGGGATGAGAATCAGATGGCTGGTGCTTTAGCTACTTTATCTTCCATGATAAAAGTTCATTGGTGGAATCATGTGCCACATGTTGCGGTGAATCGACTCGAGAGGCCTGCGTATGTGTTTGCAGCCGAGTCTGTTGTTGCGATTGATGAGAAACCGTGGTACTATGACATCAAGAACTTCCTCAAGACTCAGGAGTATCCTGAAGGTGCATCAAAGAACGATAAGAAGACCCTGAGAAGGCTAGCTGGAAGCTTTTATCTGAATCAGGATGATGTGCTGTACAAAAGGAACTTTGACATGGTCTTGCTCAGATGCGTGGATAGACACGAAGCAGACATGTTGATGCAAGAAGTGCACGAGGGTTCGTTTGGTACCCATGCTGGTGGTCATGCAATGTCAAAGAAATTATTGAGAGCCGGTTATTACTGGATGACTATGGAATCTGATTGCTTCAAGTACGCTCGGAAATGCCATAAGTGCCAAATCTATGCTGATAAGGTGCATGTACCACCAAGTCCGTTGAATGTCATGAACTCGCCTTGGCCGTTCGCCATGTGGGACATTGACATGATTGGGAAGATTGAGCCTACTGCTTCGAATGGACATCGTTTCATTCTGGTTGCGATCGACTACTTCACTAAGTGGGTGGAAGCGGCTTCCTATACCAATGTTACCAAACAAGTGGTTGCCCGGTTCATCAAGAAAGAAATCATCTGTCGTTATGGAGTTCCTGAGAGAATCATCACTGACAATGGTTCGAATCTCAATAATAAGATGATGAAAGAGCTTTGCAGAGATTTCAAGATTGAACATCACAATTCTTCCCCGTACAGACCAAAGATGAATGGTGTTGTAGAGGCGGCAAACAAGAATATCAAGAAGATTGTGCAGAAGATGGTCGTTACGTACAAGGATTGGCATGAGATGCTACCCTTCGCCTTGCATGGGTACCGTACCTCAGTGCGTACGTCGACCGGGGCAACCCCGTACTCCCTTGTGTATGGTATGGAAGCAGTCCTACCAGTTGAGGTGGAGATCCCTTCTCTGAGGGTATTATTGGATGTCAAGCTGGATGAAGCCGAGTGGATTCGTACAAGGGTTAATGAGTTAAGCCTTATCGAAGAGAGACGGCTAGCAGCTGTGGGCCATGGGCAGTTGTATCAGAGAAGGATGAAGCGAGCCTTTGATCAGAAAGTGCGTCCTCGGACATTTCAAACTGGTGATCTAGTTTTGAAGAGGATCCTTCCTCCCGGTACAGATAACAGGGGCAAGTGGACTCCTAATTACGAAGGTCCATATGTTGTTAAGAAGGTCTTCTCCGGTGGAGCCTTGATGCTTACAACTATGGATGGTGAAGATTTCCCGTCCCCTGTTAACTCAGATGTAGTCAAAAAATACTTCGCATGAATTGACCCGCTGGACGAAAAGAATAAAAGAGTCCAGGCAAAAAGGGGCATCCCGGCGAACCACAAAAAACAGAAAGAAAAGGGTTCGGGCAAAAATTAGGGAATAAAATGAAAAGAATTTGTACACCCGGTAAGTCGAAAACCCGCAAGGGCGACTTAGGCAAAAATGGGTATCCCGGTGGATTGAAAACCCGAAAGGGCGATCCAGCCAAAAGAGGGATTAAAGCGAAGACTACAGTCTGAGTTGTCTGTACTTCATCGCGCTTCATTCGTCTGCCATCTCGAAAGATGTGATCGGTCCAGTCAGTCTTCTCAGAAAGCAAGGAAGCTGGGAGGAGAACTGATGATCTGTGGGTTATAACAGAATTGGGAAATAGTGGATGCCGTATTCACATTGCCATTAGGATAGTGTGTTTTCCTTTTGTGCGCAATTACCTCTTTCTAGGGATTGCTTCCCAATGTATTTGCCTTTTCAGGCACATTTTCAATCAATAAAAGTTGTTATTCATATAAATAGCTCGCTTGTTTTTATTTTTACTGTTTTGTTTGCAAAAACGTCCAAATTTTTGATAAACGTTGCATATAATAAAACATGAAGGCTTAACAATAACTTGCAGAAGGATGAAACATTTGAAAATCATTTTGAATGTTGAGGACACTTGAGCGTCTCTTGTCCATGTACCCCTGGGGCATTGTGTTTTGCTGTATTGCAGGTCGTCATCTGTGAGCATGTTCCCCAGCAGGTCCTTCTTCGAGCGAGTTTGATATCTGTCAGAGCTGTGTTCCCCTGCAGAGGTGTCTGTGGATGGTATCTTCTTTCCTCAGCAGATGTAAGGATTGCATATCCCCAGCAGGCCTGTGTTGGCAGGTTTCCCCAGTTGAGGATCCCCGCTGAGTGACTGGTAGATGTTTTCCCCAGGAGGGTTTCCCCAGCGGAGTTTGTCATGAGGATGTTGTTTCCCAGCAGTCGGGTTTGTGATGTGGTTATCCCCAGCATGGCCGTGAGTTTTCTCCCCAGCAGGGTTGTGGAAGTTTATTTCCAGTATGACATGATGTGTCATCATTCCCCAACAGAGCTGTTACTCTCCCCACCAGAGTGGTTCTCCTTATCAGGAAGGTGTGGGTTTTTCCTCAGCAGTTCCCCGAGTGGAGCGGGTTTCATGAAATATTTCTCCAGCAGAGTTATCCCATCAGTGGATTGGGCAAGTTCCCGTAGCAGAGTTGCATCCCCAGCTGAGTTTATCCCCATTTGTGGATTGGATGGGTCGTTCCCAGTGGAGTAGTGGTTATTCCCCAAAGCAGAGCTATCCTACCTAAGGTTTGGTGGAATCTTCCCCAGTGAAGTCGCTTTATCAATCTCTGGTAAAGATGTCTTGTTACTCCCTAGCGAGTACTATCCCTGAAGAGTTGCCTGGTCTACTTCCTCAGCGGAGTATTGTTATTTGCTTCCCGAGCAGAGTCCCCGAGTGGATTTGGATTGTGAAGGATGTTCCCCAGCAGAGTTTATCCTGTCCCGACATCAGTTTTGTTTTCTCCAGCATGAGTGAGAAGTCAGTGCTCTCCCTACAGAGTTTTCATCAAGCAGATTTCCTCAGCAGAGTCTCCCCACAGAGTGGAGTATTTGATCAGTGGGCTCCCTATCGGGGTTTTCATTCACTTTGCATTTTGCATGTAGTGATCATTGCATCCTCAAAATTGCGTAGCATTTCCATTCAATATGGAGCATTACGCCATAGAAGAATTCAAACATATGCATTCATGTGTTAACCCGATCAGACCGTCTCCCCGGCAGAGGCAGCTTCTTGTTCGACGTCTGTACAGTGCTTTCGCTACAGTTGCTCCTGACGGCACTCAGGATTGGTACCCCTAGAGAGGTTTATTTCCTCATCCGTTGGTGAAAGAAAAACCTGGTTCTACCCAGTAGCCTCCTAGTAGATGTGGGTGTGTCTGATCTCTCCTTGTAGAGTCTACCCCTTAAGCAGAAAGTGTCCATCCTTTCCTGCCATTTCCCCACTGAGATACATCCTCGTGGATGACGGTTGCTTCCGTTCCCTCCCTAATGGGATGGGTTTTCCCTATTGAGTTCTTTCCTCATTAGGATGAGTCTTGATTCAGTTTGCCTTTTTGGATCGATCCTAAATTGGCTTCTTGTTGACTGTCTCTTGTGTTGCCCTGGGGCATGAATGAATAGTGGCTCACTAACCGGTACTCATTCATCTTATCCTCAGCGGAATTTGTGGCCTCTACCTACAAACCGGTAGTTGTAAGTCCTATCGTCGTGGTTTTCTACCTACAAGCCGGTAGTTGTAAAATCCCACTTTCATCCCCTAGCAGAGGTAGCCTTTGTGGTTCATTCTGTTTGTTGGCTTCTACCTGCAAACCAGGTAGTTGTAAGTCCTATCTTTGTGGTTTTCTACCTACGAATCGGTAGTTGTAAAATCCCACTTTCATCCCCTTGGTGGAGTTAACCCTGTGTGCTCATCTTATCGATGACTGGTTACTTTCCCGTGGTTTTCTACCTACTAACCGGTAGATGTAATCCCCTCTTTGCAGTTATCAGTATCCAGTTTGCGGTATTGATATTCTTTTCCCCTCTGGATACTTGCCTTGATCAAGCAGTATTGTCCCCAGTGGGTCTTCCCCTTTCTTTTGGGTAGTTGCTCCGAGTCAGCAATTTTATCCTCTTTTGATTGGTCAGCTTTTGCATACCTAGTCCTGGTACCCTGATGCCTTTCTTTTCGGTCGTTTATCCATCTAACAACCTTTAACCCGACTATGGATAATCTTCCATGCGAGATTATTATCTACGTTTTGACGGCTATAGATAATATGTCTCATGCACTCTCTGGTCAGTCTTTTGATTGTTCTCCCCAGTCGAGTAAGATTCGTATTCCTTGTGGAATTGAATGTCCATCCTCTAACAAGACTGCTTTTCTAGCCCTCTTCAGGATGTTGAGTGTTTTGGAACACAAACCAATTCACGCTTTGGTCGGTCACCCGTTTCATACCTACAACCCGGTATCCTTGGTGTTCCTTCCTGTCTACTCTCTGTCGTGACCTTGATCCCCAGTGAGTTTCCTCCTCTCCGTTGGTGTCGATAAACGTCGAGTTTTTCCTAGTCGTCCGATGATGTCTAGTTGCTTATTCCCTACAGATCATTTGGTAATACGATATGATTCCCCTAAGAGTTTCCTCCTCTCCGTTGGTGTCGATAAACGTCGAGTTTTTCCTATTCGTCCTATGACGTCTAGTTGTACCCTTCCCCAAGTGGATTTACCTCCCCGTTGGTTTCGATAAACATTGTGTTTTTCTCATTCGTCCGATGACGTCTGATTGTATACCCTATTCCCAGTCATGCGTAAGTGTCTGGTCTTCTTTGGTGTCGGTAAACATCATCTTTCGATGTGCGTAACGTCGTCCCTTCCCTAGTGAAGTTTCCTCCTCTCCGTTGGTGTCGATAAACGTCGAGTTTTTCCTATGCGTTCGTTGGCGTATAGTTGATATCTTTCCCCATAGGGTCTTCCCCAGTTGAACCTCCTCTCCGTTGGTGTCGATAAACGTCGAGTTTTTCCTAGTCGTCTGATGATGTCTAGTTGCTTATTCCCTACAGATCATTTGGTAATACCATATGATTCCCTTCAGAGTTCTCTCCTCTCCGTTGGTGTCGATAAACGTCGAGTTTTTCCTATTCGTCCTATGACGTCTAGCTGTACCCTTCCCCATGTGGATTTACCTCCCCGTTGGTTTCGATAAACGTTGTGTTTTTCTCATTCGTCCGATGACGTCTGATTGTATACCCTATTCCCAGTCATTCATTAATGTCTGGTTGATTTCCCAGCCAGAATCCCCAGTAGACGTCCTATTTGGTGTCCGGTTGTGGTCTCCCTTTCGTCCTATGACGTCTGGTTGAGTTTTCTCCTTCTCCGTTGGTGTCGATAAACGTTGAGTCTCCCTTTCGTCCTATGACGTCTGGCTGAGTTTTCTCCTTCTCCGTTGGTGTCGATAAACGTTGAGTCTCCCTTTCGTCCTATGACGTCTGGCTGAGTTTTCTCCTTCTCCGTTGGTGTCGATAAACGTTGAGTCTCCCTTTCGTCCTATGACGTCTGGTTGAGTTTTCTCCTTCTCCGTTGGTGTCGATAAACGTTGAGTCTCCCTTTCGTCCTATGACGTCTGGTTGAGTTTTCCCATTCATTCATTAATGATTGGTTACCTCTCCGTTGGTCTTGGTAAACGTTGAGTTTTTCCCTATTCGTCCTATGACGTCTAGTTGTACCTGTCCCCATGTGGATTTACCTCTCCGTTGGTCTTGGTAAACGTTGAGTTTTTCCCATTACGTCCGCTGACGTATGGTTGTATCTCTCTTTCCATTCATTCATTAATGATTGGTTACCTCTCCGTTGGTTTTGGTAAACGTTGAGTTTTTCCCATTGCGTCCGCTGACGTATGGTTGTATCCTTTCCTGGTTATCCTCAGTAGAGTTGATTTACCTCTCCGTTGGTCTTGGTAAACGTCGAGTTTTTCCTAGTTGTCCGTTGGCATCTAGTTGAGATGATTTCTGTTCCCATTCATCGTGTGTCGATGTTTGGATGTGCTTTACCCTGAAAAGAAAGAAGAAAACAAAAAAAAAATTCCCAGCAGTGTGCAAATTTCTACGGTACTTGGTATTCAATCCCTGTTTACCCTGAAAGTCTGACAGCCGTTGCTCTCATCCATTCGGGTTCCCAGCTGATTGAATAGGGGCAGCTGTAGCACCTCAAATTTGCACCCTACCTTTTGTACATTCATTTTCATAATAGGTCATAACATAACATAGGCCATTGCATAGCATTGCATAGCCATTGGCCCAAGTGCAAGCTCAGTTGACAAATTAGGTCAAACTGGTCAGGAGATCAGGTCAAGCAAGCAAGCATGTGCTATTTTCATTGGGACAAAGCCCTAGGATTGGTTTATCAAGTTCATATGGTCTAAGGATCATTGTGAAGTGATTTGGACAAAGATTGGATGATCAAAGCTCAACAGTCAAGCTGAATTTCAGCTGGAACCATAGAAAGTCAACTGTGGTCAACTGTGGTCAACTGTGCCTGATTTTATGGATTGGAAGGTGTGAGATGGTTTGAAAGGATTCATTCATGTCCATATAAGTCTCATTTGACATATCAAAGACCAAGGTTGAAGATTTGGAGGTCAGACAAGAAGTTTCCTAAAATGGCAGGTGACCTATAATTGCAGCTGCCCAAAATGGAAAGTTTTTTCTCCTCAAAATAACTTCATCATACGAGCTTCAAATGGAATTTTGTCCAACATGAAAGTTGAAGATCTTGATCTCACCATTCCAAAAAGTCCAAGAACTTGAAATTCCCATGTGTGGTTAGCAAGATATGGTCAAATCAATTTCAGAAAATGCCCGAATTCAAAGTGGCATAACTCTCACATGGAGTGGCCAAATTGGATGGTTTTTCTTTGAGCAAATCACATTTAATGTGTACTTTCATAATCCATCACCACATTTTGCCAAAAGCATTCACACAAAAAGGCCATTTTTCAAGTGCACTAATTAAAATCCAAGGGCAAAATGGTCCAATTTGAGAAATACTTGGAATTTTGGCATGAGGCTTTTTGCAACACATTCTAAATGTCATTTGTGACCTGTTGGAACCAAGTTTGGAGAGAAAAACCAGCTGCATTAACCAAGGGCATTTTGGCCAAAAGTGGTGAAATTGCACATTAACACTAAACCTTCCATTTTGCTAATTGTGATTAATTTTGTGATTAAGCATTGGTATATAAGGCTAATTGTAACTGTAATCAAAAAGCACTAATCATTTTTCAAGATCCAAACAGAAAATCACAAAAAACTCTCTCAATTCTCTCACTTTTTCACACATTGCTTTCACACTTTTTTCATTTCTTCATCAAGAATCTTTCGATTTTTTTGCTTTCTTTGGAATTGTTCATCATCTGCAGGTGGATTGGAAGGACTGTTGAAGGTTAATCGAGCGAGAATCGAGCAAAAACTCCAGCTGCTACAAGCTTGCTCTCACATGGCAGTTACGATTTTCCACGGATTCGTGCGTTCTTGAGCTGAAAGATCATCACCATACACCTTCCTAAGCAACATACTTCATCTGTTTTCATCATTTGGAGTCAAACTCGCGCGGATTTCACATTCGATTCATCAAGAGGTAAGATTTCAATGTCTTCGATTCTTGCAATTTCTATATGGATCTTGTAGATCTTAGCATGTAGGTTACGTTAAACTTCGAATCGTGCGAATCCATTAGGTATCGAGCTAGATATGTTGATCTGAATATTTGTATGTGAATCTTCTTTCGATCGGTTCTTTGCGTGCGTTAACCTTTAGACAAAAGTGTCACCATAATCATGACCTACACTGAGAGACGGTGAGAACGGTATGCGGTTCATCCATTTTCGTTGAGAAAAGTTCATAGCCGTTGCTGCCGTTGAAGAACGCATGAGCGCGAGGAAGAACGAGATTTTCTGGATATTTTTCTCGTTTGATCCATTCCTTTGCATGGCAATTTTCAAACTCTGTTTACCACCAAAACCGGCCAATGGAGCGATGACAACACATAAATGAAGTGCTGTACGTTTTGGATTAATTACGAAAACGCCATTGCAAGCTTAATTAATTCGTTAATCATTAAATAATTATTCATAATATTACAAAACTTAAAAAATTCATAAAAAATTCAATATTAGTCCAAATCAGGTGGGATTTTTTTTGTTAGTTTCCAAATTTTATCTACTTTTTTTTAGTCATAGTAGTGTAAGTTGTGCCTGGTAAAATTTTGGAATGGTACATTGATCTTTGACATGTGTGACATAATTGTATGTTTTGCCATTTTAATCACCAAATACTCATACATTATCCAAAATTAATGAAATTTCATATGATAATTCTTGACACATTCCTGGAGATTTTCATGTATCATTTGTGATTTTTGGACCTCTGGAGTTGTAGATATGATTTTTTCTTTTTGAGTGTGACAATATGTGTCACATTATGATATGCTGAGTTCATGATTTAATTTACCATGCTTCCATTAGGCCTATGGCTCTGATTTTTTGCATGAGATACAATATGTATGTTAACTTTCAACATGAATTTTGTGGATTTAATTGGTCCCTTTTCTAATTAATTTGGATTTTTGATTGCTGTTTAGCATCTTTGGGTTGTTTCTTGTGTAACAAACTTACATGTGTTGTTGAATGCTCATACCATATCATATGAATGTGAAATTTGATGGAGTGATTCATAACATGTTTAGGAGTAGTTTGGCTTTGGTCCCACTAATTTCTTAATTGTTTTCACTGTTTGGCATGTGATTGAAGTTAATGCTCATTTTGTTACCATGTGTTGGCTTGCATAATTGTGTCTGGATTTCTTGATTTTCATTGACCTAATTTCTTTTGTCCAATTGAGCTGAAAATTGACATGCTATACCTTGAATGTGTCATGTTCAGGTGTGAATTTTTGTGGAATTAATTGAATGGTTTTGGTATGCTTTTGAGTGAGATAGTTCTGTTTGGTCAATTGAAGTTGTAAATTGCATGATTGATGTTAAATGGTGCATAAAATGAATATGGTGAATGATATGAGCATGGGATCAATTGAATTTGCTTTTGAATTGTTTTAATGTGATTTTGGGTGAATATTACTTGCTGTTTAGAATTTTTTATCCCTTTTGGACCCTAGGCTTGGCCTAGTGGTCTAGTTTCTCACATTTGGTTTGGATTTTCAGGTTAAAAGTGCAAAAGGCTTAAGGAGAGAAATGGAAATTGAAAATTGAATTTGTTTGATGTTGTCCACTAACATGTCTTTGTTTTGTAGGGATTGATGCTTGAGCTTGAGCTTATAGCTTGCACTTGTGTGCATTAACTTGTGTTGCTTTGTACAGATTAACTGATTAACAATTTGCTGTTTACTGTTGGTTTGTCTGAGTACTGATGATACTTGATTGATTTCAGGTACATTTAGTTGCTTACAGTTCTTTAAGAACTTGCTTGCTGCTGCTTGGTTTTTAAACCATTTGAGGTAGGACTTCTATTCTTCATGTAGTCTGGAAGACCTGGCCTGTTACTTGGCCAGGCACCTGTCTGAAGTCCTCCTTAAGAGGCGATGTTTGTGATTGTTTACTTTTGTGCCAAGCAGGTAAAGACCTCAATGAGGCAATTGGCGGAACCCAAGGGATATGCAATCTATCCCCCGCTATTCTGTTGAGTCGTCCCTCTGCTCACACCACTGTGTTGATGCATTGGGACACAAACCCAAGATCTTGTGTTGTTGCACAATCGAGTCAGAGTCTTTGAGCATAGAAGGGTCCCTCCATTCTGGACCCACGCTCCTTTGTCTGAAGCTCTCCCTGGTCAGGGATAAGAGCTGTGAAGTCTAATCTTCACTCACCTTTCATCAGCTTCACCTTAGCCCCTCAATGGCAAGGTTAAGAGCTAACCTTACCCCGATACAGAGGCTTGTTTGTTGAGGTTGATATGACCCCTCGACTAAAGCCTAGCCCTGATGTTTGAGCCCCTTGTTGGTGTGTTTATTTCATGTTGTATATGTTTGTGTGGTGTGATTGCATCCCCTAGGTTTGCTAGACTCCGCGTAGTCTCGTTTGCATGTCAATTAAGGTAGCACGGTTCCTTCGTATAGGACTTCCTTTCTTGCTTGAGCTTTCCTAAAACACAAACAAACATTATCCCCTCTTAAGGATACGTCAACTCCTTCTACTACAGGTGAGTAAGTCTCCAAAGGTCGAGCATCCGGTAGATTGCGTATTGACGTTGTCTACCTAAAAAACACAAACCAACAGGAATAGTATAGCCGAACTACGGCAACTCTGATTCTCATGTTCAGATGAGATACGTAGGCACGAGATGCGATGTCTTGTCGAGTTTGACTAACAACTAACACCAATTATTTTCTCTCGCCCTCGTTGCGATTGAGACCTTCCCTTTCTCTTGCCTTGGTTGCAATCGAGACCCTTCTTCTTGTTGTGTGCTTGGAAGCTGATGTAAGTCCATCGAGTGGCGTTCGGGTTCCAGTGTGAGTTCGTTTGGTTCGGATGCTGATGTAAGTCCAGTGATTGGCATTCAGGCTCCATGTTTGCCTCCTTGTGTGTGTTTTGGTTCGGATGCTGATGTAAGCCCAGTGATTGGCATTCAGGCTCCCCGTTTGCCTTTGCCTGTGTTTGTTTGTGTGCGTGTTAGCCGAGCTACGGATGCTCTGATTCTTCTTCGTCCGAGGAGATACGTATGCATAGGATGCGATATCCTAGCGAGCATGTGTCGTTTCCCCAGTCCGAACTACTTTGACTCTGATGTCTATGCTTGATAGACTAAGTAGGCCCAGGATGCGATATCCTGCCGAGTCAGTCTTGTTTGCTTCCTGTGTCTCTTTCAGCCGATGTTTGTGTGTGTGTGAGCAGTGTTTTAGCAACCAATTTCCCTTCCTATTGTGCGTGGATCCCGTCGAGTACGACGAATGCGTAGGGGTGCTAATACCTTCCCTTCGCATAACCGACTCCCGATCCCATTCTCTTTGGTCGCGAGACCATGCTTTTTCCAGGTTTACTCTGAGCGTTTCCTTTCCCTCTTTTGGGATAAATAACGCACGGTGGCGGCTCTGTTGTTCTTGTTTTCCCGCCGGTTTTTCGCGTAATGCGACACCTATGCTTTATGATATGAAATGAGACGCTAGAGTGATGTACATACAATGACTCAAAAGGAAAACCTAGCACTAGGAATCTTCAAAATATTCCTGCCTTACACACCTTAAAAGTGAGGTTTGAGTCTCCTTAAATAGCAATGCAATTATGGGTTTTTCTTCTTGTGGATCTGCTTTTAACTTTGTCCAGAATATTTGTAGAAATAGTTGGATATTATTTATTCCATAAATATCTCCAACAGAAAGATATGATTTGATTACATTAAAATTCAAATTTAAATCTCATTTAAATCTGATTTGATATTCACGGTTGTCCAACAAATCATATGATCATATTGCTAAATAAAATCTAACTGAATCTTCAACAGAAAATTTATTCCAAAATGCAATAATTTAGCCTGATGAGCAGTGTCTAGATATCGTACCCACATGATGTGACATCGCGTCCATCGTCTGCCCCTTATACACTAGTACATCCAAATTCATTAGATCTTCTGATGAAGAGTGAATCTTGGATATAACCCATCCTGCAGTACCATATGTTTGTTGCAAGAGATCAAATATTGCATCTAATAAGAACATTTGTCTTGTTGATGGAGACCCGATGTCCTGCCAAACATGTTGAAATATTTTGTTCCACATGTTACACCAGAGCACCCAAAATGAATCTTCTTCATATAAGTCTTCTTTGTAGATTAGTTCTTGAACCAAACCTTCCTTAAAGGTACATTCAATCAAATATTCTTTGACTGAAACAACTCCAAAACTTTTCCAGTTGATTTTGGATTATCAACACAACCTTCTTCCCAAAGTCAAAACTTAGGTTCATTTGAAGAAGTCAACACTTCGCCACTCCTTAAGGACAACAAGTTAGATTCCAAACCTTAAGCCTATTGCTTAACTGGTTTTGTCAAGCACTTTATCCAATCAGTTCTTTGCACTTTATCCAAACATCTATTACTTAACTAGTTACGCGAAGCAATTTAGCAACCTTAGCAACAAACTCTGATGTTAGACCACATGCTTGAACATCTTATTCCACAAGTTTGCTAACATACATCTTATACATATGTTATTTTGCCTAATGCAACCAATCAAAAAAGAATAACAATTTCCCCATTTGGCAAGTTTGGGAAAAAGCAACTACAAGATGTGTTCTTCATGAAGTAACACATCATATCACCCAATAGAATCATCATAGGAAACAACAACAACATCAGAAGTAGCATAAAAATCAAATGATTGCTACACATCGAAATATTAACTCAGATCAACTCCAATACTCCCCCTTTTTCCATAATTTGGAAATGGCATGGAAAGAACATATATTATCAGAGTTCAAACTAACATACTTATACACCAAAAACTTTGAGGCAACTATAATAGATTTAGTTAAGGCAACTCCAATGCTTCTTCATCAAAGATCAGATCGGATTCATCAACTGGTACGCAAATGTTGAGACATCCTTCTTAACATTCAGCATGTGACTGATCCTTAACTTCCTATGGGTAAAACCATTGTCCCAAACTCAATCTCCTTCATCAACTTAAGATAACAAGCTCCGACCATGTCATGAACAACTGATTATTATGAAGCTTCACCAATGCTTTAACAATAAAATCTTCTTCGGATTCTTCTTCTTCCCTAGTTATCCTTCTCCCTGATCAAACACTTGTCAATAGAGGGAACCTTGATTCTGCCCAACAAATTAAGAGTTACAGATTAAAGTTCACATAATTTCCTATATCATGCACCTTTCTATATTCCTTGATCATTTTATCATGGATAGGACTATCACCAATAATAGTCTTCATTAGCACAACAACTTTCATGCTTTCTTTTCAATCAAGAGCTTATTTTCCTAGCTTCCCTTCAGTATCAATTTTTCTTTGAAGAGCGTACTTCCACTTCTGAAAAATTGTTTCAGGATGGAATGATAAATTATCCATGTGAACACAGATGACATTCACATGAAATCTCTTTCCTCTAACCTTTCTCCTTAAGCTGGACATAATGTCTTAGACCTTTTCTTCATCATTTGTTTTTGAATCCCTTGTTTGAACAAACTTTCTAGCCACTTCAGACTTAACAATGACACCTTTCTCATCCTTCCTCTGAGTTTGAGCCTCATTCAACAACATGTCACACATGTTAACTAGCACATCCATGTTGACATCTTCATTGCTCTTTTTTATGACAATATTGATCATTTGGTTGCTCCAAAACAGACGAGTGCAATTTCTTTTAACATATGTACCTTGAGAACCATATAAGTAGTTCTTCATTTGAAAAACAAGAAGACAACTTACATTTTCTACCAAGCTCAACTAAAGATCAGACTGCATAACATGATTCAACATATTTCTTGAAAAGATATCAACACACATGAAATCTCTCTCAAGATTCTCACTGTCTTTCACAATGTCTTCCTCTATCAACTGAACATCCACTACAAATGTCAAGGCTTCTCTCGATGACATCCAATTAAGGAATATATATTTCCATTTCAGCACAATATCCTCATAAAGGAGAGATAATTTATAAATATCAACATCCTTAGTAACACCTTCATTGACTGGTTCAAACTCATCATGATTTTTAACAACATTATCAATATTGTCATTCCCATTAAGATCATTTTCTTGATCAGCCTTGTCACAATACTCGGTCAAAATCTTCATGATCTTCTTCATCATTATGACAAAAGGCAGGTCTTCAACTTTTACATCAAAGTTCCTATTTAGGAAGGTAATTTGTTCATCCATTTGGTTAAGTTTGAGCTTCAGGATACATGACAACCTATGTATCAAACTGATGGCTAAAAAAGTATCAGCATCACGTACACTCCCATCTTCTCTAGCAGGTAGCATATGGTTACCTGATTTATCATTAACAACTTTTTTCATAGCAAGACTACTAATATCAACATCTTTATCATTACGGGGAGTCATATCATCTACATATTATGTGCCCTTGGAAAACAATCCACACTCATTGATGTTAACACCACAAACCATAAGTACACTTTCATCATTACTTATTACATCTTCACACCATGTCTCCACATCTTTTACAGCATGCTCATGGTTATTAATAAAATAATCATTGGATATAACATTATCAAATTCTTGATCATCATTCTCCTTATGTATTTGAGACCGTGTCAACATGTCAGACATGATGTCTGGCACATCGTTATCATCATTCTGACTTCCCATATTGGTTCCCTTGGTATCTTCATCAAAATACGTCTGAATGAGATGATGATTCTTGATAGGCTCATACATGTGACAAACACCAATCATAATTCCACCAAAATCTATATCATATTTTTCAAGAAGTGAAACATGTTTCTCGACATACAGCCTGAGACTGGACTTTAAGATATTATGAGTAACAACAATTCCAGCTTCACCAAACTCGTTATCATGATTTTCGTTAATCAAAACTCCAGACATATGAGAAGGAGTGCCATAACTCCTCTTATTTTCCAACTCCTTCTTATGAACCACTATTGGTTATTCAATGTCGGGAGGACCTCCAGACTGACCATCAACCTCCCCTTCAATGACAAACCCTTGCTCGAGTCTCATAAAGTCCATATGTGGTAAATCATAATTATGAGAAAGATGTTGAACCATTTGATAAGACATCTTGGTTTGCTTCTCAAGGTGGCAAACTTAATAGTTACTTCCTTCTTCAGCATTGAGATCATAACATATGTGACAACTTTTTCTGCAATAATCCCCAAGTTTTTTGTGCCACGTCTTAGTTTCTGTTTCTAACATGCCTTCCATGATTTATGAAACATGATCTTCAACAATCTGCTTTATAGAGGCATTCACCAACTTCATCTTTACAAATTTATTTCTCATATGTCTATCACAAGGAGCAACAAAGTTTCTTTATCCAATCATCTACCTAATGCAGCTAAGTTACAAATATTCACAAGAGAACTTCTTATGGGAGAAACAAGTAGCAAGGATATTAGGCTTCCCAAGCCAAACTTGTTGATGTTGTCTTTGAAACTTATCATTCCACTGAGGATACCAATGTTCATAGTGTGATAACCTATCTTATAAATTATAATAGTACAAGAAATGGAGGAGACAAACTTAATAAACTGGTACTCATGTTTGACCTGATGTTGAAACATGTTACTTGACATTTTTCATTCTGGTTTCTGAATAGGAAGAATGCACTTTTTCTTTGAATTTGATTGCTTATAAGGATGCATATCTTTAACATAAACACCTTTTTTTCCCTAATCCTCTTCACCCTTTCATCATTCGTGATATTGAAGATTCTTTTTTATCCTTGGAACACGTGAGCATTTATCTTGAATATGTCCAAAGTCTTTGCAATTACAATGTTAGATTCCTTTGGACCTGTAGGAATAGTTGATATTTTGTCTTTCACCATCCTTCTCTTTCTGCTGAATGTTCTTGAAAATGGTCGGAACATTCTTCCTAGATCTCTTGTCAAGTTGTCTTAAGACTTTGTTAAACTTCTCAGCAAGCCCGTGACTCTCTTCAGAATTACAATCTGCTTGAACATCACAATCTTCATAACTGTCAACAATCTTTGGATGATTCTTAGAGCCATGAAAATTTTTTGGTTTATAAACAACTCATTTTTCTATAAATTTATCCATGTTGAACAAAATAATATTTCCCTGGAGATCACCTTAATATAACAGGGTGTCTGCTCTGATGTCAATTAAAATTTTGTTTCTCAAGGGACAAATGTCGAACACGGTGTCCTAGACAACTGGTTCGACAAGTTAAACCAGTATGACATCAATGAATAATGTCTTAGATTTTACAAGAGGATGAAGCATAAGAGGAATAAAAATAACACCAGAGATTAGTAACCTAGTTTAGTGCAAACAACACCTACATCTAGAGGGCACTCTATCCAAGAAAGGAAATCCACTATTAGTAGCTCAGTACACTTAGTCTTACAAGCAACAATGAGCTTTGTGTTGTTCAATGTCTCTTTCTAATACTATCCAATGACTTTCTATTTAGGACTCTCCCTAAATATGAGAACCCCTTTCACTTTCTTCTCAATCACACAACCCGTAATTGGAGATTACAACTCAATAATCAATGTTGAATATTACCACTCAACTAGACAAACCTTCTTTGCCAAGTTACTGAAACATAGAGGTGTACATAAAGATTATGCACTAACCTGGTTATGGTAATATCATAGAATGCAAGAAACACAATGTTCACAAGCTTATAAACTTAACATCTTAGATTAAGGTTTACAACACAATTAAACCAAACTATATGCCTTATGATATGAAAGGAGACGCTAGAGCGGTGTACATACAATGACTCAAAGGAAAACCCTGACATTATGTATCTTCAAAATATTCATGACTTGCACACCTCAAAAGTGAGGTTTAAGTATCCTTCAATATAAATGCAATTATGGGCTTTTCTTATTGTGGATATGTATTTAACTTTGTCCATAATCTTTGCACATATAGTTGGATATTATTTGTTCCATAAATATCACCAACAGAAAGATATGATTTGGTTTAATTCAAATTCAAATTTAAATCACATTTAAATCTGATTTGATATTCACAATTGTTCAATAAATCATATAATCATATTGCTAAGTAAAAACAATAAAATCTAACTGAATCTTCAACAGAAAATTCATTCCAAAACGCAATAATTTGACCTGTTGAGCAAGGCTCATATGTTGTACCCACATGTTGTGACATCACGTCCAATATGTACATCCAAATTCATTAAATCTTATGATGAAGAGTTAATATTGGACAGAACCCATCATGCAATACCATCTGCCTGTTGCAGAGATCTGATGTTACAGCTTACAATAACATTTGTCTTGTTGATGGAGACCAGATGTCGTACCAAACATGTTGGAATATTGTGTTCCCATGTTATACCAGAGCATCCAAAATGACTCTTTTCATATAAGTCTTATGTGTAGAATATTTCTTGGATCAAACCTTCCTTGAATCTACATTCAATCAAATATTCTTTGACTGAAACAACTCCAAAACTTTTCCAATTGATTTTGGATTATCAACACAACTTTCTTCCCAAAACGAACTCTGGATCATATGAAGAAGTCAACACCTCACCACTCCTGAAGGATAACAAATCATATTCCAAACCTTAAGCCCATTGCTTAACTTGTTCTTTCAAGCACTTTAGCCAATCAGTTCTTTGCACTTTAGTCAAACAACTCTTGCTTAACTAGTTATGTCATGCATTTTAACTTCTATCAAGCACTTTAGCCAACAACTCTCCTTGGCAACAAACTCAGATGCTGAACCACATGCTTGAACATCTTTTCCCACAAATTGCCTAACATACATCTTGTATGTTATTTTTTCTAATATAGTCAATCCAAAAGAAACAACAGACAATGAGATGGTTGTGTGTGAGATAAACTAACCAGGGAATTGATAAGGATGTATAATCCACTGTTAAGTTTAGTTGTTCCAATTATCTTGGAGTAAATGTATTTTATTATGCAATCATTTCCATTAAAAATTATCTGGCTTTTTAGTGTATAGATTAGTTTTGGCACATATATTAAATTGAATGAAAATTTAGGAAAATACAGTACATCATGAAGGGAAAAAAAGTGTTATCAAAAGAAATAGTTTTTGCAAAACAAGTGGTTACTATAAAAATATTAGGAATTTTTATGGTTAAAGGGTTAATTCTCTTTCGTGGTTAAGGGATTAATTCTCTTGATGCACTAACAAAATTCTTCTAGAATAACACACATGGTCAATTGCACCAGTGTCTATATTAAAGGTTTCAAGTTTAGATATATGAGAAGTAACACAAATAATATATGTTCCTAGAGTAGAATTAGAGGTAATATGGGTCACACTATGAGGTTGTATTATGAATGAGCCTTGAAGTAGAGCTAACAAAGTTGTGTTATTTGGGTGTGAACATCATTAAACCTTGATCTTGTTCATTTTGATGTTCTTCATTGATCTCAGGCTATGAGCCATCTTCATATCCATGAGCAGCTCCAAAAAAAATTATCATGCCATTTTGTTGCCAATGAGGTGGGAAGCCATGTTTCTTAAAACAGGTATCAATAGTGTGGTTGGTTCTGCCACAATGAGTACACATTACGGTGCCTCGACCCTAGCTACTAGGAAATCTAGCATCTCTAAAAGCTCTGCCATGAGACATTGAATATCTTCTACCTTGAAAATTATTTTTAGGGAAAGAAAAAATCTCGGAACCATCTAAAGGCATGACAACTTGTCTTTCTTGTTGAACAAGTAAGAAATAAACTTTGCATATTTTGAGGAGGGAATCCATTAGCATAATTTGAGATCAAACAATTGAATGTTGATCATTAAAACCGTTAAAAAAACAAATAACCTTATCACTATCTTTGTAGTCATGTGTTTTTTCAATAGCTTTGCAAGTAATGTCACAATTACACTCAGGATTTTGACGAGAATTGTCTAATTCTTCCCAAAGTTTCTTCAATTTTGTGTAATAGGATGAAATAGAACAATTACCTTGCTTCAAGGTACATACATCTTCTTGAATGTTAGCTATTCTGAAGACATCTCCAACGATAATGGTGGAAAACAAGCTCACAGGTCTATGATACCTTGTGAAAACATAAAATTAGAGTTTCATAAATGGAGAGAAAGAATAATGAACCTTATGTGTATTCCACATGCCTGAAAAATTACAATGTAAGATTAATTCTTATATATGATAAGCAATAAGCTAGTTTGTTTAGCTTAGTTAGCAAGTAATAACTTATAACTAATTCACATAGTTAGTTACACCAAGAACAACTTATAATTAATACCTATAGATAGTTACACCAGTTATGAGATAGTTGAGTTAGTTAGTTGCTCCTTACTAACTTTTATACTACTTAGAATGGGTTAGTTAGATAATTATGTATGTTGTCACAATTAACATGAATTATTTTTTATACAGATATTCATGAATTACTATTTGCCTTAAAATTATATTTTAAGGCATTTTAATTGGGGGGTTTTAATAGTCGTTTTATTTCTGTTTGTTTCAGTTTTTTTTTTAAATGGTTTTTATACGGTTACATGTTTTTGTTTAAGAAAATGTATAAAGAGATATTTTATAAAAACTTCAAATAAAAATTTGGTTTGAATAGTTGTTCTTAAAATGTTATTTTAGGTCTTTTATCATTTTATTGATTTTTTTTATATTCTTCCATTATGGAACCATAAATGAGAAGTTGAACAGAAGTGACGGTGGATCGCAGCCTCCGATACGATGGAGTTGGGGACCTGCAAGGTTAGCACTCCAACGCTTAAGTAAGTATATAAATAAGAAGATCAAAATGAAATTGCATTCGAAACTAGTTACCTCAATTTGGCGCCTACTCTCTCTCTCTCTCTCTCTCTCTCTCTCTCTCTCTCTCTCTCTCTCTCTTTTTCTAGAATCAGAAGGGGGAAGTTGAATAGAAGTGACGGTGGATCGCAACCTCCGATGCGGTGGAGTGAGGGACCTGCAAGGTTAACACTCCAACACTCAAGTCATTATATGAAGAAGAAGATCAAAATGAAATTGTATTCGAAACTAGTCACCTCAATTTGGCTCTCTCTCTCTCTCTCTCTCTCTATATATATATATATATATATATATATATATATATATATATATCGTAAAAGTAACTATCTCCAATGTTTTGGAAGATTCTTGATGGATTAGAACCTTTATCAGATTGTAGGTCGAGCTGGTATGGTCGGCCTAGGTCATCCAATGTCTTTTTGGTCGACCCAAAACAGTTTCCGTAAAAGCCTTTACTGAGGCATGGGTATGCGGAGGCTTGTTATTATGACTGGAGATGACAACCATCTCTTTGTTATTTGAGACATATGAATGATGATCACTTCAGTTCTTTAATAAACCATGCTTTAAATGCACCATACTTCAAACATCTTTTCATATATCATCATGACGGGTTCTTGGGAATCTAAATTCTTGAGTGTTATGTGTGAAAGATTTAGACGTGTTTGGTGAAGTCTTTTTGTCTTCTAGAACATAATTTCTTTTCAAGGGATAAGTACTGCCTCCACTTTTTTATAAGACATCTTTGACTTTTCACACGTATTAAAAAAATAATCATTGTTGTACGGGAAAGAAAAATTACGAAGGATTTTATAATATTGTCCTTCATTAATTGCATCGGAAAGACAAATTAAATAATTGAAAGAAGAGATGATAATAAATGCTTAAGGATATGTCATACGGTGAACTGGACTTTTTGTGTTTTTTATCGCAATGTCGCGGTTAGCAAGAGTCGCCACCGACTTTTCTTTTATCCAATAAGGAAAGGTGGAAAAGAACAGGAAAGACCTTAATTTAGATTTTGGGTTCGGGAGGTACATTATACAAAGGGAAGGTGTTAGCACCCTTTGTATCCATGGTTATCCATGGGCTCTTAATTGCTCGATCACTTATATTATTTTTGTCTGAAAAAAAAAAGTGTTTGTGAATTGTTTAGAAAAATTGTTTTGAAAAGAGAATTTAACTTTGTAATGATTCTTGTATGAATGTATACAAAGTGATTATCTCGTTTAGTTTTGAAAATTGTTTAGAAAAATATAACTCGGTAATGATTCTAGTATGAATGTATACCAAGTGGTGATTTTCTGAAGGTATTTTGAAAGGTGTGAGGTGTGAAAAAATGTTTTAGGTTGTGAGCCAGCGATTAAGAGTTATACCGACCCAAGGTCTTTATGAGTATTTCCTATCCTTATGAGGGTAAAACTGTCCTTATTATTGAGAAATAAGTAGTTTTATCCTTTGGATGTAAAAGGGTCATCGTAGGGTCATCGATTGGTCATTGAAGGCAACAGTTACGAGGATACCTTAGCATTCGAAGGGACTATCATCTTTTAACCGTAGGCAACATCGAAGGGTCATCGAGGGACAAAGTTGTATATTCGAAGGCAACATCCGAGGGACTATAATTTATTTTATGATGATTTAACCGAAGGGTCTTTGCTAAGGGTATCCCCACGTTCGCGGGACATGACCGTAATATCGTAATCGTAAGGCAACAAAGAGAGGTCCAAGATCACTTATTCAAAGGCAAAGTTTTACAATTAATTATATAATTAGGATGAAACTCCACATTAAAATTATTAAAAATAATATATTAAAAAATTAATACATTAGAAATTAATACATTAAAAAAAATTTAGGGTGAAACTCCACAAGGGTATCCCACAAATAAAGTGGAATACCTAGCCAATAACCTTTTCCTGGGATATGTGAACCTTTACGAAACTCAAAAAAAAGAAACATGTCAGAACACCAAATCAGGGTGCAATCGAAGATTACACCGGAGAAATATCACAACAATAAATAGGATAGGATAAATAATGCATGGCTATGATAAAAACATAAAAAAACAGACTAGAAGAATCAGGTACTGTCTCGTTCGCCTCTGCCTCGCCTAGCGAAGGCCACGGATTTTGAATTTGAAAACAGCCCCATGTTAGGAACTTTGAATTTTATGGCATTTTATCACAGGAATAACATGGTCAAACATTCAGGGTATTCAGGCATATTTAAATTCCCATACGAAAGCAAATTATATATCAACATTTAATCATGGTGCATTATATATGTAGATATGGCCAATTGAAAGTATAAACAATAGAGATACGCAAACCTGTTTGCCAATTCAAGGTTGAAGGGATTGACCACTTGTAGTATCGGAATAAGTTAGGCAGCGGGAATTGGACGGCGATGGCTTCGGTGCAGATGGGCTGCCTTCAGGGTTTCTTTACTCTGAATTCTCCGGGTAGGCAGGGTTCCTATGCCAAAGTTTCTATCTGTCCTTCTCTGTTCTCTCTCTTTCTTTTTCCTCAAGGTTTTGTTCCAAGGAAACCTCAGAGTGTTTTGCTTCTCTTCCTTCTTTCTCCAGTGAATCTCCCAGTGTAAACTCCAAGTCTAACTCCCCTACTGAAACTTCAGTATTTATAGACTAATTTCGTGGGTAATGGGCTTGGAATGAGGGAGACCCAAGTCCAAAATAATTTGTTATATTTTATTTATTTATTTATTTTAATTATTTAATTAATTAATTAATTATTTATTTATTTATTTTTTTTTTTTTTTTTTTTTTTTTTTTTCGTTTTTTTTTTTTTTTTTTTTTTTTTTTTTTTAGGAAAAATGATGGGTAATTTTTGGGGTATGACAGCTGCCCCTGTTCAATATTCTTGAACCGAGAGAGTTAGGATGGCGTGTATGCCATTCGTGGTCTGGAGGTGGAAGATTATTGAACACTAGAATGCCCCAAAAATTTGCACTTGAGAATCGACAGTTGGTCTTGATGGAGATGGGCTTAAAGATGCCATCCGGGAGGTTTGATGACGAAAGCTTCAGATCGCGCCGTATATTAGGCCAATTTGAAGACATGGGTGCCACACTGGGTCGTACGTTAGACCGTATAATGAGTCATCCATTAGGCTGCCGACTTCGCTGGGGAGTCGGGGTGTGTCATATGTTGTTGGGGATAAAGGATCAGAATGGACCATACGCTAGATCATATCTGAGTTGCAGAATGAGCCGTACGTTAGGCTGAATCTGATGACGAAAGGGGTAGTCGTACGTTAGACTACACTTCAGAAATGTACCGTATGTTAGGTAGCATCTGAGGGGATGGACATCCGAACGGGTCGTACGTTAGACCGTCGCAGAATGAGTCGTCTGTTAGGCTGCATCTGATGATGAAAGCGGTAGTCGTACGCCAGACTACACTTCAGAAATGTACCGTACGTTAGGTAGCATCTGAGGGTTGTAAGATCCAAACGGGTCGTACGTTAGACCGCGTTGGGGTTGTTGAAGTTCAGAATGGATCGTACGTTAGATCGTATCCGAGTTGTAGAATGAGCCGTCCGTTAGGCTGCATCTGAAAAAGAAAGTAGTCGTACGCTAGACTACACCCCTGAATGTACCGTACGCTAGGCAGCATCTGAGGATTTGAAGGTCCAAATGGGTCGTACGTTAGACCGCATTGGAGTTGCTGAAGAAGTCATATGTTGGGCTGAATCAGAATGAACCGTACGTTAGGCTGTATCTGATAACCTGTATATGTTGTACTTGCAATAAATGTCTGGGATGGGCTTAGAGATGCCATCGTTAGGAGGATATCGAAGTGTTGTCAGAATGAATGTTCCCATGAACTGTATTTGAAATATGTATCTGAATCTTGAATGTGATTGATAAAGGTGTCTGTCTGAATGAACCTTCTACTTTGACTATATTAGGAGGATAATTAACCTGCAAAGAAAAAGTTAGCTTCATGCTATGTCATGATGCATGAGATGTTTCGTGTTATGCTAAAATAAATGTGAATGTTGTATGCATGCGTATGCTGTGAAAGGATGTAATGGATGAGTTATGCGTATGAGAAGTTCTGCTTGGGGACTCTACTGGGGAAAATAAATCTCCATCTACTGATTTGAGACATTTGTGTCGATGACCCTTTCTCGGCTGGGGGTTCTTGATTCTGTCTGATGGTAGAAATATTCCACAGATCTTGGCTGAGGATGGATGAGATGATCAATCTGTCTGATGATGCCGACCTCTGTTGGGGAGTAACTGGCTGTGCCGGGGAATACTGCTAATTTCTTCTGAGGAATAACAGACTTGCTGGGGGAATAGAATTGGTAGCGGATTCATTGGAAGCATGGTTAGACCTTCTCCTCGATCCTGAAGTCGGGTAGTAATTGTTATTACTATTCTACGCATATATTTTGGTAAACATTTATCATATTCAAATGCACATATTAATTCAAATTAAATCAATGGACGTTTACGCAAACAAAACAGAAAAAGAAAAAACAAAAGCATCTTTTGAAAGAAGGTTGTATTGATTTTGAAAGAAGGCCTATAAACAGGCAATTTGTGTACAAGGAGACAGAAATCCTAGTAAGAGGAAATTGTCGAAAACAAAGAGAAAGCTATGTGGAAGAAGTCCTATTGATTTTAAGCCTACTACTGTCATTATGTCTTCGAGCATCTCATCCCTTGCTGTCGGATAGAAGTGATTGGCTTGGTCAGTCCCTCGAACTTGGATGAAAGTTGACTGAGAACGGGACATAGTCATACGCTTTAATCCCTAATTTTTGCCTGGACCGCCTTTTCAGGTTTTCAGTCCACCAGGATACCCTTTTTTGCCCAAGCCGCCTTTTCAGGTTTTCGACTTGCCGGGTGTACATTTTTTTTATATATCCCTAATTTTTGCCCGAACCCTTTTGGTTCGCCGGGATGCCCTTACTTTTGCCTAGATACGTCGATCTAGCGGGTCTCTTTTATGCGTAGTATTTTTTAACTATGTCCGCGTTCACGGGATGTGGGAAGTCTTCACCATCCATTGTAGCGAGTATCATGGCTCCACCTGAGAATACCTTCTTAACTACAAATGGCCCTTCGTGTGTGGGAGTCCATTTGCCTCTGGGGTCAGTTTGTGGTAGGATGATGCGTTTGATTACCAAGTCGCCAATTTGATACACTTGTCTCTTGACCTTTTTGTTGAATGCCCTGGGTCATGCATTTCTGATATATCTGCCCATGACAAACAGCCGCAAGTCTCTTCTCATCAATCAGATTTATCTGATCGAGTCGAGTCTGAATCCATTCATCTTCATCTAAGCCCGCCTCTTTCATGATTCTTAGAGAGGGAATATGAACTTCCACTAGTAAGATGGCTTCCATTCCATAGACTAAAGAGAACGGAGTTGCCCCTGTCGTAGTGCGCACTGAAGTGCGATAACCGTAAAGAGTAAAGGGTAACATCTCATGCCAGTCTTTGTATGTTACTGTCATTTCTCGCATGACCTTCTTGATATTGTTAGCAGTCCCCACGGCGCCGTTCATCTTTGGCCGGTACGGAGAAGAGTTATGGTGTTTTATTTTGAACTGCGTGCAGAGTTCAGTAATCATCTTGTTGTTCAAATTAGTACCATTGTCAGTGATAACTCTTTCAGGAGACAGCAGGTTTCTCAAATAGGTATTTGATAGAATCCATCTTAGAAGTCAATAAGGTGGTATGATTCAACATATACTGTCTTAGTCGGCGAGCAGCCCAGGCCAAAGCACAGCAAGCTTTCTCGGGCTGTGAGTATCTTGTTTCACAGTCGGTACCTTTTGCTAAGGCAGTATATGGCATGCTCTTTTCGACCAGACTCGTCATGTTGCCCCAACACACCTCATTGAATTTTCTAACACGGTCAAATACGTAATTAAAGGTCTTCCTTCAACTGGTGGCATCGGAACTGGAGGTTCTTGGCGATATTTCCTGATTTTGTCATAAGCTTCTTGGCATTCATCATTCCATACCATCTCTTGATTTTGTCTCAGTAATTTGAAGATGGGTTTGCAGGTAGCAGTCAAGTGTGGAATGAATCGGGCAATGTAATTCGAGTGCCCCAAGAAACCTCTGACTTCTTTCTTGTTTATTTCAGTACCCAGATTTACAATTTCAATTGATTCCTCATGCGGCTGTATAGTCTTTTCTTCTTGTAGTAACATTCTGGCAAGTTCTTCAGGTACTTCACAATCTTCCTCACTTCCATCTTCGGCTCGGTAGATCGGATTTTCAAAGTCATAATGAACAGTAGTAGAACTATTATCAACAGGATCCAGAGTGGATAGGGATCTGCAATTGTTACGTGCGTGTGTGTAAGAAAACATAGCTCGTTTGAAAGATAATAGGAAAGACAAAGAGCGCAATATTTGAATGCAAAACGTCCATTGATCTATTGAATATGAATATGCTTATGAAAATGACAAACCCCTAACAAATTAGCCATTGTGCCTCGGGCATAGACACAATGCTTTAAGAAGTTTGATTGTAAAAGAAAATTAAAATTTGCAATTCTAGAATAAACAATAACAATTACTCCTGACTAAAGGAAATCGGGATAATGTCTTCAGTCTTCCAATTGTTGAGTCCGTCACCAATTGTTGGGAAAATCCAGCTATCCAAGTCGCAATCACTATCAGCATCTTCCATAGCATTAATCTGATTTTTGACTATCTTTCCAGAGTTAAACCCCAGGCCAGCTTTATCAGACTTGTACGGTACATTAATCAGTTGACCCCAACCAGCACGATCACCATTTTCAATCGCGGCTTGAGCATCTTTCAGAGAGATCATGACAGGGGGAGCACGAACAACCTTGGGCACAAGGGGAGTTGGCTTAAGGACAGGACTGGGTGGAGGAACCACTTCAAATGACTGAGAAGGAGTCTCAAAGAATTCACCATCCATCTCGACGTATTTGAAGGCTTGCACACTACTGACAATATACTCTTCTTCTCCATATACAGTGACAACCATGCCTGCTATTGGATACTTCAGCTTTTGATGAAGCGACGAAGCTACCGCACCTGCCCCATGGATCCAAGGGCGCCCCAACAAGCAGGAGTAGGCGGGACGAATGTCCATCACGTGAAAGGTAGTGTTGAAGACTTGAGGTCCTATCTTGATAGGGAGAACCACTTCACCATAGACAACACTCTTCGCACCATCGTAAGCACGCACCACAACATCACTAGGTTTCAGTTCAATGCCTTTGTAGTCAAATTTATCGAGTACAGCTTTCGGGAGCACATTCAAGGAAGAGCCGTTGTCGATCAACACGTGAGCCAGGGTGATCCCCTCACACTCGATGGAGATATGCAGAGCTTTATTGTGATTCTTTCCTGCTGGCGTCAGGTCAGCATCGGAAAAGCCTAGGCCATTGTCAACAGTCAAATTAGCAACATAATGTTCGAATTGATCGACGGATGTTTCTTGAGGCACATGAGCGGTCTTCAAGAATTTCATCAATGCATTGGCATGGGATTCAGAGGTTAATAACAAGGACAACATTGAGATTTTAGACGGAGTATGCCCCAATTGTTCCACTACATCAAAATCGCTCTTACGGATGATTTTCAGCATCTCTTCCATTTCCTGTTTGGCAACATCTTCAGAAGTAACTTCGACCGATGTCTCTGACTGAGGAGGATTGACTGGTCTTTTTCCTCGAATTTCGGGAGCGGGAGGTGAGATTTCTGGAGAGAAGATCCTTCCACTTCGAGTAATTTTACTAGTCCCCACAATATCATTAGGATTAGCAGAACTACCAACTTGCTTTATGCCATGGATGTAAACGTCGCCTCCATAGTTCCACGGAATAGCTTTGCTGGAGGAATATGGCACGGGGCCAGGTGCGGTAATAATCAGGGGAGCCACTTTGGGCTCAGCGGTAATCTTCACAGGCACTCTAGTAGCGGTAATCTTCACTGGAGCTTTGGACCTAGCAATCACAGATACCTCTTCAATAGAGTTGTCCACCTTAGGAACCCTTTCAAATAGAATTGTACGATCATCCATCAGCCGTTGAATGCCGTTCTTCAACTTCAAACAATCATTGGGTCGGAGTACACAGAGATCGCAATCTTCAGCACAACCTGGAAATAAACCAGCTTGCAATAAATTCTTCTTAACGATCAGGAGAGGAGATGCTAAATCAGCAACGTCAGTAACGTGAGAATTGTCGTCCACAACATTAACATTCTGGTCATGATTAGGCATAGGTGCTGTGATGACATTGGGGGTCGCCGGAGGATCAAATTCAATTTCTCCAGCGTCGATCATATCCTGAATCTTGTTCTTCAACAACCAGCAATCATTCGTATCATGCCCGGGGCTATCGGAGTGATAGGCACACCTGGCGTTGGGATTATAACGAGGAGAAGTAGTGTTGGGATTTGCAGGAGGGCCTCTGAGGGTAATCAAATTGGCCTTTAACATACTCTGCAGTGCTTGGGTTAAAGTCATATTGATCTTGGTAAACTGTCTTCTCGACCTGTCTTGTCTGTGTTGGAAGTTCTGAGATGGCGGTGCGGCAATTGTAACTGCCCCAACAGTATGGTCACGATTCTTCTTGTTATGCTTCCTCTCACTGTACACAGCATTTGATTCACTCTTTCCCTGATAGGACTTTTTGGTGCTTGCAGAAGTAGCTGCCTGTATCTTTCCACTTCGATGCCGCTTTCAACCCGTTCACCTGTCAAGATAAGTTCAGTGAAACCTGACGAGGAACTTCCCAGTAGATGGCTGTAGAATGGGCCAGTCAGTGTACCCATGAACATGTCCACTAACTCTCGATCAGTCATAGGGGGTTTGACTCTGCCAGCCAAATCTCTCCACTTTTGAGCATATTCTTTGAAACTTTCTTTAGAGCCCATAGTCATATTTTGTAGCTGTAGCCGAGTAGGCGCTAACTCAGAATTATACTGGTAGTGCTTGTAGAAAGCTGTTGCTAAATCAGTCCATGTGCGGATGTTAGAGCTCTCAAGCTGATAATACCACTCTAACTGTGTGCCAGACAGACTCTCTTGGAAGAAATGGATCCACAGTTTCTTATCAGTAGTGTGCGGCTGAATCTTTCTCACATAAGCCCTTAGATGCATCTGAGGACAAGAGGCACCATCATACTTAGTGAAAATGGGAACCTTGAATTTGCGGGGAATGACCACATCAGAGACCAGACCCAAGTTTTCGAAATCCAGACCGGGCACTTTCTGCCCCTCCATAGCTAGCATACGTTCTTCCAGCAACTTGTACTTATCATCCTTCGGAGAGTACTGTTCATGTTCATAATCTTCATCGTCGTCCTCAGAATTGACGAGATTAGGATTCTCATCTTCCGAATCATTCTCGGTCTCTTCTTCTGAATCCTTCGGAATTCTAATCTTGACTCCTGTAACCTGTCCCTTAAGCCTTCTCCCCGGGTTGATGTAACCCACAGGTTTCTGGTCCTTCTTCTTCTCCATCAAAAGAGCTTTCAGTTCTTCCTGCCCCTTAGATAAGCTCAGCATCATTTCCTGGAATTGAGCATTCTGGGCCTGGAGATCTTTGACAGTTTGTTCGAGAGCCATTGTTCAATCTGTTTGAATCTGCTGGAATCTGTTTGATAGGAGAATCGTGAGAACACTGATCCTTTAGAATACCTGTTATGCGATGCAATGCAATGTATGAAATGTTTTCAAGGACTTTCGGGATTTAACTTTGCATAAACTAACAAAAAGAGCTTTTTTTCTTTTCTCTTTTGTTTTTGCTTTTGTTTTTGTTTTTTCTGTTTTTTTTTTAGCAGAGTTAAATCCCTAAATCCTTGAAATGGTTAGTACAATGCCATGATGTTATGATGTTATGATGTCATGTTGTTAGATAAATAACAAGCACAAACAAGTCACACAACAATCATTCCTAGGTTTTAAGGCTTGCGTGAGTTCCATAGGTAAATACCCTCCCCACTGAAGTTTGGTTGGTTCAACCTGTCTTAGAATAGTAACCGGGTTCTAGAAGGATCTCAAATCATTGACCTTTCCTTAAGTCCACTTCAGTGCAACACCAAGTGGTTGACCGAAGCTTCCCTAAAGTCCAATCTCAAAGAGTGTAGTATCGAGTCTCAACCAACTCCAGTCGGAACCGAAGCCAGTTATCTCACTACTTTCTAATGGCCAGGATGAGTCAATTAGGGTTCTAAAGGTCTGGTTAATGCTTTTATGACACCACGCGAATGCCAAATATTTCCTCAACTAACATGAGGAACATCAGGACATCCAAAGTGCCACATTAACCGTAGCCATCATTTTGACCATTCCAGTATACGCCGGACAGTCGCGATGATCTCTTGCTACTTACCTAAGGTACACTAGATCCGGGTGTAGGATCTTTCACTCAAGCATAACATACCCAAGCAATCCCTTAAAAATAAATCAGACAAATTGAATAAGTGATCTTGTTTTTAAGGTAACCTCTCTTTTTAAGTATTCCCCAGCAGAGTCGCCAGTTCTGTCATACGGTGAACTGGACTTTTTGTGTTTTTTATCGCAATGTCGCGGTTAGCAAGAGTCGCCACCGACTTTTCTTTTATCCAATAAGGAAAGGTGGAAAAGAACAGGAAAGACCTTAATTTAGATTTTGGGTTCGGGAGGTACATTATACAAAGGGAAGGTGTTAGCACCCTTTGTATCCATGGTTATCCATGGGCTCTTAATTGCTCGATCACTTATATTATTTTTGTCTGAAAAAAAAAAGTGTTTGTGAATTGTTTAGAAAAATTGTTTTGAAAAGAGAATTTAACTTTGTAATGATTCTTGTATGAATGTATACAAAGTGATTATCTCGTTTAGTTTTGAAAATTGTTTAGAAAAATATAACTCGGTAATGATTCTAGTATGAATGTATACCAAGTGGTGATTTTCTGAAGGTATTTTGAAAGGTGTGAGGTGTGAAAAAATGTTTTAGGTTGTGAGCCAGCGATTAAGAGTTATACCGACCCAAGGTCTTTATGAGTATTTCCTATCCTTATGAGGGTAAAACTGTCCTTATTATTGAGAAATAAGTAGTTTTATCCTTTGGATGTAAAAGGGTCATCGTAGGGTCATCGATTGGTCATTGAAGGCAACAGTTACGAGGATACCTTAGCATTCGAAGGGACTATCATCTTTTAACCGTAGGCAACATCGAAGGGTCATCGAGGGACAAAGTTGTATATTCGAAGGCAACATCCGAGGGACTATAATTTATTTTATGATGATTTAACCGAAGGGTCTTTGCTAAGGGTATCCCCACGTTCGCGGGACATGACCGTAATATCGTAATCGTAAGGCAACAAAGAGAGGTCCAAGATCACTTATTCAAAGGCAAAGTTTTACAATTAATTATATAATTAGGATGAAACTCCACATTAAAATTATTAAAAATAATATATTAAAAAATTAATACATTAGAAATTAATACATTAAAAAATTAATTTAGGGTGAAACTCCACAAGGGTATCCCACAAATAAAGTGGAATACCTAGCCAATAACCTTTTCCTGGGATATGTGAACCTTTACGAAACTCAAAAAAAAGAAACATGTCAGAACACCAAATCAGGGTGCAATCGAAGATTACACCGGAGAAATATCACAACAATAAATAGGATAGGATAAATAATGCATGGCTATGATAAAAACATAAAAAAACAGACTAGAAGAATCAGGTACTGTCTCGTTCGCCTCTGCCTCGCCTAGCGAAGGCCACGGATTTTGAATTTGAAAACAGCCCCATGTTAGGAACTTTGAATTTTATGGCATTTTATCACAGGAATAACATGGTCAAACATTCAGGGTATTCAGGCATATTTAAATTCCCATACGAAAGCAAATTATATATCAACATTTAATCATGGTGCATTATATATGTAGATATGGCCAATTGAAAGTATAAACAATAGAGATACGCAAACCTGTTTGCCAATTCAAGGTTGAAGGGATTGACCACTTGTAGTATCGGAATAAGTTAGGCAGCGGGAATTGGACGGCGATGGCTTCGGTGCAGATGGGCTGCCTTCAGGGTTTCTTTACTCTGAATTCTCCGGGTAGGCAGGGTTCCTATGCCAAAGTTTCTATCTGTCCTTCTCTGTTCTCTCTCTTTCTTTTTCCTCAAGGTTTTGTTCCAAGGAAACCTCAGAGTGTTTTGCTTCTCTTCCTTCTTTCTCCAGTGAATCTCCCAGTGTAAACTCCAAGTCTAACTCCCCTACTGAAACTTCAGTATTTATAGACTAATTTCGTGGGTAATGGGCTTGGAATGAGGGAGACCCAAGTCCAAAATAATTTGTTATATTTTATTTATTTATTTATTTTAATTATTTAATTAATTAATTAAATTTTTTTTTCTTCTTTTTTTTATTTTTTTTTTATTTTTTTTTTTTTAGGAAAAATGATGGGTAATTTTTGGGGTATGACAGGATATAATATGAAAAATAACATTAATGATTTCTTGGTATTGTAAAACGACTTCTATTTTGGTACAATTTTTTTTCAAAGCGACTTAAATAAAAACAAAGGGAGTATCTTCTTCCTTTTTCTGAGTCTTATTTTTCTAGTTCGATAGTTTCATTGCTTTCTCCTTATGTAATTCACTTTATGTAACTGCAAAATTAGTACATTATGAATAGGAAATTGTAGAAGATTATTAGTAAGTCTAAAAATGATACTTCACTGTCTTGGATGGATCTTGGTTATTCTTCCACTACTTCTGTTTTTTCCAAACCAGAAGATTTTTACGGTGTTTTTGTAGAGGTATGACGCTTGCGCCATTCCTTTTTACGATTTTGCTTTCTCCACCGTGGGGCTTCGTCTTCCTTTTATTGCTTTTGAGGTAGAGGTACTGAATCATCTGATCATGGCTCCCTCACAACTCTAGCCTTCATGTTGGGCATATATGAGATTCTACTAGTATCGGTGTGAGCATGAAAGGAGATCCTGCATGTTTCTTTTTCTTCACCTTGTCAGATGTCTTTGTGACCCGGCGTCTCTAGCTAGGGGTAGAGGATTACTCTATTTCAAGCCGACCATTCATGATTTCAAACCTCTTCCAGAACTTTCATCTTTTTTGGGTCAATTTTTCATGGTGACCCGCGTCAATCCGGAAGCTCACGCTACAATTTATGATGTTGGTGATGGAGTGGAGGGCCGATGTATCGACCTGTTTTCCAACTATTTGACCGAGGGTCGCTTTTTGCTGGGAAATAAAACTTTTTCACATATAGCGAGAAAGATCTTTCTGAAGAGGCTCAATATCAAAAAAGGTCGGTTTGTGAAGTTCATCAATAATATGGGATATATAAGGGGTTACCTGTAACGCCCAGACTGCTTTTAGGATTACCAACTGACCCCACAAACCAACACATGTGTTTTTAGCATGATTTGTCCTCACTCAAACGCTTTTCGGGAACTTCCCAGAAGGTCACTCATCTATATACTACTCCAAGTCAAACATGCTTAATTATGAAGTTCTTATTTGTTAGGCTACTGAAAAGAAGACACATCTTGTTGATATAGGTAATATCAATCAATTCTTATAAGTCTTCCTTCAATCATGCAGTCTCATACACACGCATCCTCATGATCCTCTCATTCCGATGTGAACTCAAGCGTCCACTCCCCGCCCTCTTCGATCTCAGGTGTTACATGTCCATCAGCTTCTGCTTGGTTCGTTCCCAAACCACATCGTACTGAGAGAGGTCTGCTCTGATACCATTTGTAACATCTTATAATGCTTTCAGGATTACCGACTAACCCCACAAACCAACACATGTCTTTTCAACATGCTTTATTCTCACTCACACGCTTTTCGATAACTTCCTAGAAGGTCACCCATCTAAATACTACTCAATGTCAATCACGCTTAACTATGTAGTTCTTATTCGTTTGACTACCGAAAAGAAGATGAAGAGCGAAGTGAACTTGTATTCGAAACTTGTTATCTCGTTTTCAAGCCTACTATCTCCACTATTTAGGAAGATTCTTGATGGAGTTGAACTTTTATCAAACTGCAGTCCGAGTCAGTATGGTCCAAAACAAATTTCAAAATTTTAAAAAAAATCACTTAATTTTGAAGTTATTACAAATAACTTTTTATGAAAGTCATTTTTGAGATACATCTTTTTGAAAAATTGCAATTTCGATTATGTTTTGATCTTCAATAATGTATATAAGGATGCCAATTTGACTCATCCCTAGTGGACACCCGCAAAAATTACCCATAATGGATAGGATAAAAATCCGCAAAATTGATACGGGTATGAGCATGGACAATTACTCACGAAAATGAGCGGGTATGGACACGAACACGAGTACCTTAATACTCACCCCGTCCCATACCAACATAATATATATTTACATATTTTTACTTTTATTATTACGTATACATGTTAATTTATCAATTTTATTAAATACTTCAATATTAAACTTATAGGCATTTTAATATAAACGTTTGTTTATTTCTAAACTCAACAATATCATCCTTGAATTTTTTTAAATATTTTTAATGTTATTAAAAATTTAAAATGATATAATATATTATAAATGATATATTTTTTTTTTATTAAAAATGTGGATAAGCCGGATATGGATATGGATACTTAGGTTTATAAGGTACGGATTCCACTACAAATATTAATGTCCATGCGGATGTGAGTTCAACTATGGGAAATTGGGAGTACAAATATTAATGTTCATGCGGATGTGAGTTCAACTATGGGAAATTGGGAGTACAAATATTAATGTCCATGCGGATGTGAGTACAAATATTATAGTATAGTGCCTAAACCTTATCCATTATCATTCTTAAATGTATATTTATATTATATAGAATATCAAGATTAATTTTTTAATTTTGAAAAAACAAATTTTAAAAGACTTGTAACATTTTAAAAAATATTTTTATAAAAATGATTTTTGAAAATACAAAGAAAAAATATTTTTTTAAGCTAAAATAAACACTCCCTTAATGAATTGGCTGAAAAGAAATTTCATAGTTCACTGGTTTTCAGATTAAACCAGCCACTCCAATCTGTTTTTTTTCCAACCAATCATGAGTAAAATAAAGAAGAAAGTCCTCCAAACTTTTAAAGAATCTATGCAGTCATAAACTCACCTCTAAATGTCACTATATTCCATTAAGTAAACAAAATTTAATACAAAGTTATAGAAATATAATAAACCACTGGCACTGCATCAGCACCAACATCAACTAAATAACTAAAAAGGAAAATCTACATATCACAAAAGAACTCAAAAGATTGATTCTCTGTGCAAAAAATGCTTGGCTATTGTTTCTAGTGTGAAGGGAAAAAAATAAATAATCAAAAGAAAGAGGAGAATCTGTGAATCAATAGTTTAACAAGGAGTACTTTATCCTCAGTACAATTTTTCCTTTTTCTACTCCAAGCTTAGCACCTGTAACTAACCAATGACCAGGAATATCTTGCGGTCCTTTCGACATTTCCGTCATGTCCACAATTTTAGCGAGTTTTCCACTATGGACCGAACTATCTTCCTTTTTCTCATCAGAAGTTTTCTTTGTGGATGACGATGAAGCACTGTCTGATTTGTGTGTAACTGCCGGAGTTGAAGGGTTATGATCCCACACTGACCGCCTTATGGTGCACCCGGGTACCTTGGAGAAAAGTAGTTTGAGGTGTAATACATTTTTGGCACCGAAGTCCCAAACGCCGAGTTGGGCCCCGGTGACAATATGAACGCCAGAGAGGTCACCAATGTTGGTTTCAGTTATCTCAATTGGTGCAGTGCTTACGTGCGAGAAGTTCTTCCATTTGATCGGCTCAAACCAACGGCTGTCTTGCTCCTCGGGACCTTGCCATTTTGGAGCACCGATTGCCATGTGTGCATCCCAGTGAGGTTGAAGGTTTTTCGGGAGTGAGACTAAATGTTGCAAATGAATCGCGAGTCGGTTTAGTTTGTTGCCTTCTAGGCTCAGCCTTAGTCCGGTCACGGGTTTGCGCCCAACTGTTACCTGATCTGGACTGATATAAAGCTTAGGTCCCATTAAGCTGAACTGAAGAGATTGACAGACAGGCTCTTTTCTTTGTAGATTATTTTGCTCCGGTGCCCAAACTCGAGTTATTTGGAAATCCAAGAAATACTGTAAGTCTTCGATAGGAGGTTTGTCTGTTTAATTTAACAGACGGGTCGATTATTATATACTTTCAAAAATCACGTTAATAACTATTGCCAACAGTCATAAAAATAAAATCAAATTCGCGGCAATAATAACTGAATTAGAACTTACACTCAAGATATAAATCAATAGCACGGGTCAAAAGCTTTACACCGGGTACTCCTTCGAGAAGAGAAACAATGGGCGTAAACTTCATGTTAATGATGTCTGGTGCCAATTTTACCGTTTCCACCCATTTAGTATGACTTTGCTCAAGATCATCTCCTCCTCTTCGCCTAAAAATTACAGTAACATCCTGCAGCAACGTTACGAAAGATCGCTACGCTGAGATTTGTTGAGTAACAAAGTCTATGTCCTAAATTAGTGACTAAATCATTTCCTATACTAACCTTTTCCTTGTACTTCAAAGCGGCGGGTCCTGACGAGTTTTTCGCATCAAGAAACCTATCATTTTCAATGTCCTTTACATAATTTTCAATGTCGGGTGCAGACAAAGAAGACGATTGGTGCTGCCTGATATACACCACGTCTCTTCCACCAACTGTTGCAGATGTAACAATATGTGTACCGTAATTCTCAATAAAACTGAGAAGAAACGGAAGAAGCTACCGATTAGAACTTGACTCTACACATCACATCAAGCAAATATAATATATAAAAAAACTTAGTTTACCTAGCCAAGGACGCTGGATCCCAAGAGTAAGGAACAGCGCGCCTGACTTCCTCATTCAAGACCAAATTTGGTTTCGTTAGTTTAACTTCGAACAGTGGAATGAAATATCCAACCATAGCAAGTGATTTGGTGGCTGCTGCATCAACCGTCGAGGAGCCAATGAAATTAAACATCGAATTAAAGCTTCCAAGCGGAATTTTTTCCTTTATGCCAGATCTCTCGTTGAAATATTTCGCCATCTGAAAAATTCAATCGTATAAGGTCACCAACATACAATGCATGGTAGTCAGAGAAACTAAGCTATCTCTTTTGTGCATAAGAAAAACCAAACTAAGCCACAATAAATAATGCATATCATATACAAAAAAAAAAACGCCGGTCCATGGCAGAGAGCCAAAAACACAAGAATTGTTAGCATCTAGCAGAATTCGAACTTAACTACTTAAGAGGAGCACATTCTTAAGACCCAAGTCTTCCCTAACAGGCCAACCCCTGGGGTTTAGATTTGCTATTATCTAATCTTGCATTGTACATTCCTAACAAAAAACTTCAAGTAATGCATCAATCTAGAACATGCTAAGAAACAGAAATCACAAGTATTGAATTCAGCAATGCATAGAAAACACAATGCAACAAATTGAAATCATAAACCAACCCACACACACAAACAAAAGCAAAAACAAATGAATAAACATGGAAAATTCTTCTTCCTGTGAGATATTCCGCTATCAAGCAATCAACAAAACAAATCAAAAATCAAAAATCAAGAAACAAAAAGAATCACCTCTTGGAAACTACACACAGGGGTCTTCTCAACACCACTCTTCCCAGGAGAGAAATCAATGTCCAAAGAAACATCAGGAACAACAAGTTCTCTTGACAGAACAAGATCCCTATTATGTTCCTCATCAAGATGAACAAGCCTAGACCCAGGTGCCCCTTTACAATAAAGAAGCCTAATATCTGATGTAACATCAAAACCACGACCTAAAGCTTGGATTGAGTTACCAAGAGTTGCAGAGAGAGAATCAGAATTTCTTGTTGGAGTTGAGTTTTCCATAGTCAATGAAGAAGTAGATTGGTTAAAGAACAATATAGCATTTGTTATTGGAAAAAGTGAAGTGGGTTTGAATTGAATGAATAGGTTGGACCTTGTTGGTGAGGTTTGAAGTTGTTATTGTTTTTGTTCTTGTTTGTTCGAAAAAGGTATAGAAAGTATTGGGTTTTGTTTGACTGTAACAACAACATTAAATAATGTTTTGTTTGAAAAACGCGTTTTTGAAGTGATTTGTAGGGACCATAATATAGTCCATCGACATGGTTGAGAGGAGGCTTCTCAATTCCTTTTAAGGAGTACTACTTTTTCTTTTCTTTTCTCTTTTGATGATTGTGAATTTTATTTTTGACAAATGGTGAGATTCTTAGTTTACTAAGTCATTTTTGGGATGTGAGAGGGTTTTGTTTCTTAATTGGATTGTCAAGTTTTTTTATAAAAAAATAGTGAAATGATGGCGCCACACTATAAAATAAGAAAGATTTTATGGCTTAAAGAATATTTAAACAAATTATTATTATTTTAAAAAATTACAAAATATGAATAAATGAATATTCTAGATGTAAGAAATTTCAAAAGTAGTTGAAAATGAGAACATATGACCGAACAACTTATCATGATGAACACATTGAACTCATCGACATTTTCCTAAATTTCATAGGAGGCATAGGCACAAAAAGTGCAAGTTGTTCGTTCTCATTCTGAAGGTTGGAGACTTGGTTAATGAGACTGAAAAATAAATCAGTCAGCTTATGGGGAGAACTTCGTGTGAGGTTTATCGCTCATTTCACAATATCTTGAAGGCAATTAATGTTAATGGAAAGTTTGAGTTCAATTAGGAAGGAAAAAGATGGATCTTTGTAATTTTGCATTGAATGGTTCAACAAGGAGGACATTTTAGTCAAAAGTGTCAAGAACGGAATAAAGAAGTATTTGTTAAGCCTCAGAATCCATTCAAGGTTCAAGTTAGCATAAAGTAATAGGATTAGAGCCTCGAAAACGTTCGATAATCTGCTAACAAGAGTTGAAAAAATGCATACAGTATGAGAAAAAATTGGTTGCAAGTGGGGCAATATATGGAGATAGGGAGGAAATTCAGAAAAGATTGGGGTAGATAAAATAATAGGTAAAGAGCCGGAGTAGAGTACGGAGAGAAAGAACGAATGAAAGAATGGTACTATGTTAGGTCGAAAAAACTGAACTTTGAACAATCCAATCTGAATATTGGGACTGCAGGCCTTTGAACACATCAAGATAACATATTATGCATGATTGCATAAACATGGTTAGGGAAGAACATGTAGAAACTTCAAAATAGATTCGAGAACTCCCCACCATCGACAAGCCTCAATATTGTCGCTTCCACAAAAACAACAACAACCATATAAAACCTGATCTGTTAAGGAAGACTAACGAGGTTTACCGAGCAGGACAAAGGCATGGATAGAGAAAGGATGCCAGTAGAAGGAAACTTGTAGAGGAAGACTGTCAGATTGAACCTATGTAAAAGCTCAAATTCTTGATAGTAGAAATCTCAAGAAAAAACTATTATGGACTATAGTAGGCTGCATTGTTTAAGGTTGAACCAATGTAATTTCTGGTGTGATCTCTCTAACTCCATTTCTTTACTTTATGCTATTTATTTTTGTGTTGCTTAATATTTGTTGCGCTTATTAAAATCAATCAACTTAAAATCAATTTTTTGCAAAAAGTTTTAAAAAACTAAATAACACAATTCACCATCCTCTTATGTTTGGATTTGCTTGTTCAACAAGTGGTATTAGATTCTAACTCATGCTATAAGATTAATCATCTCATGAGGTAGAAATGACTTTAAATTATTCACTAAATTAATTGTTATCCTTTAATAGAAAGGAGTATGCTTATTGAAAAAAGAAGATGAAAATCTTTATAGGGGTGAATTGTGATATTTTGGTCACAATAAAAAATGATTCTTTTGTTCTCACACATCTAGTTAATGGTGTTGTGCAAAACAAATCTAGAAACAATTGGACCAAAATAAAAAGTTGCACTATAATTTGTAAGCAAAAACTATCATCACTATTACTTTAGGCATGAATGAGTTTTTCGTGTTTCACATTGTAATTTTGCAAAAGAAATGTGGAACACCCTTAAAATTACTCATCAAAGTACAATCGAGATAAAAACAAGATTTAGAATAAACACATTGATCCATGAGTATGGGTTGTTTAGAATGAAACTTCAGGAAAATATTCAAGACACAACAAAATGGTTTACTCTTCTAAACTACATTTGACAACCTAAAGTCATTGTGATTTATGAATCTAAAAATTCATCTTCTATGAACTTGTATACATTGTTTGGAAAATTACAAGAACATGAAATGAAACTAAAAGGATATATGGGAATGAAGAAGCTGGTAAGAAAAAGAAAAGCCTTGCACTAAAATTGTGGTTGTCAAAGAAATGGAGTCGGAAGATAAAGATTGTCAAAATGAAAGTGATAAAGACATGCATCTCATATTTCAAAAATCCAAATAATTTGTAAGGCACAAAAAACATCCTCCAAATGGTTAAAATAAAATTAAAGAAATATAAATCTTCATGTCAACATGCTTCTAGTGCTTAAAGAAAGGTCACATAAAGGCATAATGGTTGTTGAATCAATTAAAATTTAGAAGATACAAAAGACCTCAAAAAGAAATGAAAAGAGTTTATATTGCATGGGAAAACAACAAAGTGGATTCATCCGATGAATCTGGAAAAGAGGAAGAAATCCACTTATGTCTCATGACAGGCTAAAAAAAAGTTAAATAATTCAACTTATGAATTTATTTATAATGAGTTCTTACTCATTTGTGAAAAGTTAGACAGTGAGTCAATGATTTTTTTTTTAAAATTATATCTCTAAGTTAACTATTTCTTCTCTTGAAAATGAAAAAAAAAACATGTTAAAATAAATAATATGTCTTAGTGAAAAATAAAATCTTTTAATTCAATAATCTTCTTTCCCTTTTTATGGAAACTCTATTGAACTTATCAAATGTAAAAATGCAACATTTTAAAAAACAAAATTGATGACTTGCATAACACACTTGATAAGTTTACCAAATGAAGAGATAACTTGAATCTAAAACAGCAACCTATAATAAAGTTTGTCTAGAAAATGAGGCGAATATCAATGTTAATAGTTTTAGTAATATTTTCAATACTAATAATACCTCTAAATATAATATAATTAGATGTAAATATTATGCTAAAAATTGTCATGTTGCTTTATTATGCTTTATTATAAAAAATTATGAAAATAAAAATGTTTTCTCCCCATCTAATTTATATATAAAAAAATTATGAAAATAAAATGAAAAATATTTATTCTTCATCTTACATATATGGTTGTAGTTGTAATTGAAAACCTATAGGTAATATGTATTTCACTAATGCAAGAGTACCCAAAAAGATTTTGGTACCAAATGACAAAAAGTTAAGTTGTGATGCATATCTGCTTGGCAACTCAAAATAGTGCTTTGATAATGGTTGTTCAAATCATATGACCGAAGATAAAAGTATCCTCTCTTCTTTCACTCTTAAGAAATAAGACTTTGTTTTTTCTGGTGATAACAAAGGTAAAATTATTGGATCTAAGACTATTGGTAGGAACTCGAATCCTGCCTTTGAGTTGTTTTCATTGTTGAAATTTTATAACACAGTTTACTTTGTATTGAGTAAATTGTATGCCAAAGATAATGGAGTATTATCTTATTCTTATATATGTAAGATGTTTAATACTCGGAAACAAAATTTATCTTTTCATAATTTTTTGAAAAGACTACGACTATAGAAGAATTTAAACATGTTACCTTTGATGAAACTAACCTCATATATATTATAGAGGTGGAATTTTTTGTTTGTGAAGATATTCTAAGAAGAGGCCTCTTAGAATATAAAGACAAAGATGAGGAAAAATAAACTTATTAAATGAACAAACTCGAAAAGATCATCATCTTGAGGAATAACATAGAAAATATCTTAAAAGGAGAAGGCATCCTTAAACAAATCAACAAATATGAAGAAAAGCCAGCAAAGACTTGCGCCAAAGGATCTGGTCTCAAAGCTAGATGTTTCCAACCATATGAAGATATATGTCCTTATGCCTTGTTTAAATATGCTTATATGTGCTTATTTTTTCGTTTTTATTAGGTAATTCAACACTTTCATTTTAGATGAGTTATTTCCATTTATTTTGCTCATTATCCTCTATTTTCTTTCATATGTGATTATTTGTTTCCTTGCCTTTTAATAATATCAAAAGGGGAGAAGTATACTCTCAAAGTAAGTATAGTCCAACCTTTTTGTTAGTTATGTGTTTTTATGATTGACATCAATTTTGTTAAAACTTGTATCACATCAAGATGTTGAGTAAGATGTTGTGATATATTGATCAGACATCTTTGCATGTTTTATTTTACTTCTTGAAAGACTTATTTTATTATGAGATATCTGAAGATTCTATGAATATTTAGCTATCATATATGGTTGTCCAAGAATGTTTACTTTAGGAACTCTTGTTTCCTTTCGAGCTGTGCACTTGTTCATAAAAAGGGATGTTGAGACATTTTAAGGAAATATTATATCAGATTTGATTTTGCAGAAGATTGTGCTGGATGTTGAAATATTTATGGAGACATCATATTTGATTCTGCAGAATAGATGTCGAAACATTTAAGGAAATATCAGATGTGATTTTGTAGAATAGATGTCAAAACATTTAAGGCGACATCATATTTGATTTGATCAAATATTATGCAGAACAGATGTCAAAATATTTAAGGAGACATCATATTTGATTTGATCAAATATTCAAAACATTTAATTAGACATCAAATTTGATTTGATTTGATTTGATTTGGTTTATTTTGATCTGCTGTTTTTTTAGCCCAAAGCATGTGCTTATCAAAGGCTATTTAAAGAGGACGTTACTAGACCTAATTGACATAAGAATTTATGCTGGAAATTGTTATTGTTAGGGTTTAATTGTCGTTGTTATTTATGAGTTATTCTAGTATCTCCTTGATACTTGAATTAGAATGAGTTTATTGAGTTGTAATTGTGAATCGCTCATGAGCTTTTAAGAAAGAGCGTATTTTGTTTCATCGGAAGTGTGTCTTATGTTCTTTGATTGTTTTCATTTGTTATCATTATTGTGTGATTGAAGGAAAGTGAGAGGGATCTCATATCTATGAGAGTCTTAGATAGAAATTTCAAGGGTAGTGATTAGGTGAGAAGTTTGTAAAATTAGAGGTTATTTAGAACTTAAAACTAATACTATTATAATGTATTTCCTTCCTGGCTTGGATGTTCCCAGATGTAGGTGACGTTGCACCGAACTGGGTTAACAATTGACTTGTGTTATTTACTTCCTGCTTTTTACACTGTTATTGTTTCTAGTGTGGCATGTCCTGATCCTGGTATTGTGACATCGTACATGACATTTGTTACCTGCTTACTATTATTGTTGTATGAAGTCCTGATATTAGTGTCATGACATCGTATACGACATTTGATATCTATATACCAAAATTTCAATTGGTATCAAAGCAGGCATCCCGCTCTATTTCTGGGTGAGATCCGGGGAAGATACTTTCTGGTACCATGGAACGAGGATTTGTTAACAGATCACCCATCTTAGGTGGAACCAACTATGACTATTGGAAGGCACGTATGGTGGCATTCCTAAAATCTATGGATAGCAAGACTTAGAAAGTTGTCATCAAGGGTTGGGACACATCCTGTTGTGAAGGACAAAGATGGGAAGGCTACTACTGACTTGAAGCCTGAAGAGGAATGGTCTAAGGAAGAAGATAAACTGACTCTTGAAAACTTCAAATCTTTGAATGCTCTGTTCAATGGAGTTGACAAAAACATATGCAGGTTAATAAACACATGTACTGTGGCCAAATATGCATGGGAAATTCTCATAACCACCCATGAAGGCACATTTAAAGTGAAGATGTCTAGATTTCAGCTTCTCACTACCAGATTTGAGAATCCAAAGATGAAAGATGATGAGAGTATTCATGATTTTCACATGAATGTTCTTGAAATTGCAAATTCATCTAGTGCCTCGGGATAGAAGATGTCAGAAGAAAAACTGGTTAGAAAAATTCTCAGGTCCCTACCTAAGAAATTTGACATAAAGGTCACAACTATTGAATAAGCCCAAGACATCAGCAACATGAGAGTATATGAACTTGTTAGGTCACTCCAAACTTTTGAATTGGGTATTAGTGACAGATCTGAAAAGAAGAACAAGCGCATAACTTTTGTATCTAACACTGAAGATGAAGAGGACCAATGTGACTTGGATACTGATGAGGGGATGTATAATGATATTGTACTACTTAAGAGACAATTCAACAAGGTGCTGAAGGGAATGAACAGGAAGTCAAGACCAAATGTCAAGAATATCTCATATGACATCAGCAAGAATAGTGATTCCCAGAGAAAAGCAAGAACAAAAGAAAAGTCCAATCAAGGAAAAGGCAGTCAGTGTCATGAATGTGAGGGTTTTGGTCATATTAGATCATAATGTCTCACGTATCTCAAGAAACAAAAGAATGACTTGTCTGTTTCTTCATCTGATGATTCTGAAGGTGAAACTGATGATGAAATTGCTAAGGATGATACAACTTTCACTGGTAGATATGAATCTAATGAAGATTCTTGTGATGAGGATGTCTCTTATGAAGAATTAATTGATTCCTAGAAAGAGCTTTGTGTCAGAAGTGAAGAAGTGTGTAAGACAAGAGAAGAGCATAAGAGAATCATAGCTTAACTATAGGCTGAAAAAGAGAAACTTTTATCTATTGTCACTAATCTTGAAAATGAGGTAACTCTATTGTCTTATAAACATGAAAATATGACCAAATCCATAAGAATGTTGAACAATGGGTCTGATATGCTAGATGAAATTCTTCAAGTTAGAAAAGAGGATGAAAACTTAAAAGGTATAAGTTTTAATTACCAATATCAAAATAAACAAGGAAAAACCCATGTGACAAAATGTATTCCTCCAGAAAGGAAGTATGAGCCCATGATGTCCGACCAAATGTTACAACATCCTGCCAGACATCAGGAAACTCAAACTAAAGTCAAGTTTTTGCCTTGGAAATGTCATTATTATGGTAAATATGGACATATAAAGCCTTTCTGCTACAGACTGCATGGTTATCCAAAACATCCAACACATCCTAGGGTTAATTATGTAATGATTAAAACTAGAAAGGAGTGGAAACATAAGGTTGTTCCACATGAAACTACTTGTTCTTCCACATGCCTAATGTCCAGGGAAGATGAAGTCAAGTTGTGGCACCAAAATCTTGGACATCTATATCTCAAAGGGATATCTCTTGGTTACTCTACAAATAGTAGAGCTTACAAGGTATTTAACTCCAGAACCAAGGGCATGATGAGATCCATTAATATTGTGGTTGATGATTCTATTATTGTAAAAGGGATTGATGTTGATGAAGATATTGGAACATCATCTCAACATACTGGTGATTCAAAAAATATGGAAGATATTAAGTTAAAGATTGAGCCAACAAGGAATGAATAAGATGTTTATGCTGACATCTGAGCTGTTTGTTTTTTTGTTTTATTTTGTATGTTTCTTGTGGGTATTTGCACTGAATATTGCACATTTGTGTGCCATGGTCTGTACCTCCAATTCACATGTTCTGCTACTGGTTTTCTCAATTGTTTTGTTGCCATTGATGAATGTCTGCTTGGTTTGTCATATTCTGGCTAAAAAGGGGGAGTGGGTAGTGCAGAGTTCTGCTAGTTGTGCTCTTGATTTATTTTATTTTCTATGTGAAGGTTGTTTCTTTGAGGGGGAGTATGTTTCCTGTGTGACAGGGGGAGTTATTTATGTGTTGTTGATCATGACATTCAGGGGGAGTTTGATTTGTTTGTACCAGGGCTCTTGTGTACTTGTTGTGATATCAGATAAAATATCCTGACATTTTGTTTCAGAGAATTTTGTTTGTGCTTAAGTTACTGTGTGCTTGTTGTGATGTCAGACAAAATGTCTTGCATTTTGTTTCTGAAGGAGGCTTGAAGTGTGATAGTTTATTTCTCTCTATGTCTTTTCTATGAGGCTGGGTTTCTACTACTTATTTTTGTTGCGTGTGCCTCTGATATGTCTTGGTGTTATACAAAGTGTTTGATTTTTGTGCTTGTGATTATTGCTGCTATTTTATCTTTTCTCCAGCTATATGATGCAAAGGTTGTTTTAGCCTAAATTTACCAAAGGGGGAGATTGTTAGTTCTGTGTTTTTATGATTGGGAGAAATTTTGTTAAAACTTGTATCACAACAAGATGTTGAGCAAGATGTTGTGACATGTTGATCAGACATCTTTGCATGTTTTGTTTTACTTCTTAGAAGACTTATTTTATTATGAGATATCTGAAGATTCTCTGAATATTTAGCTATCATGTATGGTTGTCTAAGAAGGTTTATTTTAGGAACTCTTGTTTCCTTTCCAACTGTGCATTTGTTTCATAAAAAGGGATGTTGAGACATTTTAAGGAAATATTACATCAGATTTAATTCTGCAAAAGATTGTGCAGACTGGATGTCAAAACATTTATGGAGACATCATATTTGATTTTGTAGAACAAATGTCAGAACATTTAAGGAAACATCATATGTGATTCTGCATAATGGATATCGAAACATTTAAGGCGACATCATATTTGATTTGATCAAATATTATGTATAACAGATGTCAAAACATTTAAGGAGACATCATATTTGATTTGCTCAAATATTATGCAGAACAGATGTCAAAACATTTAATGAGACATCATATTTGATTTGATCTGATTTGATTTGGCTTGTTTTGAATTGCTGTTTTTTTAGCCTGAAGCTCATGCTTACCAAAGGCTATTTAAAGAGTACGTTACTGAACATAATTGACAGAAGAAGTTGCCTTGGAAATTGTTATTGTTAAGGTTTAGTTGTTGTTGTTATTTGTGAGCCATTCTAGTATCTTATTGATACTTGAATTAGACTAAGTTTATTGAATTGTAATTGTGAATCACTCATGAGCTTTTAAGCAAGAGTGTATTATGTTTCATCAAAAGTGTGTCTTCTGTTATTTGATTATTTTCAGTTGTTATCAATGATGTGTGATTGAAGAGAAGTGAGAAAGGTCTCATATCTAGAAGAGTCTTAGATAGAAATTCCAAGGGTAGTGATTAAGTGAGAAGTTTGTAAAACCAAAGGTTGTTTAGAACTTCAAACTAATACTATTATAGTGGATTTCCTTCCTGGCTTGGATGCCCCCAGATGTAGGTGACGTTGCACCAAACTAGGTTAACAATTGACATGTGTTATTTACTTCCTGCTCTTTACACTATTATTGTTTCTGGTGTGACATGTATTGATCCTGGTGTCGTGACATCGTATACGACATTCATTATCTGCTTACTATTATTGTTGTGTGAAGTCCTGATATTACTGTTGTGACATCGCATACAACATTTGATATCCGTGTACCAGAATTTCACTTTTTCTTCTTAACATATCTTCTACACCACCTCCCTGAAAAAAGTTTTGTCATAATAAAAAAAGGGGGGAGAATGAGACCTTATGTGCTTAACTGATATGATAAGTTTTGATGATGATAGACGGAATAAAGTAAAACTATCATAAGCAACATTAAAGAAGAAAAAGTTTGAAGTAAATCAAAAAATGAGAAGGTTTTGATGTTTAGTGCAAGAAAACCAATTGTTAAGAACAACATCAAAGAAACCGAAGTTTATGCAAGCTCTTCTATGATTCTATGTTTTATTTTGTATTTTATATAGTTTGGATAATTAGTATGTAAATAAGCAAGAGTGAGTCTGGATGAACACACACACTTAAACCTTTTAAATTTATTCATATATTTCATATTTCTTCTAAAATGTAGATCACAAATTCAACAACGGTTACACAAGTTTACTATTTAGTGTTTTCTCTCTCGATATTAAAAATATATGAAGTGTATATGAAAAATATAAGAGCAAGATGAGAGTAGAAGAGAAATAGTTTATCATATTTCTTGTGGATTTTCAGATGATGATGAAACCTCCTTTTGATAGTAGAAATTTTTAAAAAATGAAATATTGGAAAGGGCAGAAATTGGTCCATAATCGACTATGGCAATGCTATAATTAATTATGTACTTGTAAATAAGAAAAGTTTTGGCGCATATCGAACCATAATTTATTACTAAACGAAACACGTATCATAATCGATTATACAAATATCATAGTTGATTAAAGATCGAGTAATATTTCCTAATTGAATATTTAAGAGCTATAATCTATTATGTTTTAGTAAACACGAATTTTTGGCTTTTTTAAAGAGTTTTTTTATAATGTTTTGAAAAGAATTCTTTAATGAGTGTGTGTATACTTTTAGCACGTAGAAAGAATCACACTGATTTTACAAATTGATCCTAATATAAAAAAGATTAACCGAATAAATCATGTGGTATTCACTATGAAAGTTATAATGACGAAGGAAGGAGAAGTAACACACACAAGAAATGGAAGAAAAAGAAGAGAAATTGCAAAAGGAAGCAAAAATGTGTCGCACCCATAAAGCAGAGTGTCGTTATTTTGAGCATGTAAAGAACAAAACCAACACGTGAAGAAAATGCTTTGCACCAAAAGCAAAATGAAAGAATATTTCATCACTGGATAAATCGTAGCGTGCGAGCCAAAAGAAGCAAAATGAAATATAGTTGTTGTGCACATATAATGTAGATGAAACAATAGTTAAGTGATTATGAAATTAATCTCTAAATTGTTCTGATTAAGTGTGACAATACTAGTTCCATAAACCTCACTAAGAATATAATACTTCACTCTCGGACAAAACACATTAAGATTACACATCACTTTATTAGGGATCACGTTGAAAAAATGGATCATGTGAATGAGTTTGTGTTTTTATCTAATCAAGTGAAAAATATTTTTACTAATTTTATTCCTAAAGAAAGTTGTTTTTTCATAATAATCGAATTAGAATTTTAAATCAATCATGCATTGATTAAACTGCTTTATGTGCTTCTCCATTTTCTCTTCCATCTTCTCTATGTGAAAAATATGTTGTTCTATGTGTTTTGTTTTATTTTTCCCACTTTTTGGTTATGTCAAAGAGGGAGAAGTATACTTTCTTTATCTATGAGGGGGGGTCACTCACTCCAATCTTTGTCATCTTAACTTCTTTATTTTTACCATCTCCCTGAGATATGCATTGTCATCATAAAAAGGAGGGAGAATATAGTTCCATGTGATGTACATGTACACTTAATTTTGACCATGACAAAAATAATTAAATTAAACTCATAAACATCATCAAGCAAAGAATGAAAAATGAATCAAATCAAAATGTGAAAAAGATTTTTGTGATCTATGCAAAAATAATTAAAAGCTAAAGAGCTTCATCAAGAACTTATAGGATCATATGTAATATTGAGTGCATGTAGCTATGGAATTACTAAGATAAATACATACAAATTCAAATTACTTTATAAACCTCCTCTTTTTCAAAAACTTCTTAGGAAACTCTCAATTTGGGGCAAAACTTTTTTAAACTGAAGCCTAATCGATTATGGAGTCTAGTTAATCAAGTTCGAAGCAAAAATGCACCCTATAATTAATTATGACACTTGTCTAATTGATTATGGGGAAAACTCGTTCAATAATCGATTAAGAAAGCTTTTTAATTGATTAGGGTTTTAAATCCAACAAAATATTTCCTATTTTACTAGGTCATAATCGATTAGAGTCGAAGTCTAATCTATTATGATGTGGATACAGGCCAAAATTCTTTCCTTTATTAGAATTTGTTTACTATATAAAGAGGACTTGTGTTCACTTCAAGACGCACATGAATATTACTTTTTCTATTACTTTGAATATCTTTTTTTTTATATTTACTTAGAATTAATTTAGTGTTAAGATAACTAAACACTTTGGAAGAGTTATTCTTATGTAATTTTTTATTATTTTATTTGAGATCTCATTGTAAATTGAGAGAGTGATGTTCTCTTGTAAACTATGATATTATTATAAAGATGCAAGTTGAACCTGAGATAAAACCTTGATAAAGAAGGTTGTGGGTTGATTATGTGATTAAAAGTTATGTTATTAGTGGAACTTTCAGGGTAAATCCTTGGGGACTGAAGTATGTTGTGTGGTTTAAAATCGAACCAATATAATTTATGTTGTATTATTTCTTTTCCTATATCTCTTTATATTACTGGTATTTAATCTTTCATTCTTAATATTTGCTTCATCTCTTTTCTTAAAACTAATAAAGTAAAAACAAAATTTTCTTTAGTTTTAAAAATATTTCTTATCATAATTGACCCCTCTCTATTTTGTTTTAAGTCACTTGATAAACATAGTCGACTTATTATCTTCCAATGAAAAAGTACCAAAGTTTTGAGTCTTTTATCCTTTGGGAATATACCTCAATCTACGCGATCTCCCAATATATGACTTCTCGTACATGGGCTTATTTATGGGATTAATTTGAAGGCATTCAAAATTGCTCATGTTCTGCAAGAAGAAAATACTCGCACCAATGTATTATCTTGATTGGCTAACACAAGGAGAATAGGGATTAATCACCCTTTCGTCTCAGAAACTAGAAAAACACCAAGCATTGAATCCTTAGGGAAGATAATGTCGTTGTAGATATATCTGCACCACCTTCTTGGATGTCCCCAATTCAAAAATATATTGAGCTATGGATTCTTTTGTCAGACCCGTCTAAGGCGGCCCTGGTAAAGAGAAGGGATGGTGAAAACATGATGTTTGGAGGGACTTTGCATAAAAGAGGCTTATCAACACCCTTGTCGAAATGCCTAGGGAAGGGATGAAGGCACTTACTCCGTTCTATAAGTATATAAGGGGTTAGTCGGGAAACATTTAGGGGTTATGGCATTGGCCTAAAAGATTATGAGAGCAGGGTATTTCTAACCGACCATGGGTCAGGACGCCCAGGAAAACGTGACAAAGTGCGACCAATGTCAGCGGCATGAGGATATTCCAATGCTCAATCTGCATAGTTGCATGTTCTGACATCACCATGGTCATTCCTACAATAAGAACTCGACATCCTCGATCCATTATCCCATGCGCCAGGACAACTTAAGTACTTGATTGTAGTTATGGACTATTTTACCAAGTGGATCGCGATATATGTACTCACAAACATCACAATAGTGAATGTTATGAAATTTTTCAAAAGAAACATACTGTCTAAATTTGGAGTTCCCCAAGCCATTATGACAGATAGTAAAACGAAATGAATTGACAGATGGATGACAAGCTTACTGGAGGAGTTAAGGATCAAACAACACTTCACGTCGGTGGAACACCCTCAGACAAATGGTCAAGCTGGAGCAACCAATGAGGTGCTAGTTAGAGGCCTAAAGCGAAGACTAGAGGGGGCCAAGAGTAATTGGGCCAAAGAACTATCACAAATCCTATGGGCTTATCTTACCACTCTTAAGTTAAATACATGAGAAACTCCTTTCCGACTCACGTATGGTGTAGAAGTGGTCATTCTAGTGGAAATTGAAGAGCTAAGTTAGAGGATAACTAAACGTTTGCCGGTAGAATGTAATAATATAGCCATCATATAAGAGGTCGGCTTGTTATAATAAAAGAGGATCCTATCCACCTTCACCAGTGTCGTTGTCAAGTAAACCATGACATCCTGGTACAATTGGCACTCCCGACCAAGATAATTCCAGATAAGGGACTTAGTACCGCAGAAAGCCGACATGGGAGGGAAAATGCGCGAGATGTCAAGCTAGCAACAAATTGGGAAGGACCGTATCGGGTGCAGACCAACACAAAGAAATGATCACACATATTGGATTCACTCGAAAGGGATTAAGTACCAATGACTTGGAATGTTGCTAAACTAAAACATTATTACAGTTGAAAGGACTATTTATCTATTTGTTCCCCTTTTTCATTGTAATAGATTGACATAACTATGAATACGAATACTTTTCGTAATTTTTTCTATCACTCGTTTTTCCGTCCTTATCTCTTTTTATGACACCAAAGGCGAAAATAAAAAAATTACATGCATTTCTGCATTACTGGCGCACACCCCTATTGGAACTAGCCACTTTAGAAGCATTTGGCGGTGGATCCCGAAGACGTCCACCTCGATCTGAGTCGTAACTCGGGGACATGGACGAGAATCCTACCATTGGCTAGGGATTTTCCTTTGTGACGCGGAGCACTAGTTAGATTGCAATTGCAAATATATGATCATGTCTCATCGATCCCCACCGCGAGAAAGGCAAATAACACATTAGAACAATGAAAGTTAAATACAACAAACAAACACAGTGAAAGCTAAATACAACAAGTAAACATTTTAAGAAACATAATTTAATGCACAAAGAAATAAGTTACAACGAATCATGCACAATAACACACTTGAAAGAGCCGTGAAAGGCCCGGAGGTCAGGTACAAGTGACTCTAGTTGACACACAATATTATTGAAGGTAGTTTCTTTTAGACTGCCATCAGAGAGACCCATCACTTGTTTTTTTAAAATGGCACGCTCCTCTTGGATAAACCCTATCTCCCAAGATTGGATTACCCTTTTTTATTTAAGCTCTATCATGACTACCTAAGCACTCGAAGACGAAGCCTCCAACATAAGTTCTTCCTGACGATACCCCTTGTCGGTTCACTTCCTCCAATTAAGGAGACATCTGGTTCCAAATAAAATGCATCACGTAATAATTCATTTAAAAGATGACAACTTTTTCCTCAATAAGAACATAACGATCCTTTAAAGACTCGACCTTTTGAGAATAAGCATCAGAGACAATAAGTTCCTCGAGATAAGCTGTAAGGTGAGTCATAAGCAAAATCACCTACAACAACTAGAAGGTCGACTCCATCAACAAGTTATACTTGCCTATTTTGGAGAGTTTGTGGGTGTGATTTCATCTCTATCGTGCTACGAGGTAATCAAACAGACAACATATGGGGTAACAGGAGAGGAGTATTCCCTGCACTTTCTGAAAAGTAAATAGCATGAGTGGACCCCAACAACTTCAACATTTTAGCGGGACTCCTCCAGATGGTCGCCTTATCCCGTTTCTTTTTTCCCCAGCCAAGGCATCTATGCCATGGTTATTTTTGCTTCGGCCTTTTGAGGGCATCAGCGCAGTCATGAGGATTCCTCCTATAGGGGAAAAGGTCTCCAACATCATGTGCAGGCACGACGCGAGCTACTTAGGTTTTCTTCCTTTTGAGTGCATATTGAAAGAGGGAAACAAATAACAAATAAGAGGTAGTGTATGCCAACAAACCACAAATGAAGCAATAATAAAGTAGGTACAAAAGAGTTTCTTCCTTTATTCGACAAATTTTGCATCAGTGACATCTCGATAACGTATCTCAGCAGCAAAAAGGAAAGAAAATTTGCCTTCATGGTCTTCTCCATATCAGTAAGAGCATCATACGAAATAGAATAAAAGTTAGCCTCCTTTGAGAAGTGGTATGAGGACTAGGATCGTCTCCTCCGATCGACACATGTGACTAGATCCAAAGAAGGGGTAAAAATGACATAAAATTTTGCATGGGAAGAGGAGAAATGTGAGTGGCCTAGAAGTAGTCAGTCTTGAACTTTTCCATCTCTCTGTGTAAGACTTTATTGTTAGCCAACAAAAAGAAACAAGACCGTAATTGGCCTCCTTCTTGGAAACATGGTTTACATCAAAGAGGTGGAAGAAGATACTCTTGGAAGCTAAACCAATATCTCACTGGTACTCATACTAGTACCAGAATACCCTCACAAAAGTCCAAGAAACCGAATAAAGTTGTGAAGGTGGAACACAAAGGTGATATAATCCTTTTTTCTCAAAATCAGATAACGGGCGTCAAACACCCAACTTCTGGAAGATAAGTCATATAAAGGAATATAACATCCTTCAAACTTGTTGTATACCCGTTTATCTACAAGAATTATCGAGATCATCCAATCTGAAGATGATCCCACCTCAAAGGAAGCTTTCATCACAACAACCTCCTGGTTATAAGGGGAAAGTGTCTATAGATACTCAGGGTCCACCAGGAGTATTTGTTTGTGTTGGTTGTCGCCATCAGATTCTCTAATTGAGAGAATCATGTATTTGCATTACAAAGTAAACCATGTTGATTAGAAGTAATAGGGATTCTAAGGGAGAGGTTTGACCCAAAAGACTGAATGGAACAACCCGTTTGTAACACTGATATGTCATACCAAATAAGACACTAGTTATATTCCCCGCGATCCAGAGAAGCGGTGCAGAAGGTAGTACTCGTCTACGAATCACCATCATCACCAAAAGAATCTAAACTCGATCTAGAGTCGCCTGGAAGTGTATCTGGGAGAGGATAGGGAAGTTCCTGCTAAAGAGAAGTTCCACAAATTCCAAATTATCATTTCTCGCAGACGTTGAAGACTCTTCGCTAGTGAGGCCGAACACATCGTTCACGGGCGCATTCCTTGGATTAACCATGATCATGTACAGAGGAAGGACAAAGATGTACTTGTAAAAGAGGTAAGGATAGAAGGTGAGATCACAAACAAGTGAGCAACAGAAGGTCCAAATGCTTGAGCAAGAGAGTCGATACCGAAATCCAGAAAGAAGAAATAGAGAATAAAAGGAAAGTGAAAAGGGAATTTGGGGGGAAAACCTACCTTTTATAATGAAGTCAGTCGATAATCAATAGTCCAAATCAAAATAGGAGAAATATCTAAAGGCATCAAGTCAATCGTCCCATCAGGAGGAACGAAGAGCCAAAAATACTTGAATACCTTAAGTAATGGAATCATCCCCTAACCTCTACTCCTAAGGTTACATGCTGGTAGCAAGGAGCAAAATGTTTTAATAATGATAGAGCATTTAATGCACTTGTTATAACGCCCTACTTTTCAACTCGACAATTTGTTAAATAAAACATGTATAGTACATAAATCCTTCAAGTAAGATGCTACTCAAGCATCAACAAAATATACATGAACCACATAATTGAAAATGAAATCATTTGATAACCAAATGAAATTATAACACGATTGGTATTAAAAAGCCTCAACAAGATTATTAGTTTGAAAAGTGGTTCACCATCAAAACAAATGAAAATATATGAAACAAAAAAATATAATAAAGTAACTTGTTCCCATTGTATTACATATCAGAGCGACTCCAACTATACGACTAGATAGACAAGCAACTAAAGAGTCACAACTTCATCCTCTACATAGGAGAAAATACGCAACAACACAAAAAGAATGTGAGAATATGTTCCTTTATGTAATGTAATGCAACATCAACTCAACTCATGCATGCGGGAACTCAACATTTGGTTCTTCATACGAACCAGGTCCCCTCTCTGAACCCCGAGCCCCCGCTCTGAACTTGAGACAAGTCACTAGTCCCCTATCTGAACTCGTGACTCTCCCTTTTCACAACATGACAACATATGATGCATGACATATAACAATGCAATAACAACAACACAACAAATGAATGCAACCCTACTCTGACTATAAACAATCATACAACAACATATATATAGAAATGAATACAACTCCACTATGATTGTAACTAAATATGCATTCAATGCATCACTAGTAGTTCTCACTCCGAACTACTCACTTCAATTGATTAACAAACATGTACAATAATTCACACAATATTATACTTGCATTTCACCACATATATTCACACAGTGAACATGTATCCTCAATTACACATAATACTAATATATGCATAATATTAGTTAACCACAACCGATTAATTACACAAACTAATTAATAAATTAATACTCATTAAAACACACCAAACAACATCCAAAATTTGACCATGCGACAAAACCACACCAAAAATCCAACTCAGTATGCCAAAACGCACCCACTGACACGATAACGAGTAACTTGTCACTAAGGTGACGCTCGTCATAACCCCTATCCCTCAACGGTCACCCCTATGAAGATGTTGGTTGTAAATTTACGTGTCGGGTTTTTGTTATCGTATCCACAGGGATTGTAAGATATCACCGCCGTTCGATGGTTGTATTAATCTTAGCTTAAGTAACAATAGGGTTTTGGTGTTTGTCACGTTATCTTGCATAAAAAGGTAATAAATTGCGGTAAAAGTTATGGTTTGAATAAATGAGAAATATTGCCAAAGTTAGGGTTCGATGATCACTTTGCATGTATTTGTTCGGTCAACAATCTTATAAACTCCTTTAGATGATAAATCATTTCACAAAGTCCTCCCAATATGTTTCTCTCGAACACACATTGTGAGTTTTCCCATTTTGATCCATTGTTTCTCTCGAACACAATCTATCAAAATGACAACTTTTTGGTTCAATCTTATAGTGAACAAAATCATTCATTACTATCTCTAGCTAACAAACAAGATTGGATGAAAACCTAGGTCAAGAGTTGGTAAACATCTCTCGATCATAAACCAACACAAAGAGTTTTAAATAGAAACAAAGTTTTCATCATATATTCACCATTAAAGAGTTTACACATGAATGAAGATCCTTACATTTACACACAAAGCTAGTAATCACCTACATCTAACCTTGACAAATGGATGACTTAGCTACTCATTTTCATGGTAGCTTGGTCGGCAAGTTTCGGAAGAAGGTTGATCAACATCCAAGTCGGATAATCGAGATTGGATGGGAATCCACCTTCTTTTTGTAGAAGATGGTTACAAGATGAAGAGAAATGAAATCTAGGGCATAAAAGATCCTAAGAACAATGCTGGAAAATATCTCTAAGAAAGTACAAAAGTGGAAAAATTAGGTAAAACTAAGGTATGGCTCCAAAAAGTGGCACTTGCTACTTATAGAGTTGTACTGGGCTGTCATGCTCGCTAGGCGAGCAGAATGGCTCGCCTAGCGAGGGTCTAATTGAGGCACCTGAGGCACCTGCGCCCAGAGACACAGTCTATCTCAGACTGTCATGTTCGCCTAGCGAACAAACCTTCGCCTAGCGAAGGGCACGCTTCAACCCTCGCTCCAGCGAGGTTGAGAGGTTTGGCTACTGTAATCCTCGCTGGGAACTCGCTAGAGCCTCGCCTAGCGAGTGAGTGCTGGCTGCGCTTTTCATCAAAACTGAACGAACTCGCTACCACCTTCGCTAGCAGCTCGCCTAGCGAATTTATTGATATTTTACTGGAGCTTTTCGCTGGGCGCTCGCCTAGCGAGTGCTTCGCCACAACCCTCGCCTAGCGAGCTGGCTGATGAATGCTTGTTTTCTTTGGTTCCTTTGCCAACTTTCTTGTGTCTTCATTTTCAATTATTTCATGCCTTCTTCCTGCACAATAACACACAAATCAAAGGTACCAAGATCGTTTATCAATGTAATGCATTTCATCTAAAACAAAGGTGGTTTTGACAATTTAGCAAGGAAATAGAGTGAAAGATGCCCACATATGATAGCTCAAATAAGCACTTTTGGGCATCTAACAACTCTTCCCAACTAGATTCTTGCTTGTCCTCAAGCAAAGTATGCCCCTTGAAGGACAAGAGGATTTGCTTTAAGAAAAAGGTTTCTCCGAAGTTGGATAAAACGGCTCAAACACAAGTGAGTCAGCATATACAAGTTTCCAACGGTTCGAATAAAATAATACACAAGAACTAAAACTTAATAGCTATGCGAAATATTTATCTATCTACAACAATATTATTCTGAATGAATCACCCTATCTATCCTCTTCGAATAAGGAATGAAGAATTTACGCGTTTGCAACCGCGGGAATAATCTCACTCTCTAACAAACAATGAAGAAATCAAATAGATTCATACAATGTCTAACAATCATAAATGGTAATGTGGAAGCATAAAGATCACTAAGGGCTTTTCGGTTGAAGCTTGGTTAGGTTAACAAACAAGGGTCATTTCTAAGGCCATTGAAACGAAAGTGCCGATGCAAAAGAGACATTCACAGTATATTATTCACACATCTCGACTTTGTTTCATTTGTTTCTTATTTGAAACCTTCACAACTCATATTCCACAACTCAATTTTTATTTTTCACTATTTTTCTTCCAAGCAAGCATTCATTTTCATTCTTTCTATTTTTGTTCTTTTCTTTCACATCATATTTACAAAACAGATGTTTCTTTTCTATATTTTTATTTTCAATGCTTGCTCGGTTTTTCTTTTATTTTTTTCAAGAGTTGTGGTACTTACCGATTCTCCCCAACTTATTTCTTACTCACCCTAAGTGAATGCTCTTAACTTTTTACGGCAAAAGAACAATAATCAAGATTTTCCGGGTTGTAAAAAAAAGATTTTTGAAATCTCGCTTTATTTCAAGCTGAGATTCAACTGTTTAAGCTCAAAGGGGTTAACAAATACTCTCTCTGCTCACAGGTAAGTTGTTTTTGGATGTAGTTGTGCTCGATAAAAAACAAGTGTCTTGATCATTTCTAATTGCTTCCACATATTCACAATAATAAAAGACAAAGCATGAATCAAATGAATCAACAAAACTTATTAGAATCCAGCATTTAAGTGTACAATGGAGGTTTCCTCACAATTTGTGGTTTAAAGTTCTAGATGAAACATTCATTCAATTATGTTGCAAAAAGACAATATTCAATTTACCAAAAAGAGTAAAGTTCCTAATGCATTCTATCATTCTAGCCGAAGGTAACCATGTACCTTAGCCTCATTCACTTGTTTATTCTTATCATTGCCATCCAAGCTCGGATGCACCTTCATTGGGTACTTCTTTGAGGAGCAACCAATCTAGAAGGTTTGCCACTTAACCAACCAAAAATTTATTAAACAAACAAAATTAAAAACATAAATAAATAACATTACTGAAAATTTAAATTGTTCATGGGGGACAAAACACCCCAACAGTACAAAATACAGAATCCGAAACTACAATAGAAATAAACATAAAAATGAAAAATACAAAAACTCAACCCTCTAAGGGCTCAGAATCCTCCTCGCTACCGGCCTCAGAACCGGTAGCCTCATCATCCTCAGCATCATCATCATCATCAGCTGCAGCACCTGAAGACGCACCAGCGCCCGCCCCCTCACCATACACAGGCCTGTCCACAGGCCAGCTGGCGTTAAGCAGAAACTAATTGCAAAACCTAAACTCCCTCATGCAAACCTTAGTTACAGTGATAGATTGAAATGTGAAGTGGAGTAGGGTTTGCAATCTCCAAATAGGGAACCAAGTTGTTAGTGAGAGAGATGCAAATGAGAGAGTGTGGAGAGCTCTGTAAAAATTTCCTCAGCAGAGTCGAAAAACAGAAAAATTGTGTTTGGGGCAAAATGAGTGCCCTGCTGAGATTTTAAATAAGTGCTGTCATGCAGCGCTCGCTGCTGCTTCGCCTAGCGAGCAGCTAGCGAATCAGCTCGCTACTGCCTCGCCTAGCGAGCAGCTAGCGATCATGACAGCAAGTGCTTTTTCAAAGCAGCAATTCATGTTCATACATCATGGTTTTAGCACTAGGAAACCCAACACAACACAACACATAAAACAGTAAATACTTACAATGTTGGGGTGCCTCCCAACTAGCGCTTGTTTAACGTCGGCTAAGCTCGACGGTGTGATGCTCACAGAGGAGCATCAAGCGGAATTGCACTGCTCTCTCGATCCACATTGTTGTTTGACTTTCCGGGATCCATTCTGTTGAGCAACTTCCTCAAGGGCTTTGTTGTCTTCAAGAGGTTCTTGATGAACCTTCGATAAAATCTGATACCACCCTTTTTCGGAACTATTTGTACAACGCTCACCCATTCACCATCTGCGATAGAACAATTCATCCCGGCCTCTACTAATTTGACAACCTCCTTCTTTTTTAGCACCCGCATCAATTGATTCTCTTCGTTTGTGGACAAATTATTGCTAATGATCACGGGTTTAGCACAGTTATCATCAAGGTACACATATTTCAAATGTGGCTCCAGTTTTGGCTCCTCCACTATATTGGTCATATCCACACCTTCCCTTGTCTCTTTATGATAGACAAGTTCTCCACAAGCCTCTAATTCATTCAGCCATGCTTCCATCTTTTTTTCTTTAGTTTTGGTCGAAAGTTGGTAGACTCCGATAAGAGGTCTTTCGGAAGGATTAGAAATATGGACCTGGTTTGCCACCTCCACTAGCTTCTCCTCTGTGGCATCGATTCGGAAAGAATCATGTTTATCATTGAGATGCTTTTTGGCTTCAAACAGATGGAAGGCTACCTCTTCATTTTGGACCCTTACCTTCATCAAACTGTTATCTACGTCTATCATCATGCGCGCGGTTTTCATGAATGGTCGGCCCAGAATGAGCGGAGCATCATCATCCTCTTCCATATCAATAATAATAAAATCAACCGGGAAGAAGAATTTATCAACTTTGACTAACATGTCTTGAGCCACTCCATATGGTGCAGTGGTAGATTTATCAGCAAGTTGCAAAGTCATCTTCGCAGGTTTGATATCAACATTTCCCAATCTTTTGATAATGGACAGTGGAATTAAATTGATGCTAGATCCCAAATCAATCAAGCCATTACCCATGTAGGTGTCTCCGATGGTTACCGGTAGAGCGACTCATCCCGGATCGGATTCCTTCCTTGGGAGGGTTTTTTGAATGATGGCACTACATCGTGCATCAAGCAACATTGTCTCTGGTTCCGTGTACCTCCGTTTTTTTGTAAGTATGTCCTTCATGAATTTGGCATACTTTGGCATTTGCTCCAAGGCTTCAGCAAACGGAATGTTCCCTTTCAATTGTTTAAAAATATCCATGAACCGGGCGTAATGCCGTTCATTCTCCCTTTTGGACGGAGCATGAGGATAAGGAAGGTTTTGGATTGGAGTAGCGCTCACTACCTCCTTTCCTTTAGCAATTCTTGAACTCCTCCATCTAGGTTTTTTCACTGGCGCCACCACTACTTCATCACTTGTATTTTTCTCAACCTCCACACTTTTTTTCTTTTCAACTTCACCATTCTTTTCGTTCTTTTCAACTTCTTCCTCCTCACTCCACTCCCCCACTTCACCATCAATATTTTCCTCAATTATTTCCTCCTCATTTTCTCTTTCAACTCTTTTTTTATTCTCACTCATCAACTCCCTCCCACTTCTCGTTGTGATCGCCTTACAATACTCCTTAGGATTTGTTTGCGTGTTTGCCGAAAAGGAAGGACCGGTTTGTTGTTCCGCGAGTTGCTTAGCAAGTTGCCCAACTTGAGTCTCGAGATTTTTTATAGCCGCGTCATTGCTCTTTTGGTTAGCCATTGACATTTGCATGAATTGCGTCAATGTCTCTTCTAACTTAGAATTGACGACCGGCGGTTGTTAAGATTGATACGGATTTTGGGGAGGGTTTTGACGGCTAGAAGAACCACCTCCATAACCTTGGTTATGATAATAGTTGCTTCTAGGTTGGAACCCTTGGTTCCCTTGGAATTGTTGTTGATTTTGAGGGTGCGGTTGATAAGGTTGTTGTTGTTGTTGTTGTTGTCTCGGTTGATAGTCCCGTTGATTGGCCATGTAGTTTACTTCGTCAAAACCGGGAGGTGGACAAAATCCGGTGTCATGTTCACCTTTACAAAGTTCACAACAAGCTATTTGTTTAGCTTTTGACGGTTCTCTTAACTCTTTGATTTGTTGCGTTAAGAGTTCCACTTGTTGTGAGATGAGCTTGTTTTGGGCAAGGATGGCATCATTCGTCCCTAGCTCAAGCACTCCCGACTTCTTCAAAGAGTTTCCTCGACTTTGACTCTGAAGATCATTTAAAGCCATTCGATTTATGATGTTTGTGGCTTCTTCAGCACTTTTTGACAATAAAGAACCACCCGAGGTCGCATCCAACAACGTCTTGCAGTTTGGTTGAAGTCCATTTTTGAAGATATGGATTTGAGTCAATTCATCAAATCCATGCCCTTTACATTTCCGAAGCATGGACTTGAATCTTTCCCACGCTTCATTTAATGATTCACTGGTTCCTTGTGAAAACACCGAGATGGCCGTCTTGGATTCCATGAATCGGTTATGGGAGAAAAATCTTTTGATGAATTTCTCTTCTAACACGTTCCAGTCTGTCATTACGGCTGGTGTTTGATCTAGGTACCAATCCTTTGCTTTACCGAGCAAAGCATGGGGAAATAATCGTCTGAACAACGGAAGTTCCTGAGCCTGATCCACTCCGGCAGCCAATGCTATCTCATAAAATTTTGTGAGAAAAGCAAATGGGTCTTCATGGTCCATTCCGGTGAATGGACTTCCATATAATAAATTTAGAGTTCCCGTTTTCATCTCAGCTTGCCTTCCTGTGTGGTTGGCAAACTGAGCGGTGTTCCTTGGACTATTTATGCATGGAGTAGAAATAGGTGGTGGTGGTGGTTGCTCCATGTTTGGTATGAATGGTGGTGGATTTGTGGTCGAAGAACTTTCTCCTTGCTCTTGGCGTTGTCTAGCCTGTTGCCTCCTACGTCTCGTTTTGCTATTGAGCCTCCTTGCGGTTCTCTCAATCTCGGGATCAAAAAGAAGTTCGTCCACAGGAATTTGCCCTCGCATAAAACGTAAGCTGCACACTAAACCAAACATATTACAAGCACAAGTCAAAAATTCGAAAGCTAAAACTTAAGCAACCATTGCGATGCTCGCAATATCAATTTACAATCCTCGGCAACGGCGCCATTTTGTTGGTTGTAAATTTACGTGTCGGGTTTTTGTTATCGTATCCACAGGGATTGTAAGATATTACCGCCGTTCGATGGTTGTATTAATCTTAGCTTAAGTAACAATAGGGTTTTGGTGTTTGTCACGTTATCTTGCATAAAAAGGTAATAAATTGCGGTAAAAGTTATGGTTTGAATAAATGAGAAATATTTCCAAAGTTAGGGTTCGATGATCACTTTGCATGTATTTGTTCGGTCAACAATCTTATAAACTCCTTTAGATGATAAATCATTTCACAAAGTCCTCCCAATATGTTTCTCTCGAACATAAATTGTGAGTTTTCCCATTTTGATCCATTGTTTCTCTCGAACACAATCTATCAAAATGACAACTTTTTGGTTCAACCTTATAGTGAACAAAATCATTCATTACTATCTCTAGCTAACAAACAAGATTGGATGAAAACCTAGGTCAAGAGTTGGTAAACATCTCTCGATCATAAACCAACACAAAGAGTTTTAAATAGAAACAAAGTTTTCATCATATATTCACCATTAAAGAGTTTACACATGAATGAAGATCCTTACATTTACACACAAAGCTAGTAATCACCTACATCTAACCTTGACAAATGGATGACTTAGCTACTCATTTTCATGGTAGCTTGGTCGGCAAGTTTCGGAAGAAGGTTGATCAACATCCAAGTCGGATAATCGAGATTGGATGGGAATCCACCTTCTTTTTGTAGAAGATGGTTACAAGATGAAGAGAAATGAAATCTAGGGCATAAAAGATCCTAAGAACAATGTTGGAAAATATCTCTAAGAAAGTACAAAAGTGGAAAAATTAGGTAAAACTAAGGTATGGCTCCAAAAAGTGTTGCTACTTATAGAGCTGTACTGGGCTGTCATGCTCGCTGGGCGAGCAGAATGGCTCGTCTAGCGAGGGTCTAATTGAGGCACCTGAGGCACCTGCGCCCAGAGACACAGTCTATCTCAGACTGTCATGTTCGCCTAGCGAACAAACCTTTGCCTAGCGAAGGGCACGCTTCAACCCTCGCTCCAGCGAGGTTGAGAGGTTTGGCTACTGTAATCCTCGCTGGGAACTCGCTAGAGCCTCGCCTAGCGAGTGAGTGCTGGCTGCGCTTTTCATCAAAACTGAACGAACTCGCTACCACCTTCGCTAGCAGCTCGCCTAGCGAATTTATTGATATTTTACTGGAGCTTTTCGCTGGGCGCTCGCCTAGCGAGTGCTTCGCCACAACCCTCGCCTAGCGAGCTGGCTGATGAATGCTTGTTTTCTTTGGTTCCTTTGCCAACTTTCTTGTGTCTTCATTTTCAATTATTTCATGCCTTCTTCCTGCACAATAACACACAAATCAAAGGTACCAAGATCGTTTATCAATGTAATGCATTTCATCTAAAACAAAGGTGGTTTTGACAATTTAGCAAGGAAATAGAGTGAAAGATGCCCACATATGATAGCTCAAATAAGCACTTTTGGGCATCTAACAGAAGACCAACAAGAACTTACACTTTCCTGGAGACCATGAAGGTCTCCTGTCAGACAACTGACGCCCGTCAGCGTCTCAATGCACATGACGACTAAGTCGTCATGCAGTAGAGGCCCGCCACCCTATTAACATAAGCAAAAATGCATTATGCCATTACAAGACCTTCAAGCACATCAAATTCAATTCCAAACATCCCCAAACAACCCAAAATTGATACATACACAATTAACATATATTAGCATGTTATTTCCCATTAATTTAACATGTTATTCCATGAATTAATCATAAAAATTCAGAATTGTGTTCATGCTAGGAAACCCTTAATTTCATACCAAACATCATGCTTATGAATAGTTTAACATAAACAATAATCACCATATTGACATATCACAAATTTTAGATCAATACACATGATTAAACAGATTTCTTATCAATCAATACACACAACAATCCATCAATGGGAAAAAGGAAAATCTTATTGTAGGTTAAGGAAAACCTCTCTATCCTTTCATGATTAAGACACTCTTAGATGAATAATTCCCCTACCTTATAAATCTAGCAAAAGTAAGCAAGTAATTTTTATGGGATCTCCTTCCTCAAGCCCTAACTCTCCAATTATCTTCCTATCAATTCTTCTTTTTTTCACGTTTACTGACAAGATTTCTAGAAATCCTTATTTTCTATCTCTCTTAAAATATATACTAACATAATTAAATTTCTTTTAATTAAACTCTTGGCCCAACTAAACATAAGTTTTTCATTACTAACCACCTCATTTTCTATTATTTCACTTTTTACCCCAACCTTTACTATTCTCTCAATTTCTATTAATTTAATTAATTAAATCCCACCAAAACTAATTAATTAATCACAATTAATCACAATTAACCACAAATGCCGACACTGGCCAAACACGTCATAAATCACATAAAATAATTATTTAAACAAATTAATCAATTAAATAAAATAAATAAAATACAAATTAAGTCAGAGTGTTACAACTCTCTCCTACTTAAATAATTTTCGCCCTCGAAAATTTTCTGATGCGAAAAACTATGGATATGACTCTCTCATCTTACTCTCGAGCTCGCACGTCACACTGCCACCAGCAGGACTTTCCAAACAACTTTCACTGAAGTGATCTCATTGCCTAGCAAATGCTTCACTTCACCGTCCTCGGTCCTCAATGACAAAATCTCAACTATTAAGTTCTCTCTAACATGGAAATCGTCCACTTGAATCACATGAGACAGATAAAAAATATACTTCCTCAACTACAACACATGAAAGACATCATGAAGATTCGAAAGATACAACAATAACACAACTTGGTAGGCCACCTCTCATACTCTATGGATAATCTGGTACAGACCAATGAAATACAACGTAAGCTTCTTCAAATTCAAAGCACAACCAACACCAGTTACCTTATTAACTTTCAGGAACACATGATTCCTCTCTTGAAACTCAAGTATTTTCCTCCTCTTATCATGATAACTCTTCTGACGACTCTGTGAAGCTTTCATCTTCTCTTGGATCATCTTGATTTTCTCAGTAGTTTGCTGAACTATCTCAGGTCCAAACACAACACTCGTACCAGAATCATACCAACACAAAGGTGTCTTAAACCTCATTCCATACAAAGCTTCGAACAATGTCATTCAAATACTATAATTGAAATTGTTGTTGTAAGTGAACTCAACCAACAGTAAACAACTATCCTAGATGCCTCCCCGCTCCATAACACAAGCTCTCAGCAAATCCTCCCAATACTGAATAGTCCTTTCTGTCTAACCGTCCGTCTGCGGATTATACGCATAACTTAACTTCAACTTAGTACCCATGACATCCTGTAAACTCTACCAAAACCTCGATGTGAATCTCATATCCCCATCCGACATAATACTCAATGGAATACCATGCAAGCTAACAACCTTCTCAATGTACAACTCAACCAACTTCTGCAAAGGATAACTGTTCTTAATAAATATGAATTGAGTCAATATATTTATTCTATCAACAATAAACTAGACTTCATCACATCTTTTCACCTTCCTCGATAAACTCATCACAAAATCCATGGAAATATTGTCCCACCTTCACTTAGGAATACTCAAAGGTTGCATCAGACCCGATGATTTCTGATGTTCAATCTTTGACTCCTGGAAGTCAAGCAAGTGTAAACAGACTCCACTACTTCCTTATTCATTATTGGCCACCAAAAAATTTTCTTCAAGTCTTGATACATATTAGTAGCACCAGGATGGATCCTCGGACCACTCATACTTCCTTCCTTAAGAATATTATTCTTAAGCTATGACACATCAGGTACGCAAACTCTGCCTCTGAATCTTATCACACCATTCTCATTTATTCTGAAAACACCTCATTTACCTTGATTGGTTAATGTTAGCCGATTAACCAATTCCAAATCGACTTTCTAACCTTCTATGATTTCTTCAAGGATACCACTAGTCAGCTTCAACATACCCAACTCCACACTATTATGGGTCCTTTCACACAACAGACTCAGATCTCTAAACTGCTCGATTAATTCCTATTCTCAAACCATAAACATTGACATATGCAACCAATTTCTGCTTAAAGCATCAACTACGACATTGGGTTTACCCAGATGGTAACTCAAGCCAAAATCAAAATCCTTCAAAAATTCGAGCCACATCATCCGCCTCATATTCAACTCTTTTTGATCGAATAAGTACTTCAAACTATTATGGACACTAAAAACTTCAAATTTGCAACCAAACATATAATGCCTCCAAAATTTTAACATGAACACCACTGCTGCCAACTCTAGATCATGTGTAGGATAACTCCTCTCATGAACCTTCAAATGTCTAGAATCATAAGCCACAACCTGAGCATTCTGCATTAACACACCACCTAGACCCATCTTCGAAGCATCATAATACACAACAAAGGATTCAATTGGACTTGGCAAAATCAAAATTGGAGCTAATGTCAACTTCTTCTTGAGTTCTTGAAAACTCTCCTCACATTGAACACTACACACATAAGCTTGACCCTTTCGAGTTAACTGAGTCAAAGGAAATGTCAGCTTTAAAAATCCTTCGATAAACCTCATGTAATAACCAGCCTAACCAAGAAAACTTCTGATCTCCGTAACAAATTTCAGAGTCTCCCATTGTAACACTGCATCTATCTTCGCCGGATCCGCTATGATACCACCACTAGATATCACATGACTAAGAAAACTCACTTCTTTCAACTAGACCTCACACTTAGACAACTTCACATACAACTTATTTTCTTTCAAGGTTTGCAACACAACTCTTAGATGCTCTTCATATTCTTCGTCTGACTTCTAATATATCAAAATATCATCGATGAACACAACCACAAACTGATTTATGTACAGATGGAATATTATATTCATGTATTCCATGAACACTATAGGTGCATTAGACACACAAAAGGGCATCATTGAATACTCATAGTGACCATATCTCATTCTGAGTGCAGTTTTTGGAATATCGTTTGACTTCACACAAATTTGATAATAACCCGAACGCAAATCAATCTTGCTAAACACGCAAGCATCAACCAACTGATCTATCATGTCATCAATTATCAGAAGAGGATACTTATTCTTGATAGTAACCTTGTTCAGTTGTTGATAATCAACACATAACCTCATGCTACCATATTTATTCTTAACCAACATCACTGATGGTCCCCACGATGAAACACTCAGTTGAACAAACTTCTTCTAAAGTAGATCCTCTAACTATTTCTCCAGATCACTCATTTCTAACGCAAACATCCTATACGGGATCATCGACACATGACTTGTACCAGGTACTAAGTCTATAGCGAATTCAACTTTACGTTCCGGTGGAAAATCACTAATGTCATCTAGGAACACCTCGGGAAACTCACTCACAACAGGTAGATTCATAATCATTATCTCGCCTCCCCCCTCTCAAGGATGCAAACAATATGAACATTTGAGCACTCTCTCTCAAGGAGATCTCTACCTGCCTCGTGGTCATGAAACTTGACTACGTACTCTCCTTGGATTCAAGAAACTTCACTGATTTATCAAAACAATTGAAAAAAACACGGTTGAACTCCAACCAATTCATTCCAAGAATAACATCAAGTTGACTTAGATACAAATAAACTAATTCAATCCCAAAATCTCAACCATAAATTGTCAAAGGATAATTCAAACACAACAACAAAGTAGTCACTGAACCATTTGTCGGGGTATCAATGACCATGCTACCACTCATAGCAGAAACTTCCAAATTCAATATTTTCACACACTCAATAGATATAAACGAATATATCACACCTGTGTTAATAATAGTAATCAAAGGAATACTATTAATAAAACACGTACCTCATATCAAGTTATCAAACGCAATAGTCTTTGCTCCAGAAAATGCAAAAACTTCCCTTCAACTTGAGCCTTCTTAGGTTTCTCAAACTGAGTACTAATATGGCTTTGCTCTCCACAATTAAAGCAAGTCATATTACTACTCCTACAATCAGCAACTTGGTGACCCAACTTCCCACACTTGAAGCAATTCATAATTGTGTTCTTGCACTCAAAAACACAACGTCCAAACTAACCACATTTGAAACATCTTAGAAGTAGGAGTTCATCTCCCACTTAGCTCCTTCCCACATATAGCCTTCTGATTAGCCTTCTACTTTCCTTTGTCAGCTGGAGCACCATATGGTTCCCATGATTTTGATTATTCTCTTTCTTCTCACTAAAACTCTTATAGTGAGCAGATTGGGCTCTGTTAGCCTCATCATATATTCTGCACTTATTTAGCAGCATGAAAAATTGGAGGATCTTTTGATACCCAATACCTTGCTTGATCTTAGGACGCAATTCACTCTCGAACTTGATACAATTCGATCCCTCAGCAACCGCACTATTATAGTGGGGACAAAACTTCACCAGCTCCTCAAACTTCATAGCATACTCAACAATTATTGGATTCCCTTGCTTCATATGGACTCAATCTCTTTCTTATTGCACACGTCCTCGGGAAATTACTTCTCCAAAAAGTGAGCTATGAACACAACCCGAGTAATATCAGTTCCTACGACCTCTCGTCTCTAACGTACATTATTCCACCAGTCTTCAGCTTCCTATAACAACATATGAGTACCAAACAATACTTTATATTCCACAGTACATGTCATCACTCAAAATATCTTCTCAATCTCTCTGAGTCATGCCCGAGAACCCTCTGGATCACATATGCCCTTGAAGGTTAGTGAGTTGTTTCTCTGAAATTTCCCCAATCCATGAAACTCATCACCAGCCTGATTTTGTTGACCCTGCATCGCTTTAGTTATCGACTCCCAAGCATCAACAATTACGTGATCATTTCTTCTAGTCGTTACTTTGCGCACCAACAAACAATTATTAGAATAAATAATGTATCGATAGTGTCCACACACATGTCACATACTAGGGAGTAATCAACATTACAAAAACCTAGCCGGGTGGGACCGACTTGCTATGATACCAATATGTAACACCCTACTTCCCGACTCGATAATTAATTAAATAAAACATGTATAATACAAAAATCCTTCAAGTTGGATGCTACTCAAACATCAACAAAATATACATGAACCACATAATTGAAAATTAAATCATTTGATAAGCATCGAAAATTATAAATACTTGGCATTAAAAAGCCTCAACACCATTATTAGTTTGAAAAGTGGTTCACCATTGAAATAAATGAAAAGATATGCAACAAAATAAAACAATAGAAAAACTCATTCCCCCCGTGTTACATATCAGAGCGACTCCAACTATCTGACTCGATCGACAAGCAAATAAAGAGGCACATTGTCATCCTCTACATCGAGCTCTTACTCAGGTACCTGATTGTCTGTACTCTAAAAGAGCACAAATGCAACAACACAAAAACGGGCGAGAATACGTTCAAATAATAAGTAGTGCACAAAACACTCAAGGTAGATTCACACATCATAAACTATACACATAGAAAAACATGCACCATAATATCATGTATTTATATCTCACCCACATCACAATCAAACTCACACAAATCCATACATATGTACTCAACAACACTCAAACATATCATTTACATAACCTTTATGTAATGTAATGCAACACCGACTCAACTTATACATGCGGTACCGACTCAACATTTGGTTCTTTATACGTATTGGATCCTCTCTCTGAACCCCGAGCCCTCACTCTAAGCTTCAAGCCCCCACTCTGAGCTTGGGACAAGTCAGTAGTCCCCTTTCTAAACTCATGACTTGCCTCTTTCACAACATGACAACATACTATACATGACATATAACAATACAATGACAATAACACAACAAATGAATATAACCCCACCCTGACTATAAATAATCATACAACAACATCAACATATTAATGAAGACAACCTCACTCTGACTGTAACCAAATATGCATTCAATACATCAACAATAGTTCTCACTCCGAACTACTCACCTCAATTCATCAACAAGCATATACAATAATCCACACAATATTATACTTACATTTTCACCACATATATTCACACATTGAACATGTATCCACAATTACACATAATACTCATTTATGCATGATATTAATTAACCACGATCGGTTAATTAGACAATTTAATTAATCAATTAATACTCGCAAAAACACACTAAACAATAGCAAATCATTGACCTCACAACAAAAACACACCAAAAATCTAACTTAGTAGGCCAAAATGCACCCACTGACACGATGACGGGTAACCCGTCACCAGGGTGATGTCCGTCATCACCATATCCCTCAATCTTCACCCCTATGACAACTAACAAGGTTGAACACTTGCCTGGAGATCGTGATGATCTCCCCGTCAAACAACTGATGCCCCTCAGCATCTCAACACACAAGTCGTCATGCAGGTGACGCCTGTCACCCTGTTAACAGAAGCAAACATGCACTATGCTATTGCAGAACCTTCAAACACATCTAGTTCAATTCCAAACATCCCCAAACATCCTAAAATTTATACATACATGATTAACACATATTAGCATGTCATTTCCCATTAATTTGCATGTTATTCCATTGATTAATCATCAAAATTCAGAATTACGTTCATTCTATAAAACCCTCAATTTCATACCAAACATCATGTTGATGAACAATTTAACATAAACAATAATCACTACATTTACATAGCATAATTTTTAGATCGATATACATGATTAAACAAATTTCATATCAATCAATACGCAAAATAATTCATCAATGGAAAAAGGGAAAAACCTAATTAGAGGTTAAGGGAAACCTCTATACCTTTTCATGATTAAGACACCCTTAGATGAATAATCTCCCATTACCTTATAAATCCAGCAAAAGCAAGCAAGCAATCTATATGGGGTCTCCTTCTCCGAGCCCTAGCTCTCCAATGCTCTTCCTCTCAATTCTTTTATTTTTCACGTTTATTGACAAGTGCTCTAAAACCTCTTATTTTCTATTTCTCTTAAAATATACACTACCCTAATTAAATCTCTTTTAATTAAACTATAGGTCCAAATAAATATAATCTCTTCATTACTAACCACCTCATTTCTATTATTTCACTTTCACCTCAACCTATACCATTCTCTCAACTTCTATTATTTTAATTAATTAAATCCCACAAAAAATTTAGCTCAATTCACCACAAATGCTGACATCAACCAAACACGTCATAAATCACATAAAATAATTATTTAAACAAATCAATTGATTAAATCAAATAAATAAATAAAAGACTAATTAAGTCTGGATGCTACACTTGCCCCCATTACATTTTAAATGGACTCCAAACGTTCTCATTTCTAGTTCGAAGCGAACAACTTCCTATAGGGCCAATCAATACTGATAATGACTTTCTAGACTTCTCAATCTCTGGTGAGTCTTAAGGACAACTATTTTGGACGACCAGAGACATAATTTCTAAAGCCTAAATAAATGCAAATTCAATCCAATGACCCAAGTATAAAATTCATCTCAAACAAAATGCAAGGTACATTTTCTAATATTCACTTTTCATTATACTCACCTTGAATTTTGAACTGACTTTGGCGTTGAAGTGTTAACCTTACAGGTCTACCCCGCGCCACTGTATCGGAGATCAACACCACCGATTCAAGAGTCCACATCACCACTCACACTTATATATATATATATATATATATATATATATATATATATATATATATATATATATATATATATATATATATATATATATATATATATATATATATAATCCTGCTTCATTTAAAGGTAGATTATTGAGATTTTTTTTATCCAAATAACCCATTTTTTTAATAAATACCTAAATTTATCCACTTTAAGTATTTTTCAAACAAATTTATTTTCAAACAAAAAAAATCCAATACAAAGGAGGTTGGCGACAATGTACAACATATAAGAGGAGACTCCAATTCAATTGGCAACAGTGTACAAACACATAACAATCTCTTTCCTATGTGTTTGTACATCACCGTCAATTGGATTGACGTCTTCTCGTATGTGTTGTATACTGTCGCCAATTGGATTGACGTCTTCTCCTATGTGTTGTACATTGTCGTCAATTGGATTGACGTCTCCTTTGTGTTGATTTTTTTTTTGTTTGGAAGTGGATTAGTTTGGAAAATACATAAAAGTTGATTAGTTTGAGTATTTATTTGACAAAAAGTAGGTTATTTTGGTTATTTTATGGGTTTTTGAAGGGAAAGTTTGGTAATGAATATAAATGAGGTAAATGAGCGAGAGAAAAAGAATACTTAGATCACTTGTGACTGCAAAAAAATTATCGCTACATTTAAGCACTTAGGATACAAGGGATTTGTTGAGTCCCTTGAACACTGGATTATACGAACTAAGTCTGACACATATTGCATCAATTAAGATGGTGAATAAATGGTTTAGAAAATGTTAGTAGTGTACTCCTTTAGAAAATGTTTATTTCTTACAAAAAGACAACTAAACATGTGTTATTTGGATTTTTTCATTAGCGAGTTTTCAATTTCAAGCAAAAGTGCAGGTTGAGTAGCAGTGCTAAAAGGATGAGATAGTTGCAATAATTTAGATAACCAGAGTCAACCTTCCATGATTGACCAAGTGAAACTTGCAATCCATAATCAAATTCAATGCTATGATGTAGTCCACATGATTCACAAGTATCAAAGATCAAAATTAGGGTTCTAAAACTTTGAGTTCAGGAGAAGTGATCATCACTAGTCAAAAGTAGCACCAAGATACCTTAGACTTGATTCTTAAGAACACCGTAAAAGGAACCATAACCCATGGAGTTTGTCAAGTTATTTGTCAAAAATCAAACACTTGTGTGATAAATAATAAATCTTTGAGTCAATGATGCTTATTTGAAAATGCAATTGTAAATGAATAATCTAAATGTCAATGAGTATGTAGATGAACCGTAGACCAAAAGTCAGATAAAACTGAAAAGGGTAAGACAAGTTTTGGGGTATGACAATTACTAACTACCTCATTTCTATTATTTCACTTTTTACATTAACATTTACTTTTCTCTCAATTTCTATTAATTTAATTAATTTAATTAATTAAATCCCACAAAAACTTATCAATTAAGCACAATTCACCACAAATTCTAACATCGACCAAACACGTCGCAAATCACATAAAATAATTATTTAAACAAATCAACCAATTAAGTCAAATAAATAAATAAAAGACTAATTAAGTTGTGTTACACTTATTCCCCACTACATTTTAAATGGACTCCAAACGTTCCCACTTATTGTTTGAAAAGAACAACTTCCCATAGGGTCGGTCAAGACCGATAATGGTTTTCCAAACTCCTCAATGCCCGATAAGCATTAGAGACAACTATTCTGGATCAGTCAAAAACATAAATTGTTAAAGCCTAAATCAATGCAAATTCAATCCACATGACTCAAGGTATAAAATTCATCTAAAGCAAAATGCAAGGTACATTTTCTAATATCCACTTTTCACTACACTCATCTTGAATTTTGAACTGACTTAAGTGTTGGAGTGTTAACCTTACTGGTCTACCCCGCGCTACCGTATCGGAGATTCGCACGACCAATTCAGGATTCCACATCACCACTTTCACTTCATTTTGATTCCAGAACGAATATATATATATATATATATATATATATATATATATATATATATATATATATATATATATATATATATATATATATATATATATATATATATATATATATATATATATATATATATATATATATATATATATATATATATATATATATATATATATATATATATATATATATATATATATATATATATATATATCCCAATTCATTTAAAGATATATTTTTGAGAAATTTTTATTTAAATAACGAATATTTTTAAATAAATACTCAAATTTACATATTTTCCTAAATATTTTTCAAATATAACATTCTCTCTTCTATGTGTTTGTACACTGTCGTTAATTAGATTGACGTATGCTCTTATGTGTTATTCAGCATCATCAATTGGATTAATACTTTCTTTAGGTTGAAATTTTGTTTTGTTTGAAAGTAAATTAGTTTGATAAATACTTGGAAAAATAGATTAGTTTGAGTATTTATTTGAAAAAATAGATTATTTATGTAATTTTATCGACTTTTGAAGGAAAAGTTTGATAATAAAATAAATGAGATAAATGAGTGAAAGAAGAAGAATACTTAGATCACTTGCAACTGCAAAAAAATATTATCGCTACATAGAAGCACTTAGGATACAAGGGATTTGTTGAGCCCCTTGAACAATGGGTTAAACGAACTCTGACACAGATTGCATCAATTAAGATGGTGAATAAATGATTTAGAAACTGTTGGTAGCGTACTGTGGAAAAATTGAAAAACCAGAAACATATCAATGCATGTTTAAACATAATGTTCATATGGTTGCATTACAATCTGTTACAACTGCTATCAGATTGATCCGAAAGATACACAAAAAGTAAGTCTTCAAGATATTAAAAGCTGACATGAATTCCTTTGTTTTTTCTGTGTAGAAATAATGACTTCATCAAGCATGAATGAATATTGAATTACAATTCCAATACTTGATAAAGTACCCTAGTTAAAGTTCTTGGAAATTGCCAAATCTTCCACTACCCAATCCCTCAACACTTGCCTAACTATTTTCATTGTATTTTCCATACACCTTCTCATTTTCCAACTTTTCTTCTAAAAGTCTTCTTATAGTAATATAATACATTCACTTTCTATGCCTATAAATACTGTTTTTTGACTAATTACATCCACATTTTCAGCTCACTACACAAAACAGCATTTTCTTCTTCTTTTGTTCTCTTCTCTAAAACTCTCATCTGTCATGGCAGCAACAAAAAGAAAAGCCATAGGCATCGACCTTGGTACAACCTATAGCTGCGTAGCAGTGTGGCGAAACAATCGCGTTGAGATCATTCCAAACGACCAAGGAAACCGCATCACCCCGTCTTATGTCGCCTTCACTGAAACCGAAAGGTTAATAGGCGATGCTGCGATAAACCAGTTAGCCACTAATCCGCACAACACTGTTTTTAATGCCAAACGTTTGATTGGTCGTCGATTCTCCGACCTATCGGTTCAACAAGACATAAATCTTTGGCCTTTTAAGGTTGTCCCAAACAACAAAGACAAGCCAATGATTGTGCTCACTTACAAAGGCGAAGAGAAACGTATATCACCTCAAGAGATATCTTCCATGGTGCTGTCTAAGTTGAAGGATGATGCTGAAGCTTATTTGTGCCATGAAGTGAAAGATGCTGTTATCACTGTTCCTGCTCACTTCAACAACTCTCAGAGACAGGCTACAAAAGATGCAGGGAAAATCGCTGGTTTTAATGTGATGCGGATCATCAACGAGCCTACTGCAGCTGCTATTGCTTATGGTTTTGACAAGATACAATGGAGAGAAGGTGAGAAGAATGTGCTCGTGTTTGATCTTGGTGGTGGAACTTTTGATGTTTCCTTGGTGACCAATGATGAAGGAATGTTCAAGGTTAAGGCTACATTGGGAGATACTCATTTGGGTGGTGTTGATTTTGATAACAATTTGGTGAACCGTCTTGTTGAAATGTTTCACAGAAAGTATAAGAAGGATTTGAACATCAGTGAAAATTCCAAAGCTTTGGGGAGGTTAAGGTCAGCATGTGAGAAAGCAAAAAGACTACTTTCTTCAACTTCAATGACAACTATTGAGCTTGATTCTCTATGTGGAGGGATTGATCTACATGTCACTGTTACTAGAGCTTTGTTTGAGGAAATAAACAAAGATTTGTTCAGAAAGTGTATGGAGACCGTGGAAAAATGTTTGAGTGAGGCAAAGATTAATAAAAACCAAGTTCATGATTTTGTTCTTGTAGGAGGGTCTACTAGAATTCCAAAGATTCAACAACTATTGAAGGAAATGTTCAGAGTCAACGGCGAAATCAAAGAGCCTTGCAAAAGCATTAATCCTGATGAAGCTGTGGCTTATGGTGCAGCAGTTCAAGCAGCAATATTGAATGATGAAGGAGACAAGAAAATTGAAGATTTGTTGTTGTTGGATGTTATGCCTTTTAGTCTTGGTGTTGAGACAGGTGATGGTGCCATGTCTGTTTTGATTCCAAAGAACACAATGATCCCTACAAAGAAGGAAAGTGTTTTTTCTACACTTTCTCATAATCAAGATAGTGTTTTGATCAAAGTGTATGAAGGAGAAGGAGTTAAGACTAAGGATAACTTTTTGCTTGGGAAATTTGAGCTACTAGGATTCTCTTCAACACCTAGAAAGATTCCAAATATCAATGTTTGTTTTGATGTTGATGTGGATGGTATTTTAGAGGTTACTGCTGAAGATAAGACACAAGGGTTGAAAAAGAAGATTACTATCATCAACAAGGAGGGAAGGTTGAGTTGTGAAGAGGTGAGGAGGATGGTGAGGGATGGAGAGAGGTATAAGCTAGAAGATGAGGAGGCGAGGAAGAAGGTGAAGGCAAAGAACTTGTTTGAGAATTATGTTTACGAAATGAGAGAGAAAGTGAAGAAGCTTGAGGAGGCTGTGGAGGAAACTATTGATTGGTTTGATAGCAATCAATTGGCTGAAATTGATGAGTTTGAGTTCAAGAAACAGGAGTTGGAAAAGAATATGAAGCTTCTTTAATTTTGAGGATTGGAAAAAAGATTTAAGAACAAGTTTATATTTAAGAGTTTGAAGTACGGTAGAATAATTTAACATCAACATCAAAGCTTTATTATTTAATTTGAGTGTCTATCGGTTACTCAATGGACATTAGAGTATAATATAGTTTTCGTTTATTTTATTCAATGCAAATTAATATATTTTAGTGTTCATTGGTAGAACTAGAAATGAATAATGATGTTTTGATGATGAAGTAAGTTTTCGACGCGACGGAGATGTGGCTGACCTACAAGGTTAACATTCCAACGTTCAAATCTTTTTTTAATAAAAAGTAGTATGAGAGGAAATTATGGTTAGAACATCCCTCATGTATTATGTGTGAGTGGTGTTTGGAGAACTGTTGGATGACATACAACAACGAAGGAAGATTCATGATGTGGATCGAATACAAGCCTGGAGACTGCATGTGCCATGTATCTTAAACACCTTATGACTTTGAATTAATGATTGAGCCTTTTCGTTATTGGGCCTTTGGTTGACCCATAATAATTTCCTCAAGGCTTGCCATAATGTAGTAATGAGAAATCTTCTAGAATATCAGGTCGGTGCCGCCTTAGGTTGGGATCATAAGGCGGACCCTTTGTTTACAAAAGTGAAAAAGATTCACATAGTCAAATGATGTGACATTGAGAATAGGCACATTAAACATTAGTCTCATCACTATGACTATGACAATTTGCTAGATTACCCTTATAGGTGGCCCTAGGCTCCTAGAGTAAGGTGTGGCTCTCTTCTCTAGGGTGCTCAAATGTACTCAAATATTATGGTATTTTCGAGGCAAATTTAACTATTGCTTTTCATCTTCCTGATTTCCTTCACTTTGGATTGTAGCTATACATATCTCGTTTTACTATATAAAGGTCATATCACCTTTCAGGGAACATTTGCACTCTTTGTGTAAATTATAGTTTTCTCTGCCTCTTTTAAACTTTTGATTCTTCTTACTCGAGTCGCAACAAATCTTATTTTACTCGTTCCTTTATTCCTTTGGTGTATGTAGACTCTTAGTTTATCGTGTTTTAGAGCAACCTTTCATTATACTTTTTCCTTCAAACTTCCAAATTTTCAAACCTCACTTATATCTCCCTCATTTATAATTGGTATTTTACCTCCTTTATTCCAGCCATGGCCAATGTAGCGGTGAACTAGAGAATATCATCAAAATATTCAATGGTGATAATATATGTGACACTTTGTCTCGCATTGGGGTAGTAGACCCAAAAATGTTGAGTGTTGATCCTTTGGTTGTTGCCCACTACGTTCCAAGCCTTATTATTATTAGCGATAGTTCAAAAGTTAGTGGGAGTTCCATTGAAGATGGTAGCAAACCCTTAAGTCCCCTCTTTGGTGGAAACACAAATGTTTATGTAGAAGGACTCAAAGGGACGATCCTTTTATCGGGGAGGATGGTATTGGTCCCTGTCATACGGTGAACTGACTTTATGTGTTTTTGCTTTGGAAAGCAAATGTCGCGGTTAGCAAGAGTCGCCACCGACTTTTCTTTTATCCAACAAGGAAAGGCGGAAAAGAACAGGAAAGACCTTAATTAGATTTTAGGTTCGGGAGGTACATTATACAAAGGGAAGGTGTTAGCACCCTTTGTATCCATGGTTATCCATGGGCTCTTAAATGCTTGATCACTTATATTTTTCTTGTCTGAAAAAGTGTGTGAGAGCTGTGTAGAAAATGTTTTGAAAAGAGAGTTTAACTTTGTAATGATTCTTGTACGAATGTATACAAAGTGTTTATCTCGTTTAAGTTTGAAAGCTGTTTAGAAAATGTTTTGAAAAGAGAGTTTAACTTTGTAATGATTCTTGTACGAATGTATACAAAGTATTTATCTCGTTTAATTTTGAAAGCTGTTTAGAAAAATATAACTTGGCAATGATTCTAGTATGAATGTATACCAAGTGGTGATTTTCTAATGGAGGTTTTGAAAAGTGTGAGGTGTGAAAAGTAGTTTAAATTGTGAGCAAGCATTTAGGAGTTATACCTACCCAAGGTCTTTATGGGCATTTCCTATCCTTATGAGGGTAAAACAGTCCTTACTATTGAGAAGTAAGTAGTCTTGTCCTTTTGGATTTAAGGGTCATCGTAGGGTCATCGATTGGTCATTGAAGGCAACATTTGTAAGGATACCTTAGCATTCGGAGGGACTATCATCATTTAACAGTAGGCTACACCGAAGGGTCATCGTGGGACAAAATCATATATTCGAAGGCAACATCCGAGGGACTATGATTTAACCGAAGGGTCTTTGCTAAGTGCATCCCCACATTCGCGGGACATGACCATAATACCGTAATACCGTAGGGTAACAAAGAGAGGTCCAAGATCACATATTCAAAGGCCATATTTTACAATCAATTATGTAATTAGGATGAATCTCCATATTAAAATTAATACATTAAAATCAATTAAGTAATCATGTCCATATTGAATCGATTAAGTAATCAGGACGAATCTCCACAAGGGTATCCCACAAATAAAGTGGAATACCTAGCCAGCTACTCTCTTCGGGAGTATGTGAGTCCTTACAATATTCAGCAAACAAGTCAGAATACCAAATCAGGGTGCAATCGAGGATTACACCGCAAAAGAAGCACAGCAGTATGAATGTCAGGCAAGACAACGCATGATTAACATAGAATAGATCAGATAAGCATAGGACATAACAACCAAAATATTAGCGACTGTCACGTTCGCCTCTGCCTCGCCTAGCGAAGGCCTAGCGAATACTCGCTACATGCTCGCTTAGCGATGTGCTAGCGAGCGACTGCGGGTTTTGAATTTCAGAACAGTATAATCTCAGCATGCTGCAAGCCTTATGGTATTCAATTACAGAAATAATATGGTCAAACATTCAGGATAGGCAGGCATACTTAAACTCACATGCAAAATCTAACTACATATCCAAAAATTCGATTATGATGCATTATGTATTTAGAGATTACAACTTTGAAGCATAAAACAATAGTGATGCGCAAACCTGTTGCAGCTGAATTGTAACACTGAACTGGCAGATCGCTTTTGGTATCGGGTGGAGTTGGACGGCGGTAACTTCGGTACGGATGAGCCGCCGTCAGGGTTTCTTTACTTCGACCTCTCTGGACTAGTCTTTAGGGTTTCTATGCCAGGGTCTCCGTCCGTCGTCGTCTGTTTTTGTTCCCTTTTTTCTGACTGAAGCTTGGCTATTTAGAATGCTCTTGTTGTGACCTAATGGGCTCAGAATGAAGCCCAAAAATTCTGATGTTCGCAAGCTTCGCTAGGCGAGCGTGCAGCGAAGGATTTGCTCGCCTAGCGAGCAGGCAATTTGTGACCTAATGGGCTCAGAATGAAGCCCAACAATTCTGGTATTCGCCAGTTTCGCTAGGCGAAGGAGTTGCTCGCCTAGCGAGCAAGCTAGTTTGGGCCTTTTCTGAATTGGGCCTGTTGTGAGCTGGGTTTTTGTTCCCTTAAGGTCAGTGACTTGCAGAATAAGTTGGAGTGCCTTAGACAAATGTTTTGCAAGATTAACGGGCAAATTTTGGGGTATGACAGCTGCCCCTGTTCAATATTCTTGAACCGAGAGAGTTAGGATGGCGTGCATGCCATTCGTGGTCTGGAGGTGGAAGATTATTGAACACTAGAATGCCCCAAAAATTTGCACTTGTCAATTAGTCTTGATGGAGATGGGCTTAAAGATGCCATCCAGGAAGTTCGATGATGAGAGCTTCGGATTGTGTCGTATGTTAGACGATATCTGAAGATATGGGTGTCATACCGGGTCATACGCTAGACCGTATAGTGAGTCCTCCATTATGCTGTCGATTTTGCTGGGGAGTCAGAGTGTGTTATACGCTGCTGGGGATAAGGGATCAGAATAGATTGTACGCTAGATCGTATCTGAATTGCAGAATGAACCGTCCGTTAGGCTGCATCTGGAGAGGTAAAGATCAGAACGGATCGTACGGTAGATCGTATCTGAGTAGCGGACTGAGTCGTCCATTAGGCGGGTGACTTCACTGGGGATGAAAGATCAGAATGGATCATACACTAGATCGTATCTGAGTAGCAGAATGAGTTGTCCATTAGGCTGTATCTGAGATATAAGGGTCAGAATGGATCGTATGCTAGATCGTATCTGAGTAGCAAAATGAGCCGTCCATTAGGCTGCATCTGGAGAAGTAAAGGTCAGACCGGATCGTACGCTAGATTGTATCTGAGCAGAATGAGCCGTCCGTTAGGCTGAATCTGATGATGAAAGGGGTAGTCGTACTCTAGACTATACTTCAGAAATGTACCGTACACTAGGTAGCATCTGAGGACTTGAAGGTCTAACTGGATCGTACATTAGACCGTATTGGAGCAGAATGAGCCGTCCGTTAGGCTGAATCTGATGATGAAAGGGGTAGTCGTACGCTAGACTACACTTCAGAAATGTACCGTACACTAGGTAGCATCTGAGGACTTGAAGGTCTAACTGGATCGTACATTAGACCGTATTGGAGTTGTTGAAGGTCAGAATGGATCGTACGCTAGATCGTATCTGAGTTGAAGGAGTCATATGTTGAGCTGAATCAGAATGAACCGTACGCTAGGCTATATCTGATAGTATTTGTATATGTTGTATTTGCAATGAATATCTGGGGTGGGCTTAGAGATGCCATCATTAGGAGGATGTCAGAATGAATGTTGACATGGAGTATATCTGAAAGATGTAGTTGAATCATGAATGTAATTGATAAAGATGTCCGTCTGAATGGACCTTTGTTCTGACTGTATCAGGAGGATAATTAACCTGAAAAATAAAGTTAGCTTCATGCTATGTCATGATGCATGAGATGTTTTATGCTTTTGAAAATAAATGCGAACAATGTATGCATGTGCATGTTATGAAATGATGTAATGAATGCACTATGCGTCTGAAACGTTCTTCCAGGGGACTCTACTGGGGAAATAAATCTCAGTCTTCTGGTCGGAGATATTTGTATTGATGATCCTTTCTTAGCTGGGGGATACTTGATTTCTGTCTGATGGTGGAAATACTCCACAGAGCCCGGCTGGGGATGGAAGAGATGACCAGTCTGTCTGGTGATGCCGACCTCTTCTGGAAATAGCCAGTTTTTGTTGGGGAACAGGATTTGTAACCGGACTTGTTGGAAAGCATGGTTAGACCTTATCTTCGACCCTAAAGTCTTTCAGTAATTGTTATTGCTATTTCATGCATGTTTTTTCGGTAAACATCAATCATATTCAAATGCATATATCAATTCAAATTAAATCAATGGACGTTTATGCAAACAAAACAGAGAAAGTAAAACAAAAGCATCTTTTTGGAAGATGAAATGGTATCGACTTTGAAAGAGGGCCTATAAACAGGCAATTTAAGTACAAGGAGACAGAAATCCTAGTAAGAGGAAGCCGTCCAGAAAACAAAGAGAAAGTTATGCAGAAAAAGTCCCATCGATTTTAATTCCACTACTGTCATTATGTCTTCAAGCCTCTCATCTCCTGCTGTCGGATAAAAGCGATTGGCTTGTTCAATCCCTTTGATTTGGGTGAAGCTGACCGAGAACGGGACATAGTCATACGCTTTAATCCCTAATTTTTGCCTGGACCGCCTTTTCAGGTTTTCAGTCCACCAGGATACCCCTTTTTGCCCAAGTCGCCTTTTCAGGTTTTCGACTTGCCGGGTGTACGTGCGTAGTATTTTTTTAACTATGGCCGTGTTCACGGGATGCGGGGATTCTTCGTCATCCATTGTAGCAAGTATCATGGCTCCAAGCCGCCACTTCGGAATTATGGTGTTTTACTTTGAACTGCGTGCAGAGTTCAGTAATCATCTTGTTGTTCAGATTAGCACCAGTATCAGTGATAGCTCTTTCAGGAGACAGCAAGTTTCTCAAATAGATATTTGATAGAATCCATCTTAGAAATCAATAAAGCGGTATGGTTCAACATATACTGTCTTAGTCGGCGAGCAGCCCAGGCCAAAGCACAGCAAGCTTTCTCGAGCTGTGAGTATCTTGTTTCACAGTCGGTACCTTTTTGCTAAGGTGGTATATTGCATACTCTTTTCGACCAGACTCGTCATGTTGCCCCCAGCACACCCTATTGAATTTTCTAACACGGTTAAATACATGATTAGAGGTCCTTCTTCAATTGGTGGCATCAGAATTGGAGGTTCTTGGAGATACTTCTTGATTTTGTCTCAGTAGTTTGAAGATAGATTTGCAAGTAGCAGTCAAATGGGAGCTAAATCGGGCGACGTGGTCCAGATTCACAATTTCGATTGATGCCCCATGCGGCTGAATAGTCTTTTCTTCTTGCAGTAGTCTGGTAAGCTCTCCAGGTACTTCACAATCTTCCTCACTTCCATCCTCGGCCTGGTAGATCGGATTTTCAAAGTCATAATGAACAGTAGTAGAATTATTATCAACAGGATCCAGCGTGGATATGGGTCTGCGAATTGTTACGTGAGTGTGTGCAAGAATACATAGCTTATTTGAAAGATGACAGGAAAGATAAAGAGCGCAATATTTGAATGCAAAAAGGTCCATTGATTCATTGAATATGAATATGCTTATGAAAATGACAAAACATTTAACCAAATTTGATACATTAGATGAGCAATAACGATTACTCCTGACTAAAGGAAATCGGGATAGTGTCTTCAGCCTTCCAGTTATTGAGTCCGTCACCAATCGTTGGGAAAATCCAGCTATCCAAGTCACCATCGTTGTCAGCATCTTCCACAGCATTGACAGTCTCGTCATGGTTAGGCAGAGGGGCAGTGATGTCATTAGGAGTCTCCGGAGGATCGGAGGTAGCCGCCTGTATCTTTCCACTTCGAATGCTGCGCTCAACATGCTCACCTGTCAATATAAGTTCAGTGAAACCCAATGAGGAACTCCTCAATAGATGGCTGTAGAATGGGCCAGTCAGTGTGCTCATGAACATGTCCACTAATTCTCGATCAGTCATAGGGGGTTTGACTCTGCCAGCCAAATCTCTCCATTTTTGAGCATATTCTTTGAAGCTTTCTTTAGAGCCCATGGTCATATTCTGCAACTGTAGTCGAGTAGGTGCTAATTCAGAATTATACTGGTAGTGCTTGTAGAAAGCCGTCGCTAAATCAGTCCAGGTGCGGATGTCAGAGCTCTCGAGCTGATAGTACCATTCTAACTGTGTGCCAGCCAGACTCTCTTGGAAGAAATGGATCCATAATTTCCTATCAGTGGTATACGGCTGAATCTTTCTCACATAAGCTCTCAGATGCATCTGAGGACAAGATGCCCCATCGTATATAGTGAAAGTGGGGATCTTGAATTTGCGAGGAATGACCACATCAGAGACCAAATTTAAGCTTTCGAAATCCAGACTGGGCGTCTTTCGACCCTCCATAGCTAGCATGCGTTCTTCCAGCAAGTTATACTTATCATCTTTTGGAGAGTGCTGTTCATTTTCATAATCTTCATCGTCGTCCTCATGGTTGAAGAGATCAACATTCTTCTCCTCCGAATCATTCTCTGTCTCTTCTTTTTGATCCTTCGGAATTCTAATCTTGACTCCTGCAGCCTGTCCCTTAAGCCTTCTTCCCGGGTTAATGTAACTCACAGATTTCTGGTCTTTCGTCTTCTCGAGCAATAGAGCCTTCAGTTCCTCCTGCCCCTTGGATAAGTTCAAGATCATCTCCTGGAGTTGAGCATTCTGAGCCTGGAGATCTTTGACAGTTTGTTCGAGGTCCATTTTTCTGTTTGGAGGAAAACCGTGAGAACATTGATCCCTTTAGAGTACCTGTTATGCAATGTGATGTTATGCTATGCAATGTATGAAATGTTTTCAATGTTTAAAGTCCTTGAAATGGTTAGTACGATGCCATGATGTTATGATGTTATGATGTTGTGATGTTAAGATGTTGTGATGTTAAGTAAACAACAAGCACAAACAAGTCACACAACAATAACTCCTAGGTTTTAAGGCTTGCATGAGTTCCATAGGTAAATACCCTCCCCACTGAAGTTTGGTTGGTTCAACCTGTCCTAGAATAGTAACCGGGTTCTAAAAGGATCTCCCATCATTGACCTTTCTTTAAGTCCACTTCAGTGCAACACCAAGTGGTTGACCGAAGCTTCCCTAAAGTCCAATCTCAAAGAGTGTAGTATCGAGTCTCAACCAACCTCAGTCGGAACCGAAGCCAGTTATCTCACTACTTTCTAATGGCTAGGATGAGTCAATTAGGGTTCTAAAGGTCTGGTTAATGCTTTGATGACACCACGCGAATGCCAAATTTTTCCTCAAGTAAACATGAGGAACATCAGGACATCCAAAGTGTCACATTAACCGTAGCCTTAGAACCCTAATTGGCAAATAATATTGAACAGGGGCAGCTGTCATACCCCAAAATTTGCCCGTTAATCTTGCAAAACATTTGTCTAAGGCACTCCAACTTATTCTGCAAGTCACTGACCTTAAGGGAACAAAAGCCCAGCTCACAACAGGCCCAATTCAGAAAAGGCCCAAACTAGCTTGCTCGCTAGGCGAGCAACTCCTTCGCCTAGCGAAGCTGGCGTATACCAGAATTGTTGGGCTTCATTCTGAGCCCATTAGGTCACAAATGGCCTGCTCGCTAGGCGAGCAAATCCCTCGCCTAGCGAACCCTTCGCTACAACGCTCGCCTAGCGAAGCTTGCGAACATCAGAATTTTTGGGCTTCATTCTGAGCCCATTAGGTTACCACAATCACTATAAATACCGACACTTCAGTCACGAAAAGGAGAACGAAAAAACGGAGGAAGACGGACAGAAACCCTGGAGACCAACTCAGAGAATTCCGAGTAAAGAAACCCTGAAGGCCGCTCATCCGCACCAAGGTTGCCTCCGCCCAATTCGACCCGATTTGCCAATCCAAAGCTGCAATTCCATTGCAAACAGGTTTGCGCATCTCTACTGCTTTATGCTTTTGATCGGTAATCGCTACATACATAAGGCATCATGATTAAATTTTCGGATATGTAATTTGATTTCACATATGAATTTAAGTATGCCTGAATATCTTGAATGTTTGTCCATGCTATTCCTGTAATTAAATGCCATAAAGTTCAGGGTTCCGGAGATCATGCTGCTGTCAAACTCAAAACCCGTAGCCGCTCGCTAGCACATCGCTAAGCGAGCCTGTAGCGAGCACTCGCTAAGCCTTCGCTAGGCGAAGCAGGAGCGAACGGGACAGTAGCTGTTTCGTTTCTTTTCTGTTCCGCCTTATGTTTATCTAATCAAGATTTATTATAATTCTGCATCATTTGGCCTGACTTTATGACTGCTGTTTTTATGCTGTGGTGCAATTTTCAATTGTACTTTATCTCGATGTTCTAACCCGTTTGCTGAATTATGTAAAGGCTTACATATTCCCGAGGAAACGGCCGGCTAGGTATTCCACTTTATGTGTGGGATACCCTTATGGAGATGGATTCTGAATTACTTAATTTTTATGTGGAGATTCATCCTAAATTCCCTAGCTGATTTTAATGTATTGATTTCGTCGATTTTAATGTGGACCTAATTAATTAATCGATTACGGCTATCTAATTAATTGTAAAACGGCCTTTGAATATGTGATCTTGGACCTCTCCCTGTTGCTTTACGGTATTACGGTACTATGGTCATGTCCCGCGAATGTGGGGATACTCTTAGCAATGACCCTTCGATCAAATCATCATGTCCCTATAAAATAAATCATAGTCCCTCGGATGTTGCCTTCGAATATATGATTTTGTCCCACGATGACCCTTCGGTGTAGCCTACGGTTAAATGATGATCGTCCCTTCGAATGCTAAGGTGTCCTTACAAATGTTGCCTTCAATGACCAATCGATGACCCTACGATGACCCTTAAATCCAAAAGGACAAGACTACTTACTTCTCAATAGTAAGGACAGTTTTACCCTCATAAGGATTGGAAATGCCCATAAAGACCTTGGGTAGGTATAACTCTTAATTGCTTACTCACAATTCAAAAAATACTTTTCACACTTTACAAACACTAGAAAATCACCACTTGGTATACATTCATACTAGAATCATTACCGAGTTATATTTTTCTAAACCATTTCCAAAACTAAACGAGATAACCACTTTGTATACATTCATACGAGAATCATTACAAAGTTAAATTCTCTTTCTCAAAACATTTTCTAAACAATTCACGAACACTTTTTTTTTCAGACAAGAAAAATAATATAAGTGATCAAGCAATTAAGAGCCCATGGATAACCATGGATACAAAGGGTGCTAACACCTTCCCTTTGTATAATGTACCTCCCGAACCCAAAATCTAATTAAGGTCTTTCCTGTTCTTTTCCACCTTTCCTTATTGGATAAAAGAAAAGTCGGTGGCGACTCTTGCTAACCGCGACATTTGCTTTCCAAAGCAAAACACAAAAAGTCAGTTCACCGTATGACAGTCCCCTTCTCTTCTATGTTACCCATGACTGATCTTAAGTGTCTTAAGGCGTATCATAATGGTCTGAGGATTCGCGCTCTCACTAAATCTTTTTGGTATTTGAATGGCCGATAACCCAATGGTAATGAGATTAGGGAGCATATTCACTTCAGGGATCATTCCTAAATTCATGATGACCATTGTCTTTTTATTGATAGTAGGGTAGACATGGCTCAAAAGGAATGACAAGGTCTTATGTTGCATGTCGATGATACTCAATATTTTTGGATGGAGAGCTAATTGGCGGGGATAGTTTCCAGCTTCAGCAACGCTTAAATCTTGAAAGATGTTTATTCAGACGTATGGCCACCTTCATACTAGTTAGTTTCCTCCATCGACCATGGTAAGAGGGCGTGTAGTCCATTTGAAGTGTGTTCAATGCCTTTTTATGATTTTTTTCCCAAATTGAAGTTTAGACAACCTTTTAACAACTTTGAGGCGTACTTTTTAAATCACTTGAGGATTACACTGGCCCAAATGCACGTGGTAGCTTAGGTCTTTGTAAATATATTTCAATATTGATGCGAGTATCATGGAGGAATGTTTATCCTTAGATTATCTTCAACATCTTCAATATGACACGTACTTCGGCTTGAGCAGAATGAGAGAAAGGGTTACTCTCGCTATGTCAGACGGTGAAGGTGTTTGACATTTACCTCGAGATTTGGGAGAATTTTAAAAATCACTACTTCTTGGTTACTCACTAGACTAGATAAGCTCTTCATCTTTGTGAATTCTACTCGATAATGGTCCCTCCGTCCCCTTGTTCTGAGCAGGTGAAATGCGAAAACAGGATTAAAAAATACTGGCTCTGAGATTATTTCTTTCGGCCTCTGAAAAGTTACGCTTTTTCTTATGACTCTTCTACATCGGAAGAAAATACGTTGAAAAAGGATTTGTTATCCTTTTGGGAGAGTCCGGGCTACGAATATGGTGCGTGCCCATCTGATGTACCACCTACATAATAAAAGAGGCAGTATGTTAATATCGGATCCATCGTTGAAGTAACCACTGCTCCAAAGAAGAAGGATCTTTTTGGTGAGAGAAGGGAAATATATTTTAGTTTATCTTCATTGTCCTTTTATCATTTTTCTTTAACACTATTTTTTATATCTTGCAGATAACATGGGGTTGGTCCATGATATATTCAAGAGGAAGAAATCTCAAGAGACAAAGAATGCCTCCTCGTCTCCTTCTCCGACTTCCAATCTGATCATGACAAAGACAACAATGGGGGCGATCCAAAGAGAGGGGATGCTTAACCTGTATAGTAAGCACAAACATATCAATGTCCGTATTTTGAAGGGTAGAGCAAGAAGTCCCATGGCCATCCCTTGACTTCCGCTAGTGACACCACCAAAAGGGACCATAATAAATTCATAGGGGATTATGCATATATCTAAGGACGTCTAGTTCTTCCTGTCTAAAAGGGATTATTCCTATATCTAAAATCTGTCGGATATGGCTAAGCTAGAATTGATGGCAGATACTACTTTCTAGATGTATTAAGGCATTACCTTGATGTCCATGGAAGCTGTCAGTCGAGATGAGATGTTGACACCTGGAAACCTTTCTAAGGAAAATGAGGCTTTGAAGGGAAATATGATGTTGTCCTTTATGAATATAATCAACTCCTATAACAACTAACCGATGTTTGGAAGGACATAGAAATGCATGAAGCTCATTCTGACCTTACTGCAAAAGTCACTCTTTTAGAGGGATCATTGGTAGAGAATGGGGAAGAGGTGGTTGAAGTCCGAAAAGCGGTGACTTCTTCTTCCTACAAAATTTAAGAGCTCGAGGCATCCTTTCAAAAAAGGGAAATATGATCGTTCTCAAGAGATGAATGCTCTTGAAGACTATCTGGCGGAGATAAAGAAAGATCCCGACGACTCTTTCAAAGACAATGTCAGATCCATACATATTGGCTTCTAGAACGCCTTAAGTCAGATTGAGTTGTTTTCTCCAAGAATCATGATTCCCCGTGGAAAGCTAGATCCAGAGAGGAGGTCATAAGTAGGGAATTGGTTGGTGCGGAAGAATGATCCTTATTGTTTTGCTTATCAATAGTTGTAATTTTTCAGTTGGTTTCGGAGATTGTATTGATATTTCTCAAACATGTAGTTTTACTTTATTATTGATCTATTTTCTATCATAGATAGCTTTGAAGTGCTTCCTTCCTCGTTTTTGTTTATCTTTGTTTGTTGTATGACTTTGCATGACTTTACTTTGCTGCATTGTTCTTTATGATTTCTTACTATTGTCTAAGATTTTAATTCATCGTATAGTCTTTTATGGTTTTATTTTATTATATAGTCTTTCACAATTTTATTTTCTCGTTTAACCTTTTAGGATTTTATTTCATCATATAATCTTTCACACCTTTATTTCATAGTCTAATATTTTATGTTTTATTTCATCATATAGTATTTCACGATTTCATTTCATCGTATCGGTAGCGTGGACGAGGAGGGTGTACTCTTTACTTTGAAGTTTATAGGGAGCGTGGTTGGGCCAAGGGGTTGCAAAATAGGTCGTTTGTCCCACCCCGCCTTAAGCCCGCAAAAAAAGGGACGGGGCAGATAAGCTCGCTAAGTGAAATTAGACTTAAAAATCTAGCTCGCCCCGCCAAGGTGACGGATTGGCGGGCTTGTCCGCCTATTTTATTTATTTTCACTTTTAATAGATTAATAGACTTTTTTTAACATTTCAATTAGATTTTTCACTTATTTTTTAGAACATTTTTTTTATAAAGCATCTTTTAAACAAATTTTACTTAAAAAATAATGCATATATTCACAATTAAATATATAAAATAAAACCATCAAAAATCGGAATGACTAGAATTAACTAAAATGACAACTAAAAATCTAAAATCATAAAAAAAAATTCACTTAAAATAGAACCATCAACAAGAGTTCCAAAACTATACTTCAAGTATTAATCTTCAACCAACCAAAATAAATATTTTGAGTGTTTGATAATTAGGCTGGCGGACAAGTATGGTGATGGAAGAAAAACACTTTTGAAGAATTACTCATCCCTAAACAACATGAAATTACACTCGAGTATTAATCGCTCAAGTTGAATCTCTTTAAAATATTCGGGATATATTCAAGGAGATGCTCATGATATGACCCAACTGTGAAAGAGAAAAGATTTTAAGCCTCTCCTTACACAATGTTCGCCCCACCTGTAACACCTCAAAATTTGCCCTCCTCTCTGGGGACTAGCATTAACATATTTGCATTTCATTTTAGGGCATTAGGCATTTCATATTGCATAACATGTGGTTACATTGTGCAAGCCATCTTCCCAAGTCTTGATCAGAGGATGAGGAAGTCAAGTGCAAGCCTAGGGTTTTACTGATTGATCACTGGCCATCTGAGGATTGGGCTGTGAATTAGGGTTTCAGGATTCTCCATGGATATTGGTCTTCATCTTGATTGAAGTGATACATCATCATCATCATGGTTGGATGTCATCAGGAGATTGAAGAAGATTCCTTGAGGTTAGGGTTTTGACCACTGGTCAACCCTAATCAGTTGTATTGGGCCAGTCAGGGCTGGATCAGGAGATGAGGTTTATGATGGTTATGGGGTTCATTTTGTGATTATATGGTGCTTATTGAGGCTAGGGTGTCACCCTTGAGCCATTTCAGTTGGAGATTGGTGCTTAAATTGATCTATGCATTGCCAGATTCATCTGTCAGTTGAAAAGTCAACTGTGGTCAACTGTACATGATCTGATGGATTTGGAGGTGGAAATGAGTTGGATACACTTCATTCATGTTGGAACAAGTGTTATATGACATCTCAAAGCTTAAGAATGAAGAAAATCAAGTCAGGACAAAAACTGCCAAAAATAGAAAGTGACTTGTAATTGAAGTTTCCAAAAATGGAAAGTTTTGGACCTCAAAGCCACGTGTCCAAGGAAGCTTCAAATGAAAATTTGTTCAACATGAAAGTTGTAGATCTTGTTCTCACCTTTCCAAAAAGTCCAAGAACTTGAAAATCCAATGTATGGTTGGAAAGTTATGGCTCAGTGAAATTCAAAAATGACCCGTAATCAGGAGGCCATAATTTCCACATACTTTGTCCAAATTGCAAGTTCTTTATATGCACAAACTCCATTTGATATGTACTACAAGGGTGCATCATTGGATTTGTCCAAAAGTGGCCAAGGCAAAAAGTCACTTTTCAACTGGACAGCTGAATTGGACCAGGGGCAAAATTGTCCAACTCTCAAAATAATTGGAATTTGGAGATGGGACTTTTTTATACACCTCATAAATGGAATTTAGAGTGTGTTGGAATCATCATTTCTTGCATAGGCCTTGTAAATTGAGATTTGGCTTGAAAAGTGGAATGGTTAAAAATGGACAAATGCATCCACATGGTGATTTTGAGATTTACACAACCAATGGGCATGAGGAAAGTTTCTACAGCTCACATATGATAATTGGAAGGTGTATGTGCTGTCAAAACAGGTGGCATGAGCTGTCATGTGGAAATTCCAATTATGCCCCTACTTGGAAAATTAGCCATTTCATTAACAATTCAATTTGGCTAATTAACTTGGTTAAGCATGGTTTAGTGCAACATATATAATCTTAATCACACAATAATCCTAACAGACTCTCACAATTACCAAAGTTGGATCTCAAAACCTCTCACATTCATCAAAATCTCAAGAACACTCCAAATGCAAAACTTCATCAATCTTCCTCAATCTTGAACCAATTCGTGAAATTCTTTTTGCATTCACTTCCTCTAATCATCTTCTCGGACTGTTTTGGGAGATTGCAAGGAAAAGTGCATCGAATCTCGACTGTTGCATATGGAGCATCAATGGTGAAATGCGAATTTCATGCTCTAGAGACCGTAGCAATTGATTCTGAACACATCATTCAACTTCCTAAAGCTATTGGCGCAACTGTTTGAGGAGGAAGAGCACGGATTCGCGCTGTTTGCACGCTGCCATATCCAGGTTTGGAAAATTCGAATCTCACTATTTGATCCATGCTTATATGCGTTAGAAAGATCATGTTACGTAGGTTATGGTGATAGTCTTAGTTTTGTAAATGATTAACTGTAGCTTAAGAAATCTGGAAATGAATTATTATGTCCAAACCCTAACTTCCACGATTTGAAGAACATAGGAAGAATTGGTTGAAATGAGGTTCATATTTGGATTGTACGCGTTGAGACGATTCGAACGGTTATCCATTTGTTTGTTTTCGTTGAGATTTTGTGTTCGTCGAATTCTGGAAATCCTGGGAGGAAGACGATGAAAGTTTGCGCAAAAGCATGTTTGATTCTCAAATCCATTTGAATTTTCAAATTCTGTGTTTCCCGCTGGCGCCATGCAATATTTACAATAATGCCATTGTTCATTCTAATTAATTTAAATAAATCATAAAAAATTATTAACACATGAAAAAATTCATAAAAAATAGGAGAAAATTCAGAAAATTGTGAGGAATTTTTCCTTGACTTTGTTGACTTGTGTAGAATTTTTTTGACCTATTGGTCAAAGTTGTGCTTGGTGTAAATAGTGTTTGACCTAGGGTTCTTCCATACATGTCCATTTTTGCTACCTTTGACTAATTCCATTGTGAAATGCACATAGTGTTAAATAAATTCTTGAAAATTTTTGTGATGATTGTGGACTCATTGATGCTCATTTACATGTAAATTTCATGCATTTTTGATACCTGGTCATTGAGCAGCAAATTCTGGAACTTAGGTGTGACAATTTGTGTCACACCTCATTATGTCAACTTGCTGGATTTTTTTGAGTGACCTATACTTGTTGGATTAATGTGAAATTTTGCATGATGGTTAATTAACATGTTAAGATGCTTTGTGAATTTTTGTGGAATTTTTCATTGCATTTTCAAATTGATTGTGATTTTTCATTTCTGTTAACCAATTGTGCAAGCTTGTGTGACATAGGTTGGTAGATTGATTGAGAATTGCTCATGTGGTACTGTATGATCATGAAATTTGGTATGAATGTTGTAGACACATAATGTGACATCCCTGTTTTGGTCCCATCCATTTCTTTTTTGTTTTCATTGAGATATGAATTTTTGAAGTGGATGTATGCATTGATGTTGTGAATTGAAGCATGTAATTGTGTCTGTTTTTGTTTATTTTCATTGACATGGTTCCATTTGCCCAATTGAGCTCAAATTTGACATGGTAGACCTTGAATACCCCCTGTTTAGGTGTAATTTATTTGAGAATTTTTGGATGTGTTTTGGTATGGATTTGAATGCAATACTTCTGTTTGTATGTTTGATGCTTCATTTGAGCCAATGTGGATTGTTTTGTGCATAACATGAACATGATGAATGATATGAACATGAGGCCAATGATGTTTGCTCTTGTTTGACTTTAATTTGAGATTGGTTGGTGAATACCTTGCTGTTTAGGAATTTTTTCTTGCTTTGGACCCTAGGCTTAGCCTAGTGGTCTTGTTGCTAATATTTGCTTGATTTTTCAGGATCAAAGGCATAATGCACATGGAGAATGAATCAAGTTAAATTTAATTGATGTTGTTGATGTTTGTACACTAACATAACATTGTTTTGTAGGTGGTGAAGCTTAGGCTTGGGCTTTGAGCTTGCTTTATTGTGCATTGCTTTGTATAGTTTGATTGATTGAACACTTGCTGTTTGGTTTTGTCTGTCTGATTACTAACTGTGTTGGATTGTTTCCAGGTACTTTAGTTGCTCAGTTCCTTGTGAACTTTTGCTTTGCGTTGCTTAAGCAACTTGCATTGAGGTAGGTCCTCTTGACTTCATGTAGTCTGGAGACCCGGCTGTTACCGGGCCGGGCAAATCAATGTCTGAAGTCCTCCTTAAGAGGCAATGATTGTGGTTGTTTATTTTTAAGCCCAAGCAGGTGAAAATCCTTTAAATAAGGCAATTGGTGGAAGGTAGGGGTATGCAGTCTACCCCCCACTATTCAGTTGAGTCTTCTCCTTGCTCCCATTACATGGTTGTAGCATTGAGATCAAAAGCCCAAGATCTGTTGTGTCAGAGTCTTCGAGTATAGAAGGGTTCCCCCATTCTGGACCCATGCTCATTTGTCAGAAGCTCTCCCTGGTCAGGGATCAGAGCTGTGAGGTCTTACCCTCACTTCATCCTTTCATCTGCTTCACCTTAGCCTCGTAATGGCAAGGTTAAGAGCAAAACCAGCATGTACAGACGACTCGCTTCGGCGGTCAAACCCCTTTGATTGAGCCTCTTGTTTGGTTATAGCGTGTGCTCTGTGAATCTCTGATTGACATGCTTGTTTGAGATGCCTGTTCTCATTTGGTATATGATGTATGCTTGTATGCTTTCTTATTTCCTGGTTAGGATAGTTTGCTTATGCAAGTAGGATAGAAAACCGAACTTAGGGTGACTTTGCATGACAACATTAGGCTCGAGTCTCAGCTCCCTAGTGTCGTGTTTTCCCCTCGGTTTCTGGTTAGCAATTTAGTCCCTTTCAGGGGAACTACATCGCCCTGATCCTCGTTCCAGACGAGGTATGTAGGCAGGAGGTCGTGCGAGACCTCTCCGGGCGCCTTTTTATTTATTTGTGTGTGTTGTTTGACTTGTAGGCTCGAGTTCCTGACTCCCTACTAGTTTGCATGTTCTTTCTTTCCCTTTCAGGGGAACTACATCGCCCTGATCCTTGTTCCAGACAAGGTATGTAGGCAGGGGGTCGTACGAGACCTCTCCGGGCAACCTTTTTCTTTTTGCGTGTGTTAACTTGTTATCTGATCGTATGTTTGGGTTCGGATGCCGACGTAAGTCCAGTGATTGGCTGTCGGGCTCCACGTTTGCCGCTTTGATTGTGTTTTGGTTCGGATGCTGACGTAATTCCATCCAGTGGTTGTCGGGCTCCATGTTTGCCATCTATCTGTTTGTTTTGTGTTGTTTGGCGTGCATAAGCCGAACTACAGAGACTCTGATTCTTGTTCCAGACAAGATATGTAGGCATAAGGTGCGATACCTTATCGAGCTCCTTCTCTTAACCCCACCTGCGTTCCCCGTGTGTGTGTGTGATGTTTAGCAACCTTTTCTTTATTCTAGAACGTGGATCCCTAGGAGTACCTAGGACGTGAGGGGTGCTAATACCTTCCCCTTGCGTAACCGACTCCCGAACCTTTTCTCTCTGGTCGCGAGACCATGTCTTTCCAGGTTTCTCTGAGCGTTTCCTTTCCCTATCTTGGGATAAATAACGTTTAGTGGCGGCTCTGTGTGTGTTTTATTTTCGAGCCTCGCCGGTTGATTTTTCGCAGGATGCGACACCACCCACTCTATTTTTTGTGGAGCGAACATTATTATTTGCCATCTCTATCCAAAAATGATATTACAAAGAAAACAAAAATTTAAGATGGAATTAAAAATATTTTTGTACAATTTCACAATTATGTCTTACTAACATTGTAAAAAAATTACACTTTACACTAATAGTCTATATACTAAATTAGACATAAAAAAATCACTATAATCATTTGCTTCTAAATTAAAGAAAAATGAGAATATAAAATAAACAATAAAAACAGCTTCAAATAAAAATTTATTTTGAATAATTTTTTTAATAATCGATATTTATTTTAAAAATGATTTTCAACCGCAAATAACTTAACTTTTTAATCTTTTATACTCCTTCCTTCGTAGAAGTGTTAAAGTAGATCAAGTGGCAATAGTTCTTATTCCTTCATCCCTCTTTTCCCCGTCTTCAAAAATCTCACTAAAACCACTTCTAATTTCAAATTCAAAACTTAATCCAAATGTAGATTTTACGAATCAACATTGAAAGGCTTCAACGGATGTTCGTTGGCGCTAGTGGAGCTCTAGGTCACCCACCTCCAGATTCCCCAACTCTAAATTCCTCCGAGCAAGTCTACTTCTCATCCCTCGCTCTTCTAAAGATGCTTACATAATGTGAAATTTCCCTTTTTAACCTAATCAAATCATGATCTATCCAATTTTTAAAACTAGGGTTTCATCAATATCTATTTTGTTATATCTTGAATATAATAGGAAATGTTGGTGTTCCCATGGAGGTTATGGGTTTGATGCTTGGAGAGTTTGTTGATGAGTACATTGTTCGTGTTGTTAATGTGTTTGCAATACCACAGAGTGGAACTGGTTTTAGTGTTGAAGTTGTTGATCATGTCTTTCAGACTAATATGTTTGATATGCTCAAACAAACTGGACGATATTTTGTTTTGTTTTTGAAGTTTTTTTAGTTATGTGTTCTTTGTGTTTGATTAGATTCATGAATTTGTATACATTTGTTATTGATTGACTTATTTTGCAGACAATAGATGTTTATTAGTTGGTATCATTCACATCCTGTGTTTGGACATTGGTTGTCTGGTGTTGACATCAATACACAACAGGTTCTACTACAATCCTTTTGGTTTATGTCTTGTTTATGTATATGTTTGGATTGGTGATATGTGATGGAATGAAATAGAGCGGAGTGACCAATAATCAAATTCCATTATTTGGATTTGCAAATGATAGATGGAGCGGAATAGAGCATGATGGAATGTATGCAACTGAATGAACTAATTAGTTATGTTCCATTCCGTCAAATTATAAAAAATACTCAAACAATGAAATGGAATATCTGATCCATTTTGCTCCCTTACACTCAATTCCATTAAGTTTCATTCTTCTTCTTTGTTCAAATTCATCAATCCAAACATAATCTTAAATTTCCCCATACAACGTATTTATGTGTTGAGTGATTCCGGTAAGTTTTGATTTTGACGATGTTTGTAACTTTTAACAATATGGTTTGAAAGTCAAAGCAAAGATATCCCTAATATACTCTAATAAACAAAGAATGAAAATCCATTACTGCGTACAACAAACACATTAATATACTCTGTGAAAATATAATATGTTTAATATAGGATGTGTTTATAAAATTACTATGCACCGATTTACTCTTGTACAACAAATACACTAACTTATGTGATTCCACTAATACTCCACTAACTTATATAATGAAACTTAAAAGATAGAACAAATTAATTGTCAAGTAGTCACATGATTTCAGAATATTATTTTACTAACAGTCCCATTTATTCTTGGGTTTGCAAGTTATTTGACTTACATATGCGTTTTACATGCACCAAAAAAGAACCCCTGCCATCTCCCTTCATTTTTATATGATGGTCATATGTCTTAGTTTGTGCCTCCAAAAAAGAACTCGCCAATGCTCGTACATTTTTAGACGAATTGAAATAGTCATAGTCAGTGCTTCGAACAATTTAATTATTATTAGTTAGAATTTGCAAAACTAAAGATGAGGTTAGTAGGGGTCAAAATCTGACAAGAATAATTTGGGTATTATATAAAAATGTGGGGTGTCAAAATAAAACGTGGGGTTGAATTAAATTCTCTTCACGCCCCCATTAGCTACCCGACTTGTTCACTCGTTAAAGAAAATGTTCACATTTTTCCCTCTGTCCGATTTTCAAAACCCTTGCTCATCTTCTTTCCAGATGTATTTCCATAACTATTGCATCTGTTTTCTCCCGATGACTTTCGCCAGGGTTTTTAAATTTGTCTTCCTTCACACTATTTTATGTTACGACAAATGCATTTGATTAGTATGCTTACACACAGGGACACTGTCATACCCCAAAATTTGCCCAATAATCTTGCAAAACATTTCTCGAAGCACTCCAACTTATTCTGCAAGGCACTGACCTTAAAGGAACAAAAGCCCAGCTCACTACAGGCCCAATCTAGAAAAAGGCCCAAACTAGCTCGCTCGCTAGGCGAGCAACTCCTTCGCCTAGCGAATCTTGCGAATACCAGAATTTTTGGGCTTCATTCTGAGCCCATTAGGTCACAAATGGCCTGCTCGCTAGGCGAGCAAATCCTTCGCCTAGCGAACCCTTCGCTACAACGCTCGCCTAGCGAAGCTTGCGACATAACAGAATTTTTGGGCTTCATTCTGAGCCCATTAGGTCACCACAATCACTATAAATACCGACACTTCAGTCAGAAAGACGGAGACAGAAGGAGACGGACGAAAAACGGAGAAAGGAGAACCCTAGTAAGCAAACCCTAACACTCACGGGAGGCAAACCCTGAAGGAACTCGGCGGCATCAAAGTTATCTCTGCCCAATTCAATCCGATTTGCCAATCCAGGGTCGCAATTCAATTTGCAAACAGGTTTGCATTGCTATTACCGCCTTATGTTCTTAATTTGCATATGGCATTATGATTAAATTTCTGAAAATATCTTAAGGTTGGCATGTGAATTTTGGTATGTACCTGAATACCTTAAATGATTAACCATATAATTGCTGTAATGAAAGCCATAAGGCATAAAATTGGTTGAAATTGTGCTGATGTCAAAACCAGAATCCGCAGCCGCTCGCTAGCACATCGCTAAGCGAGCATGCAGCGAGTATTCGCTAAGCCTTCGCTAGGCGAGGCAGGAGCGAACGTGACAGTAGCTGACTTTTCTATTCTGAGTTTTCACTCATGTTTTATCATAGCCATGCATCATTTACCCGACCCTATTTACTGTTGTGATTTTTTTTTTGTGTGGTGTAATCCTCGATTGCACCCAGATTTGGTGTTCTAACATGTTTTGTTGAGTTTTGTAAAGGTTCACATACCCCAGGAAAAGATTGCTTGTTAGGTATTCCACTTTATTTGTGGGATACCCTTGTGGAGATTCACCCTGAATTACTCAATTGATTTTAATGTATTAATTTTTATGGCAAAGATCCACCCTAAATTGCTTAATTAATCTTAATGTATTAATTTTAATGTGGGGATTCCTCCTAATTACCTAATTGATTGTAAAATACAGCCTATGAATATGTGATCTTGGACCTCTCTTTGTTGCCCTACGGTATTACGGTATAATGGTCATGTCCCGCGAATGTGGGGATATACTTAGCCAAGACCCTTCGATTAAATCATCATAAAATCAATCATAGTCCCTCGGATGTTACCTTCGAATATATGATTTTGTCCCTCGATGACCCTTCGGTGTAGCCTACGGTTAAATGATGATCGTCCCTTCGAATGCTAAGGTAACCTTACAAATGTTGCCTTCAATGACCAATCGATGACCCTACGATGACCCTTAAATCCAAAAGGACAAGACTACTTACTTCTCAATAGTAAGGACAGTTTTACCCTCATAAGGATAGGAAATGCCCCTAAAGACCCTAGGAAGGTATAACTCTTAATTGCTGGCTCACAACCTAAAATATTTTTCACACCCCACACCTTTCAAAACATCTTTTAGAAAATCACCACTTGGTATACATTCATGCTAGAATCACTACCGAGTTATATTTTTCTAAACAACTTTCAAAACTAAACGAGATAACCACTTTGTATACATTCATACAAGAATCATTACAAAGTTAAATTCTCTTTTCAAAACACTTTCTAAACAATGCACAACCACTTTTTCCAGACAAACATAAGTGATCAAGCAATTAAGAGCCCATGGATAACCATGGATACAAAGGGTGCTAACACCTTCCCTTTGTATAATGTACCTCCCGAACCCAAAATCTAATTAAGGTCTTTCCTGTTCTTTTCCACCTTTCCTTATTGGATAAAAGAAAAGTCGGTGGCGACTCTTGCTATCCGCGACATTGCGATTAAAAGCAAAACACCCCAAGTCAGTTCACCGTATGACAGAACTGGCGACTCTGCTGGGGACTTAAAAAGAGAGGTTACCTTAAAAACAAGATCACTTATTTAAATCGTCTGATTTACTTTTAAGGGATTGCTTGGATATTTTATGCTTGAGTGAAAGATCCTACACCCGGATCTAGTGTGCCTTAGGTAAGTAGCAATAGATCATCGCGACTATCCGGCGTATACTGGAATGGTCAAAATGATGGCTACGGTTAATGTGACACTTTGGATGTCCTGATGTTCCTCATGTTTACTTGAGGAAAAATTTGGCATTCGCGTGGTGTCATCAAAGCATTAACCAGACCTTTAGAACCCTAATTGACTCATCCTAACCATTAGAAAGTAGTGAGATAACTGGCTTCGGTTCCGACTGAGGTTGGTTGAGACTCGATACTACACTCTTTGAGATTGGACTTTAGGGAAGCTTCGGTCAACCACTTGGTGTTGCACTTAAGTGGACTTAAGGAAAGGTCAATGATTTGAGATCCTTCTAGAACCCGGTTACTATTCTAGGACAGGTTAAACCAACCAAACTTCAGTGGGGAGGGTACTTACCTATGGAACTCATGCAAGCCTTAAAACCTAGGAGTGATTGTTGTGTGACTTGCTTGTGCTTGTTATTTACATAACATCATAACATCATAACATCATAACATCATAACATCATAACATCACGGCATTATACTAACCATTTCAAGGACTTAGGAATTTAGCTTTGCTCTGTTAAACAGGTTATGGCCTCCAGGAAGACCATCCGGATCAATTTTGTAGCAATCTCTCCTCAGCTGAAGGATTTAGTGTCAGAACTTTCCGATCATGCTCAGTTCATCAAGAGACATGGTTCTATCCTCAATTTGGTTACCACTGATTTCAAAGAAGATATGATGAGAGTTCTATTCCAGTTCTTCGATCCTAAACATCATTGCTTCACATTCCCAGATTATCAGTTGGTACCCACATTAGAAGAATTTTCTAGGCTGCTTGGGATACCTATTCTTGATCGAACACCTTTCAATGGGTTAGAAAAGATTCTGAAGTCTGAAGAAGTTGTCGCGGCTTTACACATGACAAAGTCCGATATTGAAACCAATTGGGTAACAAGAAGTGGAATTAAGGGTTTACTTGCCAAATTTCTGATAAATAAGGCCCGAGAATTCTTAAAGGATATGAATGTCCATGCTTTCGAAGATGTTCTAGCATTGCTAATCTATGGTTTGGTGCTATTTCCTAACCCAGACCAATTCGTAGATATGAATGCTATTAAGATATTTCTCACTCATAACCCTGTGCCTACCTTGCTCGGAGATATTCTGCATTCCCTTCACACTCGTACTATGAAAAGGCAAGGGACTCTCATGTGCTGCATACCTCTATTGTCTAGGTGGTTTATTTCACACCTTCCTCAATCAGTCTTGAAGAATGAGCAAAATCTGAAATGGTCTCAAAGGATAATGTCACTCTCCCATTCAGACATCCGTTGGTGTCCTCATCTCGAGGGAAATGTTACCCTCATTGACCGTTGTGGAGAATTCTCTAATGTACCACTCCTGGGGATAAGAGGAGGTATTACTTATAACCCAGCTTTAGCCCTACGCCAGTTTGGTTATGCTCGAAGAGATGGTCCACATGAAATAATTATCCAGGGCACTGTGTTTGACTATGACAACGATTCCCAAGGTCTCCGTCAAAGATTTGTATGAGCTTGGGGCATGGTGAAAAGAAGTACTTTAGGACAGAAAAACTCTATTCCTATGGAACCTTATCTCAGGTGGGTACGCGCAAGAGCCCGTGAACTTGTCATGCCATATCTTGCGGTCGGACCATTGATTGTTGAACCAGGGGTTGAAGGAGGTACTCCTCAGATCATTCCTTATCCAGATATGCCTACCGATGTTGAAGAATTGAAGAGATCCTGGATCCAGTTGAGAGAGGAAAGGGATACTTTTGAAGCTCAGTTCTGTGCTGAAAGGAAGAAAGTGTCAGAACTTACCAGCCAGCTTAATGAGGAACGAAGACTCAATGCATATCTTCGCCCAAAAAGAAGCCGTCCCTGGGAGACTTGAGCTTTCATTGTATTTTTATTATTATTTCTTATAATGAACAATGATTGAAGAAACTATTAATAAAAATTTCTCTCTTTTTGGTGGTTTACGCAAAGTTAAATTCCAAAAGTCCTTGAAAACATTTCATACATTGCATTGCATAACATAACATTGCATAACAGGTATTCTAAGGGATCAATGTTCTCACGGTTTTCCTCCAAACAGAAAAATGGCTCTCGAACAAACTGTCAAAGATCTCTAGGCTCAGAATGCTCAATTCCAGGAAATGATGTTGAGCTTATCCAAGGGGCAGGAGGAATTGAAGGCTTTCTTGCTCGAGAAGAAGAAAGACCATAAACCTGTGGGTTACATTAACCCGGGAAGAAGGCTTAAAAGACAGGCCGCAGGAGTCAAGTTTGGAATTCCGAATGGTCCAGAAGAGGAGACGGAGAATGATTCAGAAGAGGAGAATGTTGATCTCTCCAACCCTGAAGACGACGATGAAGATTATGAGAATGAACAGTACTCTCCAAGAGATGATAAGTACAAGTTGCTGGAAGAACGTATGCTAGCCATGGAGGGTCAGAAGGCGCCCGGCCTGGATTTCGAAAGTTTGGGTCTGGTCTCCGATGTGACCATTCCTCGCAAATTCAAGATCCCCACTTTTACTAAGTACGATGGTGCGTCTTGTCCTCAGATGCATCTGAGAGCTTACGTGAGAAAGATTCAGCCGCATACCACTGATAGGAAGCTATGGATCCATTTCTTCCAAGAGAGTCTGTCTGGCACACAGTTGGAGTGGTATTATCAGCTCGAGAGCTCTGACATCCGCACCTGGACTGACTTAGCGACGGCTTTCTACAAACACTACCAGTATAATTCTAAATTGGCGCCTACTCGGCTACAGTTGCAGAATATGACTATGGGATCCAAAGAAAGCTTCAAGGAATATGCTCAGAAATGGAGAGATTTGGCTGGCAGAGTCAAACCCCCTATGACTGACCGAGAATTAGTGGACATGTTCATGGGCACACTGACGGGCCCATTCTACAGCCATCTACTGGGAAGTTCTTCATCAGGTTTCACTGAACTTATATTGACAGGTGAGCGTGTTGAAAGCGGCATCCGAAGTGGAAAGATACAGGCGGCTACCTCTGCAAGCACCAAAAAGTCCTATCAGGGGAGGAATGAATCAAATGCTGTGTACGGTCAAAAGGGCCGTAACAAGAAAAATCGTGACCATACCATTGGAGCGGTTACGATTGCAGCACCGCCATCTCAAAGCTTCCAGCCCAAACAAGACAAGCCAAGAAGGCAGTTTACCAGGATCAATATGACCTTGGCACAGGCACTGCAGGGAATGCTAAAGGCAAATCTGATCACCCTCAGAGATCCTCCTACGAAACCCAACACTGCTTCTTCTCGTTATAATCCCAATGCCAGGTGTGCATATCACTCCGATAGCCCCGGACATGATACAAACGATTGCTGGTCATTGAAGAATAAGGTTCAGGATATGATCGAAGCGGGAGAAATTGAATTTGAGCCTCCGGAGACTCCTAACGTCATCACTGCACCTATGCCTAATCATGACAAGGCTGTTAATGCTATGGATGATAATTCTCACATTTCTAATGTAGCTGATTTAACATCTCCTCTCCTGATCATCAAGAAGAATTTATTGCAAGCTGGTTTATTTCCAGGTTGTGCTGAAAATTGCGATCACTGTATACTCCGACCCAATGAGTGCTTGAAGTTGAGGAATGGTATTCAACGGCTGATGGATGATCGCACAATTCTCTTCGAAAAGGTTCCTAAGGTGGAAAACCCTACTGAAGAAATATCCGTGATTGCTAGGTCCAAAGTTCCAGTGAAGATTACCGCTACTAGAGCGCCTATGAAGATTACTGCTGAGCCCAAGATGGCTCCCCTAATCATTACTGCACCTGGCCCAGTACCGTATTCCTCCAGCAAAGCCATTCCGTGGAATTATGGAGGTGATGTTTACATCCATGGCGTAAAGCAAGTTGGTAATTCTGCTAATCCTAATGACATTGTTGGGACTAGTAAAGTTACTCGAAGTGGAAGGATCTTCTCTCCAGAAATCTCACCTCCCGTCCCTGAAACTCGAGGCGAGGAACCAGTCAACCCTCCTCAGTCAAAGACACCGGTCGAAGTTACTGCTGAAAATATTGCCAAGCAGGAAATGGAGGAAATGCTGAAAATCATCCGTAAGAGTGATTTTGATGTGGTAGAACAGTTGGGGCATACCCCGTCTAAAATTTCGATGTTATCCTTGCTATTATCTTCTGAATCTCATGCCAATGCATTGATCAAATTCTTGAAGACCGCTCATGTACCTCAGGAGACATCTGTCGATCAGTTCGAAAACTATGTTGCTAACCTGACTGTTGACAATGGCCTAGGCTTTTCCAATGCTGATCTGACACCAGCGGGAAAGAATCATAACAAAGCTCTGCACATCTCCATTGAGTGTAAGGGGATCACCTTGGCTCATGTGTTGATCGATAATGGCTCTTCTTTGAATGTGCTACCGAAAGCTGTACTCGATAAGCTTGACTGTCAGAGCATCGAATTGAAACCTAGTGATACTGTGGTACGTGCGTACGACGGTGCAAAAAGCGTCGTTCACGGTGAAGTGGTTCTCCCTATCAAGATAGGACCTCAAATCTTCAACACTACCTTTCACGTGATGAACATCCGTCCTGCCTATTCCTGCTTGCTGGGACGCCCTTGGATTCATGGGGCAAGTGCTGTAGCTTCATCTCTCCATCAAAAGCTGAGATATCCAATAGAGGGTAAGATTGTCACCGTGTGTGGAGAAGAAGAGTACATTGTCAGTAGTGTGCAGGCCTTCAGATACGTTGAGATGGATGGCGAATTCTTGGAGACTCCTTCTCAGTCATTTGAAGTAGTTCCTCCGACCAGTCCTGTCCTTAAGCCGACTTCCTGTGTGCCCAAGGTTATCCGTGCTCCTCCTGCCATGATTTCTCTGAAGGACGCTCAAGCCGTGGTTGAAAATGGTGGTCGTACTGGTTGGGGTCAACTGATCAACGTACCATACAAGTCTGACAAGTCTGGTCTGGGATTTAACTCTGAAAGGATGGTCAAAGATCAAATTAATGCTGTAGAAGATACTGATAGCGATTGCGATCTGGATAGCTGGATTTTCCCAACAATTGGTGACGGACTCAATAATTGGAAGGCTGAAGACACTATCCCGATTTCCTTTAGTCAGGAGTAATTGCTATTGTCTGTTTTAGTGTTGCAATTTTTAAATTTTATAGTTGAACTTCTTAAAGCATTGTGTCTATGCCCAGGGCACAATAGCTAATTTGTTAAGGGTTTTGTCATTTTCATAAGCATATTCATATTCAATAAATCAATGGACTTTTTGCATTCAAATATTGCGCTCTTTATCTTTCCTGTCATCTTCCAAAAAAGCTAGGTTTTCTTACACACACTCACGTGACGAATTGCAGATCCATACCCACTCTGGATCCTGTTGATAATAGTTCTACTACTGTTCATTATGACTTTGAAAATCCGATCTACCAAGCCGAGGATGGAAGTGAGGAAGATTGTGAAGTACCTGGAGAACTTGCCAGACTGGTACTTCAAGAAGAGAAGACTATACAGCCGCATGAAGAGTCAATCGAAATTGTAAACCTGGGTACTGAAGTGGACAAGAGAGAAGTCAAAATAGGAGCAAGCTTGGAAAACAGTATTAAAGAAAGATTGATTCAGATGTTACATGACTATGTAGAGATTTTTGCTTGGTCTTATGAAGACATGCCAGGATTGGATACTGATATAGTAGTGCATCGTTTGCCAACGAAGGAAGATTGTCGTCCTGTCAAGCAAAAGGTTCGCCGTATGCGTCCTGAAATGTCTGAGAAAATCAAAGCCGAAGTTATGAAACAGTTCAATGCCGGATTTCTAGCTGTTACTTCTTACCCTCAATGGGTTGCTAATATGGTACCGGTACCAAAGAAGGATGGTAAGGTGCGAATGTGCGTCGATTACAAAGATCTGAATAAAGCGAGTCCCAAAGATGACTTTCCACTCCCGCACATTGATGTTCTGGTAGACAATACCGCTCAACACAAAGTATTCTCCTTCATGGATGGATTCTCGGGTTACAACCAGATTAAGATGGCACCTGAAGACATGGAGAAAACTACGTTTGTGACGCAATGGGGCACTTTCTGTTACAAAGTAATGCCATTCGGTTTAAAGAACGCCGGGGCAACGTACCAGCGTGCTATGGTGGTTTTGTTCCATGACATGATTCATCATGAAATAGAAGTATATGTGGATGACATGATAGCCCGATCTAATACTGAAGAAGAACATCTCGATCATTTGTACAAATTGTTTGAGAGGTTGAAGAAATACAAGCTGAGATTGAACCCGAACAAATGCACCTTTGGAGTAAGATCCGGTAAACTCTTGGGATTTATTGTCAGTGGTAAAGGAATTGAGGTTGACCCGGCCAAGGTGAGAGCTATCCAAGAAATGCCAGTGCCCCGTACAGATAAGGAAGTCAGAGGTTTCTTGGGACGTCTGAATTACATCGCCCGGTTTATCTCCCATTTAACTGCTACCTGCAAACCCATCTTCAAACTACTGAGGAAGAATCAAGAGATGATATGGAATGATGAATGTCAAGAAGCTTTTGACAAAATCAAGAAGTATCTCCAGGAACCTCCGATCCTGATGCCACCAGTTGAAGGAAGACCTCTAATCATGTATTTGACCGTGTTAGAAAATTCAATGGGGTGTGTGTTGGGGCAACATGACGAGTCTGGTCGAAAAGAACATGCCATATACTATCTTAGCAAAAAGTTTACCGACTGTGAAACAAGGTACTCGCTGCTCGAGAGAACTTGCTGTGCTTTGGCCTGGGCTGCTCGCCGACTAAGACAGTATATGTTGAACCATACCACTTTGTTGATTTCTAAGATGGATCCCATCAAATACATATTTGAGAAACCTGCCCTCTCCGGAAGAATAGCGAGATGGCAGATGATTTTAACAGAGTATGATATCCAGTATACTACCCAGAAAGCAATCAAAGGAAGCATGCTGGCCGATCATTTGGCTCATCAGGCGGTGGATGATTACCAATCTATGAATTTTGAGTTCCCAGATGAGGATGTCATGCTTGTTACTGATTATGAAGAACCTGGACCGGATGAAGGACCCGAACCGGGATCCCGATGGACTATGGTTTTCGATGGATCTTCTAATGCGTTGGGTAATGGTGTTGGTGTTGTAATTATCTCTCCCAGGGGTTGCCATACGCCTTTCACTGCTAGACTATGTTTCGACTGTACCAACAATATGGCCGAGTATGAAGCATGTATTTTGGGACTCAGAGCTGCTATAGACCTGAGAATCAAGTTTTTGAGCGTATACGGAGACTCAACCTTAGTAATCAGTCAGATCAAAGGAGAATGGGACACTAAACATCCGAATCTCATCCCTTATCGAGAGCAGGTGTTGACATTAATCCCATACTTTGAAGAGATTACATTCGAACATATTCCACGAGAGGAGAATCAGTTGGCAGACGCGTTGGCCACCATGTCATCTATGTTCAGAGTCAGATGGGACAATGAAGCTCCCAGGATCACCATTGAACGATTAGATGAACCAGCATACTGTTATGAACTTAACGCTGATGAAGTAGAAGAGAAACCTTGGTTCCACGAAGTAAAAAGATATTTAGAAGCTCAGGAATACCCTGAAGGGGCATCCATCAATGACAGAAAATTTCTGAGGAAGTTCTCCGCTAAATTCTTTCTGAGTAATGGAGTATTATACAAACGTAATCATGATTCGACTCTACTTCGCTGTGTGGATAAAAAGGAAGCAGAAAAGATTATGGAAGACATGCATGACGGTATTTTTGGGACTCACTCTAGTGGACATACAATGGCCAAGAAGATTCTGAGATCAGGGTATTATTGGTCTACCATGGAAGCTGATTGCCACCATCATGCCAGAACTTGTCACAAGTGCCAGATCTATGCGGATAAAATACATGTACCTCCTGCTCCATTAAACGTGTTGACGGCCCCTTGGCCCTTTGCAATGTGGGGCATTGATATGATCGGAGAGATCAAACCTACGGCTTCTAATGGACATCGCTTCATCCTTGTTGCTATTGATTACTTTACAAAGTGGGTAGAGGCAGCCTCATTTGCTTCTGTTACCAGGAATGTGGTGGCACGATTCATCAAGAATAATCTCATCTGTCGATACGGCATCCCTGAAAGAGTTATCACTGATAATGGCACTAATTTGAACAACAAGATGATTGTTGAACTCTGCACGCAGTTCAAGATAAAACACCATAACTCTTCTTTGTACCGGCCAAAGATGAACGGCACCGTGGAGGCTGCTAATAAGAATATCAAGAAGATCATACAAAAGATGACAGTAACGTACAAAGACTGGCATGAGATGTTACCGTTTGCTCTTCATGGTTATCACACTTCAGTACGCACTTCGACAGGGGCAACTCCTTTCTCTTTAGTCTACGGAATGGAAGCCGTCTTACCGGTGGAAGTTCAGATTCCCTCTCTAAGAATCATGAAAGAGACAGGTTTAGATGAAGATGAATGGATTCAGACTCGACTCGATCAGATAAATTTGATTGATGAGAAGAGACTTGCGGCTGTTTATCATGGGCAGATATATCAGAAGCGCATGACCCAGGCCTTTAACAAAAAGGTCAAGAGACGGGTGTACCAAATCGGCGACTTAGTTATCAAGCGTATCATTCTACCACAAGGTGATCCCAAGGGAAAATGGACTCCCACATACGAAGGGCCATTTGTAGTTAAGAAGGTATTCTCTGGTGGAGCCATGATACTTGCTACGATGGACGGCGAAGACTTCCCACATCCCGTGAACGCAGACATAGTCAAAAAATACTACGCATAAAAGAGACCCGCTAGGTCGACGTACCTAAGCAAAAGTAAGGGCATCCCGGCGAACCAAAAGGGTTCGGGCAAAAATTAGGGATAAACATATAAAAATGTACATCCGGCAAGTCGAAAACCTGAAAAGGCGGCTTGGGCAAAAAAGGGTATCCTGGTGGACTGAAAACCTGAAAAGGCGGTCCAGGCAAAAATTAGGGATTTAAGCGTATGACTATGTCCCGTTCTCAGTCAACTTCACCCAAGTCAAAGGGACTGAACAAACCAATCACTTCCATCCGACAACAAGGGATGAGATACTTGAAGACATAATGACAGTAACAGAATTAAAATCAACAGGGCTTTTCCTTCATAGCTTTTTCTTTGTTTTCTCGACAATTTCCTCTTACTAGGATTTCTGTCTCTTTGTACACGAATTGCCTGTTTATAGGCCCTCTTTCAAAATCAATATAATTTTATTTCCTAAAAGATGATTTTGTTTTTACTTTGTCTGTTTTGTTTGCGTAAACGTCCATTGATTTGAGTTGAATTAATATATGCATTTGAATATGATCAATGTTTACCAAAAATACATACATAAAATAGCAATATCAATTACTAAAAGACTTCAGGATCGAGAAAAAGGTCTAACCATGCTTTCCAACAAGTCCGATTGCTAATTCTATTCCCCAACAAAAACCAGCTATTTCCCAGAAGAGGTCGGCATCACCAGACAGACGGATCATCTCTTCCATCCCCAGTAGATATTCCCACCATCAGACAAGAATCAAGTATCCCCAGCTAAGAAAGGATCACCGATACCAGTATCTCCAACCAGAAGACTGAGATTTATTTCGCCAGTGGAGTCCTCGGGAAGAACTTTCCAGATGCATAATTCATTCATTACATCATTTCACAGCATACGCATGCATACATTGTTCGCATTTATTGTCAAAAGCATAAAACATCTCATGCATCATCACATGGCATGAAGCTAACTTTATTTTTCAGGTTAATTATCCTCCTAAGGATGGTATCTTTAAGCCCATCCCGACCATTTATTGCAAATACAGCATCTACAAATACGATCAGATACAGTCTAACGCACAGTTCATTCTGATTCAGCTCAACATATGACTCCTTCCACTCAGATACGATCTAACGGACGATCCATTCTGACCTTCAACTACTCCAATACGGTCTAATTTACGACCCAGTTGGACCTTTCATTTCTCAGAGACTACCTAGCGTACGGTACATTCTGAAGTGTAGGCTAGCGTACGACTACCCCTTTCATCATCAGATTCGGCCTAACGGACGGCTCTTTCTGCTACTCAGATACAATCTAGCGTACGATCCGGTCTGACCTTTACTTCTCCGGATGCAGCCTAATGGACGACTCATTTTGCTACTCAGATACGATCTAGCATACGATCCATTCTGACCCTTATATCTCAGATACAGCCTAATGGACAACTCATTCTGCTACTCAGATACGATCTAGTGTATGATCCATTCTGATCTTTCATCCCCAGTGAAGTCACCCGCCTAATGGACGACTCAGTCCGCTACTCAGACACGATCTACCGTACGATCCGTTCTGATCTTTACCTCTCCAGATGCAGCCTAACGGACGGTTCATTCAGCAATTCAGATACGATCTAGCGTACAATCTATTCTGATCCCTTATCCCCAGCAGCGTATAACACACTCTGACTCCCCAGCAAAATCGACAGCATAGTGGAGGACTCACTATACGGTCTAACGTACGACCCGGTGTGCCATTCATGTCTTCAGATATCGTCTAACGTACGACACAATCTGAAGCTCTCATCATCAAACTTCCTGGATGGCATCTTTAAGCCCATCTCCATCAAGACTAATTGACAAGTGCAAATTTGTGGGGCATTCAAGTGTTCAATAATCTTCCACCTCCAGACCACGAATGGCATACTGGCCATCCTAACTCTCTCGGTTCAAGAATATTGAACAGGGGCAGCTGTCATACCCCAAAATTTGCCCAGTAATCTTGCAAAACATTTCTCGAAGCACTCCAACTTATTATGCAAGGCACTGACCTTAAAGGAACAAAAGCCCAGCTCACTACAGGCCCAATCTAGAAAAAGGCCCAAACTAGCTCGCTCGCTAGGCGAGCAACTCCTTCGCCTAGCGAATCTTGCGAATACCAGAATTTTTGGGCTTCATTCTGAGCCCATTAGGTCACAAATGGCCTGCTCGCTAGGCGAGCAAATCCTTCGCCTAGCGAACCCTTCGCTACAACGCTCGCCTAGCGAAGCTTGCGACATATCAGAATTTTTGGGCTTCATTCTGAGCCCATTAGGTCACCACAATCACTATAAATACCGACACTTCAGTCAGAAAGACGGAGACAGAAGGAGACAGACGAAAAACGGAGAAAGGAGAACCCTAGTAAGCAAACCCTAACACTCACGGGAGGCAAACCCTGAAGGAACTCGGCGGCATCAAAGTTATCTCTGCCCAATTCAATCCGATTTGCCAATCCAGGGTCGCAATTCAATTTGCAAACAGGTTTGCATTGCTATTACCGCCTTATGTTCTTAATTTGCATATGGCATTATGATTAAATTTCTGAAAATATCTTAAGGTTGGCATGTGAATTTTGGTATGTACCTGAATACCTTAAATGATTAACCATATAATTGCTGTAATGAAAGCCATAAGGCATAAAATTGGTTGAAATTGTGCTGATGTCAAAACCAGAATCCGCAGCCGCTCGCTAACATATCGCTAAGCGAGCATGCAGCGAGTATTCGCTAAGCCTTCGCTAGGCGAGGCAGGAGCGAACGTGACAGTAGCTGACTTTTCTATTCTGAGTTTTCACTCATGTTTTATCATAGCCATGCATCATTTACCCGACCCTATTTACTGTTGTGATTTTTTTTTTGTGTGGTGTAATCCTCGATTGCACCCAGATTTGGTGTTCTAACATGTTTTGTTGAGTTTTGTAAAGGTTCACATACCCCAGGAAAAGATTGCTTGTTAGGTATTCCACTTTATTTGTGGGATACCCTTGTGGAGATTCACCCTGAATTACTCAATTGATTTTAATGTATTAATTTTTATGGCAAAGATCCACCCTAAATTGCTTAATTGATCTTAATGTATTAATTTTAATGTGGGGATTCCTCCTAATTACCTAATTGATTGTAAAATACGGTCTATGAATATGTGATCTTGGACCTCTCTTTGTTGCCCTACGGTATTACGGTATAATGGTCATGTCCCGCGAATGTGGGGATATACTTAGCCAAGACCCTTCGATTAAATCATCATAAAATCAATCATAGTCCCTCGGATGTTGCCTTT